>NC_045607.1:39415454-40069090 GCF_009762305.2 Zalophus californianus
TAAAAGTTGTTATGAATATAAATAAATGTATCACCCCCCACTAGATATCATAGTATTAAAGTGATACTAACGAAATCTTTCTCCAAATATGCAGACCATTACAATGTCTTAATTGACAGAATCTTCTGCAACTCATGAGATAGCACCTTTTTAAACCAATGGAGGGGCTATTAGCAGAGTCACAAGGCGTTAAATGTAACACATAGGCCCTGAAACTGGAACAGAGCCAAGCTCTTGTAAAAATTTGACAAAAGTCCAAGTCAGTGTACTTGCTAACATCACGGGTTTTCTAAATGAAGCCACTTGGAAGGCTCCTGGGAATCCTCTGAAATTGACCACTTGACATATTTTGTACTATCAGCAGAATAGCTGTAAACTAAGGATTTTGAAACATGTGATGGCTTTTAAGTTTTTATCACATTTATTAGAAGATATCGCTATGCAGCTGTTATGGGTATTTAAGGAGCTGGGGAACATCCAGATCATAGCACTCTTCAAGGAAAATGAGTTATTAAGAGGCTGTAGCAATAACAGCAGGTTGTTACAGCAATGCCCTTTTCCCATAGATCTCACAAAGGACCTACTTAATGTTATTGGGCTCTGAGATGAGTAGGTGGAGAGGATGATTTCTCCATTTGCAAACAATAAAATTGCATCTCAAGAAGTACAGTAAGAATCAGGAAGTGATGTGGAGGACAAATTAAAACATGTCAATTTTCAATGCATATTATAATTGTGACTGTACACGGAGGAAAGAATGATCCCCCAAAGACAGAATAGGTTCATAAAAAGCTAGGTCTATTGCAGTATCGTGCACCATCCTGATTTATTGTCCTGTTACGGCATAATATTAAAAAAAAATCAAGTTTTGGATTTGGGAATGACATGTGGCAAAAATGCTATTTGTATCACTTATATAAGTGATAAAAATGATTCGGGGTCTTATTTATGAGATGAATTTGCAGAGATTTTAAACTGGTTAAATAATCTTATCTGGTGTATCACATTAAGGATCTAAGTCAACCTCAATGGACAGGGAATAATCTAGTTTTAAGTAGCAGAGTTTTATTGTTAGTTGCATTGTGTTAAAACCTTTTATCATAATGTGAATGAGGCCTTAGATGACACATAGAACAAATTATCAGGTGACAGGAAACTAGAATGATAAAAACTA
The DNA here is from genome assembly GCF_009762305.2 of Zalophus californianus. NCBI lineage: Eukaryota > Metazoa > Chordata > Mammalia > Carnivora > Otariidae > Zalophus > Zalophus californianus. The sequence goes on from NC_045607.1 coordinate 39,416,629, forward strand.
CATGGATTGAGATCATCAGTATCTAAAAAAGCCTCAAAGGGATGGAAAAGTGGAATAAGTATAACCAGATAAATTTTTTTTAATTTTTTATTGTTATGTTAATCGCCATACATTACGTCATTAGTTTTTGATGTAGTGATCCATGATTCATTGTTTGTGCATAACACCCAGTGCTCCACGCAGAATGTGCCCTCTTTAATACCCATCACCAGGCTAACCCATCCCCTCACCCTCCTCCCCTCTAGAACCCTCCGTTTTTTTTTAATTTTTTATTGTTATGTTAATCACCATATATTACATCATTAGTTTTTGATGCAGTGTTCCATGATTCATTGTTTGTTCATAACACCCAGTGCTCCATGCATAACGTGCCCTCCTCAATACCCATCACCAGGCTAACCCATCCCCCTACCCCCCTCCCCTCTAGAACCCTCAGTTTGTTTTTCAGAGTCCATCGTCTCTCATGGTTCGTCTCCCCCTCCGACTTACTCCCCTTCATTCTTCCCCTCCTGCTATCTTCTTCTTTTTCTTTTTTCTTAACACATGTTGCATTATTTGTTTCGGAAGTACAGATCTGTGATTCAAGAGTCTTGCACAATTCACAGCACTCACCATAGCACATACCCTCCTCAATGTCTATCACCCAGCCACCCCATCCCTCCCACCCCCCCACCACTCCAGCAACCCTCGGTTTGTTTTCTGAGATTAAGAATTCCTCATAACAAAAAAGAAAAAGAAGATAACAGGAGAGGAAGAAAAGGGGAGTATGTCAGAGGGGGAGACGAACCATGAGAGATGATGGACTCTGAAAAACAAACTGAGGGTTCTAGAGGGGAGGGGGGTAGGGGGATGGGTTAGCCTGGTGATGGGTATTGAGGAGGGCACGTTCTGCATGGAGCACTGGGTGTTATGAACAAACAATGAATCATGGAACACTGCACCAAAAACTAATGATGTAATATATGGTGATTAACATAACAATAAAAAAATAAAAAAAAAATAAAGTACAATATAAACCCCCCCAAAAAAAACTAAAAAAAAAAAAAAAAGAATTCCTCATAACAGTGAGGTCATCAGATAAATTTTATTAGGGGAATATGAAGATTTACACTTACATTAACCAAAAATGTCTGTAAAAATAAAGATTAGCTAAATGGGAATGTATTGACTACATGTCTATTATCAGCCCGAAGTAAGATGTAGTAGCCAAAGCATTATCTACCACATTTGTAGGCTGTCTAATGTGATAAAGCATAATGATTACAGTGATTTTAATAAAGTAACTAATCATAACTAAATTAGGCATGTTTTCATACATTTCTTCACTTCCTGTTTAGAACCACACTGTGTGTTAGTGAATCAAATATTTCAGGATCATTAGAGATTTCTCCTTATCATCTCTTGCTCATTTCACCTTTTAGGACGAGGGAATATACTGGGTCTGTTCTCCTTATGTTAAGAGAATGAAAGATGATTTGTGAATAACTCAGGTTATGAGAGGTCAAGACTTCCATTCACAGTAGATACGGTGAAAATGGTGCAGTGGGAAAACACGTAGTGGATTTTCTGAAGGAAATTCACACTTTATGGAAATGAGGCACTGTTGGCTTTTAGGTGATACCTGTCCTAGCCCAGGCAATTATCCATTTGACCAGGATCCAGAACTCCATTTAGAAATCATAAATTAAGGGGACGCCTGGGTGGCTCAGTCAGTTATGCCCCCAACTCTTGATTTTGGCTCAGGTTGTGATCTCAGGGTCCTGAGATCAAGCCGCCTGTCGGGCTCTGCACTCAGCACAGAGTCTGCTTGAGATTTTCTCCTTCTCCCTCTGCCCCTCCCCCTGCTCACACGCTCTCTCTGTCTCTAAAATAAATAAAATCTTTACAAAAATCATAAATTAAGAAAACCATGCATAAAATAGGTGTTACTGAAAACTTGGGAGTGTCGAGAAGTATGAAAAACACATTTCTTGGAAAAGAAAATGCTAGCTGACACGAAAAAAAGCTTTTCCAATACACAAAGGGATTAATACCTTCACTGACATCCTATTTCACTCAGGAAATTAAGACACGTATCTTAGAAAAGAAAATGCTAGCTGACATGACAAAATATTTCTAGTATGCCGTGTTTTTGATACCTACAGTGACCTGTAAAAACCCGTACAATCTGGCTCCTTTGTCTTCTCCATTTCCCGTCCTGTGAATTTCTCTCCTTCCTGCTCTGCTCTAGCCCACTGGCCTACTTGCTGTTTTCTGAGACAGACCGCACTAGCGAATAAGCTCTTCTGAGGTACTCTTCTTTCAAAATGCCTCCCTGGTTTTCTCCGTCTTATTCAGGTTTGACCTCAAATATCCCCTCCTTAGGGAAACCTCTCAAATCACTTTTCATCCCCAATTCTGGATTCCTCTCCCCACTTCAGTGTCCTCCCTATTCCTCAACAACATGTGGCACATTCTACATCGTTCTTACTTCTTTTGTTTTCTGTCACCCTCCCCTCCCTAGAGGGTAAGTCCAACGAATACAGAGATTTGTACCTGTTTTGTTCATTGATGTGTTTCTAGTGCTGATGATAGTTCTTTTTCCTATACAATATGTGGCTAATGCATATCTGTTATTAAATATAATGTATAGGCATCTTTCATCCATATAGACAATATTACCATTCCGTTTCAGTAGTTCCATTGCAGAAAAGAGGCTGTTTTTGTTTTCGTATTTTTGAATATTAATAGTCAAGGATTAAGTTAAACAGATGGTATATATTACGTAAACAGACATTGTATGAGCAGCTGCTGAATTGAAATATATTGGACTTTACAATACTTTCAATATAATAAAAGCTCATGTGAAGATGTCTAATTCTATAGTAATATCCATAAATTACCAATCATTTTGAATTCATAGCTTTTATATTCTATTATTAACCAATAAAATGATAAGCATAAAATAAAACAACAGGAGAGAATAAATGGAAATATTTAATTTGTATTAAACACTAAATTTCCAGCAATAAGTGAGACCTGAAACCACGTGGATGGGAGAGACTCCTGGAATAAAAAAAGCCCATAATTGATTTCAGAAAGCGGTTGCATGTCCCCTGTGCCTCCAAGATGTTTTTGTTTTTTTCTCTCTCTCTCTCTTTTATCTCTAATACTGCATTTCAGAGATATTGCAGATATGGTTGGACCCACAGAGGAGGAGATGAGGGAGTGGACCAGCTATCACATATTTTCGTTGTTGTTAGAACGCTCCTTTTACTGTTTTTATTTCTTCCCCCTTCTGCTCTTCTGCCTCTTGCTTGGTATGTCTCACTTTCTGTCACAGTTATTTCTCAGATTGTTGATGAGCCCATCTCTCTGAGCTCTCCAGCAGAGCCTTTGCAACACGAAAGTGAAATGCATTAAAAGTAAGAAATGGCAGGCAGCCAAAGGGCTGTCCCAGAGTGATGGATGATAGGACATAAGGCGGTGGACCTTCTGTGAAAAAAACAGGAAGCTAGACTTCTGTTATCAAGCCCCCAAGAGGCAAGGAAGGTGGTCCAGAATTTTCATATGAATTCCTGCTTCTCTGAGGAAAGTCACTAGTCTCACCACTCTGAAGATTTGCCAGTCATCCAACTCCAGAGACCTATCTCTGGTCCCCCTCTCTGTATCTCTCATTACCCTTACTGAGAGCCCCAGGCCTCTCTCCACTGGCAGCTCTGCCTTCCTCACTTCTAAGTCGCCTTTGGTTTGCTGCCATAAAGAAAGCACTTGCTGGGACCGTCTTGCACTGGAGACCTTTTCTCAGAGTCATTTTGGCTCTGTAGGTCCCACAGACTAGTTGGATGGTCTATTTCTCACTTCTGAGAGCACACAAATGAGGGCGGAGAACAAGGCTGGTACGTTGTTGCATCAACTTGTCATAGGTCAGAACAAGGCCGGGGTTCTCAGCTCGGGTGAACCATCTTTGTCACTTTCTTTTTAACCATATGGCTCAGTTGCAATGATCTGTAAATGCCTGTTTTCTGAGAAATTCCACCTTCAAATAAGAAAACACGCAAACCATAAAATCATCTGTGTCAGAAAATTGTCATGAAGAGAAATAGAGGAGGATAAGATGCTAGGGGGTGATGTTAATGTATGTAAGTTGATCAGAGTTTTCTCTGAAAGGTGACATTTGATGAGGGATCGCTGTTCCCACACTAGTAGATCATGTCCCACTAGAGTGAGGGCACAGTCAGGGCAAGGATTTATAGTTCATTCCTATTCTAACCTGGTGCCTAAAACAGTACTGACATAGATTGATGATCAAAAATAATTTGTTGAAAAATTTTGGTAAATTAAGTAATATTCTCTCCAGCTTTCCCTTTTTAAAAACCACATGGGATTTGGTAAGGCATTAAAATATTCCTATTGAAATTGTTAATTATATAGCCTCTTTCTGAAAGTTTAGTCCTCAGCCATCCAGATTGGCTAATTGGCACAGTTTATTACCCAAAAGATTCTTTTTTGATTAAAATAAAAAGGAAGCCACAGAAATGACACTGTCACACAATGGATACCATGAACGTGGAGGGAGCACTTTGCCTCTTCAGTTTAATTCACGTGATTGCGGATTTATTTCTTCTGCCTTTTAGAGGAGTGACTGTTTCTCCACTCATGATGTGACACAAAAACTCTTCCTTTAGTGAATCTCATTTTTCTCCTGAAACAGAAGGGGACTGTGGGTAGCAGATTCAAACCAACCTTTTCAGAATCTGCCTGTCGGATATGTGGCTTATATATAAAAGAGTAAAGCAAAGAATAATGGCAAAAAGGCACTCCGGGCCTTTACAGATTAATAGGTTTTTGAATCATTCACCTCCAAGTCTGCACTTCAGATTGACCTAGTTCAAAGTGGTCAAGGTGAAGCATTTCTGTTATATATATTTAAAATCCTATTTTGGTTTCAAAAGTAGTGATCAAAAGCATGGAGAAGAAAGCTGAACAAGACAGTAAAAGGGCTGGCAGATGAGAGTCAGAAAAATAAAACTGAAATAAGTTTTGAGACCCAGGCAGGGCTTGATGATTTTGTTTTCCTAAGCACATAAATCAGATTAGTCTAAATTTGTCTTTGTGGATAAGTTATACTCATATTTTAAGCATAATTTATAAAATGAATTTGGAATAATTTATATCTGTTTCACCTTATTTCTTAGAATTGGTGCATGCCACAGATAGCAGTTTGAACAGGAAGATGCTTTCTTTTTTGAGGTTAGAAAAATATAAATTAAAATAGAAACAATAAGATGACATGCTTTGCGTAGCAAGAATGCATGTTAATTTTTCTGTGTAGCTTTTCCTCACCTCTGGGGGGCGCTAGACTCGCTGGTGCAGAATGCACCTTCCTAGGAGGGGGCAAGGAGCTAGCACAAATGCACCTTCCAGACAGCCTCTGATTCCCATTCTTTTGTTGCGTTAGGGGACAGAAGCAGAAAAGAAATAGCCAAAAAAAGTGATGTAGTTAAAGGACTGTATAGAATTTAGGCAGAGAGGGGCGCCTGGGTGGTTCAGTCGTTAAGCGTCTGCCTTCCGCTCAGGTTATGATCCCAGGGTCCTGGGATCCAGCCGCACGTTGGGCTCCCTGCTCGGCGGGAAGCCTGCTTCTCCCTCTCCCACTGCCCCCTGCTTGTGTTCCCTCTCTCGCTGTGTCTCTCTCCCTGTCAAATAAATAAATAAAATCTTAAAAAAAAAGAAAAGAATTTAGGCAGAGAAAAATAGCATGTCAAGCACATAATTATGTAAACATGTAAGTGCATGCAAACACTCGGGCATTCACAAGGGTTTATATTTCGAAATACGGCACCAACTCCTGTCGCTTTCCAAAGAGAAAACATACATACTATCAGATATGTGGAGCAAATGACAAGATCAAAGACACGAGATTTTGATTTTTTTGTAATATTTAAATTCTATCTTTGCTGTTCTATGTTTTCTGTTATCATGGTAAATTTTAATTCATCAGTCTTACCCACTCATTGCTTGTTACTACTTCATGTCCCATTTAAAAAATATGCAAATTGTTTATGAATTGCATAAATATACATATCCATACTATATGTAATCCATATGTATTAGTTATATATGTTTTATAGTGTTTAAATGATTCTTTAGAGTAATAGTTTTCTCTATTAGTTTTTCTCTATTTTTAAATGTGTTATAAATATAACTAATTTTAAGTGAAAGCATACTTGGAATTTTAATTTGAAAATAGAAAATGTGGCCCCTCAGGTCTTTAGTATATTTCTCCTTTTTTACTAGGATTATGTAGATATGAATTGAATCAGAGAAATACAGATTTTAGGCCTTATTTTAAAAATGAGCTACCTAAAGTGAACATTATCTCTTTTAGTCCATTAAACTAACAAAAATTAAGTGAATTAATATGTATGGCTCAATGTTTATGTTTTTGAGCCTCCATACATAATTATGCCGTCATATATATGGAGTAAATTTTAGAAAGGAAGATATGAACTTTCTTAAATGAAAAAATAAAAAAACACATAGTGAAAGGCTTTATAACAGAAACCATCTCTGTGGCCTGTACAAAAGAAAATACCTGAAATAAAGAGACGTTCAGAAAGGTTAAAAATAAAAGGCACATGGAAAATACACAGCGGGGCGCCTGGGTGGCTCAGTTGGTTAAGCGACTGCCTTCAGCTCAGGTCATGATCCTGGAGTCCCGGGATCGAGTCCCGCATTGGGCTCCCTGCTCAGCAAGGAGCCTGCTTCTCCCTCTGACCCTCCCACCTCTCATGTACTCTCTCTCTCTCTCATTCTCGCTCTCTCAAATAAATAAATAAATCTTAAAAAAAAAAAAAAGAAAATACACAGCGACCATTATCTAATCAGGCAGGATGTAAATCAGGCCAAAAAAGTATTATTTAATAGAAAGAGGACCTTATAACACCAAAGGCAAAAATTCACAATGAAAAAATTTCTTAATATCTATGTACTCAATAATACAATAACTGCATAAAAAAGAAAGTAATAAGATGCAAGAAGAATCAGAAAGAATCTCAACAATTCTAGAATTTAGCACATATCTCCCAGCTCAAGACAGAATCAGTAGAAAAACAATATTGGAAATGAGACGGTGACAACATAGTCAGTAAGGTATTATAGAGAGTTCCAAACTCCAACAATGAACAATGCACTCACACACGCAAGATATACAAATGCTTGCAATATATTACGCCATAAAAAAACTCCATAAATATAAAAATGCAGAAATGATAAACATTCTCTGAACATAATGCAATAAAAGTAGACTCTACCCTCAAAGTCAAAGTAAATATCTATGTAATCAGAATTTAAAAGTAAATGAATACCAAACACCAAGAATTTAAGATACTAAAATAATTGACCCAAAATAGTAAAGGAGGAAACTTAGCATGAAAGCAGCACTTAATGTTATTGTTGACAAAGTAGAACTAATAAACAGCTGACTTGAACAACTTTTAAAAAATCATGAAATAAAGCAATTATACAAAACAAAGGGGATAAACCGGTATATACAAAGTAAGCCATGAAAAGGAGAAAATGGCCTCAGAAGAGAGGACGTTACAAAAATCACAAGAGACTTATGTGCATAATTGTATGCAAATAAATTTGAAAATCTAGATTAAATGCGTAACTTCCTGGGAAAATAAAATATGCCCCAGTTGAGATATACTCAATAAAAATAGAAAGTTCAAACAGGGTAATTTCATAGGAGAAACGGAAAAATGTGGCAGATCTCTCATGCATGAGAGCAATAGGCCCAAAATAGTTTCACAGGGGGATTCTGAAATACTTAAGCATTTTTTAAAAATCCAAATGCTACTTAAACTACTCAAGGGCATTGAAAATTAAGTAAAACTTTCAAAAATTTTCTATAACAGGTGTAAGAATGGTGCCCAAACCTAAAAAATGTTAAGCACGAGAAAGAAAACTGTTGACCAACCTCGTTTATGAAGAGCAGAGCAAAAATCTGAACTATCATTTAATCAAAAAGAAACCAAGAGTATACTAAAATTATGACACATTATAACCAAGTGGGGTTTGTTCTAGAAATGTTAAGGTAATTCAGGATTAGTAAATCCATTAATCTATTTTACATTAATCTAATAGGAAAAAAACCCCAGCAACACAGGATCATCTTACTAGAAGCTGAAAAGGAATTTTACAAAAGTCAAATCCCATTCCATGAAAACACTCCATAAAATGAGAACAGATGGATTTTTACATGATGAAATACAAATTAGCTTTTGAGCTCACATCTTGTTTTAAAGAAGTTGTTAGATGTTTATCCAAAACTCCAAGAAAAGAGTAATCTATGATTTGCTTCTATTGCATATGTTTTTCTAAGTATCAGCCAGTGAAACAGACCAAGGAAAACTATTAGAGGCGTGTAAGTTGAAAAGGAAGAGAGAAAAATCACACTTACTTTATTAGGGAGAAAGAGATGACTTCCGCCCCTGTACTTAGGTTTCTTTTTGATAAACTAGACGGAAGTCTTGCTATCACCAGATAAGATTCCCCGGGGAAGGCTGATGGGCAACGAGGAGAAGAGAGCAGCATGTTTAGGGCACAAACCCTACTGTTACAGCAGCCTCACCCCTCTACCCATTACTGTGCCTTCCCTGCACAATCTCCCAGTCACCTTGGGACGGTCACGTGGGTTTTACTCATTTGTATCATTAAGTTAAAAAGCATGCTTCTGATATATTTTAGAATTATCAAATTAATCATGAATATGAGGTCTGTTAACAGACTGGTTAATATTCTTGGACTGCTGTGCATATTTGTTTTCATTTTTCATGTGTCCTAAGCTTCTAATTTCATCTGCCCTGCGATAGAGGTGACTCCCCCTATCATTCTATGTAGAGACCTAATCAAGAGACACATTGTGGGCAAATACACACATCCTAGAGAGGGCTTGGGAGAACATTTTTAAAAGAAGTAGATCTATAGCTCCCCAAGTGCCCTTTACTTTCTCTTCTCTGGGCATCTGTTTCATTATCTGTGAAATTACCCTCAGTCTCATACTGACACTGTTTATGTGGGTTGAATGGAAATAACATTGTCATCATGAAATGGAGTGCTCTATATAAATGAGATGTATTATTTTTACAAAAATGAATTATTTTGTAAAATTGGGAACATAACCACTCAGGGGGTGGAACGTAGCAGCTGTTGAACAGTACACTTATAGAACTACAGTACCGTTTGGAAAAGGGTGCCAGAGTCTGCTGTCTAATTTTATTTTTTCAAAACGAAATTACTGGAAGAATTCGGCTCTGCAGCACAGTGCAATTATCTAAATGGGAACTGGCTGGGGAACGAGGGTTAATAACCTCATCTCTTTCAGGGTCTTGGTTTTAATTTGTTATCAAAAAAATGAGCTGATTTACACATTACCAAAATGGAACACAGATTAATAATACTTAAATTAAGTTTTCCAGTGATCAAATCCTCTGCCTTATTCTTGGAACCCATGGTTTTGTTTTGTTTTCTGTTTTCCTACAGGTAGAGCCTAAAACATTTATACTCTCTGGACCCAGACTAATCAGATTATCGAAGCCCATAACCTTAAAGAAATAGTTGGCAAAATATGCTGAACTTAGCACATGGACAGCAAAAACAGCATATAAGAGAGTGGCTGTCATTATTTTGTATTTTTTTTTTTATCTAGATGATTTATGTAGCTTTAGGTAGAAATTTTTTGTCTTCATTCCACCACCCCAATATTGATTTCATCATCCTTAAGATACTCAGGAGATTAAGTGCAATTCAATTATGAGAAGGAAAGTAGATAAATTCTACTGGAAAAGCCATTACTAATCAGTCTTGATTGGGTTGAACACTTGACTTGTATATGTAAGACATCTTTAATTGTATTATGCTCTGTAATAATTATTAATATTGTTCAATAATTGAAGTCTCCAATTTGATATTACCTTCCCCCTTTTTATTGCCAGTAGAATGTTTTCCCACATAATCTATTCGTGCAATTTTTTTTAATTTTTTAAATTTTTGTTATGTTAATCACCATACATCATTAGTTTTTGATGTAGTGTTCCATGATTCATTGTTTGTGCATAACACCCAGTGCTCCACGCAGAACGTGCCCTCTTTAATACCCATCACCAGGCTAACCCATCCCCCACCCCCTCCCCTCTAGAACCCTCTATTCGTGCAATTTTTAAAATATATTTTATACAGCAGTAAAATTACCCACATGATTTATTAGAAAGGCAAATATTAATGTAATTTGGCAGAATGTGTTTCCTTACTTTGGAACAATGATGTGATGAAGGAGGGTTCTGTCTTCTAAGTTTGAAAAAAAAAAGGGCCTGGAGCATAATTGGCTAGCTCTATGATTTTAAATAATTTTTTTTAAATTTGATTCTCTCCTCTGCATAATATAAATAATTGTATATATGAGGCTCAAATCAAATAGTTTATTTGGGCTTATTCACAAGAAGGAAATAATAGGAGATACAATGAATCACAATCTTGGGGCTAAAAACTTGTGGTAAATCACTACTGCTCACCAATTCCTCCTTCTTTTCTGACACATGAGAGAACTGTACCATCCATTCTCAGAGTTCAGTGCGCCAAGTGTGCATTATGTGATTCTCTTCGTTCCCTTTCCCCATGGCAGACCAGGAATCCTGGGCTCATATGATGCATTATAAAATGATAGCGCCTCCATCAATCTGGGTCCCTGAGCGACCACAAGAAACAATGTCCATGCAAAGCTGGTACTGGACACGCGCTGTGAATGAGAAATTGACCTCGTTTAGGTAAATCCACTGAGAGATGAAGTTGTTGTTGACCACAGCATAAAGTAGCCCATTTGTACTGTTATACTCCTGGGGTAGTAATAAAAGTGAGGTGTGTCCATAGGCTAAAAGGTAAGAAAAGACGTATTCAAAATTGTAGACACATAAAATAAGTTGAACCAGAACAACATAAATGACTGTTTTAACGTGGAATATAATTCATTGTCAACCTGTTTACCAGAAAAGGAATAATACATATGTAAATAACCTTTCTAATAAACACAAAAAAATCTGACATTCAAATTAATCATTCATTTTTTTTTTAAAGATGTTATTTATTTATTCATGAGAGACAGGGAGAGAGAGAAGCAGGCTCCCAAGGAGCAGGGAGCCCAATGTGGGACTCGATCCCAGGACCCTGGGATCATGACCTGAGCCGAAGGCAGACGCTTAACCATCTGAGCCACCCAGGCACCCATCAAATTAATCATTCCTTTTAAACTACTTTGAAAAATTTACAAGAGAATTTTATGAGTACTTCTATTGCTCGTCTTGCTAAACACATATGTGCTGAGAAAAGGTAAGGGTTATTAAAGCTTTCAATGCACTAATAAATTTAGCAGAGTTCCAGTTAACAGAACGGAGTGACAGTTGAATTACTGGGCACTTTTATGTTCTTTGTTTTATATTTCTGACATATATTAATTTAATAAGTATCTGCTTTGCCATATGCAAGGAAAAATAAAGATTAAAGCAAAGGATTCCATAGAAAAGTCTGTTCAAAATTTCTTTTTACACAATCAAATTTTGTAAGTTTAGGCTCTGCTAAGAAAAAGTTTAGGCTCTGCTAAATCAAAGGTGTAAATATAAAAAAAAATAAATCAACCTTCAAATCACTGATATTGATATTGCCATCAGTCAGGGCTCAGCTTTGTACTCCCATTTACTGACTCAAATCAAGCTAATGATTTTGGCATTTTCAGGAAGGAAGTGTTTGCTGTATTTTGAATATCTCATCCTACCTCAGGTGACATATGCAATTGAGATTAGGAAGGCAATCAGTAAAAAGAATACATTCAATTTTTTTTTAAATACGCACAATTGCCTTTTTACATAAATGTCATAAGTAATTAGCATACTGTTAAGATCCGATATGGTTTTCCTCCCAGCGGTCCTGGCAGGTCTTTTGTAGTATCGTAACTGAACACACTAGCATGGAGCTCATTCTTAAATAAAGTATATAAAAGTACCAGAAGTTTGGAAGAATGGGGAAAGCAGAACTAATGGAATGACAAAAGCAACTCTTCACTTTGTACTCTGCAGCTCTTCTGAAACATGAACAACATAGCTTCCATCATGAACCTGACAATTCCACGTATACCCAGGAGTTGTGTCTGCTTGCTCCTTACCTCAGAATCACTCCTGCAGACACCAGAAAGGCAATTATTTACAACACTATCTTATTTTAATAGTGCTTCCTTTAACTTTCTCATTAGGTAAGTCATAAAGTGAAACTAATGAATTTAAGCTTTAGGTTATTTCTGTGCATGGGCCTCTGTGAGTGCTGGAGTTGATCAAGTGTTCTGAGTAGAGAGGAGAAGCCAGATTGCAATTAAGAAGCAATTCTGTACAACCATTTCAGTAGAATGACTAAGCAAACTTCAGAAGAAAGTTATTTAGATTTACAAGGCTTCTGTTATTATTTTCTTATTCTAATACTATATTTCCTTTCATACCTAGTTTTGTATTTGTAATTACTCTTTTTCTAAAATGAGACTCTTCAGCTTTCATAAGATTGTGGTCTCTCCAAACCTGGATCTTCTTCCCCAGGAAAAAGGAGTTTGTGGATACTCATTACCCCATCACTGATTTATAAAATAGAGCCCTTGTATCACTTACCTACTGCTATTGTAATGTTTGTTACCCGTCCTCACATTTCTGTGACTTATAACTCTAAGTACTTATTTAGCTCACAAGTCTGTAGGAGGGTAATTTCAGTTCAATTTAGTTGGACTCCCAAGTCGGGGGTCAGTTGGGTAGAGGCTGATCTGGGGTGGTTTTAGCTTGGTCCCCTGGGGTGAGTTGGGGCTCTGTTGCATGTGTTTCTCACCCTCTGGTGCACTGCTCTAAGCATCTTCTCAAAGCAATGGCAGAGGGAAAGAAAGCATGAGTCTCAGGGAACGTGTTGAAGCTGATGCAAACAGCTGTGCATCCCATCCATTACCATTCCTTGCCCAAATTGCCGGGAGGGCCTAGCTCAGAATCAAAAGGTACAAAAACAACTTGTAACTTTGGAAAATGTTCATCAAACTATTTAGAGTCCTGACCTTTTAAAGACACAAACCGAGGGGAGCCTGGGTGGCTCAGTCGGTTAAGTGTCTGCTTTTGGCTCAGGTCATGATCCCAGGGTCCTGGGATTGAGTCCTGTGTCAGGCTCTCTGCTCAGCAGGAAGTCTGCTTCTCCCTCTACTCCTCCCACTGTTCATGCTCCCTCTCTCTCTCTCTCTCTCTCAGATAAAGTTTTTTAAAAAAAGATATAAACTGAGATATTTGCTATTGAGATTATATGAGTTCTTAGATTTGCTTCAAAATAATATGAAAAGAGGGAAATGTAAGGGAATGAGAGGAAGTAAGATTGATCATGAATATTTCTCAGAGTATCTCAACTTGATAACTATTGAGGTTGGGAGGTGGGTATATGGTGCTTACTATTCCATTTTGCAAATGCTTGGGGTGGGAGGGAGCCTTTATTAGCCATTCATTGCACTAAGGAAGAAGGGGTTATCTTTAGTGATAATTGACTCTGTTTGGTGTAGGAATTATATGACTTTCATCTAATATATGATATCTAAAGAAAAATGGAGAATAGAAATTACCTAATAAAATATTAGTTGTATAAAAAAAGAACAAATGTCTTATCAATTACATACCTTTAAGGAAAGATTTATTCCTAGTTAATCACTACATACATTTATGTATTTAACAACTACTTATTGAGCTCTTTCTATGTGCCAGGCATACCTCTGGGCTCTGGCCAGAGTGAATCAGATGGATGAAGTTTCTGATCCTGAGGATTTTATCATTGTCTTAGTTTTTTGTTGCTAACAAATTACCATGACCTTGGTAACTAAACACACACACACACACACACACACACACACACACACACACATCTTACAGTTCTGTAGGTCAGAAGTCCAACATGGCTCTCAGTGAGCTAAAACCAAGGTGTTGGCAGGACTCCACATCTTCCTGATAGCTCTAGAAGACACTCTGTTTCCTTGCATTTTCCATCTTCTGGAGGACTCCCACTTATCTTGGCTTGTGACTCATTTTCTCCATCTTCACAGCGAGCAATGTTGCATTTTTCTGGGCTTCTCTGCTATAATCCTATCTCCCTCTGACTGGCTACAGCCAGGAGAGGTCCTCCATTTTTAAGGATTCATATCATTATGATTAAATTGAACCTGCCTGAATAATCCAGGATAACCTCCTCGTCTCAAGGTCCTTAATTTTAATTACATCTGGAAAGTTTCTTTTGTCATATTAGGTAACATATTCACAGGATTCAGGGCTTAGGATGTAGACATCTTTGGAGGGCCATTTTTCTGCTTACCACAAGAGCTAAATGATGGGAGAGAAAAATACACGACAAATAAATAAGCAAAAGTGATACTTTCAGACACTGGTATATACTGTGAAAAGCCATAAAGCAGTGATAGAATAGAGAGTTGCTCACAGACTGTGTGTAAGAGATGCTCCCCCTAAGGAAGGAATATTTAAGTTGGGGCTTGTAACAAATGGAGATCATGTTGCAAGGTGGGCATATCTTTTCTGGTAAAGGCAAAGACAATGTAAATGCCCAAAGTGGAAGAATAGAAAGAAGGTAAATAAATGAACTGGATCCTAAAAAGCTAAAGGGAAAGAGGTATTCCATGAGTCTAGAGAGTTAGGTGCAGATTTATTAGCTTATATAGTGTCTGATTTGCTCTGATTTACTCACTTTATATCAATTGAAGTGAAGAGCCAACTGAGGGCTTTGAGGAAAGAAAAGACAACCTGGGGCACCTGGGTGGCTCAGTAGGTTAAGTGTCTGCCTTCGGCTCAGGTCATGATCCCAGGGTGCTGGGATTGAGTCCCGCATAAGACTCCTTGTTCAGTGGGAAGTCTGCTTCTCTGTCTCTCTCTGCTGCTCCCCGCTGCTCACGCGTGCTCTCTCTCTTTCTCTCTCTCAAGTGCTCTCTCTCTCTCTCAAATAAAATCTTTAAAAAATTGTAAAAGAAAGAAAAGACAATCTGATTTATGTTTAAAAATAACGTGGCTGGGGCACCTTGGTAGCTCAGTCGAGTAAGCATCCGACTTTTGATTTTGGCTTGGATCATGATCTCAGGGATGTGAGATTGAGCCCCATGTCAGGCTCTATGCTGGGCATGGAGCCTGCTTATGATTCTCCTCTCCCTCTGTCCCTACCCCTGTGCACTCTCTTTATCTTTCTCTCAAAAATAAAATAAATAACATCTGGCTGTTTTGTGATAATAAAGTGTAGTTGTCTCTTCTCCATAGCACCTATTATGGGCCTTGGCTATTATGTCCTAAGTATACTAGTAAACTAATAAACTAGTAAACTAATATATTTTCCATATTATTTAACAAAATATTCCTTTTCTGTAATTAATAGTAATTTTGAAAAAGGATCCAGTATGAAATTTAGAATGGATACTGGAAGGATAAGTCAAATTGGCTAAATTATTAATTATTTATTTTATGTAAGTATTCTTTTTTTTTTTTAGTAGAGCTAATTATATTTAGCATTTGTCTCACAGGTTCAAACAGTATTAAGAACAAAATGTTCACATATATTTTTAACAAATCCCAGTTTCCAGTGTCTAGGGTCCCCCACTATATTAAACCTAAATGAGAAGAAAACCAATCATACCATATTAAAGTGTTCAAAACCACTGCTCTTGTTTACATTTATGGGTAGGCAACCATTTCCCAAGATTTATTTTCTAAATATATAGGTAAAAATTTATAAGATTGGCAGGAGATGGATGAAAGAAATAATGTCAGAAATTTATGCTGTTCGATGAATGGGAGAAAATGATCCACATTTATAGGTTGCGCTGTACTAAATGGATGAGCTGTGCTGTTTTCTCTTGTAATATACTCTGCTTAAAAGATCAGTCTGTGAACCGTGAAGTAATTGGGAGTAGTTTAGGTGGTCAAATTTGCACACATTATAAGATGTTGGCTAGGGAAACCAAAAAACAAAAACAACAATGACAAACAAAACAAAGTTTTGTGCCTTCATATATGAAGCTCCATCCCCTCCCTACCCACTCTATCAGAACCAAGGTACCAAGCTCTTACATCGGCAGTGAGTGTTCGAAGATCTGCGCGTGGCTTTAATGTATGTCCTTCTGTCTGTTCTGCCCGGTATACATATAGCCAAGCCTCTCCCTCTGGCAGAGAGTTCTGGACTCTTGATAACCTTGATAGAAACTGAATTAAAATTTAGAATTGACTTTCTGAGAAATGAGATTACAATAAAACGTTTTTTAAATTTTATTTTTCTTAATTTCAGTACAAATAATTTTGATTAATTATTACATCATTACATAAAAAGGATAAATCTGGAAAACTCATGATATTGAAATTATATGCTAGAATGTAAAACTGATTTTTCTGTCTGTTAAAGTCATGAATGTGTGTGTATAACGAAGTTAGAGTATACCTTTATAATCACACACCCATACATAAATATAGCAAATTTCAGTATAATTTTTCATCAATACATGGAAACAAAACCAACACATATTTTAAACATAAAACCTCATTTGAGCACCATAACTGTTCTCTGATGCAGTTCATGGCCCCTGTACTAACAATTTTGGTATTACTGTTTTCCCCCAATAACCCACATTCAGATGATGGCTATTCATTGGAAATGGACATTCTTTTTTTAAATTTTTTTTGTTATGTTAATCACCATACATTACATCATTAGTTTTTGATGTAGTGTTCCATGATTCATTGTTTGTGCATAACACCCAGTGCTCCACGCTGGACGTGCCCTCTTTAATACCCATCACCAGGCTAACCCATCCCCCTACCCTCCTCCCCTCTAGAACCCTCAGTTTGTTTTTCAGAGTCCATCGTCTCTCATGGTTCGTCTCCCTCTCTGACTTACTCCCCTTCATTCTTCCCCTCCTGCTATCTTCTTCTTTTTCTTTTTTCTTAACATATGTTGCATTATTTGTTTCAGAAGTACAGATCAGTGATTCAACAGTCTTGCACAATTCACAGCGCTCACCATAGCACATACCCTCCCCAATGTCTATCACCCAGCCACCCCATCCCTTCCACCCCCCACCACTCCAGCAACACTCAGTTTGTTTCCTGAGATTAAGAATTCCTCATATCAGTGAGGTCATATGATACATGTCTTTCTCTGATTGACTTATTTCACTCAGCATAACATCCTCCAGTTCCATCCACGTTATTGCAAATGGCAAGATCTCATTCCTTTTGATGGCTGCATAATAGGAAATGGATATTCTTTATGAATAGCCTTGTAACATTAATGAATCTCTCATTATGGAATAACAATGCTTTTCTATAAAACCTCAACAAGATCAGTTCCTGACTCTGCCTTTGGTAAATAAAGATATAATAGAAACTAAGGCACTCTCCTCTCACCCTCTACTCCAATGAATAAATAAGAGGAAGCTACATTGAACAAGCTGCTTTATTTTCTACTCCCTTTTTATTCTCCTCTTGCTGTTCTGTAGACCAAGGGGAAGTAATAGAGCAATTAATCATATGATATTCCCATCCTGACAGCACCGGCTTCTTCTGACTACATTTATTGCTATACTGCCAAGCCTCTTTCTGCCACCTCCTCTGGCTTGTCATACTTTCCCCATAAATCTCCATGCTATCAATTATTTAGCACAAGCAGCATTATGCATCAATTCAAGAATGATTACTTAGGTAGAGAATCAATAAACAGCAGGTCTATTAAAACCCAGGTAATAATGGAAGATACCAGAAAGATTACATATAATCTGCCCTGTGCTTTACACAAAGGGTGCTCTCATAAACTAGAGTTCATTTGCACCAGTAACATCATCTCAAAATTTTGTGACAGTAGAGCATAATCATCTCAATGTTCTGACTCACTAATAGATTTTTAGAGGGGATACAAGTTGATCCACTGACAGACTTTTGAAGTTTCAGATTTTTGACCACGAGAGTAAAAGAATTATACTTTGTCATTTTCCTGGGTATAAGTTTTGGTGATTGAAATACTCTGAGGGGTCTTTTGGAGATGGCCTGCTAACTTGTAATTAAGGAGATTGCAATCTGGGTAAGAATTGAAATTTGCAAAACATCTCTTTCCTAACCTCCTTCGGATAGGTCTTAAATCTCCAGCAACTTCTCAATGTATGGGAGAGGCATCATGAGACAGGTACCTAAGCCAACAGTTTTCTTCTAGAGATCATAGGGGAATACATCTTTTATGTGCCTGTTCAGAACTCTCTTTCAAGAAGCAGCCTCTAAAATGTTGTTATTGCTCCATTCTACCACTGAATGTCAGGTGTCCATCCTGGTGAGTGCGTTGATTGTGGAATTTCTAGCATGACACTTAGGCAGCAATTCAGACTGCCTTGAATAGTTCTGCCAGGCAATGGAGTGGAAGGGAAGTACGGAATCATATCCAGACAACTGTAGAGGGCATATTTCATAACAGAGGCTCAGCCCCCCCCAACCCTGAGATTCACATGGTTACTTATGTTCATCTTCCAGTGTTTTATGTAAAGTTGAACAGAGGTTGAGGTGGCTGGCTTCATTCAGCAGTGTCTTCTTAAAGAAGAAAGACTGGGCTTTAGGATGATGAGTATGTTTTGATGTCCGTTACAAAATAATGAAAAATTACGTTTATATTCTAGAACAATGGGAATCTAACACTTGAAGATGCATAATTATAAATTCCAGCATACTGAGTGAATACATAAAGTGATTTTAGAATTTACTGTCTGGACAAGATAATCAATGATATTTCTAGCTTGCTTCTTTTAAAGTTTGTTCCAGTGGCAACTGATAATGCTTACAGCTCTATGTGCCGCCTAAATGGAACTAAACAGAGGAATTCAAGTCCTTTGCAACATAAGAAGGAAGAGAATGAGTAGGTTATGTTCTCAGAGTTCTCCTTATAAGGATACCTTGTCGTTTTGAAGATAAAGTTTTGCTTCGTTTTGAAGATAAAGTTTTGCTTATCTTCATGTTGATATGTTCAGTAAAAATAAATAGGATTTCATTTTCAAACTCTATTAAATTAAAATTATAGTTTTTGTTTCTTTTATTCTTTCTGTAATTTCACTTATTTTTCTCTATATCGGACAGTAAATCATGTTTACATGTAATGATGGCAACGAAAAAGATGAAGGCCTTTTCCTCCCAGGGCAGTGTCTACAATGAGGCCATTGTTTTTTCTTCTCTAGAAATCTCAGGCATAAAAGACAATGAGTTTAAGAAATTAGGACAAATACACACACACACACACACACACACAATACAAAATAGCAAGAACACTAACTAAACACATTCACTCTCAAAGCCCTTTTTGACTGTGGTATCAGCTCATATTCAATTTGCCTTGGTGATGTCCTCACTTATGTAAGTTTTTTAATGATAAGATGTTTTTTTCCCAGAGGATTTTATTACAACCTAATGATTTAACCGGAATATAGAAAGAAAAAAAAAGTAAAATCCGTGTGTTCTGGAGAGGCAGAGCCTGGAGGCAGTTTGAAGAGAGACACGGGGAGACAACAGAGTCAGGTCTGAGGCCCTGCAACCCCTCCACAGAGTTTTCTAAATTTCCCTCAGCAAAGCAAGATTGTTTTGTTTTGTTTTGTTTTCTCAAAAGACAGCAGTGTTGAGGTGTCTGGTGGCTCAGTTGGTTAAGCATCAGACTCTTGATGTCGGCTCAGGTCATGGTCTGAATGTCGTGAGATCGAGCCCTGTGTCCTGGTTCTGTGCTCAGTGTGGAGCGTGCTCAAGATTCTCTCTCTCTCCCTCTGCCTCTCCCTGCCCACTTGTGTGTTCCTGCGCTCTCTTTCTCTCTTAAAAAAAACAAAAACAAAAACACATAAGTGCTTCTCATGTCTGTGTTCTCATAAGGAACGTAGTAAATAGGATCATGACATTTTTGAAGAATGGCTACTGATCATAATACTTCAGACAAAAAGGAAATTCAAATGTTCTGTGCATCCAAATGAGTGCTACCATCCAGTTTTTCAAATGAAATAAAAAATAGGGTGACTTCTGCTCACAGAGGGAGTGTCATCCATGGTATAGTCAGGTTAGTCCTATGGGAAAAAAATAGCTTTGTGCCCATAGTGTTTGGGGGAAAAAAAAAACAACAAAAACCAAAAACAAACCAAAAACAAAACCTAAAAAAATTCTTTTAGATGTCTTCTACTCTAATAGAAAGCGAAGTAAGTCTTCACTTCTAAATTACTTATTAAAAAAAGAAAAACAGAAATATTGGTTAACAGTCTTTATATGAAATGTGGTACTAGAGGACTATTTATAACTTATTAAGTAACAGCTTCAATTTCATATTTTTCTGGAAAGAGAAAAAAACATAATTGCATTCTGGTGAGTATTAAGGGGCTTAGATTTTAAAGGGGACTTTAGGAAACTTCCAAAAGGTTTCTCTTTCTACACTGTCCCTTTAGTGTTCTCATTTATTATTTTGACTGATAAAATCATTTCTGTGCAGAGGCTCCCAAACATATTCTATGACCAATCCACTGAGTTGGGGCTTTATTTATATAGTAGCCTACTTAACAATTTCAGCTTATATGCAAAATGACCAAGTTAGGGCTCATGATTTCTTGCCTCTACAGACCCCTAGTGTATTCTTCCCCAAGTCTTCCCCATTGCAACAAAGAACACCCTCAGTGGCTCTACCCAAAACATGCAGAATCCTCGCTTCCTCCAAATCCTGTATCTAAGACTGGAGCAACCACGTATATTCAGTTGTTTCACTTCTTTCCATTTTCACAGCTGCTGTCCTGGCCCAAACCATTTTGATTTCTTAGTACTACCACATTCACTGTCCTGGTTTAACTGTTCTGTCTAGCTCTCTCTACAGTTCATTTTCAGTACAGCTGCCTCTCTAAAATGCCAACACATCTACACCACTTCCCTTGGTGAAAATCCTTGGCTCTTAATTCTGTCACCTGAAAATAAGTCCATTCTTCTTACCATGGTCTTCAAGTATCTTGATTTGGTTATTTACCTTGGAATTTGTTCCCCAGGACTCTTGCCATGACCCATGAGGCTCAAACCCATGCTTTCTTGCTGTTCTTTGAACACCAAGCTCATTTCCTTTGTAGAGCTGCTGCTTTTTTTTTTTTTTAAAGATTTTTATTTATTTATTCACGAGAGACACACACAGAGAGAGAGAGAGAGAGAGAGAGAGAGGCAGAGGGAGAAGCAGGCTCCCAAGGAGCAGGGAGCCCGATGCGGGACTCGATCCCAGGATTCTGGGATCATGACCTGAGCGGAAGGCAGACGCTTAACCATCTGAGCCACCCAGGCGCCCTAGAGCTGCTGCTTTTATTTGTCCAGATGACCTTTCCTTTGACTACGTCAGGCTCTTTCTTGTCTTTTAGATCTGAAGTTAAATGGCACCTTGTCAGCAAAGCTTTACCTCACTGGCCTCTCTGTCTCCCCGTGATACCCTGTCACATCATCAAGATTTCCATTTGCATTACTCGATCACTGTTTGAATTTATGCTTTACGTTTGAACAGGTATGTGTCTATTCACCACTACATCTTCAGTGACCAGAATGTCTGTGACACAATTATAAGATAAGATATAGAGGATGAATAAATATTTATTAAAAATGAATAAATTTTGTTTTTAAATGTATTTTGAATCCTTAATATGTATTCCATATGAATTCCTCTTATTATTATTTTTTTGAATCTCTTATTTTGGACTTTATAGCTGCTTCCATTTTTTTCCATTATAATTAGAACTTTCTAGAAAATATTTGCTGTATTTTGACATAAATTGAAGGAAAATCTGCACCACTCTTCATTCCAACAAGCTATCTTTAAATAGTGAGTTTCCTCATACCATGCCAACTCTGTTTTCTCTAACTCTTTCAGTGTTTGCCAATATGATAGTCAAATATGTATCTCATTGCTGTTTTAATTTTTATTTTGTTTCTGGTGAGTTGAACATTGCTCACAGGTTTGAGGTTATCAACATCTCTTCTGTCAATATCTCTGGGACCATTTTTAGTAAATTTGTTCATTTTATTCAAAATACTGGAAATTAAGAATATATATTTTAAAAATAAAACATGTCCATATTACAGAAATTCAAGTGGTCTAAATATAAATGTCTTTTTACACCATTTATATTATAAAACCTTCCAAGAAATCACATAGAACAATCTTTCTCTCTACCGCTGTGACTAACTCATCTGCTCTACTACACCTCTTATATAGAACTTGGCCCAGTTTAACCCCAACAATCCACAAAATGGCAACTCTGCTTTCACATAACTTCATGGCTGTTTTGGATTCAGAAGTTTTTAGATAAAGATTTTCATATAACTGAAATTTCTGTTCTATGTTATGGCAGGATAGGGAAGTAAAAATAGAAATATTATTTTGACTCTACAAATTTAAATAATTGAAAAAAAACACAAATAATTAGATGAGACAGCTGTAGATAAGATTGACATATACTCCAGAGAAATCTTAACACAGATTAATAAATAAGAGTACCTGGTATGTGGTATGTAGAAAGTAGTAATACTTAAGTACATATTTCTTAGGCTAGGATACTTGGTAATAAAAAACAATCCCCAAATCTCAGTGGCTTGACACAGCAAAAATGTATCGACATAATTCCAGGAGTTCCTTGCTCCACACTGTCACTCAGGGATCCAGGCTGTCTTCCAAAAGAAGCTTCAACATCTAATAACATCACTGTCTGGGATATGCATCCTGCTAAGTGCTGCACCAAGGGAAGGCACTGTGCAGGCATCATGCTGACCCTTTAATGCTTTGATATGAATAGACACATGACCTCTCTACCCATAGCCCATTTAGTTGAATGAGTCATTAGTCCCACTTTATAACTGGACAGAGCAGGAAAAAGCATAGTATACCTGTACAGTTTTTCCACCAGGCATAAGTAATACCATAATTATATGATTTCCAGCAGGATTAATACCCAAAAGATAGGGTTTCTATATTTTAGCAAAATATTCTCTTAGTTTGTTATTTTATCTTTGGGTGAGAGACTGAAAAATGAGATATATGATATAGGTATGTGCAAATTTAAAAAGTTTTGGTGGGACTCTGTTATCCAGAAACAATTGCATAAATGATCAGTTATTGTCAAATGGAAGGATTTTTCCTTTGGCTTATCCTGTTCAATTTTAATCAACAATATAGATAAGTACTGACATATATTATCTACTAATAAAAAATTTGTTTAAAAATTGAGAATTTATGGATATTACTTCAGTGACTTCTGGAAGAAAAATTGGTATTTTATGCATCAAATTATAGTTTGATCTCATGTATATTTTACCCTCCAAATAGATGATTTACATGTTAAAATCTTACTTTGTTCTGGTATTCTGCTAATTAGAGAATTGAACATTATTCTATTTATTTTTTAATCCTTTGTAATTTTTATAATTATTTATGGATGACTTTTTATTGGGCCTGTAAAAGTCACTATGCATTCCATTTTATATTTCCACATGATGAGTTGATATTACTAATGACTTCTTTCAGAGTAAAAATATATAACTGATAGAGTATTTCTAAGTGAATTAAAATGTAAAGTTTAACAACTGTGGGTATGTGTTCTGAGTTATAACATATTTACATGTTTCACACATTTTAAATGATTTGAGTATTTCTTCGAAGGTATTTCATTGATAGATTATTCATTGCCTTCTTCCTTCTTCTTCTGATCTACTCTTTATTGTACAACTTTCAAATTATACCTAACAATTCAAATGCCTGTACCTTCCGTAGATGCCCTCATACATGTACCATTGCTCTGCGACCAAAGAAGGCAATGTAATTGTTCTTAATTAAATAGACCTTTGTCTGGGGGCGCCTGGGTGGCTCAGTTGGTTAAGCGACTGCCTTCGGCTCAGGTCATGATCCTGGAGTCCTGGAATCGAGTCCCACATCGGGCTCCCTGCTCAGCGGGGGGTCTGCTTCTCCCTCTGACCCTCTTCCCTCTCGTGCTCTCTGTCTCTCATTCTCTCTCTCAAATAAATAAATAAAATCTTAAAAAAAAATAAATAAAATAAATAGATCTTTGTCTGAAAAAGGAGAAATAAATCAGTTATAAATGTTTTAAGAGAAATGGTGAAGGATATAACAAAGCCAGAAAAGGAGAGATTTGTCATGAGAAATGCTGGTAAGAGATGGCGTCGAGCAGCGTCAAAGGGTGTTTTGGATGTCGGCTAGCCTGAACAAAAGGGCAAGACCTCCTGAAACCAGAATAAGACCACTTGATTTCCCCAGAGATGAAGGTAGATGAAAGTAAATAGATAATTTTTTGTCTTAGGTATTTAGAGGAGCAAGGATGAATTAAGTTGATGAAGAGGAAAATAAAGGGCAAAAGCCAGAGCACACTGGCAATTTGAATTTCATAAATTGTAGTTTGTAACTTACATAACTATAATGTGTCAAGCCAATATTTACTTACAGTGTAATATATTTACTTTTTCTAACAAACTCCTGGTATCAGTGTGTATGTATAAAAAAAGGGGGGGGCAGGAGGGTGGAAGGGAAAGAGGGACGGGAAAGGAGAGGAGAATAATAGAAGGGGAAGAGAGGGAGAGAGAGAGAGATTGAGATTGTTTGATTCATTCATTGATATCTTCTGAATATCCCAGTTTGGACTTTGGTCTCCACTTTGGGATGAAAAGCCCAATGACATAATAATTGTCATTTTATTTAATCTTTGTTCCCTAGAAACATGACTAATTCCAAGAGACAAACAAGTAAACTGCATGTTTGGAAGTGTGTTCCTTGAAGCCCAATATCCTCTTTGTGATTATGTGTATGGTTCAAGATTTTCTGGAAAACAACCTTTTTTTTTTTTAAAGAAACCTGCGGAAACAGTGTGAAATCACACTATTTGATATATGTCTCTAAAGAGTTAAATTGGATGATTATTGCCTCATAATAACTAGTCTGTACATTAGTTTCCCATACATATGTCATTGCTGTCAGCAATTTAGCTTTGAGTATGCCTAGTTGTATCAGAGTCTTCTAGCTCAGAAATCTAGAATTGATGGCTCTTTCTTCATTTTTTAATTCTTACATCCACATCTTCATTTGAAAATTCTTTAGGACTCACCCCTCACTCTCATTTCCAAGTGATATATTCAATATTTATGTTTACACATACCTTTGGAAGTGCTCTTGGATCTTTTCAGTTCATTTTTACTTCCATTACTCTTGCTAATATTTCCTCAGTATAGTTAGAGATTACTGTCCCCCAAAGAATTTATCATTACAAGATCCCACTATTTCTGTTACAGGTAAGAATATGATTTTAGATCTTGATACCATCCTTATGATCCAGCCATTGAAACCTTTAAGAGTACCAGTTTTCTCATTAAAAATTACAGAAAATTGGAGTGAATGTCTGATATCTTATTCAGCATCCACACACTGTGATACTCTGATATTATTGTCTATACCAAATTAAGCTTGAACTATATTTTTCTTTGTTTTTAAAGATTTTATTTATTTATTTGAGAGAGAGAGAATGAGAGACAGAGAGCACGAGAGGGAAGAGGGTCGGAGGGAGAAGCAGACTCCCTGCTGAGCGGGGAGCCCGATATGGGACTCGATCCCGGGACTCCAGGATCATGACCTGAGCCGAAGGCAGTCGCTTAACCAACTGAGCCACCCAGGCGCCCTGAACTATATTTTTCAAGTTTTCTTCAAATTTACCCATCTTAAATTTCCAATTTCATTTCCACTATTGCCCAACATATATTTTCAACTCTAGTTAAACTAGTCACCTTATATAACCAAACTCCATGTTTATCTATGTTGAGTTGACTTTGACAATATTATGACCTCTGACAGAATGCTTCCATCTTATCTCCAAATTTCCCTACCCATCAAAGTCCAGAGAAGAATTTGCATTGGCTAGTTTCTACGGTATTAAAATCTACCTCCTTTTCTTCTCACAGAAAATCTCTTGCTTTCCATTTCCATATTGCTATCTCTAATTTTTTTTTTTTTGGAATTCTGAGCTAAACCATATACTTTAGAAATTACATTTATGCTTTATGTATCTTTCCTAAGTACTTACTTATTTGTAAATTGAAATAGCATTCTGGTTTCCTGACCTTACATCTTCTTCTCCTCATATATTTTCAAATTTTTAATTATTGATATTTTCCATATATGGGGGTCTTTGGGTGCATTTCTACTTTAAAATGTGGTTCACTCTGAACTGTAAGGATTCCTTCAGTTTGGTGACCATGTTTTAAGACATCAATTTGTTTGTCATTTTTTTTCGCATTTTTTTCCCCCTGGTCAGATGCTATCTAATTGCTCTTTTGCAGAATCTTCTATTCTGCCTCTAAATAATTAAATCTTTTTACTGTGATCATCAAAATGAAGTGGGCTCATTTAGAAAATAATATTCAAATTAAACAGAAAAATCTTGAAAATCACTTGAAATTGCATCTTTAAATATAACTTCTCTCTTCATTATATTGAAAACTCCTCCAAACATGCTTTTTATAGATGACTTACAGCATTTATGTGCATTTGTGTGTATGTATGTGCGTATATGTGAGAGAAGAGAGAGATCTATCAAATGCAGATATATGGCTGTGTATCTGGTTATTTTAAGTCAATAACATGACCTTTCCTTCTCAAGAGTTTTTAATGATTACAACAGTAAATGGATGGATGCACCTGAATTTATTTAACAAGCTACTATGGAATGGATTTGTTGTTTCTCAAATTTTTAGTGTTATAAACAATGCTGCAATGAATGATTATGTACCCATATCTTTGTATATTTTTAACTTTTTTCCTTATAAAAGTAAGGAAGGTGGGTTTGATGGGTGGATTTGAGAGGTCAACAAAAGTTCCAGTTAAAATAAGACTACATAATCAGGACTGCTTTATTCCGCTTTCTCACACAATGGCATTTTGAGATTCTGCTATCTTCCCATATGGAGACATGCTATATTAAAAAAGTATAAAATTCTTAACTGTACTCATAATGTATCTTTAAAGAAGACACAATATTTTGGGGTCTTGGGGCGCCTGGGTGGCTCAGTTGGTTAAGCGACTGCCTTCGGCTCAGGTCATGATCCTGGAGTCCCGGGATCGAGTCCCGCATCGGGCTCCCTGCTCGGCGGGGAGTCTGCTTCTCCCTCTGACCCTCCTCCCTCTCGTGCTTTCTATCTCTCATTCTCTCTCTCTCTCAAATAAATAAATAAAATCTTTAAAAAAAATATTTTGGGGTCTTAATGAGTTGCATTTGGTATGACATCTCTGAATGCTCATGCTTACATCTATGTATGTATGTATGAAGAGGATCTATGTTATGTAATGATGATCATTATAGTTTAACTCCATTAGGCACAACTACTGTGATATGCCAGGCAATATGGTAAACATTTTTTTATTCTACAAATATGGCAATGGAGAAAGATAGTAATAACTTACCTGAAGTTGTGATTATTACATTGTATTACTACATTTCTACCAGTTACTAAAGTCTCATAATTAAAATCCTTGTGTACAGAGGAAATCAGCTATCAAAATAAAAATGACTTTTGATCAGTCTTCCACAAATGGAGCAGAATCTGCTTCAGTCCTGTGTTATGGAAAGCCATTAACCTATTGCTCTTCTGAAAATGCAAATTTTTATTTCTAGAAAAATAGTAAAGAAGGCAGATTATGAGATACCAAAAAAAAAGCAAAAAGAAAATTTTTGATAGGGAAAAATAGCAAAATTGGTATGGAAAATACAATGGTGATATAAACAAGATAAATAATAAGATGGTTCTACCATCAGTCCCAGGCTTTGCTTTAAGGAATATTTACCATGAGTCATCATTTCTTCTCTGTAGAATGCTTTAAAATGCATATTCTAAATTGGAAAAAAATGCTGAAATCTATGAGTTTAGCTGCTTTAATATCTGCTGCTTCATTTAACTTAATTTTAAGTTTGTCCTCTGTAAGTGAAATTGATCAAATTTAAGCACATCAGCACTTATTAATTATCTTGTGATAATAGGTAGTAACTAATAAACACATCATTAATGAGCAAATTCTGTTGGGTGAAAGAAAACAATGATCTTGACAAATCCTTTATAAGGAATTCTAGATATCATGTCAACTTCCTCGTGTTCTAACTGAAGTATCACTCAATAACTATTTATTTTTTATTATTACATACCAATCGTGCCTTCATCCTTCATTATGTTCTCAAACAAGGAAAAAACATAACTTCATGGGAATGTGAGCATTCCCATAACTGAAAAGGCCCATGGCTTTTTTCTTATTAATGGAAAAGAATTAATTGCTATCAGTTAATTTAATTATGTTGAATTTAGCTAGAAAAGTCTTGTTGTACCTTAATGTTGTGACAAGAAACAGTTCCCACTATGTATCATATCTTTTTCCATTACAAAACTGACTACATAATTAGAGATATTACACTTGGTGAGAAATGATATACTTAAAATATTCTGTGAGGTTTTTTGAAGAGAAATAACAGTGCAAATAGATTTTAAAAAATAATACATCAATTTGTACCAAGGAAAACATTTATTAACATGATAAAAAAGCTTTTTATTACCTATCTATCTATACATCTATATGTATTATATCTCTATAAACCGTACTTTACTGTAGTTCTTCACTGGCCTTGTACAGCCTAATTGTCTGACAAATCACTGCTATTAAACAAAATTAAAACAGGATGAGATCTAGACGATCTTAAAGCTTCATTAAATTACACATTCACATTTGATGTACAAAGAAGCAAATGTAGACAGGCTTTATTTATTTATTTATTTTTAAATTACTAAGGGTGGAAGAGATCCAGCGTTAGATGAGAGAAGAAATAAATTTAAATTTCTCTGTATAACAAGAAAACAGATATACAGATAGAATGTATAACTGAATGCATTGACCTCTCCTCTCTGTCTTCTTAAGTGTCAAAGTCTGTCCTTAACTTCTGCTTCCAAGGCTCTTTTTAAAACTGTTTTTTGTCTCTAAGTCCATGAGTATTCTCGAATAGCCCCAAACCTTTACCTGACAATATAGAAATGGAGATGTAAGATCAAAAGCAT
This sequence comes from Zalophus californianus, assembly GCF_009762305.2. Classification (NCBI taxonomy): domain Eukaryota; kingdom Metazoa; phylum Chordata; class Mammalia; order Carnivora; family Otariidae; genus Zalophus; species Zalophus californianus. The sequence goes on from NC_045607.1 coordinate 39,445,821, forward strand.
GAATTTTACGTTTCAAATTCTGTACTTTGGAATTGGTTAAAAAGAATTCTTTCTTGTCTTTGGAGAAGATAGATTTTACATCTATCTCCGCATAAGGCAGTAGAGGTTCTTTCCTTTTGTTTTGATCCCCCCCCCCCCACATGGATCTGATTCTCCAAATCCCTTGATTCTGGGACTATTTAATTTCTGAAAATAAAATATAATCTGGGTGAACAGCAGGCAAGGAAGAAGATAAAAATTCCATCTGTGTGAGGATTACATCTTTCTGGTCTGACCAGGGACAGCATGTACATGTTTAATCAAGTATTTTTTTAAAAAATCTATGTTGTTATCTCACTTCCCTCTTTCAAAACACTAGGAGAGCTTACATAATCCATGTATTCTTCCAGGAAGGCTCGCTCTTTGGGCGCCTATTATTTAAGTGAGAAAACACTCTCCAGGAGATGTAGAAATAGATGAGACATGCTCTCTGACCTTAAGATTTTTAATAGAGAAACTCAAAGTAAAATAAACCTGAGGCAGTGTTAGAGAAGGGATCAAGCAGAGAGCTAAGCATGGGCTGAGAGTATTGGAGTGGGAGCTGTTGGTTCAGGCTTTGAGGACCAGGGAAGGTCCTTCTGTCATAGGTAACATATTCCTGAGAAAGAGGTCAGTTACCACAGGAGAACAGGGAGGAAGAATCCCTTACCAGATTTAGAGAATTGCATAAGGAATGTATTACTGAATTTGGTTTCCATCTTTTGATCACCATTTTGGATTGTTCACAATGTATTTCACCTGCTAATTTACAAGTAGGTGGTCCCACCTAGTCATCCCAGCTTCTCTGGAAGTTGGTTGTCTTTATCCTCACTTTGCAAAGATGTGAAAGATCCATTTGTCTTCAGTAAACTGCCTGTTACCAACTAATGTTGGTTAACTAATGTAAAAAGACTGGTGATGGAAATCAGATCTTCTACTCCCAAATCCGTTCTTTCAAACATCACACTGCCACCTGATACTAAGAACTTTTGAGGTAGACCATTGGCATTATTTGTTCATTGGCTGTGCAAGTAAAACACTGATAGCAGAAGTCATCAATAAGTGTGGATCACATGGATGAGAAAAATTCTTCATTTTGGCTTTCCTCTATACATCTTAAAATCCATTTCAAATGGTAAATATAATTGTATTTTGTAAGACTTTTTTTGCCACACTCAATATTTTTTAATCACAAGGTGAATGACAATATTTTTTTAAGTAAAAAAAAATGGAATATTGCCAGAAATCCAAAAGGCCCCCCATGTACCATTCTGATTGCTATAACTTCCACCTTCTCCAAAATGTACTCACTATCTTGATTGCTAGGATAATCATTTCCTTGCTTTCTGTTACTAGATTTACCATATAAGAATAAATCCTTAAACTACTAAAAATCAGTTTTCTATTTATAAAAATTTTACATAACAAAACCAGCCATCATGCTCTTTCATGCGCATTTCATTCTCTTATTACATTTGTAAGACTTATCCACATTGTTGTAAGTAGGTACATTTCCTTCCTTTTCATTGATCTTTGCTGTTTTGTTAATTGAATAAATCACAATTTAGTTATCCACTCTTTTTTGTAGCTTTACTGAGGTATAATATTCATCCTACTCTTGATGTACATATGAATAGCTCCTATTTTTAGTTATTAAATCAGTGCTACTATGAATATTTCCATAGATGTCTTCTGGTTACCTTGTGAATGCATTCTGTTGGATATATACCAAGAAGGTAGACTGATGCATCATGGAGTATTGATACTTTCAATGATAATAAACAATCGAAAACCCTTTACTGAGGTGTTTATAACAATTTCTTCTCTTGCCAGCAGTTCTCTTTGCTTTACAACTTCACCAACACTTGGTATCAATAGACATTTTGATCTTCAACCTTCTGGTTGGTATCTAGTATTACCTCTTTGTGTTGTCTCATTGAATTCACAGTATCTTCACTACTAATGAGGTGGAACATAATTCTTTTTATGGTTATTCTCTTTTCAAGCTCCATCTCCAAATTCATTCTCTGACTTTTTCTGTCCTGTTTAAGCTACTAGAAGTTTGACTTTTATGGACTGCAACTCTATACATTTTGGGATTTAAATATCTGGTTGGATTTGCTAAGAATAGAGCTTATTAGAAGATAGGAGTGACTGTGGAACAAGAACTTAAGGTAGTTACTTCCTCCTCTGGCATTGCCAATGTTCTATGGTTACACCTCCTATTCGGTGGCTTCTTTTCTAGACTTCACAGTCTTTTCAAGCTCTGACAGTGTTGTCCTTTGCTCTTCCCTCTCAGGTTGGTGAATGCATTTTGCTCTTAGTCTTGAGCATTTTCCCATCCCTATGTTTAGGAAATACCTCTGTAAATAATCTCTTCCTCTAACTCTCATCAGTTACACATTTTAGTATACCATCTACTTTCTGCTGTATCCCGAGTGATACAGTCATTGGCGCCAGAAGGCAGACCTTCAAAGTGGGTTAGTTAATTTTTTGAAGAGTGTGTTTGTAGCTTCCTTGTTGAGTAGAAAAAGAACCATTGTAATTTGCAAGTGCAGTGAGATACATTTTTGTTTTCAAATTATCAGTTGTGTCATGAGATGGACTAACTGTGAAGGTCAAGGTATTGGAGCATAATGTACCTGAAATAATTAGTAGCTCTGGCAACAATAGTGATTACAATAAATATAGTGTGAGATGACAATTTATGACTTCCCAGAGATACACAAAGAGAAAAAGTTCAGTTTAGGCATTGAACTCCCATCTAAGGAAGGAACAGAGAATCAGAAATTTCCTGGGGAGGGTTTAAAAATTTTTCCTTTTTTTTTTAACACATCCATCACCTCACATATTTACCGTGTGTGTGTGTGTGCGTGTGTGTGTGTGTGTGTGTGTGAGAGAGAGAGAGAACATTTAAATTCTACTCTCTTAGCACATTTCAGCTATACAATATAGTATTATCTACAGTCACTATGTTGTGCATAATTCCTCAGATCTTATTCATGTGATACTGAAAGTTTATTCCCTTTTACCAACCTATTTCCCCCACCTTCAAGCTGCCCCTGGCAATCACTTTCCTGCTCTCTATGAGTTGTACTAGTTAGTTAGTTTTTGATTCCACATACAGTTGAATCCTTGAAGAATTTGTCTTTTTATGTCAGAATTATTTCATTTAATATAATTCCCTCCTATTTAATCCATGTTGTTGCAAATGACAAGATTTTCCTTTTTTTAAGGCTGAATAATATTTCACTGTTTACATATACCATATTTTCTTGATCCATTCCTCCACTGATGGACATTTATGTAGTTTCCATATTTTGGCTGTTGTAGTTTCCATATTTGGCTGCAATGAATATGGGAGCAGAGGTATATCTTTGAAATAATGGTTTTGTTAACTTTGGATATATACCCAGAAGTGGGAATGCCAGATCATATGGTAGTTTTATCTTTAATTTCTCAAAAAATCTCCACACTGTTTTCCATAGTGACTATATCAGTTTACATTCCTACCAACAGTATACCAGTTCACAAGGGTCCCCTTTACTCCAAATCCTCACCAGTATTTGTAATCTTTTTTGTCTTTTTGATAATAGCCATCTTAACATGTATGAGGAGATACCTCATAGTGGTTTTGATTTGCATTTTCCTGACAATTAGTGATATTGAGCACCTTTACCTGTACCTGTTCTCCATTTGTATGTCTTCTTTGAATAAATGTCTATTCAGGTCCTTTGCCCATTTTCAATTTTTTAAAAATAAAAAAAGTATATTAATTCCATGTGTGTTTTGGATATTAACCACTTATCAGGTATGTGTTTTGCAAATATTTTCTCCCATTTTATAAGTTGCATTTTCATTCCTTTGCTTGTTTCCTTTGGTGAGTAGAAACTTTTTAGTTTGATGTAGTCCCACTTGTTTATTTTTGCTTTTGGTGTCAAATCTAAGACATCATTGCCAAGAATAATGTCGAGGAGCTTACCCCTTATATTTTCCTTTAGGAATTTTATGGTTTCCAGCCTTATGTTCAAGTCTTCAATCCATTTTGTGTTGATTTTTCTGTATGGTGTAGGATCGAAGTTGAGTTTCATTCTTTGGCATGTGGCAATCCAGTTTCCTCACACCATTTATTGAAGAAACTGTCCTTTCTCCATTGCATAGTGTTGTCTCCTTTGTCAAAAACTAATTGTCCATCTATACATGAGTTTATATTTAATCAGTTCCATTGATCTATGTGTCTTTTATGCTAATACTAAAATATTTTTATTATGTAAGATACTTTAAACATATGTTAATGCTCTTTTTAGTTTATATACACTCCATGCTGTTGTTAAGAAAAACTTCTGAAAAGGAAAGATTAATTAGTATGAAACACATCAGGATGGTTGACTCTTCCATTGTAATAACTATTTATTGATGTGGAAAGATCCCAAGGAATCTTAATTATCATTATTTTTATTATGATTTAAATTAGAACTACTTCTATTGAATAGTGTGGAGGTGTTTTAACATATATACAAATATTCCCTTTTACTTATTGCTGGCTTTATAGTGCTATATGTGAAAATGTAAGGCAAATAAAGCTAATTTTTTAGTTGGGAAAATTTTCAGTGATAATTTGTCAAAACCCCAACTGTTTATGAATCTACTACATTTACTGGCAGAAGAGTTATTCACACCTCAAGTTGTTCAAGGCCATGGTGTAGTCAAAGCTTAGTCTAATGTTTTTCAAGATAGATTTTAAGTTTTAAAGGATGAGTATAATATCTTTTCATGGCATGTTCTTAATGTAAGCATACATAAGTAAATAATATTTTAAACTTTGGAAGTAGTCATACTTTTAATAGAGCTACTGACTATATAATTTTTAATGATAAATTGCTTAAAATTAAAAATAATCTGCTGGAGTGGAGGGGGTGGGAGGGATGGGGTGGCTAGGTGATGGACATTGGGGAGGGTATGTGCTATGGTGAGCACTGTGAATTGTGTAAGACTGATGAACCACAGACTTGTACCCCTGAAACAAATAATACATTATATGTTAATTAAAAAAAAAAAAGGCGCACGAACAACCTTATGTCTGACTCTGCATAGGAACCGTTCTATTCACCCTTGCTCAGGGAGTCATGGGTTTGGAAGTTATTCCCCATGATGTTCTTATTTGCTGCAAATAAAGTTTCCTTTGTGTGACAAAAAAAAAAAAATTAAAAATAATCAAATAAATTCTTGTGTGTAAAAATCAGTAACCAAATAAAGTCAAACTAAACCAACAACAAAAATAACCAGGCCCTCTGAACACAGTTCATTTTTGGACAATTTGTCTGTTCCTTCACATGCCTTATATCTTATGTTTTTGGCTATTTATATTTATTAGTAGTTCATTGAAAAGTATTAGTCTGGTTTGTTTATCATTTCTTGATAACAAATAGAGATGCTAATGTTTTTAATATAATCTCAGTTTTTAATATTCATGGTACTGATGGAAGAAATTTAACTTTTATGTCTAAACATTATTATTGTTTACAAGAAATCAGATGATGCCAAAAATATAGCAGTGATTTTGTCATTTAAAAAAATAATGTATTCTAAAAAAAAAATAATGTATTCTTGGTGAATTAATACTTTCAATTCAGGATAGAATTTTATCAACTAGTTATAGGTTGTTGTGACAATTAGAAAAATTTCTTATTGTAGAACATATTCTTATCACAATATAGGGAAGAGTTTTTCTAAATACAATATACAGAAATAAATAGTATACTGAAAATAAACACATCAAGAGATACTCCTCACAGTCAAGCAGATATTTAAGGGCAAAGCAGAAAATTAAAATTGGTTGTATAAGATTTAAATTCCAATATACTGTAGATTACTAAAAATATCAAACTTTACCTCAACTAGGTACTGTAATTGAATGGAGTCAATGCAAGCCAATAATGTTGAATAAGACTTAAAACAGTGGACAGTTTATAAGACAGAATAAAGATCTAGAAAGGTAGGGGAAAAGGGTTCAGTCCAGTTATGAGACAAAATAAGTCAGAGCCCTATTGCCAGATCAAATATATATTTTTAGTTAATAAGGCCTAGGACACAAAGATGAAAAGGAAAATACTTGATAAAGTACAATTAGGAACCAGGAGAATTATGTTTTAGTTTTAATTCTGTAGCAAGTCACTCTGGAAAAAGATGTCCTTGATATTCCTGTGCTTCATTTTCTACACCTGCTCACTAGGAAGAAAACTCCCACCCTAAGTCACTAACTGTCTTGATTAATTTGAAGATTACATTAGATAATGCATGTGAAAGTGCCTGGTGAACCACAATGTGCTATACACATATTTCACCATTATTAAGAAACACTTGCTACTGTGTTACTCAGAGGCTACCTTTCTGAATTCTAAGTTTAAATATCACTCACCAACTATGGATAAAGGCACTATTATGCCAAAACATGATAGCTAATTACATAAATTTATTCAACCGTGAAATTACTTTGTTAATACATAAAGGAACAGATTTGTTATATGTGTTCTTGCAAATGAATTCATCTGTGTAAATAGTAACCTTCACAGGACACTTCATTTTCTTTCTTTCTTTATTCTTTTCCTAATAAAATAATATTTGCAGATATAACTCTCTTTATCACTTGTAAACACAATAAGATTCATCTAATTTCACACCCATGGTCAAGGGCAATAATGTTGAAACATGACACTATTGATGCAGAACATAAGTAAAGAATGTAAATTGTTTTTGTGGCTTGAATAGTTATTTTTCTTGTATTTAAATTACTAATACCAAACCATTAATGTGAAAAAAAAAAAGATATTAGTGTGCTGATCTTTTTAACCTAACATATTCTCTTGGATCTTTCTTTGACTTATTTTAATTTCTTCCTTGCCTCAATGGAATACGTTTATGTGCCTGAAACCTTTTTAAAATTACAAATAATGTTTAGGTACACCATCCAGAAGGTGGGATGTGCAACACAAATCAATTTTGAGAGTTTTCATTTACATTTAAGAAAGTCAGCTATAATTAAATCCTTCACTTTTACTTGGTGGTCCTTGTGTCTTTGCTTCCCCATGGAAACTGCAATTCTTCAGATAATGTGTTTTTTTTTTTTAATTGAAGTATAGTTGACAAACAATGTTTATTTTTAAAATTAAAACATTTTACTGTCCTATAACAGTCTTTGGAAATTATGAGATAGCAATGAAGCATAATAAAAAAGGGAAATGTTATCTTAGTTTTGTACAAATCATCATCTGTCACAGATAGTGCAATCTCTCCATCATCTTCATGGGTTGGAATTTGTTTCTATCAGTTTATTAGTATCTATTGAGTAATGTGTGTTTTCCATGATAGGCAATGATGAGAAAATAATAATATTTCCTTTCAAAGATGTAATGAGTTTAAAGAAACAATGAACATATTTAGTGACTAATAGGAAGCAATAGGTACATAAGCATTAAATTCTCTGGAGAAAACATAAGAAAGAAATGTAGACAATCAGAATAAAGGGCTAATGTACACTTGGGGGTTCTGGCTCTGTGAATCAGTTGGAGTCTGGGAGGGGGGTAGCATTTGACAAATACTGCAGAAGGGCTCCAGTCTGTTCCCACAGAGGGGGAAACAAGCAGAGATGATGACAGCTAAGGGCAGAACTTCTGATCAGCAAGGAGTAAGTAATGAATATATGTGTAAATGTAAGATATTAAGGGGTACCAGTGTTGAGACTTTGAGAAACTAGAAACCTTGATGTGGTCATCACATATTTGCTGGCAGGGGACATGGAAATGAAAGTTGCAGTAAAGGTGTAGGGCTTTGCAAGCATGTGCACGCTCCTCCTCATCACTGTACTCACACAAGAAGTGATAGTTACTGAATTTCAATTATCCAAGCACTGTTTGAAGTACTGCCGTGTCCTGTCTCATTTAGTGTTCTTTAGGATTCAACCCCATGAAAGAAATACTAAGCATTACTTCCTTCCACAGATGGAAAAGAACTAGGAAGGTTATGTAAATTGCCCATAGTCACAGGATTAGTCAGTGGTCTGTCCTCATAGGAACTTAGAGCTCATTGAATTGGAGGAGGAACCCTACTAAGTTGGTGATGGCCACATCCATGAGTACTTTTTAGATAATTTTAAATATTGATATCTTGATAAAAATTTTATAATATTGATTGAATATTTAAAAAAATGTTTAAAAGCGTATGAGTGGGGATAGCATAATCATATTTAAACTGATTAAAATACAGTAAATAATTATTAAAGAATACCCATTGTCCTGAAAAAGGAGACAGAATAATAGAAATCTTAGAAGTGACCTGGGTCTCTATATGAGTATTTACCATATATAAAGATGGTCTTTTTTATGTAGGAAAGAAAGAAAGAATATTCTTAGGAAAACTGGTGATTTTAGAATGATTAAAAGTAACAATGATGTTATATTCCAATTCTCACAACATGTACCAAATTAAAATTAAATGCAAAAACTCTAAGAATTGTTCTTTCAATGATAAAATCTCATGAGAACTAGAAGAATATATAAAAATACATCTAGAGTAAAAGGCAGGGGGTTATAAGCATAAAACGATGTAAGATATCATAAAGGAAAACAAAACTTTGACATGAAAAATTCGTAACAGAGAAAATAGTAAACTTTTATATAAAATGAGAAAAAAGGGACAAATTAGGATAAATATCTTCAAGGTATTGGAAATATAAGGGTCAAGGTCATAAGATACTAGTAATTTCCCAAGTCAAGAATAAGACTTGAAAACTAGAAAACAATAATACACCAATAACAGTGAACAACATATGAAAGCAAATTTTTCAGATTCAAGCCACCATTACTAAAACATTTTCAAACTCACTAATATATGAAGATATGCTAAATAAAAAAAATCCACAAAGTACAGTGTTATTGATTAATCAGATAACATATGAAAAAAAGATAACATAAACAAGAATAATTTTAAAAAGCACTACTAAGAAATTAGATAAAATCATATTATGAGGCAATGTGAAAATATTAAAAAGAATCATTTACATGTTTATAACCACTGAGCTATTATTTATGCTTCTAAGATTTATCCTGAGGAAATTATCTGAAAAATGCACAAATACATTAATTTTCTTTATTCACAACATCCCATTTTTACAAACAATCTTATTAGGGAAAAATGAATAAATGCATGAGAATGTTAACATATTTCTTTCTTTTTCAAATTTTATTGATTTATTTGACAGAGACAGACAGCGAGAGAGGGAACAGAAGCAAGGGGAGTGGGGAGGGAGAAGCAAGCTTCCCGTGGAGCAGGGAGCCCGATGCAGGCTCCATCCCAGGACCCTGGGATCATGACCTTAACAGACAGTTAAGGACTGTGCCACCCAAGTGCCCCAATTTAACATTAATATTTCTGAGTGAGGAAATTATAGGTATTTTCATGAGCAAATTTCCTTGTATAATAGTATAAATTATTTTCAAGTAATAACTTACAAAGATAAAACAATAAGTATACAATACAGAACTGGGATTGAAACCTAGGTCCGTTTAACTCATGTTTACTAATACATACTTGCACAACAATATCATGTGAATTACGGGAGGGTTCCAAACACTTAGCATATGCCTGAAATTCATAAAGTGCTCAATACATAGCTGAGGTTGCTTGGTTTGTGGTGGTGGGAGTGCTCATAGCGGTAGTAATAGTAGTAATAATAGAATCAATGGCAATGGTAGAGGAACAAGAGAAGCAAACCAAAAAGTACTGGTGGGAGTAGTGAAAATAGTAGTTATAGAAAATAAATGTAATTAAGATTTCCAGCAATTGACAGTAGAAAGTCAAAATCAGAAAACTAGCATATTGTTTAGTGATTGTTTAATTGTAAAAAGAAAAATCTGAGATGCCACATAATAGTTGCATGGCCTTAAATACTTTGGCTATCTGATATCAATCTCTGTTTCCTCATCTATAAGACAGGATGCATAATATACTTATCTTGACAGTTTGATATTCTTTTGTAAAAATGAAGTATTGTAATACTAATATTGTGTATGACAAACAGCCAAAACAATACAAGATACTTGGCATAAAGAAATAGTTTTTCTTCCATCTGTTTCCTTAAAATATTGTACAAATGATTTTCTTTTTGTGAAAAAGTGTTCTTCATTTAAAAGAAATCTCACATATTTTTAAATCATTATGGGCTAGTCTAATTATAAAATTTGACATTTTTAAGCCTAGTAACATCAACACTCTATATTCTTTTCCACATTATGATTTCATTTTGAATAATGTTTTTCTTCTAATTCAATAGTAATATCCTCCAGGGAAGAGATGGGGATAACATATTTATTACTCAAAGCACTTAATATAGTACCTAGAAAATGGGAGGTGTTTATTTATTTTTTTAATTAGGAAGCAAGAGTAAGAGGTTAATAATTATTTTTTAAAATTTTTTATTGTTATGTTAATCACCATACATTACATCATTAGTTCTTGATGTAGTGGTCCATGATTCATGGTTTGTGCATAACACCCAGTGCTCCATGCAGTACGTGCCCTCTTTAATACCCATCACCAGGCTAACCCATCCCTCCACCCTCCTCCCCTCTAGAACCCTCAGTTTGTTTTTCAGCGTCCATCGTCTCTCATGGTTCGTCTCCCCTCCGACTTACTCCCCTTCATTCTTCCCCTCCTGCTATCTTCTTCTTCTTCTTTTTTCTTAACATATGTTGCATTATTTGTTTCAGAAGTACAGATCTGTGATTCAAAAGTCTTGCACAATTCACAGCGCTCACCATAGCACATACCCTACCCAATGTCTATCACCCAGCCACCCCATCCCTCCCACCCCCCCACCACTCCAGCAACACTCAGTTTGTTTCCTGAGATTAAGAATTCCTCATATCAGTGAGGTCATATGACACATGTCTTTCTCTGATTGACTTAATTCACTCAGCATAACACCCTCCAGTTCCATCCATGTCGTTGCAAATGGCAGGATCTCATTCCTTTTGATGGCTGCATAATATTCCATTGTGTATCTATACCACTTCTTTATCCATTCATCTGTAAATGGACATCTTGGCACTTTCCACAGTTTGGCTATTGTGGACACTGCTGCTATAAACATTGGGGTGCACGTACCCTTTCAGATCCCTACATTTGTATCTTTCTGGTAAATACCCAGTAGTGTAATTGCTGGATCGTATGGTGATCTATTTTCAACTGTTTGAGGAACCTCCATCCTGTTTTCCAGAGTGGTTGCACCAGCTTGCATTCCCACCAACAGTGGAGGAGGGTTCCCCTTTCTCCACATCCCCGCCAACATCTGTCGTTTCCTGACTTGTTAATTTTAGCCATTCTGACTGGTGTGAGGTGGTATCTCATTGAGGTTTTGATTTGGATTTCCATGATGCCGAGCGATGTTGAGCACTTTTTCATGTGTCTGTTGGCCATTTGGATGTCTTCTTTGGAAAAATGTCTGTTCATGTCTTCTGCCCATTTCTGGATTGGATTATTTGTTCTTTGGGTGTTGAGTTTGATAAGTTCTTTATAGATTTTGGATACTAGCCCTTTATCTGATATGTCATTTGCAAATATTTTCTCCCATTCTGTCGGTTGTCTTTTGGTTTTGTGGACTGTTTCTTTTGCTGTGCAAAAGCTTTTTAGCTTGATGAAATCCCAATAGTTCATTTTTGCCCTTGCTTCCCTTCCCTTTGGTGATGTTTCTAGGAAGAAGTTGCTGCGGCTGAGGTCGAAGAGGTTGCTACCTGTGTTCTCCTTTAGGATTTTGATGGACTCCTGTCTCACGTTTAGGGCTTTCAGCCATTTGGAGTCTATTTTTGTGTGTGGTGTAAGGAAATGGTCCAGTTTCATTCTTCTGCATGTGGCTGTCCAATTTTCCCAACACCATTTGTTGAAGAGACTGTCTTTTTTCCATTGGACATTTTTTCCTGCTTTGTCAAAGATGTGTTGACCATAGAGTTGAGGGTCCATTTCTGGGCTCTCGATTCTGTTCCATTGAGCTATATGTCTGTTTTTGTGCCAGTACCATACTGTCTTGATGATGACAGCTTTGGAATAGAGCTGGAAGTCCGGAATTGTGATGCCGCCAGCTTTGCTTTGCTTTTTCAATATTCCTCTGGCTATTCGGGGTCTCTTCTGGTTCCATACAAATTTTAGGATTATTTGTTCCATTTCTTTGAAAAAAGAGGATGGTATTTTGATGGGGATTGCATTGAATGTGTAGATTGCTCTAGGTAGCATTGACATCTTCACAATGTTTGTTCTTCCAATCCATGAGCATGGAACGTTTTTCCATTTCTTTGTGTCTTCTTCAATTTCTTTCCTGAGTATTTTATAGTTTTCTGAGTACAGATCCTTTGCCTCTTTGGTTAAATTTATTCCTAGGTATCTTATGGTTTTGGGTGCCATTGTAAATGGGATCGACTCCTTGATTTGTCTCCCTTCTGTCTTGTTGTTGGTGTATAGGAATGCCACTGATTTCTGTGTCTTGATTTTATATCCTGCTACTTTACTGAATTCCTGTATGAGTGCTAGCAGTTTTGGGGTGGAGTCTTTTGGGTTTTCCACATACAGTATCATATCATCTGCAAAGAGTGAGAGTTTGACTTCCTCTTTGCCAATTTGGATGCCTTTGATTTCTTTTTGTTGTCTGATTGCTGTGGCCAGGACTTCTAATACTATGTTGAATAGCAGTGGTGATAGTGGACATCCCTGCCGCGTTCCTGACCTTAGGGGAAAAGCTCTCAGCTTTTCCCCATTGAGAATGATATTCGCTGTAGGTTTTTCCTAGATGGCTTTTATGATATTGAGGTATGTACCCTCTATCCCTCTACTCTGAAGAGTTTAGATCAAGAAAGGATGCTGTACTTTGTCAAATGCTTTTTCTGCATCTATTGAGAGGATCATATGATTCTTGTTCTTTCTTTTGTTAATGTATTGTATCCCGTTGATTGATTTGCGGATGTTGAACCAACCTGGCAGCCCAGGGATAAGTCCCACTTGGTCGTGGTGAATAATCCTTTTAATGTACTGTTGGACCCTATTGGCTAGTATTTTGGTGAGAATTTATGCATCCATGTTCATCAAGGATATTGGTCTGTAGTTCTCCTTTGTGATGGGGTCTTTGTCTGGTTTGGGGATCAAGGTAATGGTGGCCTCATAAAATGAGTTTGGAAGTTTTCCTTCCATTTCTATTTTTTGGAACAGTTTCAGGAGAATAGGTATTAATTCTTCTTTAAATGTCTGATAGAATTCCCCTGGGAAGCCACCTGGCCCTGGGCTTTTGTTTGTTGGGAGATTTTTGATGACTGCTTCAATTTCTTTAGGGGTTATAAGTCTGTTCAGGTTTTCTATTTCTTTCTGGTTCAATTTTGGTAGTTGATACATCTCTAGGAATGCACCCATTTCTTCCAGGTTATCTAATTTGCTGGCATAGAGTTGCTCATCATATGTTCTTATAATTGTTTGTATTTCTTTGGTGTTGGTTGTGATCTCTCCTTTTTCATTCATGATTTTGTTGATGTCGGTCATTTCTCTTTTCTTTTTGAGAAGTCTGGCCAGGTGTTTATCCATCTTGTTCATTCTTTCAAAGAACCAGCTCCTAGTTTCATTGATCTGTTCTACTGTTCTTTTGGTTTCAATTTCTTTGATTTCTGCTCTGATCTTTATTATTTCTCTTCTCCTGCTGGGTTTAGGCTTTATTTGCTGTTTTCTCCAGCTCCTTTAGGTGTAGGGTTAGGTTGTGTATTTGAGACCTTTCTTGTTTCTTGAGAAAGGCTTGTATTGCTATATACATTCCTCTCAGGACTGCCTTTGCTGTATCTCAAAGATTTTGAACAGTTGTGTTTTCAAGTTCATTGGTTTCCATGAATTTTTTTAATTCTTCTTTAATTTCCTGGTTGACCCATTCATTCTTTAGTAGGATGCTCTTTAGCCTCCATGTATTTGAGTTCTTTCCGACTTTCCTCTTGTGATCGAGTTCTAGTTTCAAAGCATTGTGGTCTGAAAATATGCAGGGAATAATCCCAGTCTTTTGGTACCGGTTGAGACCTGATTTGTGACCTAGGATGTGATCAATTCTGGAGAATGTTCCATGGGCACTAGAGAAGACTCTGTATTCCGTTGCTTTGGATGGAATATTCTGAATATGTCTGTGAAGTCCATTTGGTCCAGTGTGTCGTTTAAAGTCTTTATTTCCTTGTTGATCTTTTGCTTAGATGATCTGTCCATTTCGGTCAGGGAGGTGTTCAAGTCCCCCACTATTATTGTATTGTCGTCAATGTGTTTCTTCACTTTTGTTACTAATTGCCTTATATAATTGGTTACTCCCATGTTCGGGGCATAGATATTTATAATTGTTAGATCTTCTTGTTGCATATACCCTTTAAGTAGGATATAGTGTCCTTCCTCATCTCTTATTACAGTCTTTGTTTTAAAATCTAGTTTGTCTGATAAAGGATTGCCACCCCAGCTTTCTTTTGCTGTCTGTTAGCATGGTAAATGGTTTTCCACCCCCTCACTTTCAATCTGGGGGTGTCTTTGGGTCTAAAATGAGTCTCTTGCAGACAGCATATGGATGGGTCTTGTTTTTTAATCCAATCTGATAGCCTGTGTCTTTTGATTGGGGCATTTAGCCCATTTACATTCAGGGTAACTCTTGAAAAGTATGAATTTAGTGCCATTGTATTGCCTGTAAGGTGACTGTTACTGTGTTACTGTGTTGTCTGTGTTCCTTTCTGATCTGTGCTGCTTTTGGGCTCTCTCTTTGCTTAGAGAAGCCTTTTATCTCTCTTTCAATTTTCAATGAAAGCCTCGCTGGATATAGTATTCTTGGCTGCATATTTTTCTCATTTAGTGTTCTGAAGATATCATGCCAGTCCTTTCTGGCCTGCCAGGTCTCTGTGGATAGGTCTGTTGCCAATCTAATATTTCTACCATTGTAGTTACATATCTCTTCTCCCGAGCTGCTCTCAGGATTTTCTCTTTGTCTCTGAGACTCGTAAGTTTTACTATTAGATGTCGGGGTGTTGACCTATTTTTATTGATTTTGAGAGGGGTTCTCTGTGCCTCCTGGATTTTGATGCCTGTTTCCTTCCTCACATTAGGGAAGTTCTCTGCTATTATTTGCTCCAATATACCTTCTGCCCCTCTCTCTCTTTCTTCTTCTTCTGGGATCCCAATTATTCTAATGTTGTTTCCTCTTAGCGTATCGCTTATCTCTCGAATTCTGCCCTCATGATCCTGTAGTTGTTTCTCTCTCTTTTTCTCAGCCTCTTTATTTTCCATCTTTTGGTCTTCTATATCGCTGATTCTCTCTTCTGCCTCATTTATCCTCACCGTTAGTGCCCCCAGTTTCGATTGCACCTCATTAATAGCCTTTTTGATTTCGACTTGGTTAGATTTTAGTTCTTTTATTTCTCAAGAAAGCATTTCTCTAATAACTTCCACGCTTTTTTTAAGCCCAGCTAGTATCTTTAAAGTCATGATTCTGAACTCTAGGTCCGACATCGTACTAATGTCCATAGTGAGTAGGTCCCTGGCTGACGGTACTATCTCTTGGTCTTTTTGCTGAGGTGATTTTTTTCGTCTTGTCATTTTGTCCAGAGGAGAATAGATGAATGAGAGAACAAAATGCTAACAGGTTTACAACGTCCCCAGCAAATATACTCTAAACAAATCAGAAAAGACCTGAAACCGGGGGAAAAGAAAGGGAAAGAAAGAGAAAAGAAAGAAAGAAAAAAAAAAAACAAAAAGAAAAAGATAAAAACAAAAACAGAACAATACAAAAAAAACCCGAGTATGATCAAATGTGATCAGGCTAGTGCATAGATCAGTGCCACACACTAGATTTTGCGTGTATTTTGGTCTGTTAGAAAAAAGTGCCTCCTAAAATTTTAAAGGAACAAAGACTTATATATGTACAAAATAAGGGTTGATACAATGAAGGGATGGAAGATGACTGTAAAGATGAAAATTGTAAAAGATTTTATAAAAGGAATTGATACGATAAGAAGTTGTTTGAAAAAAGAAAGAAGATTTAAGAAAAAAAAGGAAAAAGGGAGAGAATGTGATCAGGCAGGACACTAGAACAAAGCCATACACTAGTGATTTAGGGTATATTTTGATCTGTTAGAAGAAACTGTATCTCAAAATTTTAAAGAGAGAACAACTTATATATATGCCAAAAATAAGGATAACTACTATGAAGAGATAAAATATGACTCTAATAGTGAAAAATAAAAAATGTTTTTTTTTTTAAAAAGGGATTGATAAGATTTTGGTTGAAAAAGGGAAAAAGAAAAATTAAAAAAAAAGTTAAAAAATTAACTTTGAAAAACTAATGAATCATGGTAAAAAAAACCATGAATTCTATGTGCAGTATTCCCCTAGCGCTGGAGTTCTCCCGTTCTTCTTGATGGGTAAACTTGGTCTTGGCTTGCTGGCTGTTCGTGCTGATCTTCTGGGGGAGGGCCTGTTGCCGTGGTTTACAAATGTCTTTGCCGGAGGCGGAATTGCCCCGCCCTTGTGAGTCCGGGCTAAGCAAGCTGCTCAGGTTTGCTCTCAGGAGCTTTTGTTCCCTGCAAGCTCTCAGTACAGCTTTGGAGGACCAGGGTGAAAATGGTGGCCTCCCAATCTCCACCGGGAGGAGCTGAGAACTCAGGGCCCCGCTCCTCAGTGCGCCCCCAGAGAAAAGCAGTCACTCCCTTCTCCCCGGTCTCCGGCTGCACTCCGTGCTCACCCGGCCTGTGACCGAGCGTTTCTATCTCTCGCACCTGACCCTGTGTGGAGTCTCCAAACCCAGCAGATCCCTGCGGTGCGCTCCCGCGCCCGCTCCTCCCAGGGGAGGGGGGGTCTCCCCGGCTCTGTCGCTTGTTGGGTCCCTGCTGGAGTTGCAGTGGCCCGACTGGTCCGCGGATCACAGTTTATGGCCACCCTGAGCTGAGAGCCCGCGCCTTGGCTCCATCTCTGCAGCCGGCTTCCCCGCTCCGATACCTGGGAGCTCTGCCGCAATCAGGCACCCCCGGTCTTTCTGTGACCCCAAGGGTCCTGAGACCACGCTGTCCCGCGAGGGTTCCACCCCCCGCTTAGCCACTGCAGCGACGTCCCTCCGCGGAGCCGACTTCTAAAAGTTCTGATTTTGTGCTCCGCGGCTCTAGCACTTGCCAGAAGCAGCCGACAGAGGCCCCCTCCCCTGCCGTCTATCCTCCCGAATATCGCCTCGGATTCATTTCTCCGCACGTCCTACCTTCCAGTAAGTGGTCGCCTCTCTGTTCAGAGAGTTGTTGCTACTCTCTTCTTCTGTCTCCTGTTGAGTTCGTAGGTGTTCAGATTGGTTTGATCCCTATTCAGCTGAATTCCTGAGACCAGACGAAATCCAGGTTTCCTACTCCTCCGCCATCTTGCCCAGGTTAATTATTATTAATAGGAAAATGGAGGGTGAGTGGTTTAAAACAAATTTTTTTTCCAAGTTTTTATTTTAATTCCAGTAAGTTAACATACTGTGTAATAATAGCTTCAGGTGTAGAATTTACTATTTTATTTTACTCTTTATTTATTTTTTTAAAGATTTTTTATTTATTTGACAGAGAAAGACAGCGAGAGAGGGAACACAAGCAGGGGGAGTGGGAGAGGGAGAAGCAGGCTTTCCGCTGAGCAGGGAGCCCAATGCGGGGCTTGATCCCAGGACCCTGGGATCATGACCTGAGCCGAAGGCAGATGCTTAATGACTGAGCCACCCAGGTGCCCCTAGAATTTACTATTTTAAAGTGGACATTCCTGAGCATGAATTCCTAGAAATAACACAAACACTACATTGTCAGGGAATAACCAAGGGAAACATGAGAAATTATAGGAAATACCATTAATGAGGAAAAAATTCCAGTTACTTGAAAATTAGATTTGAGTTGTTCACACCTTTGCCTTTGAGAGCAGTTACTTCCCTGTCCTGTAACTGCAAGTTGATGCCATGGTTAGATTAGACGTACCCAAAGTCATGAGAAAATCCTCTGTGGGCCCTGGTTTGTGAGTAAATGAGGTGATTCCAGGACACAAGATGAAATCCAAGGCCATGGAAGGAAACCACACTCAGTGTCAAAACTGGTGAGTAAGGAAATGTCCACAGGAAAAAGAGTTCTGTAACACTGAAATCTGAAAATGCTGCAGAGGGTCTGGGTCTTCTAAAGGAGCCATGGTTTTCGATTCCATAGGTAAGACAGTTTCCTGCCATTAGCAGTTTGAGGAATCTTGTTACCCACCCAGAGAGGGAATTGATGACATTGCATAACAGTTGGTTGAAAATGAAAAGGTGCTAAGGTTATAGATAGCAGGTGAGATTATTACAATTCAGGCCCTGAATCTCTTAGCGGATTCATGGAACAGAAAATATGTACCTCTAGTACACTGTCTCAAGTCCCCTCAGCAGTTTTTGTATGTTTTGTTTTGTTTATTTGCTTGCTTGCTTCGGCCATTGATACAGCCACCCGCTTTCTGCAGGTAGGAACTGAAGTCATGTCACTTCAACTGGACGGCATCCTCCTTTGGGAGATTTTCTGTATTTTTGCTGCTGTGATAACTATGGAAATTCACCATCTAACTTTGACAAATTCACAAACCTGAAATTATTAAGAGTAAGACTTGATTAATGAGATATGAGAGCTACTGGAAAAATAGCCTTTTTTGGGTCTAAGGTGCAGGCTACATTCTCTTAACAGTGTCCCAGGTGCCATCATGTCCCATCCTCACCCCATGATAACCCACTCCATAACACACTGTGATTTTGCTTTTCTTCCTTCAATTTGCTGTTTCAATCACCACTGACTTAAAAGTATTACCTTTTGGGGGAGAGCCTAGGCTAAGAGAGTGGGGAGAATGGCCACAGGAAGCACATGCACCCTATGGGATTCTGGATCTGGATCTTTTGGTGTCCGTGATAAAGACTCTATTGCTGATAAAGTGGGAAGGTAACCATCCCTGACTTGTGGCAGTATCAAAAGTCTCAACAAGGTTGTAAAATATGTTACTAAGAATTGTTTGTGGTGGGTGGGAATCCCATGCGGTGAAGTGTGAAACTCTGGCTTCTGTAATGGTCGTGGCATTTAAACATTATGGGGCAATGGTATTTTTAAGGCCTGTGATGTTACCTGGCTTTGGCTAGCAGCCTTAGAAGCCAAGAAAGAGAGAGAGAGAGAGAGGGAGGGAGGGGGAGGAGGGAGAAGGGAAAGGAGAAAGGAAGGAACGAAAATGGTAATCCCCTACTAGTCAACTGTTAATTCATGGCTCCTTGGAAAATTGGCAAACCCCCATGGCAGTGTATGAAGAGCACCTTATTTCTGCAGGTTCAGGGATGTCTGGTGAAAAGCTGGCTGGTTATTGTTGTAAGAGTGCAGGTTTTGCAGAGACAAAGGCAAGCCTCTGTCAGTCTTTGGGACCAAATTCTGCGCCCCAAATGGAGAAAGAATGTGACTTTGTGACTTGGAATATAGATATTTTGATAGAAAAACCTGAAGATCTTTAAACCCCAGTTTCTCCTGGACTTTCCAGCCATAAGGTACAGTTTGAAGAGGTAGGTGAAATGAGCACCCCTTGCTTAGAGTTCACTAGAACCTCACCTGAGACCAGAAGCTCACAAATGGATGCTTGCCTTCTACAAGGTATGGCACCATCTCCAATCTTTTGCCTCCAGACCAATAACTAGAATCACTTCATAGCATATTTTGATGGTGGAGAGTAGTATAGTCCTTGTTATTTTAAGGAATAGTTTACTCACTACAGGAGTTGATTAAATATACCTGATGTATATGTCCTGGCAGGAATGAGGGAACACATCTGGAAAGACCTTGGGATTATTGAACCAGAGATAGAGGAATATAAGTCTGAATAAGGGAGAATTTAGTGACATATTGGTTAATTCGTCTAATCTTATGTATAATTTGTAATGCATAATGTTTATATATTGCTCCATCACAGCAACGAATTAAATGTTAACAGGAAATTTTAAAAGATTTAACTTGGAGTTGGCTTCAAACAAAAAACAAGAATTTTAAAATGTAATGGCATTGAAATCAAGCATACAGAAAACTAAGAATGTGGAATTCTTTTTTAGATTAAAGGCAAACTTCAACTTTTGAAGGAATATCCCCTTCCCACCCTTGAGAACTTATGCCAACGTGAGAAAGACAACTAAAACATAGTTTTCCTTGAGCTTCAGGATATTGTAGACATTGCCAAAATGATCATTTCCATCTCTAACATATGCTGCATTTATCTTTATGATTTTGGCTCAGAGAAGATAAAATGGATGCCAGAAAGATAAAGATCTACATTTTAGTTTGAAAATCTGAATGTCAATTTAAAGAATTATCATTCTCCCACTATAAAGTATTGATTCAGAGAAAAATATTTTATTTTTCTTAAGATTTTATTTATTTGAGAGAGAGAGAGAGAATAGGAGCGGGGGGGAGAGGGACAGAAGGGGGAGAAGCAGGCTCCTAGCTGAGTGGGCAGCCAGAGGTGGGGCTTGATCCCAGGACCCCAGGATCATGACCTGAGCTGAAGGCAGATGCTTAACCAACTAAGACACCTTAGGCACCCCTCAGAGAAAAATATTTTTATTTCTGTTTTCCTTTTTAGAGTTTTATTCCTCTTGGGACACTTTTTTTTTTTTTTTTTTAGATCCCTCTCATTCATATTATTACATTGTTTCATGCTAATGCTCATAACGTTGTTTGGATTGGATCCATTTTACTCAAAGAGATGCTTCCATCTTCTGCAATTTTATCAACTTTTATCTGTTTCTCAATTGCTGCAACACTCTTCAGATCCAGTGGAATTTTTTCTACTCTTCTGATACCTATCTCTAAAATATAAATCAGTATACCTAATTAATGCTCCCAAATTAACAATCATTTATAGAATGCCTAGAATCAATTGTTAATTTTCAATAGCTGTTGCACATCTCTGCCTATCCTTAACGTGTCTAGCCACAGGGGGTGAAAGAATATAGCATGTAAGGTTGATTTTTCCCATTTTCTGATTCCATGAATATAATGCTGTTCAGCACACTGAGAATGCTTTCAGCATCAACAGTAGCTTAAGGCAGGTGGTTCTCCCATCTTGGGTGTGTCAGAAGGCAGCCCGTGTGTGTCTACATGAATACTGAGCAACAGTTCTAATTCCCTAGTCCCCTATTGATTCTGTCCATAAGATTTTTTGATAGGTTCTGGGCTGATAACACTGTATTATGTGTTGTCTACATCAAGCAAAATCAATATCATGCATCATGTTTGGGAGCAAATTCTATTTGGGTTCAAAGCTCAGTTGTGGCACAGCTTCTAGATGTGTGATATTTATTTATTTAATTTATTTTATTGACATATGATGTATTATTTGTTTCAGGGGTACAGGTCTGTGATTCATCAGTCTTACATGATACCCAATGCTCATTACAACACATACCCTCCCCAGTGTCCATCACCCAGCCACCCCAACCCTCCTACCCCCCTGTACTCCAGCAACCCTTAGTTTGTTTCCTGAGATTAAGAGTCTCTTATAGATGTGTGATATTTATATAGTTATTAACCTCTACTCTCACATTTCTTGATTTAACATGGGACAACTACCTATTTTTAAGCATTAATTGAAATATTGTGTATGAAATGATTAGTTTAGAACTGGACACATAGCAGTATTCAAAAAACATCAGCAGTTATCACTATTATAATAAATGAGAGCTTTTTGTCTCCAGATACTTGCTTCCAATTATGATATAGAATTCCCAAAGAATTGTTTTGTGTTTTAAAAATTAGATAACAACTGGACACATTAAAAGTCGTAAGTGTTAAAGCCAAAAAAGAGCTGGAGATTAAAAAAAAAATAAAGATTACATTCCAGAGAGGTATCGGAATTTTCCAGAACCAGAGAGCAGTGGCTCATCTCTTCCTTCAGGCTTATGCTGAATCTTGGAATATGTGTGGGTAGAGAATCAAGCTTTCCAAACATGAAGGGAGTCTGCTGAAACAAGGAGAAACCAGTGGAATGGTTAACAGACCACTTGAGCTGGTGTGATAGATTAGAGAGAGTTTATTGTTATTGATTCTATTAACCTATGTTTGTCTCTATAGTCTTCCATGTTTAATTATGGTGAGAATCCAGGTATCCTTGTCAGTTCACAATCTTGAGAGAAACAGGAAATTCATAATATTATTTTAAATAAATAATCACAAACTACTTAATCAATTTCCTATATTGAGCTAAATGCCTGACTTATTTACATTATGTGTTACTTCCCATTTCCACTATTATAAATAATGCTATAATGAATGTCAATATATATATTTTGAAAATTTCTCATAGCATAATTTCCAAGAAATATGATTACTGGATCAATGTTAAGATTTGTGACTACACACACACACACACACACACACACACACACACACACACACACACTCCCATTTTATTTTCCACAGAATTTACTTTAACATGGTAGCATTTTTAAAAAGCAAAACCCTATGACCATGACATCCTTACATATTAAAGGGACTTAGAAGCTAATTTGTAGTTTGACAGTTCTCAGAATTTATTCACGGATAAAAAGTTCATCAACCCAAGGGAAGAAGGGAAAGACCTATTAGGAAAAGAATGAATCCATCTTTAAAAGATACTCTGTTTTTTTAAAGTTTTATTTATTTAAGTAATCTCTACACCCCATGTGGGGCTTGAACTCATGACCCCAAATTAAGAGTCCTGTGTTCTACTGGCTGAGCCAGCCAGGCACCCCCAAGAGATACTCTTAAGCAAACCCTGATGATTAAAATTAAAAACAAACAAACAAACAAATTTAATTAAGTTCTGAATCCGGAACAGTACTAGAAGCAGCATTAATTTGTTTAGCAGAGAGAAGGGATAATCAAATGCTGTAAATACCCAAGTGATGAAAAATGAAAATAATCCAGAAAGGAAGCGTTTCTGTATTACCCAATACATTTAGAATGAAATGGTTAAGGAAAGTATAGTAGATCAGCCATGGTTTCAAAAGCCTATCTCAATAATGATACAGAATATTTATATATTGTTTTTTATGCTAGAATGGTTTCTCTGTTATATTTCCAACCTTCAAAGTGAAACAGAAATTAAAGGATGATTCCTTTTTTTCTTGACTATTGACTTCATTTTCATCATATGTACATAAAATGGAACATGAAGTGGATGAAACATAAATTAGGATTACTGAAATGTTCATCCAATTTAAACATTAATGTTTAGAGATCATATGTGATTTTTAATATGATTTAATATCTCATAAGGTAATTAGAAAACATGGCCTACTTGTTCATTTATTTGAAATCAAAGTAAACCACCCTCAAAAACACTCTATAATACTAAATGAAAACAAATTATCCTGGTGAACTGCTTGATAACAGAATAATATAGTATCACAAATTATTTTAGCTCCAGTCAGTTTTAAGTAAGTGCTGCACATAAGTGCCCTCCTTGATACACCTCACATCACATACTGTTCCTAAGGCTTCAGGAAATTTTCAGTTAAAGAGCAGCTTTCCTTCTAGCCCTTTCTCAGACTGCGCACAGAACTGAAAGAGATTAAAGAACCCCTGTGTAGAATCACCATGCACATGCATGTCTCTTCCTCTTTAAAAATCATGTGGATAGGCTAGCATACCTGTAAGACACCCCAGATCGCATTCTGATCCAAAGTTCAAAATATCAAAATTGTTCACCTATTACCCTCCTTAGTTGCTGTTTTGATCTTCACCATAGGCTTCCTACTGCAGACTTGTAACTGAATTTCCCTGGGACTCCTAGAACAAAACTGGCTTAGCTTCATTAATGTCAGTACCTACTGATACCATAATGGTTACCTCAGTACTTTCTACTTGCATGTTCATCATTCCCATTCATTGCTAGCTTCAAATTTTCCAAGATTCTTTGTGTTCTGCCTCTAAGGTGATAAAAGATAACTATTTTGCATCTGGCTACTTTCAACCTGTCATAAGATACCACCGTATGTCCTTCAGGATTAAATCATGTACTTCCCAATGCTTAGCTTAAATCCAATAATTGATAAAAATTATATGGCTGTCTTCCTGAATATTTGACTGTCAGTTTCTTTGTTGCTACGTTGAGAAATGTTTTGTAGAGAATGCAGAATTCATAGATGTGCTCTGATATCTCTCAAATTGTGATACTTCAGCCATAGTGTATTCTTGGCTCTGCTGAATTTCACTCTTCCTTTAGTGACACTGAAGTTCTTCCTACTTCAACTATTTGAGGTTCTCCTGCACTTTTCCTATCAGCTTGACCCTAACTCCCATGGCAGTTTCATTGGGATGAGGCTTTTTAGTTTTCTATTTTCCAGAACCACTTGGAATGTTTAAGTTACAGAACAGATATCATGTTGATACTTTTCACCCCTCTGCTAGTTGTAGTCTTTGAAGAAACAGATTCTTTATACATACAAAATCAGGATTTCTTTGCTCATATAAATAAAATGTATCACAACAACGTGCTGACCAGTTCTCTTGGTTATTTTCCTTTGTCTTAAACATATGTCTTCACTGCTTTATGGTATTTCCTCATTCAGATGTAAATATATGTTTTGGGTTTAATATTATTTGACAATATAATAATATCAGTTTGTCTTATAAAACTTAACCCCATTTTCAATATTCTGAAGTCCAAGTAGCTTAGGTCATGTCAGTGTCATAGTCTCGATGCTAAATGAACTTTCTCATTTTTGGGGATTTGAATGCAGTTAGCATACACACAAATATAGCAACAGGGATGTCTTGAACATGCTCTGTTTAGAATAAATAAATAGACAATTTTTTCAATTGGTGACCCAAAACAATATCATGACTTTTCTGCTAAATATTTTTCAATAATCTTTAAATATATTTTAAAAAACAAAATTGAACACTAATAAGAGTAAGACCCTCAAAATGCAATATAATAAGCATAATATAACGTTTGTGTATGCAATAAATTATATATGTATAATGTGTGTGTGTGAGTAGTTTATTTGCATATGTTTGTATGTGTAAAGAAGACATCCGGAAGGAGATACACAGATACCAGCAAGATTACCTCTGAGTGTCATGATTATGGGTGAAATTAATTTTTTTATTTGTATGCTATTTTTTAATTTTCAAAAATGAATGTTTTACTTCCATATGAAAAAAGTTTTAAAATAGCTTTTAAAAATAAAAGAATAAACATACAAGTAGCTTTTTCTATTTTAATGCTGAATTAAACATCCAATGTTTAAATTGGATGAGTTATGGTTTTGAATCAATTTTAGCTTTTTCCAAAATATCATTGAGGAAAATAGGCATTGATTGACCTTTTCCTCATATTCAAGGCTTATTTTCATTTATATTTTTTAGTTCCATTTTCATTAAAATAAATGTTCTAAAACCAAGCTTATATAAAGAAAATTTTGTTTTTATAAAATAGTCACAAATGAAAAATAAATTTAACTGTATGAATTTTAAGACTTTTGCACCTCAAAATTTATAATATGCTTCAGCAAATGTACAAAAATTTAGGTACAAGGATTTCCACTAAGTATTGATTCTAACAGAAATATCTGTGAAGTCAAACTTTGCTACATAAAGCTTTAATTTTCTACCTAAGAATCATGACAGAATAAAAATGGAAACACACAAAGATATATGTTTGATAATTCATCTTTAGCATTGATTATAAAAGCATTGATTTATAAAGACTATAAAATAGAAACAGTCCAAGCATCCATAATTATGAGACTGGATACAAAGTTTATGATACATCTATTCAGTGATATACTACTCAACTTCTAAAGTGAATTAGGTGATACTATATGTCTTGACACTAAACAATGCCCATTATTAAGTGGGGGAGAAAGTGGGTGGTGGAGGAGTTAACTAGTGTATAATCACCAATGATCCCATTTTGTATGTGCTTGTAAATATATAGATGTTCTCCCAAAAAGAGAGGAGAGAGGGAAGGGAGATGAGGGGAGGGAGGCAGAGTGAAGAAGAGAGAGAGTTATGTTTAAAAGGGAAGAGATAGAGAGATGTGAAGTGAGGGCAGAGGTGAATAAGACAAGGTGGAGCATAATCAAAAGGAGTGATGCAAAGAACAAAGAGAGAATCTGTATATGGATGGACTAAAATGGTATTGGTAGATTTGAAAATGAGGTACCTTCATTTGTATCCTTATATGATCTAGTGACACTTGACAATTCTACAAGGTAAATTTATTACTTTCATGATAAAATGTATTCTAATTATAAATAAAATGTTAAAACAACCTACAGGAAAAAAAATATAATACATGAAACAAAAAGTTAACACTGGCATTTTAAAAAGTTCAAATCAATTTGGCATTATAAATGAAAGGGTGCAAATTGATTCTTACAGAAATAAAAGTAGCTAAGAATATGGGAAAATATGTACAACCTCAGTAAGAATGAAGGAAATGTGAATTAAAACATTGATTGGATTTTTTTGCCTTCTAAATAAGCAACACATTTTTGAAACATATTATTAGTGGTGATAGGGGCTTTCATACTCTTGTATAAATTTATGCATCCTTTCTTTAGAGGTAATTTTATGATACATATCAAGGGTCACACACAATTTTATATCATTTTCTGTAGTACTTTCTCATCTAGAAATGTATTTTAAGGACTCCATAAGAAATGTGGACTAAGATTTATTTACAGTGTTCTTAATCACATGTTGTAAAAAGGCTTACATTTTCTACAAGATGATGATGGTTAAATAAATAGTAGTTACAGAGAATTATGTAGCCACTGACTTTTTTGAATAATAATATTGAATGACATGGAGGAAGGCTAAAAGAAAATTCAAATAAGAAAATAGGATGAATTATTTAAATAGCAAATTTCCCATAGAGGGGTGCGTGTGCACACACTCATGCCCTAAGAGGACTTTGAGATGTCCTTTCCTTTTTTGTTATTAAAAACACTTATAACAAAATAAATGTTTTACAAATAGCTCTTCATATAGATTGTCACAGTCAAGCTTTCTTATCCTTTCTGATACTAATGATAATATATCCATTTGTATATTATGCAAACTAAGTTAAGAAAAGTATTTCTGAACTATACAGCTCTTCTGATAATTAATAGTCATTGGATCAAAACCCCTGCTTGTTCCTCTACAACATAAGGGGCAGTGAGGCAAAGTGATTGAGAACTGGTAGCCAAACTGATAGGGTCCAAACCCCCATTCCACTAGTGAGTAACTGTTGAGACTTGGCCATATTACTTCACCTTTCTGTTCCCCATATTTTTCAACTGTAAAATGGGAAATACAATTAGATCTATTTTACAGAATTGCTGTGAGAATTCTAAATGTTGATACATTTACAGAGTGGCGGTGGGGCACCTGGATGGTGCAGTTGGTTAAGCATCCAACTCTTGGTTTCAGCTCAGGCTGTGATTTCAGGGTCATGGTGTCAGGGTCATGAGATCAAGGCCCATGTAGGGCTGTGCACTCAGCACAGAGTCTGTTTGAGATTCTCTCTCCCTTTCCCTCTGCCCCTCCCATTCATGCTCTTTCTTTCGCTCTAAAATACATACATACATACATACATAAATAAGAGTAGTGACTAACAACTACTAAGTACTACGTAAATGTTTATCATTTTTATCACCATCATTATTAAATAGGATTATTTCCTAAATACCTATACTAGGCAAAACTTGATCATTATTCCCAATCGAAAATACATATGGTTTTCTAATTATTCCAGTTTAACCAGGAGCCTTGTGCTAGTGAACTTTTTGAATCCTGTTTAAAAGACAATTTACTGAAATGATTTCCAATCAATCCCAATCTCCCACTGACTTAGGAAATTTATAGCAGAATTTTTTATGGACAACAATTTCTCCAAATAGCATACATTGAATAGTTTGACAAAGATAGTTATGTGGGCCTGGCTAGTTCTTAACTCATCTTAGTTTTCTAAAAGTATTGTGCACATACATACCACCAACTAGTTAATGTATTATTCCTCTTGAAAAATATGCACTAATGGGGTGCCTGGGTGGCTCAGTTGATAAGCGTCTGCCTTCGGCTCAGGTCATGATCCCAGAATCCTGGGATTGAGCCCCGTATCGGGCTCCCTGCTCAGTGGGAAGCCTGCTTCTCCCTCTCCCACTCCCCCTGCTTGTGTTCCCTCTCTCACTGTGTCTCTCTCTGTGTCAAATAAATAAATAAAAAATCTTTAAAAAATATGCACTAATGAGTATGTCAAACAGTACTGTAATTTTTATCCAATATGCCATTAAAGCTAGTATATGTCAGATCTATCTACGTGTACATAACAATATATATATATATATAGAGAGAGATATTCCTATATAGCTTTATACTTAGAGATCCATGAAAACTATTCTTACATAATATCTTCTCATATGAAATCTACAACCATATATACACATGTATTACCAACCATGTATATCTCTTTGGAATTTTGCTTTAATCAGATTAATATCAATCCTTATTCTTTCTTTATTAACCTTGAAGTTGGGAATAATGACTCATTGAACCAGTCAATTAGCATATGCTGGGTGGATTGGAGGATGCAGGTTCACAAATCATGCTCATGTCTTGTAGATGAGTATCCAAACATAAAGAGTTGACTAATGATGCATAGGTGTAGAAATACGTCTGGAGAGCAAAAGGGTCTCAGCATCTGCCCCATCCATTGTAGCTCTCATTAATTAAAAAAAATTTACTGTGTTGCAAAATGTTACCAATTTGATGGTGCTCCATTTCTGGCCCAGCTGTCCAGTTGTGGCAAACAGTATGAGGTTAAATATCCCCAATAATAAGGAACTTCAGTGCGGTACAGCACAGTTTATACAAATGTGGAGAAGTGCTTATGGAGATGGGAATTTGGATTTGTGTTTTAATTTCAGGGCACAATTAAAATATTTGGCAAAATGTCTTATACTCAAACCTATTTAGAAGAAAAAGTACTTAATTCATGGTTTTTGTTTTTTTCCCTGCATGCTGCTGTTGTCTCCAGTGTGACATATTCCAGCAGCATGGATTTGACAAAATCTTGCCAAAGCGTTTTGTTGTAACTCTCCTTTGCCAATAAACACAGCCAGACTCAGAAAAAAAATGTTGTTATTTTTCATTTTTAGATTACAAGAAACATTTTTATTTGCCCATGACACATTACCAAGATAGAGTCTAAACTTGTGAGAATAAAAATAACTACTCACAAAATAATGAGATAAAAGCAACTTGTTTATTTATGTGAGAGCTATTATTATACCACATGTGAAGCAAATAATTTTCAAAGCTTTTATTTTACTGCAGAAATAGAAAAATGATAATATTTGCAGAGATGATTTGGGAACAGTACAAATTACATTGCAGTCCCAAAACTGTGTATCAAGTGCCTGAGCATTTAGGAAAAAATAGTCTTTGCACAACAGAACTGGTGTTTGAAGACAGTTCCCCATATGTAGCGGATTGATTGACCTGGAATTTTTAGTTTTCACTTGGCCCTTATGGCAAAACCTTAAATTTAACAGGTGCTTTCAAATTATGACTACTTTGCTTTTTCCTATTTGGTTCCTGACATTGGGCTATGTTCAAAGTTGTCGTAAAACTGAGAATTTCCCTGTTGTTTGTTTTGTTTTGTTTCAAAGACAGGAGATCCTAGAAAGGGATGGCTTGTTTTCAGGTATATATGCCTTCTTAGTGGTAATAATGATAGCAATTGACACTGTCATATGCCAGGGACTATTCCACACGCGAACATGTGTAATTCACTTAACGCACACAAACATACTGTGAAGTAGCTTCTATTATCACCTCTTCTTTAAATATGAGGAAGCTGAAAAACAGAGTATTTAAGTAACTTGTTGAAGACAAAAAAGTAACGGCAGTTTGGGGAGTCAGGCCCAGAATATCCAGCTTCCCCTCTTTATGCTCTTAACCACTCTGGGGTGTGAGCACTGCTGGGAAGGGGGACTTCTATATTGACCAGAGGTCGCTCTTTCTTAGATAAAAAGGAAAACTCTCTGTCAGCAAAATGAATGCAGGCTTATGAAAAATAGGTGTGTAAGAGAGAGAGGAAAGAGAGATCAGGGCAATGGAGATGAGAAAGAGAGAGATAAAAAGAAACACATGGACAATCCAGACAACATAAGAGCCAAGTGACTGAACTTGAAGAGGCATGAACAAGTCCAGGAGCAGGGCTTAGGGAGTTTTGAGGAAGTCTTGAATCTGAAATGTCCTGTGGGATTTCCAGTACTTTCTGTACTGTTTTCTTCATTAGCTTTTGGTTTCCTGAGGCTTCATACCTTTGTGATTAGGATAAAATGTGTATGATTGCCTTCCAAATAGACTGAGCAGCTGAGCAGTCCCCTTTAGAGGCTGGAGGTATAGAGGTGTGGTGACGCAGAATGTGCTGTTGGGTAGACTGGTTTGAAATGGATATTTGAAGGATTTACAGATAATAAGGAAAGTTGGTAGAATGAGGAGAGGTGTGATGTTCTGGGAATAAAAGATGTACTTGAGAGCTAGGGGCAGGGAGAGCAGCTGTTGGACGAAAGGATGCTGCTCCTCTTCCAGTAAACATTTAAAGCTTATTTTTTGTTCTTCTATCATTTTTATTGTACATACTTTCTATTCTTCTATAAATAACCCAGTCACACAAAGGGGTATCTAGACACAACTCATAGCCCTGCCCTTTTTTGATAAAAATTAAAGTTTCCTGTAAACTCAGAGATGTACTTTAACCCAAAGAAAAAAAAAAAAAAAAAAAAAAAGGAAATGAGGTCAAGGTCATTGAATCATGAAAACAAACAAACAAATCTGTGCTGCAAGAGAGGTGCAGTATGAGGTAAACAAAAGCATCTAATAATAAGCAGGATGGGATATAGATAGTGAACCAAGAAGAGGACCCAGCATGGTCTCTGTACACCACAGTCTAAACAATTTTTTCCATGCAGTAGAAGGAATTATCCACATACAACTTAGATTGGTGTAATTTTTATTATAGGCACTGTGTAAAGGTTAGTTTTAATTATTGCCATAATAGAAAACTTTGTTGTATTCAAATAAACATTTTTTCTTGCCGAAGGCTAAAAATAATTTAGATATGGTTAAATTATTGTGCATTTATATAATACATGAAAATGCTATTAATTTTGTTAACTTTATATTTAATATAAATTTTATTTATAAATACTGTTAAAATCATATCAAAGATCCACATTTATTTTCTTGTGGAATGCCCATTATATTATGACCATCTCTTGATTTATGATTACCACAAAATCTTAGGTGCTACTGAAGCTGGGCTAGCCTCTGGAAATTAGTATGTTCCCAGTATAAAGTGTTGGTTTCAGGGAAGTGATTGATCCTGGGTCCCTGTGACCTCTATGAAGAATGCTTAACAATAGCTCCTAAGAGTTGTCTCCATTCTCCTTAGTTTTAGAGAGGGCTTGAAATGGCTCAATGATTAAGGAAATCAGTTCCTCTTACCCTGTGGGCCCAAGCCCCTGAGGAGATCAACTGACAGGAAGGCTTTCTCTAGCTCCTCCAGTTATAACCTGCCCCATGCCTGCTTCCTCAGCAGATTAAATGAGAAATGCTTGGACTTATCTTCTAGATCTGAGCACCCTAAGGAGCAGACCAAGATAGATAAAGACATATTCAGAAGAGACTAGAAGTATGAGAGAAGACACCAAACAAACAGAACATACATTCAGTAGTATAGATTGGGAGCATGACACAGAGCAACTGAATGACACATTTTATGTCAAATATGAGAACCATCCAAATGACATGTGGAAAAAATGAACTGAGAACATGTGTAGCATCTGGATTTTACCTTATATAAATTCAAATTTATCTCAACAGATAATTAGAAAAAATGTTAGTTTAAAAATGAAGTCGATAAAAATACAGTGACTTAGGATATAGAATTTCAGAAGGCTAAGTGAAAAAGTCAGCCAGAGAAACACAAATATATGATTGCACTCATATGTGGAATTTAAGAAACAAAACAGATGAACATAGGGGAAGGAAAAAAAGAGGGAGAAGGGGAGGCAAACCATAAGAGACTCTTAAAGATAGAGAACAAACTAAAGGTTGCTAGAGGGGAGGTGGGTGTGGGATGGGCTAGATGGGGGATGGGTATCAAGGAGGGCACTTCTTGTGATGAGCGCTGGGTGTTGTATTTAAGGGATGAATCACTAAATTCTACTCCTGAAACCAATTACTAGAATATATGTTAACTAACTAGAATTTACATAAAAACTTGAAACATAAAATGTATATATATATATAATAAATTAAATTAAAATAAAATTTCAGAATGTGCTTATGTCACACCTGATAAAGTGTGTTCACTAATTAGAACAGAGCATTGGAAATTTATATCAGAGTATTATAAAATAATAAATTATTCTGAATTTATTATGTATTATTCTGCTTAAGTTAAATTAATTACATAGACTATTTGCATCAAATTATAATGAATTAATTCACCTAGTGCATTCAGTGTGTGTGTGTGTGTGTGTGTGTAGGAATTATGAAAGCTTATCCAAAGGCAAATATTTTGTAAAATATTAATTGAAATAAAGAAAGAGGAGTTACTACTCTCAATTACTATCAGGATGGTTTTAGTACTAGTAGAGGTTTCTTTCCTCTTTTTATTCTTTCCCTTTCCCTCCTTCCCTCTTTCTTTCTCCCTCCCTCCTTCCCTCCCTCCCTCTCTGTCTCTCCTTCCTTCCTTCCTTTCTTCCTTCTCCTTTTTTTTTCTTTTTTTTTTTTAAAGATTTTATTTATTTATTTGAGAGAGAGAGAGAATGAGAGATAGAGAGCATGAGAGGGAAGAGGGTCAGAGGGAGAAGCAGACTCCCTGCCGAGCAGGGAGTCCGATGTGGGACTCGATCCCGGGACTCCAGGATCATGACCTGAGCCGAAGGCAGTCGCTTAACCAACTGAGCCACCCAGGCGCCCCTTTTTTTCTTTTTTGGTAAAGAGCAGGAGAGGGGGGAAATGTATAAATGTATGTTTTAGAGGATGAGTTGACAAAACATAGTGATTAATGCAAAATCATGTAACTTTGAGTATAAGCTATTTATTCCACACTGACAGAAAGAGCTCATGTTTGTGAAGGTGTGAAAAACTTCCCAAAAGCACATTTAAAAAAGATGAGAAAAGTGGAATATTTCACACTAAGGTATATTTCAAAGATGGAGTAAAAAAATTCTCAGACTTTTCTTGTATCCTAAGTGGACCTTCAATGAGAGTGTACATTTTGTTGTAAGAATAGTGATTCCAGGGGTGCCTGTTTGGCTCAGACATTAAGCATCTGCCTTCGGCTTAGGTCATGATCCCAGGGTCCTGGGATCGAGCCCCGCATCAGGCTCCCTGCTCTGTGGGAAGCCCGCTTCTCCCTCTCCCACTCCCCCTGCTTGTGTTCCCTCTTTCACTGTGTCTCTCTCTGTCAATAAATAAATAAAATCTTAAAAAAAAAGAATAGTGATTCCACAATTCTATAAATATTATTTATGTTCAATTTTAGGAATTAAAACAATGCAGAAAATGCAAATGGTAAACAATTAACTTCAAATTCCTCTATTGAAAAATAATTATCATTAACTCAATCGAATATACTTTCAGATACTACTTTACATCTATGCAGATTAGAAACACCAAGAAAACTAGACAGGCAGATACTCAAATGAAAATTATATACTGTAGAAACTGTTTAATACAAAGCCATCAAATTTAGTTTTGCTTTAATTTGTAAGAAATAAACAACACAAGTGAAACCAAACTAACTGTTGAATTTCAAATAAATTTTTCTTCATCTTAATAGATTACTTACTTGAATATTCCTCTAAGGCAAATTGAAAATATTCTAGAACATACTTGTATACTGTAGTCATTTTTTAAACACCATGTTTCAAATTTAGAAAGTACTATTTTCCCCCTGCTGTGAAAGATAAACAAATTATTCCTCCAATGTTGATTCTCACCTACCCTGTCCTCATGTTTGAGTGATAACATTTTCATTTTAATAAGGTTTATGTATTGCCATTTTATAGAAATGTTAATACTTTTCCTCTGAGTTGTGAGTATTAATCCTGGATGTAGACTCACAGTATCATATTGTCATAGTTTTTCTCCTGCTGACTTAAATATTTTATTGATCACTAGATTGTCTGGGTATAGATAGAAAGATTTCTCTTTCTCTTTTGTTTGTTTTTTTAAAGAAGGACTCAGGGATATTATTTCTTGTTTAGGAATGTCTGTCTATTGCCTTTAGAGTTTAACCATTCCTTAGTTGAGTATTCTCCTCTTGAGTCACACTTGAGTTCCTCTGAACTTTGCAGGCTGCTCCATTGGATTTTTTATATTGAATGTAGAAAAAGGAAGAAAGCGCATTCAGGAAGTCAGGAAGCATGGGGCATGGTTGATTCCATGTAAATCTTAAATTCAGATTTGAGGTTTGGTTTTTTTTTTATTTCAGTGCATTTTAAAAAATGAGAAGAATGATGTTTTAATCATTCACTTGTGGCCTTTTTTTACTCCTATTTAGGGGTCTGGGATCAGCCACCAGAGTTTGCACAGAATTTATGTAACGATTTTCCTTTAGCTTTTTAAATGAATCACCTTGGCTTCCCTATTTATATCAATGGGGAAAATGATTTGAGCACCTTGAAATTGATGAGTTA
The DNA here is from genome assembly GCF_009762305.2 of Zalophus californianus. Classification (NCBI taxonomy): domain Eukaryota; kingdom Metazoa; phylum Chordata; class Mammalia; order Carnivora; family Otariidae; genus Zalophus; species Zalophus californianus. Next base: position 39,480,622 of record NC_045607.1, read on the forward strand.
CTACCTCTCCACTGTTAAAATGCTCTGGCTTCAGGAACTTAATGATTAAGGTCTTGATTTTTTTTTTAGCCTTTTAAGTGCTTCTAGACTTCTGTCTCCCCATTCCTTAGATTGACTGGCACTCTGCACCCCCTTCAGTTAAGTCTTTAAACTTTTTTTAAACTGGGGAGATTTATATAGCAGATTTTTTTACTTAATGGCAAGGCAAGAAGGATCCTTTCATCAACTTGCCTGTGTCCTGACTTGGAACATATGCTACTAAAACATTAGAGACAAGGATACGGTAAAGGAAAAAGAAAAGAGAGATTGGGGGAAAAGTCGGCAAAGAGAGCACACAGATCAGTACTTCATAAGTAGTTTCTCAAGCAATAGAGAGATTCTATATAGACTACCCACAGCAGCATAGACTACCCACAGACTGTACACCAGCAATTGCCCACTCCTCTCACAGTAACAAGGCCCTGTGGTGTTACAGGCTGTTTGTTATACGAGCAACAAAGTCATATTCCCAGGTCCCTGGTTCGACAAAAGGAAAGCAGGGAAATACTGTAAAAGCGAATTAAACTTGCCTTAATTGGAATATGGGCAAACTAATGTTCACTTAGATTCAGTTCTGGAAATTAATAATGCAAACAAGATTGCAGAGAGAGTATTTAAAACTTCTTCAGAGGATACACTGTTTTCAAACAATAAAATATAATTTATTTTAAAATAATTGATGTGCTAAATTGAACTTTTCTTCATTTAGTAATTTTAGAATCACCCTATGGACAGCTAGCAAGCACAACTTTACATATTTTGTGTTTAATTGATAAACAGCAAATAAAACTGAAAAAACAAAACAAAAAAAAAACAACCTGAATTTCTAAAGACTCCATGATTCCAAATCTCTATTAGTTCAAACTGGCTTTTGCCCCAGTAATTGTTAATTTATTGCATTTAATAAATATTTCTTTAACATCTGTGCACATGCCTCTATAAAAAATTCCATAAATTTTAATTAAAGCATGGTTTTATTATACATACAAATTTTCTTTGTAAAAATAACAAGGAAACTTAAGAATTGCAGTGAAATTAGAGGGAGACAATATGTACAGAGATACAGAATGGATTTTCAGCTACACAGACTGAAGCCTAATAGGCTCCCTGCACTCTGGTGTATACTCCACATTTCTGCATCAGTTCTTCACTTGGTAGGACTATAGGCATGAATTACCATCTGTACCCAAGTGGATTTTATTCTTGGAGACTAGTTATGACCAACAAATCCTGAAGAGATTGGTGTAGAAATCCCAATTTCTTTATGGGGTCATAAGAGATTTATTTATTTATTTGTAAAGATTTTATTTATTTATTTATTTTAGAGATAGAGTGCAAGTAGGGGGAGGAGCAGAGGGAGAGGGACACGGAGCATGGAGCCCAATGCTCTATCCCATGACTCTGAAAACACAACCTGAACTGAAATCAAGAGTTGGGCGCTTAGCTAACTGAGTCACCCAGGGGCCCCAAGAGACTTATTTTTAATACCAGAAATATGATTGTGGCTAAATTTTCCTATGCATTTTATTTTGTTATCATTGGTTTGTCAAAGACTGAGAATATTATAGAATAACCTTAAATATTTGGTTAGAGGCTTTGATTTTTTTGTAAATGTTATGTTATATGAAGGAATATAATACACAAACTATTTTTTTCCATAAAACAATTGTACTAGATAAAAGCATCTGTCAAGTTCTACTTTGAATCATTGTTAAGGAAACCAGCCCCAAGGTTTTTATACCTGAAAATAGACTTAAACTTCAAAGAAAATAACACCTGAAACTAATAGAATAGTGTATGTTAACTATACCGGAATTAAAAGAAAATAACTTCAAAGAGAATATCATTCATCTACTATGTGAGATTGAAGGAATGATTGTGTTGTGTAAGAGGACTTCAGACTGATTGGAAAGATGCAGTCACCAATCCTAGACTTAGAGATCTACCTATATAAATGCAGGGTTCCCTCCATTTATTTCATTTGTATTAACAGTTACTTTGCAGGTGTCCAAAAGGGGATTTCACTTTTTTTTCCCCATTAATATGTATGAATTGAATCATTTGAGCTAAAAAAAAGGAGGGATTTAGAAAGAGAAAAATTTATTTATACACCCTTGATGAAACATAGCCATCAAGTGAGGACTTGTTGTATGTGAGATTGAAGAGCTGAGCTGTGGAAAAAACTATGTGTTAAATAGGATGTTATCCTTATTTTGCAGATGAGAAAACCAAGGCATAATTAAGTTTAAGTAATCTGTCCATATTGGTACTACAAGTAGGTAGTTGAGTCAAGTTTTGAACTCAGACAACAGTACTCTAAAGTCCAAGATTAATCCTGACTTAAGCTTCTACATTGAGTAGATGAGGAAAATAAGTTAAGGGGATGTTTCCTTTTAGTCCACACAAAAATAATGAGAAGGATAATTAATAATAATAGTGAATAAGAATTAATGTAAAAGACAGGACCAGGACTAGGGTGAGGCAAGCCAGGCACCTAGGGTGCAACGTGTAAGGAGGCACTCGGTTTCTGGTTGGTGCACATGCCAATGCCGCACTGCCGCACCCATGAAAGGATGCCCCCCCTTTAAGTTTGACATAACTTTATTGTTATAAATAACTTTAGTTTTAGGGTCAGCCACCATGAAAGCTGAATACCTAGTAAGCACCTGTTATATGCTTTTGTTGTGTACATTTATTAAATTTCTGAATAAACCCTGTGAATTATGGCTTTAGAGTATATCCCATGACCTGAGAATGACCACGTGGTGAGTTATATGCTAAGAAAAGCCTTCAGAAGACACCTTTTGTCCCCCCAACAATAGTGAAAAAAATAATAATGAGTTAGGATAGGTAAGAGCAGTGGCAGCTACAGGGCACAGAGTTGAGCCAAGACTATGGATAGGATCCTGGTAATTAGATATGAAGATATGTTTTTATACACTCGGGTGTGTTCTGTATGGTTGACTATATTTTCCAAAGGAAGAAGTGACCAGTTGATGGTAGGTGGTGTGGGAGGGATGCAAAGGAGATACTACTCTTATAATCTTCTTACTTGGAATAGGAATATAAAGCAAAACATTTCAGGTTTATCCAAACATGGAACAGTTCCCTTTTGTTCCATAGGACATTCTCTGACTAGAAACTCTGGTGTCAAGTAAATTAGTGAATGTCCTAGACTGGTACCATGATGATGAAGTATTACTTCTTATGGCATATTTATGTAGTGTGTGCTATTGGGTAAGAGAGACGTTGTACTATTTAAAAACAAAGAAACAAAAACAAAAAACAAAGAAGTATCCAGAAAATAGTATAATTTGAAAGTCCTTATAGCAAAACTCTAGCTAAATAGTTGTTATGAGAGAAAAATGTGTACTAGAATCTGTCTCTTTTTTCCATGTCTACTGCTATTCTTATGGTCCTTGCCACCATTTGCTTTTTCTACCTCACTTCTAAACTGGTCTCCTTACTGTCCTAGAGTAGCCTCACTGGGGAAGCCAGAGTGACCCTCTTAAAGTTAAGCCCTGATCATTTATGACATTCTCCAATGGCTTTCCATTTCTTTTGGTATAAAATCCATCTCTTGTGATATAGAAGTTCTTAAATGGCCTGCAGGTTCTCCATTCCACTCCACCGCTCACTCTCCCAGGTCTCTCCACGCTGGCCTCTTGCTCTTGCTCAACTCCTCAAATCCTCTTCTGCAATGCAGCCCTTGCATGAACCATTCTCCCTGGCTGAAAGGAAATCCACATGGGCTGCTTTCTCATTTCCTGCACATCTCTACTCAAGTGTTACTTTATTTAAGAAGTTTTTTCTGGCCACATTTTTCAAATATAGCCCCTACCTCCACTGGAAGAATTCTTTATCACCCTGCCCCTGCTTTTTTTCCCCCCAGAAACATTTATCACCTTCTGACTTACTAAATAATATATTACTTAATTTTCTGTCTTCCTCTACTATAATGGGAGAGATCAGAGCAGTTTTTTCCGTTTTGTTCATCACTGAGTTCCCAAAGCCTAGAACATGTTATTGACCAATGTAAGAGTACAATAAATAAGTATTGAGATAGGAATGGCTTTGCTTTTTGATAACTATTGTTTTGCAGTAAGAGAAAATGTATCCACATTGTAAGATGAATGATATTGGGAGTTGGGGAAAGACGTCCTGATTACATGGTCCCTGTTTTTGAGAGTCTTTGAGACGAGATTACCTTGTGGGTTCATTTTTCAACTAGACCTTTTCCAATACAGGTTTAATTTATGGAAACCACTTCCAACAAATGGTACTTGACAAATCTATTTTGTGTTCAGTTTTTCTCAATATTAAAGGACTTTCTCACAAATACACATATTAATTCTGGGGATGCCTAGGAGGCAGTGAATCATAATCCTTCACTATCACCTTCCTTGTTTTTTAGAAGATGCTGTTCCTTAGTCAAAAATAAGGAAAAGAATAGTAGGGAACTAGTACATGGCCACTTCTAAATACTCCACATCCTTATTATGATATTATGGTTCCCCAATTTCCATGTTTCTTATCCAGGAGACATGCACAGTCCTGGGAAATAAATACTTTCAGAATGTTGACCTGTTTCATGAGGACCAGCATTGATAGGTCAACAATTATTTTTCTCCTCAAACGGTAGGGTATAAGGCTGTCATAAGATACTGTTTTTACCTGTCTTCTTAGATTTTTGTGATCATCCCCTGCCAGAATGTTCATGAGTGGTTGATACTCTGGCTCAGTTTAAACTGCAAGTAGAACTTTTTAAAAGCTAGTAGTGCTGACTTTATTATGTATCATTTTAAAAGTTTCAAAAAAAATATACAGCCTCAGTATATCACTAAGAAAACTGTTGCTTGTTACAAACAAACAAGGACTATATTGTCCAGAAAGATCATATAAAATGGACAATTTATGTGAGTAGTTTCATTAGTTCAGTTCAAGAAATAGTGATTATTTGTCCCTTTTTCATATCAGTAAAGTTATGGTATTTTATATTTTTTAAAAGAGAAGGAAGGCAAGCAGGCAGGCAGGAGAAAATACTTCAAGCAATGTATTGGTTTAGCTAAGATTTGTGATAGTTAATTTATAAGTAAACAAGCAGGTTACTTAACTGTAGCTTATTGTGATGATTAAGATCATGATAATCATTACTTATGTCACAAGAATAAAGAAGACATTTAGTTATTCGTGGAAATTTATAAAACATAGCACCTAGTCAAAACGTAAATGAAAGTGTAATCAGAAAAAACACAGTATCAATGACCATGGATTTACCAAACATTATTATTATCTGTCAGAAATGAGCCCATGTGTATGCTGTAAAAAGTTCTCTTCAGAGATGTCATGATACTCTATGTAGAAAACCTGAAAGACTCAACCAAAAAATTGCTAGAACTGATAGATGAATTCAGCAAGGTCACAGGATATAGAGATCTGTTGCATTTCTGTACACCAATAATGAAGCAGCAGAAAGAGAAATCAAGGAATTGAACCCATTTACAATTGTACCAAAAGCCATAAGATGACTAGGAAAAACCTAACCAAAAGGATACAAGATTTGTACTCTGAAAACTATAGAACACTTATGAAAGAAATTGAAAAAGACACAAAGAAATGGAAAACATTGCATACTCATGGATTGGAAGAACAAATATTGTTAAAATGTCTATGCTACCCAAAGCAATCTACACATTCAAGCAATCCCTATCAAAATACCATCAACTTTTTTCAAAGAAATGGAACAAATAATCTTAAAATTTGTATAGAACCAGAAAAGACCCCGAATAGCCAAAGTAATGTTGAAAAAGCAAAGCAAAGCAGAAGGCATCACAATTCCGGACTTCAAGCTCTATTACAAAGCTGTAGTTATCAAGACAGTATGGTACTGACACAAAAACAGACACATAGGTCAATGGAACAGAATAGAGAAGCCAGAAATGGACCCACAGCTATATGGTCAACTAATCTTTTTTTTAAAAAAAAGTTTTATTTATTTATTTGACAGAGAGAGCACAAGTAGGCAGAGCTGTAGATAGAGGGAGAGGGAGAAGCAGGCTCCCTGCTGAGCAGGGAGCTAGATGCGGGGCTCGATCCCAGGACCCTGGGATCATGACCTGTGCTGAAGGCAGAGGCTTAACCAACTGAGCCACCCAGGCGCCCCTGGTCAACTAATCTTTGACACAACAGGAAAGAATATCCAATGGGAAAAAAAAGGTCTCTTTTTCCCAACAAATGGTGTTGGAAAACTAGACAGCGACATTCAGAAGAATGAAACTGGACCACTTTCTTACACCATACACAAAAATAAACTCAAAAGGGATGAAAGACCTAAATGTGAGACAGGAATCCATCAAAATCCTTGAGGAGAACCCAGGCAGCAACCTCCTTGACATTAGCCACAGCAGCTTCTTACTAGACATGTCTCTAGAGGTAAGGGAAACAAAAGTAAAATGAACTATTGGGACTTCATCAAGATAAAAAGCTTTTGCACAGCAAAGGAAACAATCAACAAAACTAAAAGGCAACTCACAGAATGGGAGAAGATATTTGCAAATGACATACCCGATAAAGGGCTAGTATCCAAAATCTATAAAGAACTTATAAAACTCAACACCCAAAAAATAAGTAATCCAGTCGAGAAATGGGCAGAGGACATGAACAGACATTTCTCCAGAGAAGACATACAAATGGCTAGCAGACACATGAAAAAATGCTCAACATCACTCATCATCAGGGAAATGCAAACCAAAACCACAGTGAGAGACTACCTCACACCTGTCAGAATAGCTAAAATTAATAACTTAGGAAACAACAGATGCTGGCAGTGATGCGGAGAAAGGGCAAACTTCTTAGACCATTGGTGGGAATGGAAGCTGGTGCAGCCCCTCTGGAGAACAGTATAGATGTTCCTCAAAAAGTTAAAAATAGAATTACCCTACAACCCAGCAAATGCCCTACTAGTATACAAAAATACAGATTCAAAGGGATACATGCAGCCTGATAGTCATAGCAGCATTATCAACAATAGCCAGCTTATAGAAAGAACCCAAATATGTCTATTGACTGATGAATGGATAAAGTAAATGTGGTGTGTGTGTGTGTATGTGTATATGTATAAATATTACAGCATTGCTCAGCCATCAGAAATAATAAAATCTGCCATTTGCAATGATGTGGAAGGAACTAGAGTGCATTATGCTAAGCGAAATAAGTCAGTCAGAAAAACACAAATACTATATGATTTCACTCATAGGTGGAATTTAAGAAACAAAACAGATGTAAATAGAAAGGGAAGAAAAAATGAAATAAGATAAAAACCAAGGGGGAGGCAAACCATAAAAGACTCTTAACTATAGAGAACAGACTGAGGGTTATGGGGGGTGGTGAATGGGGGCATGGGCTAAATGGGTGATGGGCATTAAGGAGGGCAACTTGTTGTGATGAGCAGTGGATGTTATATGTAAGTGATGAATCACTAAATTCTATTCCTAAAACCAATACTACATTATAAGTTAACTAACTTGAATTTAAATAAAAACTTGGAAGAAAAATAAGCTCTCTGCAGAAAATTCTTGGCCTATATATTTTTTTATTAAATGTGAGTATTTGGTTGATATAGTAAAAGTCAATGTTAAAATGTATTGGAATAATTACAGAGCATGCAATTAAAATCGATCTGACATACTAAGAAATATATAATTTATAACAAAAATCATAAAAGTTTATAAAAAACCTACAAAGTATTGTTATAAATGTATAGTCATTCAGTGTCTCATGAACATCACAGATAAAACATGAAAAGCTCAATTAGTATATGTGCGTTATCTGCTGAGACTGTAGTTTGCAAAATTAATGAGGACACAAAATGAAAGTAGCTTAAACAAGGAAGATGTTTGTTTTTTTTTAATATAAAATATAAAAATCTAGAGGAAGCCAATCCAAGGCTGGTTAGTTTGGGATTCCATAGAAACATCATTCCTGATGCCTTCTGCCTTTCGGTTCTGCTATCCTAAAGCTGTGGATTCTATTCACAAGATGGCTTTGCAGTCACAGCATAACTGTATTTACTGTACTTAGTTATTGGTACTTGTGAGTACTTTTGAACACATCTCAACAACTTGCTTATATGCCATAATATATGTAAAATTCTTCTGACCTAAAATAAGTTACCTCATCATTCCTCTCTTTGAACTTCTTTCTATTAAATCTACTCTTTTTCCACAATGACCTATGAAGGAAAGTTATTTAAAATTACAAAACTAGTGAGTTCCTACTATTATAAGTAGTAGTATAATTTCATTTAAAGGTGTTTGAATAGATGAACTAGGTGTCATCTCCAGCTAGAGGTAATCAAATAGTTTATATAAATGTGTTTTACTCAAAAAGAATGACCATAGGGGCGCTTGGGTGGCTCAGTCGGTTTTTCTCACACCAATAACAGTGGTACGAGTGGCAAAGTTCAACTGCACAAATATTCTTCATGTCTCTGTTGCCTCATATCTGCCAATGTCTCATGGACCAAAGCAAGATACATGGACAACAGCAAGTCCACTGGTGGGAAAGAACATTCTGTCCACCATAAGTCTATGGAGAGGGTGTGGATATATCATACAACTAAAGGAAGTGAAGATTGGCATAAATAATTCCATTTCTACACATAACTATCCTCTCCTTAATCCCGCCTTTGGGTTATTTATTGTTACTTAAGAATTGTACTTCTTTTTCAGTTCGGGCTACTCTTTAGTCTTCTGAAAGACTGAATGACTTATTGTTAGTTAATACTGGCACAAAAATAGACACAGAGATCGGTGGAGCAGGATAGACAGCCCAGAAATAAACCCACACCTTTATGGTCAACTAATCTACAACAAAGGAGGAAAGGATATGCAATGGTTAAAAGACAGTCTTTAAATAATAAGTGGTTTGAGGAAAACTGGATAGCTACATGCAAAAGAATGAAACTGGACCACTTTCTTATACCATATACAAAAATAAATCATTCTTGATAGCACTTCCAAATCATGGAGTATGCAACCTGCTGGGGTTTTGACTGTTTTGGATGGAAATCCTTTGATAACGAGCTGTACATTTCTTGGCATTCTTCAACATGGCATACTAAATGCAATATGACCCTTTAAATAAGTTAAGGTCATTATTATAGATATCAATTACCATTCTGTGCTATAATAACTTTTTTATAAGCCTGTGCATTTTGAGTTGTGACTTATTTTTGCAGAATTTTTTTTCTATTTTTAGTCATTTGAAGTCATTTGTAATGTATATAATACTGGAGTAAATGTGACAATTCTTTCAACGGTTATAAGCTTATTAACCAAATACCTTAGCCGTGCGTATTTTACTTGTGATAAAAATTAAGTAGTCTCTAAATGAAGGCCAATGGATATGCATATAATTACCTTACATAAGTTTTAGTGTATAGACTTAGTAATTTATAATTTCACTGATAAGATCCATTTTAAATTCTTCCTAGATACATTCCAGATAAGGAAGGTATTGCTCTATTATTCCTTGTTGATTTGCCTAATAGACAATAGTGTCCTTTGATATTAAATTGCATCCTTGTGTGATCATCTGGTTGCTATCAATGCATGGAAAATGGCCTAGAAGTAATGAGTTACAATGATATTCATCATTCTTAACATTTTTTAGTCTTAAACCTCTCCGATGTGAACTAGGGTATTTGATAAACCAAGTTAAATTTTACAGTTTTTGTTTCCTTTGTAACACAAAACCTATTTATTGTTACTGAAGAAATTATTTCTATTTAGGCTACAGAGTATGTTTAATTTTTTAATTCACATCAGGCATCTCATGGAGCATTAGCATCTAGGGGAAACTAAGCACCTTCATTTCAGTGCATCAATTATCTAATGAGTAAGGACATTTTTGATAAATTGACTTGTAGCTATTTTCAGTATAAATTAATCTCTTCATGCAGCCACCATAATGATGAGACTAGAGGAACATTTGATTTACATTGAGGTTATACTTTTCATAGTACTTTGAAAGAAAAGCAGAGGCATGGTCATGTTGTTAAACTACAATGGTAATGATTATGCTGCTGCTGCAGCTAATAGTAATAACAATGATGATAATAATAACTACTGTTTGCTGTATCATAGGCAGTTCTCGTAGTGTTTTACATATATTATGGCATTTACTTCTCATACCAAGGCCATGAGGTACTGTTATGGTGTCCTCATTTCTTAGTTAGTACTTGTTAGGTACTATTATTCATATCCTTATCTTTTAGATAAGAAATCTGAAGATGAAAAAACATTTTTAATTTGCCCAAAGTCATACAACAAATAGTGAAGCTGTGGTCTAAAGCAGGATATTTCTGATTTCACAGATCATGTCTGTAATGAGCATAGAATACTGCCTCCTAAAGGCTTTTTATTTTTTGTGACACAACAAAATTAACTATGACTCAGTTCCTTTGATGGTTTTAACCATTACTAAGGATATCTTCTGAATCATTTTTATAAGCCTTAGGTTAAAAATAAGCTTCTAGTATATTTTATAGCATCATATTTACAGTGTAATTGGGTTGATGTTTTATTATCTCTTTTCCATTTCAAAAATAATAAAATATGGCCTTTATAAAAAGGAGTATTATGAAAACAAATCAAGCATAGATGTATATTCATGTAATATTTATAAGGGTGTATCTGGTCACTTACTTACATATGAATGAGCTTCAATCAATCTGGACCACTTTTATAGACCACATATCTTTGTGATCTCCATGGAATAGGGATGTTAACATTTAAGGTCTGCCAAAAACTAAGTGAAGTATACATATGGTTTCATATAATTGTATTCTTGGTATTCTTCACTTCCTATCAGTTTTTAGTACTCTAGTTATGATTTTCTGTGTACTGATTTTATTTTTGCTACAAAACTGTTTTAGATTAACCTTAACTTCCTAAAAGAATTCAACCAATTTTGTAATAGTTTATCTGTGAGAAAAAAAAAAAACAATGAAGATGCATAATGCCACCACAAAAGCTTAAGATATACTAGAGAGCATTCCTCATTTCTTTAGCATGAAGGCTGAAGTTTTTAAACAAATTACAGTAGTTTTTTTTTTTTTCCTGGAAAAAGGTAGAATATCTTTGCTGAAACATATTGTGACTCTGCACCTCTATTAAAGTTAATTTCTTAAGATACTTAATTTTAGTTTGAAAACACTTTCACAAGAAAGAGATAATCTTCATGTTTTTAATCTTGAGGGCATCTGCGTAGTCATTTTGTAAAAGCTTGGTTACTTAGACCCAATCAGTGATCATTTAATGAGTTAATTATCACTAAGGTTGTTTGGTAAAATGACTCCCTAATGACTATTATAGTTTACAACCCAGCAACACACAATGTTCTAACGTTCTAGCAATGTGTATTCTTCTAATAAACTCATTGTATTCTCAAGTTTTTTCTTTGTACAAAAATGTCGGTGATTATGAGAAAGTTCTTTGTTCTTAGCAAAACACTTTAAATGGAAATTGAACTTGATGTTGTCAAGATATAGAATTAGTGTATAAATCTTAGCTAACATTTTCTTCACTACCTAACAGAATGTAAATTATAGCTCAAGGCATGTCTTCCTCAAGAACTTGGGTCATCTGCTTTCCATTCTTTGTAAATACTGTCATTGACAATCGCTAAAAGAAGCTTGTGTGTCTCTGTTTCTAATTTACAACAAATAAGTAACATGGGGTTTATAATTTTTCATTTTTACATGTTAGGACATTTTCAACAAACATTCAACTTGAGGAATGTGAAAAAATTATGTGAATCATTTTGTTTTGGGTCTGTCAGGTTGAACTAAGAAACATTTAACTACACAACATCATCCAGATTATTCTGAAAAACATGAGATTTTTCAAATTCCATCTACCTTGTGCTTAACTTTATCAACAATTTTATCACTTATGTCATATAGTCACTTGATTATGTTATAATTTTTAAATTGCCAGTTGATTACGGAGGCATTTGCCTCAGTATATTTTTCCCTTTGTCTGATTAAATAAACAGTTACAATTATTTCTGCCTTAGTAATATGAAAATATTTATTAATTGCAGTAATTTTTACTTGAAATCATCCTGCTAATGCTAATTATAATATGAGAACTTTATCTGTAATAACTTTTTTAAAAAAATAAATACAGCAGGGAATCAGCTATCAGCAATTTTCCTGGACATGTTGTTTCGTCTTGATCACGATCATCATCTCATCATAATGCATTATGTTGCTCATCAATTAATATGGTAGCTTTTCAATTTACACACCAATCTCATGTATTATTATATCACTTGACTTGCACATCAGCTATGTGGGATTGAATGGGCAGGCATCACTCATTTTCTACAGATGAAAAACTGAGCTTCAGAGCAGTTGAGTGGTTTGGATCTGAGCACACAGAAATAAGAGGTAGAAAGACAGCCTGAGTACGTCTAATGGTAATAGCTACTATTGAGCATTTTACATATCCTATCAAGACAGGCATATCCGCATGAGGAAATTGATTTGCTCAAGGTTATACAGTTAGCATGTGGCAGATCCAGGGTGTAAGTTCAGGGGTGTGTAATGCTGTGCAGATTCCCTTCCCATTAAATCACACAGACTATAACTAAGTAAATATATTCCTAAGTAAAAATAATGTGCATCTCACTTCCAAATCATTATGATTTGGGATAATTGCAGTTACAGGGATAATCCCCGAAAATTAAGAGAGATGGTTTTAATCACCATTCCTTACAAGTTTTAAAAAGTAATAGTGAATAGTGAAAACAGGAAAAAATAACTGTGGGCAATGAAAAGGAATTAGAATTCTTGGCCACAAAAAGACATGTGTGGCATACTACACTGTCCTCACAGGACATACAGATTTGCTTACTATTGGATTATCACTGGAAGAGGCTGCTCTGGAGGAAGTATCTTCAAAAAGCCAACAATGGTTTTTGAAAGAAATAAAGATTTACTGCCTTAGAATGTTATTCATGGGAAAAGTAGGAATTCAGGGAAGCTGATAAACAAGGAACCATCATAACCTAAAAACAGGAAATAACAAGTGTTGGTAAGGATGTGGAGAAATTGGGCCCCTCATGCCCTGTTGGTGGGAATATAAAATAGAGCAGTGACTATAGAAAACAGTACAGAAGTTACTCAGAAAATTAAAAATAGAATTAACATATGATCTGGTAATTCCTATTATGGGTATATATCCAAAAGAACTGAAAACAGGATGGGATCTCAAAGAGGTATTTGTAACAACGATGTTCATTGCAGCATTGTTCACAGTAGACAAGAGGTAGAAACAACCTAAATGCTCATCAGCAGATAAATGGATACTGAAAATGTGGTATATACAAATGAGAAAATATTATTCTGCTACAAAAAAGAAGAAAATCCTATTATATCCTACAACATAGATGAACTTGTAGAGCCTTATGCTAAGTGAAATAGCCCAGCATGAAGACAAATACTGCATGATTGCTTTTGTATGCTGTATCTGAAGTAGTCAAACTCTTAGAAACTAAAAGTAGAATGGTGGCTGCCAGTGGCAAGAGGAAGGAGGAAAAGGAAATTGGTGTTCCATGGGTATACAGTTTCAGATTTTCAAGATTAAAAAGTTCTAGTTATCTGTTGTACAAGGTACATATGGTTAATACTATTGTGCTTTACACTTCAAATGGTTAAGATGGTAAATTTTATGTGTTTGTGACCAAAATAAAAAAAAAGCAATCATATGCATAAGTATTAAAAAGGAAGAAAAAGCTTAAAAAAAATAAATCGGTGAATAAGAAAGTAATTTGAGAGAAATCAGAACCCCAAATTTGCCAATAAGCAAATTGACGCAAAAATTTAGGTTCAGGGAATGTTGTGAAGAACAATAGAAATAATTTCCAACTGTTAGATCTTATTATCCCTTCTTCGAATAATCAAGGTGCGAACCTGTAAGTCTATGCCCAGCAAATAAAATAAAAATGAAAATAAATATAAAATAAATAAAAATGAGAAGATAAAAATAAAAATGAAATGTAAATACAAATAAAAATGAAATTAAATGAAAAATAAAAATAAAAATGAGGGGTGCCTACGTGGCTCAGTCGGTTGAGCATCTAACTCTTGATTTCAGCTCAGGTCATGATTTCAGGGTCCTGGGATTGAGTCCTGTGTCAGGCTCACACTCACTACAGAGTCTGCTTGAGTTTCTCTCCTTCTGCTCCTCACCCCGCTCATGCACTCTCTCTCTCTCTCTCAAATAAATAAATAAATATTAAAAAAATTAAAAAAAATGGAAATATAAAGATGAAATAAAGAATTATCAGAAAGCAAGCAAACTAACAAGGAAAAGTAATCTATGAGATTGTTAAAAATAGACCAACACTAAAGGAAACACTAATTTTTGAAAAATTATTTCAAAAGTTATGCAGTTTTAGGAAGAAACAAAGAACAAAAAAGGCAAATATGTAGGTAAATCTAAATTCATATTTAATTCATAAAGTAACTGATTATTATGATTATTGACTCTAAAACAGTGTTGTAAATATTGACTATAAAACTGTTATGATTAAAACAATATTATTAATATTGACTGTTTATATAATTATGTTACATTAACTGTTTAGAACAACAATAATTACAATTGGATTTATTTATTTATTTATTTTTAAGATTTATTTATTTATTTATTTGACAGAGAGAGAGAGAGTTAGAGAGAGCAGGAACATAAGCAGGGGGAGTGGGAGAGGGAGAAGCAGGCTTCCCGCGGAGCAGGGAGCCCGATGTGGGGCTCGATCCCAGGACCCCGGGACCATGACCTGAGGCAAAGGCAGATGCTTAACGACTGAGCCAACCAGGCGCCCCTACAATTGGATTTAAATGTTCTAATGTCCATGAATTGTATGGGAAGGGCTAAAGATAATAATTAATATTATATAAAAAGTAAAGGATTCCTGATAAATTTTTACAGGGTTAACTTTAGAAGTTTAAGTTTTGTGGACCTATGAATCGACATTTTTCCTTGTTTTTGAAAATCAATGGCCATTGTGTCTTCAACAATTATTTCTGCTCCGATATTCTGCTCTCTTCTTGTAGCGCTCCAGATATACATATGTTAAAATGTCTGGTAATATTTCACAGATACTGTTGCTCTTTTCCCTTTTGTCATTCTTTTTCCAATTTGTGTTTTAGTTTGGAAAAATTTTGTATCCTGGTCTTCAAGTATACTAATTACCTTTCTCTGATGTGTCTAGTGTGTTGATAAATCAATTAAAATAAAATTTGATCTCTGATACCTCATTTTTTATTTCTAGTATTTCCAATTTTTACAATAATTGCTCTTAGCTGAAATTTTCTGCCTGTTAACCCATGTTTTCTGCCTTTTCCGCAAGATCACTTAACCTATATATTTGACTTATTTTAAGTTCTACTCATTCAAAAATCTGAGCCATGTGTAGGTTTGGTTTTGTTGTCTGGTCCCTCTTGTCAATGAGTTATATAGTCTCATGTTTTTCATGTAAGAATATCTTATTTTTTGATTGAATAGCACACATTGTATCTGCTAAAATAAAACATGGAAAACCGAAGTAAATACTGTATTCTCTTCAAAGACATTGGCTGTGTCTTCTTTCATGCCAGTGGTAGGCTGGGTGGTGGTTTGAGTTAATCAAATTTCTGGTTCTACTGGTCTGAACTTCTCTGCTACTTTATTTAGATTTAGTTTTCTACAGTCTAAAAATTATTTGGGAGCAGAATCACAAACTTCCCTTGAGCATGTTTGGGATCTAATAGCATGCCATTCTATCTCAGTTTTTCTGTCCTGCCCTTAACCATCTGGTTAAAGACCTTCACCAAATGGACACAATAACTCAAAATTCATTTGCATTTCCCCAGCATGAGGCAAGTGTTGCCTCATGATCAGTTTCAAAACTTGACTTTGGCTATATCTTCCCTTAGTTTTGCTCTGCTTTCAGATTTCAGCAGGCCCCAAATGCTTGTATCTGGGAGGCAGGGAAGGCACTTTCCCATGTTGCAACTTTTATGGTATTATTTTATCAACATAATTATTAGTGCTTATATTGTCAATATTCATATAATAATTTTTTTAGAAATGGTAACAACTGGAATTTATATTATTATAACATTATTTTATATGGTCAATTTTTATAACCTTATTGTTTTTTTCAGTTGTATTATTTAGACTTAGATTTATTAATATATTTGTCCTCTCTTGTTCTTTATTTCTGAAGCTCCAGATACTCTTTTCCTTCCTCCTGAGGGACAGATTTTAATGTTTCTGTTAGTGTTAATCTACTTTGACCATCTCACAGATTTTTGTTTTATTTTGTTGTCTCTGATAATGTCTTTACTTCATTTTTTATTTTGGGGCAGTATGTTTACTGGGTATAGGATTCTAGATTACAACTTTGAAGATACTATTTCATTGCCTAACTATTTATGTTGTTTATGACATATGGCTAGATATAATTTCATTGTCCTTTAAAAATGTATTCCCTTGTGAATTTTCTACTTTAATTTTGAGCTGCTTGGCAATGGTGTGTGTGTGAGGGAGAGAGAGAGAGAGAGAGAGAGCATGAGAGTGAGTGCACTTTTGTGTGTGCATTATTCTGTATGGGCTTCTCATTATGATCATTTTAGGTATTGCTTCTGTCCCATTTTTTTCTCCTGTTTTTCTCAGACTCCAGTTATATACATGCTATGACTTCATACCACCTATTACACTTTCTTACACATTTTTATTTTTACACTCTTTTATTTGATAGTCTTCACTCCAATTTTCACTCCAGTTGTGTGTAATTAATTTACCATTGAAACCATCAGTGGGATTCTTAATTTCAGTAATTGTGCATTTTATTTCTATAATTTCATGTTGCTAATTAAAGGTTCCAATCTACTGAAATTCTTCAACTCTTCTTGCTTTGAAAATATTAAAAATAGGAAGGGTTTGTTTTGGTTTTGCCCTTGTTTTATAACTTTTATCTAGATCTCTTGTAGATCTGTTTCTACTATCTTCAGTTTCTGTTGGATTCTGTTCATATTATTGTCTTTCTTCCCTTTTATGACTGGTTACTTTTGTATGAGTGGCAGACATTATTAAAAATTCTAGAAAAATTATAAAAATCTGAATGATTTTATCACTTTTCAGAGTTGTTTGGGTTTTTTTTTTATTTGCCTAGAAAATATGCTAAGGACAATAATATTTCCATATCACCTTAATTTTATTAAAGAGTTTCTTGAGGCTATTTGAGGGCCTGAAGTTTTCCAGTTCACTCTTGCTCCTAGGGTTTTGCACTCACATTTTCAATACAATACCTGGGAGTTTTACCCACCACTTCCTAGTGGGCCCTGAAATCTAATTGTATCCATGTGAGTCTGTGAATCTGCCAAAAGCTTCCATCAGGTTTTTGTGCCTAATCAGTCACTTTAGGAATCTACAAATGACTCCATAAAGTGACTCCAATATTCATATCACCCTTTTGAGTTTCTTCCTCCAGATCTTGAATCTGGAACACTTATTTTTCTTGATATTCTCTGGTTTCAAAAACAAAATTTTAAGGGCAGCTGGGTGGCTCAGTTGGTAGAGTTCATGACTCCTGATCTCGGGGTCATGAGTTTAAGCCCCATGTTGAGTGTAGAGCTTACTTTAAAAATAAAAACAAACAAAACACAAAATTGTAAGTCAAACTATTCTGTCTGGCTTCATTTCTACCACTCAGCAAGAGGCTGAGGTTAAAATAGTAAGACTGGCATGACTATAATAATCCCTCCATTAGAATATTTTGAGCAGTAGAATTCCATAATTGGGTTATATTTTTAAAATGATAAATATGGCTGCAAGATGGACTTTATTGAGCATAAGATCAGAAAGGAGAAGTACAACAGGAAGCTATATCGTAATTCAAGCAAGAGATGATGTTGACATGAACTAAGGTGGTTATAGTGGGATTTTGAAAAGTAGGTAGATCTGTATGCAATAGCTTAATTAGGTATTGACCTACATTATACTGAATATCACTCTTCCAGATTTTTTTCTCGCTGTTCTACTGGAATAAACTGATACATTCTCTGAGGTTCAGTTTTGTCATCTATAAAATGGGAAAGTAATATCAGATTACATGAATATTTTCATTGTCATTTCTTTTTTTATTATGTTATGTTAATCACCATACATTACATCATTAGTTTTTGATGTAGTGTTCCATGATTCATTGTTTGCATATAACACCCAGTGCTCCGTGCAATATGTGCCCTCCCTAATACCCATCACCAGGCTAACCCATCCCCCACCCCCTCCCCTCTAGAGAGTCATTTCTTTATGTATGTGTATTCTTATTCTAGGAATTTAAAATATAAAACTAATTCTGAGGTTTAAAAATGTTCAAATCAGTGACAAAAAATACTTTATAACATCATAAATTACCCCTTTTATAATGTTAATAGCTCTAATTGTATTACTTTAGGAAGTGAAAAGGATTAATCTTACTCAATTCTGAGTTGGTGGCATTTCTTAAATTTCATCAACTATACAAAGTGATGGAGATTGTACATGATTTTGCATCTTCTCATATTAAAAATATTTTACAAAATTATTTATCTCAGGTCCTTCTCCTTCCAATAAAATAGAGCCTTTCTGTCCGTGGAGCCAGTGGAATGTTTACCTTGGTTTTATCATAATGTGTGATGGCAGGTTTGGGGATGTCAGAGGTGGATGATTCAGGAGAGAGAGCCAGTTGGGTTGATGGAGGTGGTAGTGATTTAGGAATGGATTTAGTCATGGGATTAAACACCATACTAAATTAAAGCAGAAGTAAAGCTACATATATTTTATTCACATCATTACCTTGGAGCATTATACACTATTGGCAATGATATATAATACCTCAACACTCTAGACTGGTGATAGGTTGAATAGTTCTTATTATAACAGTATGACAAATTATGCGGTCTCATTGATCCACAAGAATAGCATATCAATCAAATATATTAGAGAGTTTGTCATATAGTTAAGATAATAATTTATTGCAACATTACCCAAACTTGAGGTGCTACCTGATGTACAGAATATGAATTACCAATACACAAAGAAAAATGTATAAGTATTAAATATGACATAAAAAGATTATGAATTATTCTGGATATCCCACATAGACCCCTTTCATATATACTTACCTACATGTAACATATATTAAAGTGGTTTTTATAGTTATTGGTAAATAATAGTAAAATGTGATATATACGAGTATAGTCTGACTGGGTGATTTCTATAACTGGTAGACATTTATGACATACATAATGACATATGGAAAGAGTACGTTAAAGTATTATTACTTCTTAATTTTATTCATCATAGTTTACAGTGGAATTTCAAGTTCTTTCAGTAATCCTCCAGGCATTCTAGACTATATTACAATACTCCTGGGAATTTCAGCTTTGTAAACATCTGGCAGATAGCATATGCAGCCAGATAGAGCAGCAACAATTTTAATTGGTTTTCTCAATGAACATCTTCTCATGTAAAATACTGAGATATGTTTTAAGCCATGTAGATTAGGAACAATCTTTAGAAAATTCAGACATTAAATCATTTGTAATTATGTAGAAGACAAAGAAGCGGGACTTCACCTAATCGGTCAAATATACATCAGTACATCAGATAATGCATATCATCAATATTTTTATATTTAGCGTTCAGATACTATTTGCAAATGTCCATGAAGCTACTCAGCAACTGGCTCCATAGTGCTCTTACTCTGTTTCTGTCTGTCATTTTTACCCAAAGTATTAAATTAATCACTTGCATGTTTATACTTTTTATAGAATGAGTTTACATAGAGGGAGTTAGCTGACATAATGTCTGTTTCATCAACTGAAATATTGCACTTACAGAGAAAGAGATCTCTGGTGTTTTTTCCTCTTAAAAGGACACTGCTCCTATCAGATTAAGGCTCCACCCTTATCATCTCATTTACCTTAATTACCTCCTTAAAAACTCCATCTCCAGCTAGAGTCACATTTGGGATTAGGGCTCCAATTTACTAACTTTGGGGGACATAATTCAGTTCATAACAGAACCTGACTCTTAATTTTAGTATGAAAAGTGACAAGAAAGGGGAAAAAACATGTTATGTGTCAATGTTAAAAAATAACCATTTTTATTCAATGAACTGTACTTCATAGGATAAAAATATGAAGCAACCTTGGTTTTCTTTCTTTCCATATTTTCTTCAAATCCTCTGTCAATGTTAGTTATTCCCCACCTTTCTAAGATGCAAGCACATTCCACAGCTTTCTGAGTCATATGTTATTTTAGTCAAAAGAACAGTCTCATTTAAGAAATTAAGGTATCAATTCTAGTAAAATAATCACAATTCTCAGTTTCTTTTCTTTTCTTTTTTTTCTTTTGCTTCTTCCCTATCCTATTTCAGTTTTGTTTTAGGTTTAGAAATCCACAGTGGGGTGTTTGACCTTCTCACCACTCTCTTTCCCCATCTAAGTTGTTTTCTTTTTTAATTTTGTAAAACTCCAGGAAATAGATATTTCCAATAAGATTCCTTGAAACTCCTCTCATTTCGCTTAAGATGAAGAAGACCCCCCCCGCCCACTGCATACACACACACACACACAGACACACACACACACACACACACACACACTTCCCAATGTCCCTCCACCCCCTACTCATTCAACTCTGAACTTGTCATCTTTGTCAAAGATATAAAAATATATTCAAAGATATATAAAGATGTATTCTGTTTAATTTCCTTCTCACTGACTGATCCAACTGTTGACAGGACCTAAGGGTGGTGATCATTAAAGCTGGGAGAAATTCTTTATCTTTTAACATAATCCTGGTGGCCGTAAAGCTTAATTTAAGATTATGGGTTTATCTGATGCCAACATAATGTTGCTAATTCTTATGACTCATTTTAATCCTAGTGTTATATGTACATTTTTGATAACTTTAAGTGTGGAATAATGAAGAGTAACGTTTTCTTATGAACTGTGTACATTAGAAATGGTACACTACAGTACAAAAGTCACTTTTGCATTTTCTTAATGTGCTATTCTGATGCTTACTAATTTAAAGATTGGCAAAGTGCTCATAT
Organism: Zalophus californianus; assembly: GCF_009762305.2. NCBI lineage: Eukaryota > Metazoa > Chordata > Mammalia > Carnivora > Otariidae > Zalophus > Zalophus californianus. Next base: position 39,501,817 of record NC_045607.1, read on the forward strand.
GCGTCCCAGAAAGTGTCAAGTGTCTACTGTAATACAGTATGCTTTTCTGTATAGGAAAAGACTAGAATGCACAGTGGAATTAAAGACTTTTAATGTCATCACCCTTATAACGAAGGGCAATATTCTTGCCTTAGAAAACACTAGATGGTGAACCCAAATCAGTATCTTCAACATTACATATATATACACACACACACATATATATCATATACATATATATAACATATAACATATGACATATATGTGTGTAATATATATGTGTGTAATATATATGTGTGATATATATATTAGATCTACAAAGCTTTCCGAATACAAATAAGCACAAACTATATTGTAGTTGTATTGATTTTAAAAAGATTGCAATATTTTTCCTGGCTCTGTATCTGTACCCCTACTAATGGTATAGATAGAATTTATTTTCCCAGCTCTTGAATATGGGCTAGCCTTATTATTTACCTCTGCCAGTGGATTTCAGAATATTTTATGGTGTTCCTGTTCTGAACTTAATCTTCAAAAACGCTTACTTTAACACGTTTTTTAGAGTCTTGCAACAACCTTATAAGGTAGCCCAGACTAGCCTGATGAATAATGGGAGAAATTGGCCCAATCATTCCTAATACTCAGATGAACAGTCAACCAGCCACCAAACAGGTGGTAAGACCATTCTAAATCAGCCAGTGCCCAGGTGACCATCCAGTTGACTGTAGAATCATGTTCAAGATTGGTTGAGATGAAACAGCCCACATAAGAACCACCTGACTGACCCCCGAAATATAAGATGATTTGTTATGAAACAAGAGCTAAGTGATACACATACAAACGATTGTTAAAACATTGTTTGCTCACACATATATAGGGCATAAGCAATTGGCAGTGTTTATGCAGTCATTTATTTCCTTTTACATACTAAGCGGAGGTTAATAAAATTAATATCAACCAATAATTTTGGTCACTTTTCAAATATGGACAATCAATAGGCACAATTTTATATCTTATTTGTATAATGTAATATATTACAATTATTTGTGTACTCCTTAGAAACTGTGAGCCTATGTGGAACAGGGATTTTGCAGTTCAAATATCTAGCATCTGGTGAATTCTTACAATCTGTTTCTTTAAGAGGAATTAAATCATTGTTGGCCAACTGTAAAGATTTGATGCCGTGATAGATAGCGGTGGGTAGATAAATAGACTGCAAGTGTAAGAAGAAAGGGAGAGAGAGAGAAAGAGAAATAAGAGAGAGAGGAGGAGGAAATTATTAAATATTTAATGTCAACTCATTAGTGCTTTTGTACATGCAAAAGTAAGAGAGCCAGTGCATTAGCTTTGGTTTCTTAGTTACTTAGTGATATACACTAAATTGTTCTCAAATTTTCAATCCTACAAAGTCTAAGAATCATTTGAATATTTAAAAATTCTAAGTAGGTAGTGTTATTTCTCTTTAAATATGTTCCCCATTAGTAACTGATTAACATCATATTGGTTTGTAACTTGTGCATTGAGATCTTTTCTCTGTATTATTAGTCTTTTTTATTTGCTGTTAATTTATCCACCTAATATCTACTTTTGTTCTATCTTCTTATAAATTTAAAAGCAAAACAAAACAAAACAGTAGTCCTATTATTGAACATTGCTTCATAAATAGACAACTTTGCTAACTGAAGACATTTTCTCATTTATATTTTTTCAACACCAGCAAAATGGAGAGTAGGCTGCTCCAAACAAGGTCCCTCTCACAGAAACATTGAAGAACAAGAAAAAGTATCTGTATTAATCAGTTGGGGCTTCTGTAAAAAAGTACCACAAATTGCTTACTTTATAAACAACAGAAATTTATTTCTCACAGTTCTGGAGGCTGGAAGTCTGACGTCAAAGCGTGAGGTCTCTCTTCCTGTTTGTAGACTTATATTCTCACATAGAAGGGAGCAGAGAAGGGAAGCAAGCACTTTCCTGACTCTTCTAAGAGCTCTACTGCCATTCATGATGGCTGCATCCCCACAGCCTCATCTAATCCTAATTACCCTGCAGAGGCCCTATCTACTAATATCACTGAAATGGGGTAGGGGTGCGGGGTGTAGGATTTCAACACTCAGTCCACTCAGTAAGAACCAACTTTTTCAGAACTCTGAAAAATAGTCAAAGGTTTACAGAAACCAACCAAATACTTAATAAAGAAAAGGACAACTTAAAATTGGTAGCAAACCTTTATAACTTGTGGTAGCCCTTGACTTATATCCTCCCAGGTTCAGGGGCAGTCTTGCAGATAGCAGGCCATGTTACCAGTATGGGGTCCTGATCATTGGTTCTAGAGAAAGCAGAGTAGACCTTATTCACAAATCATTATGTTTGCCTATTCCATTTATCTTGATGCTGTCAAAAGCACTGACACAATGTGCTCATCTGTTTCACCCAACTCAGAACCCACTCCAAGCGGACATGTGGTAAGCATGGTAAAGTGTACAAAAAGTTGCAGCTACCTAGGGTGAGGGATTACATTTGAGCATAAAAGAGACCACTTAAAACATGGGAGGAAAAGGAGGGGAGAGAGATTCTTTGGGAAATTAGGAAATTTCAAAGTGCTTGTGTATACTGCAGAGTTTAGAGAGCCATATGCATGCCTACCACAGGATGTCTGCTCAGAAAAGTACATGAGAGAATCCTCACCACTTCAGCTTCACCACTGGCTCAAACTCCAAGCTTTCAAGGAAGTTTCTGTCAAAAGACTGTCTGATCATGATCTCTAGGAATAGGAGCTTCCATGACCACACACAACAAGGAGTATAGTTTTTTTCAGAAATAGTTTGAAAAGATACTGTAAAAAAAAAAAAGAATGATTGTAGCCTTTAAAAATCTTCTTTTGGAGACTAGTAAGAGATGAGGGAGAAATTATTTAGGGACTGTTAGGCTATGTTAAAACTCTGGATTTTACAGTAAGGTACAATATAAGAATTCCCCCGGTGGCTTTGTGGAGTTTAGAATATAGGTTTGTAAGTGTCAAAGCAGATAGCGAAATAAAAAATTATTATAATAGTCAAAACAAGAAATAGCAGTGCTTGGACTGAGATGATAAAGTCGAAGTAGTGACAGAATCTCCAATTCTAGATACATTTTAAAGGTATATCTGAAAGAAACCAAACCTTTATATGCCGCCCTAGCATTCTTTCTTGAGCCCCTAGCAGGCATGTTGATAGGTTTATTTAATGTTTCTGCCCGCGTACACTATTGACACCTCAAAGTCCCCAAGCATAAAACCAATGATACCAACCTCTGTATCCAATTTCTTTTTCAGTTAGTGTCCTTCCTAACTGATCTCAGAGTGGAAATCATTTAGTGACTCTAAAACTGCCAACTTTTCATATGTCATAGGTGGCCAAAAATGGTAATCTATCCCAGAATGGCCATGAGAATTTGACAAAAACATTTGTAGATATTTCTTGCTCTCCTGCCTATCCCTACTCTTGCCCCTTCTCACACCCCCACCTGCATATATTGTATTCTAGAGATACTGAGTTCTTTAGTTTAGAGCAGTAGTTTATAAATGTCTATCATTACCATGATCATTTTAGAAATTAGTTTAAGCACAGATCTCTACACCCTATCCCCGCTTTCCCCCCAAAATAGAGATTCTGATTTTTTAAGCCTGGAGTAGAGAAATGACATGTATTTCTTTCTCTCCTCCCACCCTCCAAAGATCTCCAGATGTTTCTAATTTTAAAGATAAAAACCAGCCAAGTTTTTGATGCACTGACACAGACTTCCCTGAAAGGAACTGACTCTTACTTGGCATCTTACCTCTGTTTCCTCTGCCTGAGTATTCTTTGCTATGCTTGTCAACCAGGAAAATGTCTATTTTTCCCTCCAAAGCGTGATGAAATATCACAGTCTTTGAAAACTCCCTTAAGCCCCTCAATAACTTTATTCTTTTTTTTTCTGTAGTGAGACTTCAGCTTGAAGAGTTTTCTTTTGCTATATTATCCCACTATAATGTTTTTTTTTATTTTAACTTATATATCTTTTCCTCAGGAGATTGCAAAAACATTGAAGAGTAAAGTGTATGTGCCTTCTTATTGCCGTTTTTGCCATAGAATATTATATCTATATTAAGCTTTCTTACAAGTTCCAGTCCCTCATTGGTTTTGAACAGAGGGTTTATGAAAAAGAATTAATTGAAGGAAGGATAGAAGGAAAAAGGGAAGGAGGAGAGGAAGGAAAGAAATAGTGCTTGACTTCCCACCCTCTCCTTACAAGTGTTTCTTCTCAGTCATCTAATTTCAAGACTTAAACATATATAAACATACACTTTTCTAAGTGAAGTGACCAAAGAAAAAAAGCAGCCTAATATCTTATTTCAGCAGTCATGAAATATCATTATTATTTGTTACCTGCATTATCACTGGCATGATGTTTTCCATTTTATGTGGAGACAAACAACATTTTACTCCTTTCTATTTGTGCTGGGGTGTAATTTATCTGATGCCCAACTTATGTATGCCTTAGGTACAGTCATTTATATTCAGTTAGAGGGGTTAATGAATGGAAAAGCCATGCATGTTATGAGATTTTGATGAGTTTGTTGTTTTTTTTCAGTGAGAAATTTGTGGGGAAAAATATACAAATGGAGCGTAACAATAACACATTAAAGAATCGAGGCTTGGGTCCACAGTTTTGAATTGTGTGTCTCCGTTAAACTAAAACTGCCGGAGTTCCATGACAGTAAAAGTTTTGAACTACTGAAGGAAGAATTTCATAAACAAATCTCTTAGGGAAGTGATGAGGCAGGTTAGTCGCTGTAAACCAAATTATTTTGATTTCTTCTCAGTCTTATGGTAGAATTCATGTTAAAGACACATCCATTACAGACTACCTAGTGTGCATATTGGTAAGAAATATGAATATTGGAGTGGTAGGGGGGTGGGAGGGATGGGGTGGCTTGGTGATAGACACTGGGGAGGGTATGTGCTATGGTGAGCGCTGTGAATTGTATAAGACTGTTGAATCACAGACCTGTACCTCTGAAACAAATAATACATTATATGTCAAAAAAAAAAAAAAGAAGATAGTAGGAAGGAAAAAATGAAGGGGGGCAATCAGAGGGGGAGAGACGAACCATGAGAGACTATGAACTCTGGGAAACAAACTGAGGGTTCTAGAGAGGAGGGCGTGGGGGGAGGGGCTAGCCTGGTGATGGGTATTAAAGAGGGCACGTATTGAAAGGAGCACTGGGTGTTATACGGAAACAATGAATCATGGAACACTACATCAAAAACTAATGATGTAATGTATGGTGATTAACATAACATAATAAAATAAAATTAAAAAAAGAAATATGAGTATTGAACAACTAGAATTCTTTCTGGAGATGGGCCTTAAAAAGTCATATAAAAATCATTCCAAAGTACTTAGTTTTTCAGCATCACTGCCAAGTGAGCTGAGAGGTTCATTCCATACAACTAAAAACATACAAATTCTAAATGCTATGTCATAGCTTAAGAATTTTCTTGTGGTTATAACTATTAACTCATCTTTGATTCTTCATCGATAGTCTGACTACTAAAAGGTCACTGCCATGTTGTACCCCAATGAGAAATAAGAGTATTTGATCTAATAATAACTAATCCCTGATTATCTCCAAACGTGTAAGTTAGTTGGAGTTAAAAGCCTACTTCTGATGTACAACCTTGGGAAGATGAATGAGGGCTCTTCATTCATGGATGAGCAGAGAGCCCTATTCTGATTATGATTGTAGGCAAAGTAGACTGAGATCAATAAAATGTAAATTTGGTGTGGTTCTACTTTGCTGTGATTCCTTGCTTCTTTGGAGAATGAAATCCTACTTAGACTTTCTCCCTGTTGACAATAGTCACATAATAAGGAACCCAACTGTGGTCAAATCACGGTGTAAAGATAGGTCTCCTATTTCATCTCTCACATCCAGCTTGATCACATCCAATGCCATGATCTTGTCAGTATACTGTGTATCAGTAAATTAGGATAGAAGAGAGTGTTTCTACTTTATTCTTTCTACGTTAAAACCAATATACATGCACCATTTCCTTTTCTACAAGCTTATTATTGTGTTAATAATTTATCCATAAAGATGGGTTGAAAATGATTGAAATAAACTATTTTCCATCACAGTAAATTCCTTTGGTGACCTAGAAAATTAATATCTTACATTACAAATACAACCTTAATTGATTCTAAAAGGTAAAATTTGTCGGCATTCTCTGAACATAATAAACCCTATTTAATTTTTTAATCCAACTAATATTGATTTAATAATACGAAGAAAGAAAAGCCCAAACACTTTTAGCTTTATTTTAAATGTTTCTTCCTCAATAGTTTTGGGGCTGTAAATGGAAAAAAATACCACTAGAAAAAAATTTAGGAAAAGTAAATAAAATTATTAAAATACATGAAATGTAAGCAAATCTTTACTTAGAGAAATCTCCTATAGCTATAAATATTGTGATTATTATAAAGAATGATTGAAAATAAAATTTAGATAATTTAATCAAATACCTAAAAGCAGTAAGACATCATCTAAAGGGGGTATTGATAAATTACATAAAAGCAGGAATTAATGGATTAAAAAGATGAAAATAATTGCAACTGTAGAGGAAACTCTAAAACTCTATTGTAGAGATCAATAAAATAACTTAAGTGTGAGGTGAGGTAGGTAGATTTGTTATCATCCAGGTACAGACAGATGCTGGATGATCTCCTACTTAAAAGAATATTTTCCATTTAATATCCAGTGAACAACTTCTACATTTAAAGGTTTCCAACCATCGTGCCAACTTAGGTTAAGTCTGAACTATCACTGAGGTGTACAGTTTATGAAGACTTTGGGATAAATACAGACTAACCTTGAGATAGAATAGTTGTCATCAATGCTTCAAGCCTCTGCAAATATATTACCGATTATGTTTATAGTTACTTATGACCTAGGACAACGTGTTTAACTGTGGCCATTTCTGCTGACACTTAGTGATGATCATGATAATCAGATACAAATTAAGTTAATTACATAATTATGTTGTATAATATGATTAACATAGCTAAATAAGTACTAAATAACTACTATATAATTAAAATATAGTTGATAAAATTATTATGCTTAATTAAATCAATACTTAAACTACATAATAACAGTCTTTGTTATGGCATCTCTTATTTTTAAAAATACCTTTAAACTGCTGCTCTAAAAGCTAAGCCATCACTTGGTGCCAGACTCAGAAAACTCTACTGTGCTGGGAAGGTTATATACTGCAAAACAGCCTTATTTTACCAGGCCCTAGAAATTCAAGAATTCCTTATTATTCATGTAAGAAGTAACTAAATTTTATAGTTATCTACTCAAAAAGGTGAAAGATGCATACCAATCAATAATATGAAGAAGGCTAAAATATGAAGAGGAAATTTATAAACGTTTTAAACTATCTTTGAATCATCAATTGAAATTCAAACATTGATGGAGACAGATGAGAGGAAATATCTTTTACTCAATAAAATGTATTTTTTAGAATTGGCAATTAGAAATATTATGTTATTACTTGAGTTACTAGATATGCCTTCAAATATTAAAATTAAATTTCTAAATATTACTTAATAATTCAGTTTCTGATCATGTAAAATGGCTTTCTCTCAGATCGTTACTAATGAAAGCTATTATTACATTTTAAGTAATATTACACACTGGTGGGATGAAAAAGAGAATTTATGAATGATGCTATGGTTTTTATATCAGGAGAAAGGGTGGATTATGCCACAGTTAAGAGTCAGGTTTTTTAAAACACACTTTATTTTTTTAAAGCAGGTTTAGGATCACAGCAAAATTGAGCAGAAGGTAAAGAGATTTCCCACATACCCTCTGCCCCCACACATGCATAGCCATTATCAACATCTTCTGCCAGAGTAGTCCATTTGTTACAGAGGATGAACCTACACTGACACATCATCCGAAATCCATAGTTTACTTTAGGTTTCACTCTTGGTGTTATACATTTGATGGGGTTGAACAAATTCATAATGGCATGTATCCACCATATTGAGTATTTTCACTGCCCTAAAAATCCTCTATACTCTGCCTATTCATTCCTCCTCCCCTTTAAGCCCTGGCAAATACTGATTTTTTCATGTCTCCATTATTCTGCCTTTTCTAGAATGTCGGATAATGGGAATCCAACAGCATATATGATTCCAGATTGGCTTCTTTCTCTTAGTAATATGCATTTAAGATTCCTCCATACCTTTTCATGGCTTGGATAGCTCATTTCTTTTCAACACCAAACAAGATTCCATTGTCTAGATGTACCACAGTTTATTTACCCATTCACCTACTGAACGATGTCTTGGTTGCTCCCAGTTTGGGCAATTATGAATAAAGCTGCTGTAAACATCTGTGCACAGCTATTTGTGCCGACATATGTTTTCAACTCTTTTGGGTAAATACTAAGGGGTGCGATTGTTGGACTATATAATTAGAGTATGTTTAGTAGGAGTCTGTTTTTATAAAAATGGTTTTTATTAACATTTACATGATACATATTTAGATTATCACCATGAAGATGTTTATAAGATGTAATTTACTTTTCTAGACTGAGACGTTGATTATTATAAGTTAAGACACCATTACATAGGGGCACCTGGGTGGCTCAGTCAGTTAAGCAGCTGCCTTCAGCTCAGGTCATGATCCCAGGGTCCTGGGATCAAGTCCCACATCAGGCTCCCTGCTCAGTGGGGAGTCTGCTTCTCCCTCTGCCTGCCTCTCTGCCTACTAGTGCTTTTATCTCTCTGTCAAATAAATAAATAAAAAAATCTTAAAAAAAAAGACACCATTATATAATACCTATTTTGAAGCCTGTGACTGACATTAGACATTTTTTTTTATTAGGAAAGTGAGGCCAGATTTCAAAGTCTAGAAGAGCTGTAGTCTGACCCAGAATATAACAAAAGCCTTGGAGAGATCTGACAAGAAAGGCTCCTTGGAGATCAGACTGTCCAGAGGAAGACAAGATCCTAGATTCAGGCTCATCAGGGACCATGAAAGGAAGCAGAATATGGATTTTAACACTAGGACAATAAACATTGAACACGATGGAGGAAACTAATAGACACTACATCTTAAGAACTATGCGAAAATATTCTTTCTGGAGAGTTTCAAAGGATGTGAAGGAAAAGTTACAGAATAATAGGTCACAGCCCCTTTCCTTCTTCCTGTCTCCAGTGAGCATTAACCCTGGAAATTTAGAGACATTGAATTTACCATTGAGATTGAGTAGATTCAGCTTTGAGGAAAAAAAAAATGATGCAGGGACTAGAGGGTCAGGCAAGACCAGTGAATGCATCCCAGTTTATCTGTGACTGGAAATGTAAGCATTTAGCCTGCATTTTATGTAGAATAAAAATATAAACACTTCTGTGTTCAACTTACTGGATAGAGTCGTTACTTTTAATATAGTTGTCAATGATTTATTGGGCCATATCTCATATGCCTTTGCTGGTGACCAAAATTCCCAAATGGTACATAAAGACAGAAATTAGGACAAACCTGCTCTGTATGATCTAATTTCTTCCCTGAGATGATTGTGCACTAAATATATATGCATGTGAAAGAGCTAGTGTTTCAGGGTCCTGGAGTATCATAAATAAAGTATTAGCTGATTGTACCCCCTGCAGTCAATTTCCTCCAAATGTTAAGCAGCATGGAGAACAAGCGGTTGTTGGTATTTAAAACTGGGTTGATATTCCTGTTCAGTGCAGAAATCATTAGATCAATTTCTCAAAATGTGCTGGTAACATCAGGCAGAAGCTTGGATAATGAGGCTTACCATGTTTCCCTTTAGATAAACAGCAGTGTTTTTCTGGATGAGTAATTGATGGCCAGACTTCTGGTTTCAAAATGACAGATCCCACTTGCTTAAAATCCCTGATATCCAATGAAGTAAATGTGCATGAAACCAAGGGGAAAAAAAAAACCCACTGAATTATTACCAGCAGATCGGTAAAGTTACTATCAATTGACCAGAAATATTCATGGATATCTAAAAATATGTTGTAGGTGGGATTATATCGTAAGGAAAACAAATCTGATTGAATATCAAAATAGGTTGAGACAGGGGACTGCTGAGAACTAAGTGAATGGGACCCAGTACCACGGTACAGAGAGTACTGGCATATCATACACTGTGGACACAATAGCACAAGTTACGAGCAGCAGAGGCTTGTAGCATCTTCTAGTGTGGAACAAACCAAAGGAGTGCTACAAGAACAGAATCGAGTAGACCATGTTGCCTGCAAAGGCTAAAATATTAACTGTCTTGTCCTTTAAAGAAAGTTTGCCAACTATATAGAGGGTTCAGTTCCTTTGTATACAGCGACCTTGTATCCAAGAATTTTGCTAAATTTACTCATCCAAACTTGTAGCTTTTCTTTTTTTTCTTAAAGATTTCATTTATTTATTAGAGAGAGAGAACATGAGAGGTGGGGAGGGTCAGAGGGAGAAGCAGACTCCCCGCTGAACTGGGAGCCCGATGTGGGACTCGATCCCAGGACCCTGGGACCATGACCTGAGCCGAAGGCAGACGCTTTACAGACTGAGCCACCCAGGCGCCCTTATACTTGTAACTTTTCTGTAAAGAATTTTGGATTTTCTGTGTATACAATTATGTCATCTTATAATATTGACAGCTTTACTCTTTGGGTTCCAATTTGCATACTTTTATTTCTTTTTCTTGTTTTACTGTGTAGGTCTTCTAATTGAATTGAAGTAGTGATAGTGAATATTCAGGTTTTGTTTTTCAGTTCAGGAGAGGATAATTCAGTATTTGACCTGTAAGTAGTGTTAGATATAGATTTTTTTTTCTTTTAAAGATGCCTATCGGAGTAAGAATTTACTTCTTTTGTTCCTACTTAGATGAGAGTTTTATTTATTCAAATATGAATATATATACATACATATATGATACACTTCCCAAACACACTGGTTTGTAAAAATACATTGGTTATAACATACAGATTTTTAATGAAAAATTAGTTATGCATAAACATGTATACACACATATGAATATATATGTAAGGTATACATGCATATGAATATATGTGTAAGGTATATAAGGGATATGTGTGGAAGGGTATACAAAAAATATGTTAGTATTTATGTCTCTTAAGTGAGATTGAAAATCTTAGAGTGAAGCTAATTTTTCATTCTATATCCTTTTGTATGTATACATGTTATATGTTGTCCTTTTGTCTTTTTCATAAAAATGATTATAACCAGATGTTAATTTTTTTAAAAAAGTACATGACACAACACTATATGTACCTCATATGTACGTAAATATAGATAAAAACCGGTGGACTCTCTTGTTTTGAGCCAGAACAGGTCAAGGTTCTTTGCTAATGGGTAAACCAGAAGCCTTCATAAAGCTGAGGTTGTGGTGTGCAAACTTTTTCATTAATTTTTACGTAAATTCTTGCAGAGTTTTTATGATATACCAGAAATTCTTATGAGTGCTTTACTCATTGTAATTCATGTTCATGTAAAAAATATTGAAAAGAAATATCTCCCAAATACTCAAAATGTCTTCTTGCTTGCATTGAAATTTGAAAGAATATTTTTATTTCCATATTTTCAAATTATACTAAACTATATTTATTATTAAAATTCAAATTAAAATTTTAGGAAGTGTTAATTTACCATTATAAATAATATGAATAGACAATAGGCATACTTCATTTATGATATTTTGATTTCCATTTTCCAGGAGAGAGGAAGAGTGTGATGATTGCTTTGCATTGGGGATTTATTTTTCAATGTTGGAGTTTGAAGCCATCAGATTTTAGGTTCGGCTTGGACTCAATCATATTATGCTGTTGTTTGTCGTTGTTATCTGTGTGCACAGGCACCTATTATTTTTTAGGTCCAATTATCATAGTTGTTTAGAATCTGTAGAAAGCATAGGGTTTTGAACTTGATTCCTTTATGAGGCAGTTTGCTCCATCTTACAGAACACTGCCATCCATACTTCTCTGGCCCTGACAAAAACAAGATTCATTAGGGAGAGGATACGGATTGATCATTATAAATACATTTTCACTTGGCGGGAGGGGTGGAGTGAAATCATTCATTGTGCCTGCCAGTCTCTAGGTCAGCTTTCTAATCTCATATCCAACAGATGCAGCTGAAGTATCCTTATATAAGCACCTCTCTCAACTCAATTGCATAATGTGATTATAGGTATTTTACAACCATATGTGTGTGTGTACATATATAATATATACACATATATACATACATATATATAAATGTCATGTTTAAGAAAAAATATTAACCCATTACAACTAGCTAACCTGTCAGATGTTTATAGTTACAATTTAACAAATGGACTCCAGTTCAGACTTCTCCTGAAGCTCAGTGAGGTGCCGTAGAAAATGTGGAGATATCATGGCCACAGGAAATACCTCAAACTAATGAGTTCTCTGTCCTTTCATTTTGCCTGAATGTTTAAAATTATTTATTCTGTGGAAATGCAAATATTGTTCTACCACCTGCTTATTCTGCTTTTCTTCAATCCGATTTGCTGCTGGGTTATCCCCACAGTGCTTTACTTGATAATAACCTAGGCTCTTTTTGGAGAAAGTGACTTCTATTGCTGGGAAAGCCTTTTTCTCTCCTACTTGTCATGTCTTACTGTTGCAAAGCATGTTTTGTTTGATCTTAATTATTGCTTCAGGCAAAACAGGTGGACTCCCTTCCTGGTTTTGAGCCACAGCAGATCAAGGTTCTCCAATGATGGGTAAACCTGAAGCCTTCATAAAGCTGAGGTTGTTGTGTGCAAACTTTTCTCACTTTGCACCTGCCGTTTTTCATCATGGTTCATCATAGTTACCTCATGCTGTGCAGCCACATGGCCATCGAATGGCACTTACATTACAAATAAGAACACAGTTTGAGGTCTTACCTGCATTTGTAGGGGGAGGATGTTTGAGGGAAAACGGAAAAGAAAAATAATTGATTTTATAACACTTTTTAAACTGTTCCATGAACTTTTCTTCTTGTCTCACCATTTATAATCTTACTATACAGACACTGATTTGTCAATATATTTTGGAAAGGAATTTTGACAAGTAATAGTAGGAAGAGTGTATAAAGAATCATTTGATGACCAACATCGATTGCCATTAGGTATCTGTCCATCTTCTCCACTGAAAAATATTAAAAAGAAAGCAAATAAAAAAATACTTAGCCAACTTAGCATAATATTTTATATATTATATTGTATATATTCATGCTCTTTAGAAATCAAAATATTTATCACATTCCTTTATGCAACTCATTATATAGAATTACTAATATGCTTTCCTCTGGCTAGGTTACAATAATTTTATACACTTCTTTTTTTTTAAGATTTTTATTTATTTATTTGACAGAGAGAGATACAGCAAGAGAGGGAACACAAGCAGGGGGAATGGGAGAGGGAGAAGCAGGCTTCCCGCTGAGCAGGGAGCCCGACGTGGGGCTCGATCCCAGGACCCCGGGATCATGACCTGAGCCGAAGGCAGACGCTTAATGACTGAGCCACCCAGGCTAATTTTATACATTTCTATCTATTTTCTACAAAGACCATGTCTTAACTCTCATAACCAAATCTATATTTATTTATTTTCCAAATCTATATTTAAAATTAGAATTATTAGCTTGGCTATTTTGTATAATTCACTTAAAACACAACAAAGTAGAAAATTAAATGTACACAAACACACATGCAAAAATAGGTATGCTGTACACCCAGCTGTAACGAGGAATGGTGAGAGATCGTTGGGCAATGCATAATTTATTTCTCCCATTCAATTTTTCTGGGTTTCTTACATTTTCTCTTATAGATATGTATTATACAAACCAAGAAAAATAAATTTATTTGCAAAAGACAAATTTAAACTCATAGACATCTGACAAAGGGAATCATGTGAGGTTAATTCAAACTCCATGAAAGCCAGGAAAAGAAACATAAGGTAATCATTTTTGTAGGGAAGTAATTGATCTGTACATTTACTAGTTGAATATGAAAGGGGATTCCTATCAAAAGTGTAGTCTCAGAATATGGGAGACAGGGCGCCTGGGTGGCTCAGTTGGTTAAGCGACTGCCTTCGGCTCAGGTCATGATCCTGGAGTCCCGGGATCGAGTCCCGCATCGGGCTCCCTGCTCAGCAGGGAGTCTGCTTCTCCCTCTGACGCTCCCCCCTCTCATGTGCTCTCTCTCTCTCTCATTCTCGCTCTCTCAAATAAATAAAATCTTTAAAAAAAAAAGAATATGGGAGACAGATTGCAAATAATTTAGAGGTAAAAAATATAGGAGTCTGGGGCATGAGATATTGCAAAGAAAAGTGATTTCAGTTTTCTGCAGTGAATGCTATTTAGTATTTTAGATGGCCTCAATGAAGAGGAACATAGGACTTAAAAGAAAGGCATGTTCTGAGTGAAGTCTATATGGTTTTTAATGATTAGACAAAAATGATGGGAAGAAGGACATATAAATAAAGAAATGTCCAAGAAAGTAATATATTGTTATTATGTAATATGCAAGACCTGTGCTAAATGTAAACATTTATTGAAAGTGGTTTCAGAGACAAAACAATGTAAATAGTTTGCATTATAGTTCATAAATTGTTTCCATCTGAGGCTGCTAATTATCAACCTCAGTAAAGATGAGAAATCAAGACTTGTAATAGTATTAAAATGTAGTCCTAACTCAGAGCTTTCGTGAGTCTATCACTTTCCATTTTTGTATCTATAGAGATCCACAAAATCATTTTGTGATAATTTGAGTGCATTGTTTCAAGTGAATGCTGTAGTCCTTGTAATTCATGTTTGATATAAGTCACTTATGCCCGGATGCAGAACAGATGTGGATTCAAGTTGGAGGTTAGTTTCTTGTGGTTCTTTTCATTATGTACTTTTGATAATTGTTAGCATGAGGATAATATGTTAGTATGAGGATAATTGTTAGTATGAGGATGTATCTACTATATTTATTGGACCATAGTTTAGAAACTTTGCTATGATAACCATACTCAACATTCTTTGATTTTTCTCATTTCTCTTTATACAAGCTATGCTTAGTAAATGTTTGTTAAATTGAGAAAACTAAAAATCATTTATTTAAAATATGAGTTTATAAACACCCGCTTCACCTTAACACACAAAGATTTTATATATAAGACTCAGTGACTGAAAAAAATACTTAATGGTTTTAAATATTCACATTACATAGTTTCTGTATGGAATGGTTCATACACCAGATTCTGTGTCACTAAGAGCACTTAGAACACCAGATGCAATTAAAAATAAACTACCTGCTGTTGCAGTTGAATTGCCACCAGAAGTAGTAGTGTTTAAGCAATTTTAGCAATGCAGGTGTACGTGTATAATGATGCTCCCTCAGAGCTCTTTTTCGGGTGTTATCCAGTTTGAATGGAAAGCAGTAAAATTCTATAGATAGTAGAATATTTTTTTAATATAAATTTTATTTTCAAAGCATTTTTTAGTGGCATTATATGAGAGTATGGACAATTTATGCAACTATCTATAGTTTAATGTATGCTATAATTTCTGCGCTGTATAAAATCCTTGCTTTCCCCATGGATTTCCTCTACCAAGAGGACTGAAGTAAGCTTTAAATAGGAAAATTATACTCTACGAACACAAAATCAATTTCATCTGTGACTTGGGTAGTCTTTTTTTTTAAGTTTTGAGTTTTTTTAAGGTAAAATCAGTAAATAATTATGTATATTAATTCACCTGAAATAATTCACTTAATCTCCTTGTCTTTCTGGAATTGATGTTTGCTTTTATAAGGGATGTCTCACTATTTTACATAGAAAGCAGACAAAACAAAAGCAACAACAACAAAACAGAGATTAAATAAATTTATTGAAAATTATCTAAATTGACTATTGATTCATCCCAGATTTCAATCAATAAATTTGGGAATGTCAAATATTTAATATCCTCCTCTTTTCACTTTCATATTTTTCATAAATTTGTTCTAATACATTCAGTTTGGTTATACTATGATGATTATAAATATGATATTTAAAAATACTTATAGTTGCATAATTTTGTTTATAATTGATGCCTCAAATCTTTCTATATTTAAGACAAATTGTCCACTCTTGTGACACAAATGCTTGTAAGGTCAGCCATTCATCATCATTTGTTCTAGTAACACAATTGTGGAAGTTGGAACTTGAAATCTAGTAGTTCAGTTATGAGAACAAATCATGGGGGGCACCTGGGTGGTTCAGTTGGTTCAGGTCCTGACCTCAGGGTCTTGAGATAGAGCCCTGCGTCAGACTATGAGCTCAGTGGGGAGTCTGGTTTAAAGATTCTCTCTCTCCCTTGCCCTCTCCCTCTGCCCCTCCCTCCACTTGCTGGCTCATATTCGCATTCTCTCTAAAATAAATAAATCTTAAAAAAAGAAAAACAGATAATAGAAGAGAGTTGACTAGAAACCTATAAAGAGAACATTATTGAGTAAAAAATAACTTAAGACATCTCCATCTGAATTATTATATTACATACTCCAGAAAAATTCCATTTTGAATTACAGTGCCCAGAATATGTATTTATATCATTGATTTTCATAGTTTTAACAATATTTCCTTATAAATTTCAAAGCCATATTATGTTATATTTATAGATGCATAAAGGCAAATGTCCTTCAATTATTAATTTTCCTTCTCATAGCTCATTGAATTCCTTTTACATTTAGTTATTTTTCATCTGATATGGTTTTGTTCTTTTTCTTAATTATCTGAGTTTTCTGCTTCTATGTCTACATTTACATCTTTTTTCTGTCCTTTTCCTTTGAGGGCTATTTTCTAATATCTATAATTGATTAAAAAATATTTGTAAGTCTTTGTTTTCAAAGGGTTGTGTTAGGCTTACCTTTACTGTGCTTGCTATATGTATAATATATTTATGCATATTTATGGGTAAACCTCATTTTTTAAAAAAGATTTTATTTTATATATATGTGTATGTATATATATGTATGTATGTATGTATATATGTGTGTGTGTGTATATACACACACACACATATATGTATGAGAGCGAGACAGAGGGAGAGAGACGGGGGGAGGAGCAGAGGGAGAGGGACATGCAGACTCTGAGCTGAGGGCGGAGCCCAGTTGCGGGCTTGGTCCCACAACTCTGAGATCAGGACATGAGCTGAAATCAAGAGTTGGATGTTTAACTGACTGATCCACCCAGGCACCCTTTGTAAACCTCATTTTAAATCATTATTTGTTTTTTCTATAATAATTTACTGACTGATGGATTTATATTTTCTGCATTTGAGTAAATTATTTACTCATTTTACTTATTTTTTGTTTCCTCCAGCACCCTTTCTTCAAGGATATTTTTATTAAACATCATATACCTATTTAATTATCTTAAATATTTAACCTACATTTACATGTTTTTCAGAAATATTTAGAAGTAATAAATAAGTGCGTTTTCCCAGTGAAGGAAATAATCTTGTTATCAGAGCTTGGCTTCTGCTTTAAACTTTCTTTCTACCCCAAACTACTTAATAAAAAATAATTAAAGTTTTAATACTAGATTGATATTTTAAACTTATTAACCAACAATTGTTTAGGCTTTACTTCAAGTTTTACTTACTTTTTTTAATAATTTTTTTATAAGTTTTACTTATTTTTGTTTCTACCCTTGTTTTAAATCTCAAACCTGTCTTGTTATCTTTCGATCTATCTACTTACCTACCTACGTATTACGTTTTCAAGAAATTATTTCAGCAATGGTTATTTGGTGATAACATTTCTGGGTCTTGGCCTGTAAGAAAATGACACTATTTTGCTCCCTTAGACTTGATTTATATTTTATCTGGACCAAGAATTTCATTTTTTTCTCCAAAGTTCTTATGACCTTCATTATAGTCTAGAATCATGCTTATTCATAAAAAGTTGTTGGAAATCTAATTCCATTTGTGTGTAGATGAATCATTTTGTGTTTGTTTGTTTTGGTCCCCTACTTGTGTAATTTTCTTGAAGTTTCTTTTCATATTAGAAGTTCTTATGTTTTCACTGGATTATGCCTTGGTGTCTTTTAGATTTACATTTTGTGATATATTTTTATTTCTTACCATTACTACCCCTGTTTTCACTTTTTGGAACATTTAGTTTCCAATCTCCTTGTGTCTTTGCTATGCCTTCTGAGATGATCCCAGGGCCAACTAGCCATGTTAATTCTGTTCTTTTCCAACTTTTAAAAATTTTTTTCATAAATATTCACCTATAAAAAACCAGAAAAAATCCTGAAAACATAGTGACAAACTGGGAGTTCACTCCTATTAGCATAAGTTCACATATCTTCATTTTTCTTTCCATAATTTTTATGTAAGATAAATAGCATATTAAATAAATTTAAAATTCCTTTCCTATTTCCCTCAAAGGCAAGTATTCTCCTAAATTTATATAAATTCTTCCAGCTAGTATTTATATATTTTACTAATTCTGTGTTTTCTAACCAATTTATTGTATTGCATATTAATGTTATAATAACATATATACCTATATACTTAAGAAAATTACCATTTTGATTTTAAAATGATCTATTAAAAGCCTATCCCTATTGATAAACATATTTTATATATAACATTTTATTTCATATCTTTACAAATTATATCTTTAATTTCCAAAAGTATGTATTCTGTTTTATATCACACTATTTATGTAGATGTATCATTTTGAGGATACGTATTTTGCTATGTGCATATTTTGGTAACCTATTACTATGTAAAATAAACCATCCTCATAATCAGTGGTTAAAAACAGTATTTCTGTCTTCATCGATTTGCAATTTGAGTAGGGCTTAACAGGAACAGCTTCTTTTTGCTCTAATTGGCTTTTATTTTACTAGTTTGCTGAAAGTTTGGAAGTTAAATCAACTCAAATTTTGTAGTCAACACATCCGGCAATTGATGCTGTCTGTCATGAGAGAACTTAGTATGGGCTGTCTGAACACCTTAATATGACCTCTCCATGTGGCCTGAGCTAAAATAAGATGTCTAGGTTCCAAAAGGCAAGCATCCTAAAAGAGAGAAAGCCCAGTGGAAGCTGAATTGTCTTTCTAACCTGACCTAAGATATGACTTAGTGTTACTTCTCCTATATCCTATTTATAATTCAGGTCTCCAAAGCCCTCTCTGCCTCTTGATGGGGAAAAGTTAAAATTCTGGAAGAGAAGGGTGAACTGAAATATTACTATGGCAATTATAAAAAACATAAATCTTCCACAGTTTGCCTTCTCAACCAAAAGGTTCTGATCCTTCCCACCTGCTAAATACAATCACCTTGTATCCCACCCCCCATCTCATCCATCAGATAATGAAGCTCAGGTGAGGTTCTTATCTGAATCAAGGCCAGGTGTGGATGAATTTGTTGGGTCGTGGTACAAGAATCACAGATCCATTGATTTTCTCTCAATCTGAAAAGCTGTGAACTAATAAGGCAAAGTATCTGTTCCTATTCAACATTCAGTACAGAGACAAGTATAAGATAACTGCAGTAGACCCTTCCACTCAAAAAGGGGGAAATGGGAGACCTACAGTAGTCATTACTCCTATCAGTTCTGAAACCCAACTGAGTACTGGTTACCAGTTGCTTGTTTCCCTAATCACAACACAATCTAAATTCTGCTGAATGACTCTCCATTGCTCTTCGCCCTCTGGGTTTGGGATTTTACCTCTTGGGTCCTCCACCCCTTACTGTAAGAAAACATGTTTGCTTGCAACTGTGTAGCTTTCTCAGCCTGCTTCCTGTCCATGGTACCTCAAGTGTCTAACTGACTATTTTAATTTTTGCTGTCTTTGTCCCTTTTAGTACAAGCGATGTAAATTGTTTAAAAACTTTGTGCGTTTGGGGGCGCCTGGGTGGCTCAGTCAGTTAAGTGTCTGCCTTTGGCTCAGGTCATGATCCCAGGATCCTGGGATTGAGCCTCGAGTTGGGTTCCCTGCTCAGTGGGGAGTCTGCTTTTCCCTCTCCTCTTACCCCTCTTCCCACTCATGCACAATCTCTCTCATAAATAGATAAAATCTTTAAAAAATTAAGAAAAATAAAAACTTTATGGGTTTTATTACTCAGTTATAATATATCCCTTAGCCAAAGGTCACATCCAGAAACCTATCTTTTTTTTAAGGTTCTATTTATTTATTTGAGAGAGAAAGAGAGCGCACTCAGGGGAAGGCGCAGAGGGAAAGGGAGAGAGAGAATATCAAGTAGACTCCCTACTGAGCACGGAGCTCAATCCTAGGACCCTGAGATCATGACCTGAGCCGAACCCAAGAGTCAGAGACATTCAACAGCTCAACCTACTGAACCACCCAGGCACCCCCATCCCGCCAGACTCCTTTCAAATAAGCTCTTCTTTGCACTTCAGAGATATTATACCATTGTCATCTGGCTTTTATCTTTTCTTGTAAGAATCCATGCATTCATTTTATCACTGTTCCTCTATGTATAAACTGTCCTTTCCCTTTGGATTCTATCAGTTATTCTTCTTTAGTTTTTTGAACTTATATAATGATGTCCCAGGGTATAGTTTTCTTTGTATTTGTCTTGTTTGGTGTTCACTGAACTTCTATAGCTAGAAGTAAATAAATATTTGGCCATTATTTCCTCAGGTTTTTTTCTGCATCATTTAATCTTCCTTCTTTTTAGGATCACGTGGTAGTGTCTCTTCAACCACTTGATATTGCCCCACAGGATTCTAAGTATCTTTTCTTATTTATTTATTTATTTATTTATTTATTTATTTTATTATTATGTTATATTAATCATGCATTACATCATTAGTTTTTGATGTAGTGTTCCATGATTGTTTGTGCATAACACCCAGTGCTCCACGCAGAATGTGCCCTCTTTAATACCCATCACCAGGCCAACCCATCCCCCCACCCCCCTCCCCTCTAGAACCCTGTTTGTTTCTCAGAGTCCATTGTCTCTCATGGTTTATCTCCCCCTCTGATTCCCCCCCTTCATTCTTCCCCTCCTGCTATCTTTTTTTTTTTAACATATAATGTATTATTGGAGGGGCGGAGCAAGATGGCAGAGGAGTAGGAGACCTAGATTTCGTCTGGTCTCAGGAATTCAGCTGAATAGGGATCAAAACCATTCTGAACACCTACGAACTCAACAGGAGATCGAACAGGAGAGTAGCAACAACTCTCTGAACAGAGAAGCGACCACTTACTGGAAGGTAGGGCGTGCGGAGAAGTGAATCCGAGGCGATATTCGGGAGGATAGAGGGCGGGGGAGGGGCCTCCGCCAGCCGCTTCTGGCAAGTGATAGAGCCGCGGAGCACAAAATCAGACCTTTTAGAAGTTGGCTCGGCGGAGGGACGTCGCTGCAGTGGCTAAGCGGGGGGTGGAATCCTCCCGGGACAGTGTGGTCTCAGGACCCTTGGGGTCACAGAGAGACCAGGGGTGCCTGAGTGCACCAGAGCTCCCAGGTATCAGAGCGGGGAAGCCGGCTGCAGAGACGGAGCAGAGTCGCGGGCTCTCAGCTCGGGGTTGCCATAAACTGTGATCTGCGGCCCAGTCGGGGCACGGCTTCTCCAGCAGGGACCCAAAAAGCAGCAGATCCGGGGAGACTCCCCTTCCTTCCCGGGGAGGAGCGGTGCGGGAACGCACTGCAGGGATCTGCTGGGTTTGGAGACTCCGCGCGGGGTCGGGTGCCAGAGATAGCAACGCTCGATCACAGGCCGGGTGAGCACAGAGTGCGGCCGGAGACCGGGGACACGGAAGTGACTGCTTTTCTCTGGGGGCGCACTGAGGAGCGGGGCCCTGAGTTCTCAGCTCCTCCGAGTGGAGATTGGGAGGCCACCATTTCTGCCCTGGTCCTCCAAAGCTGTACCAAGAGCTTGCAGGGAACAAAAAGCTCCTGAGAGCAAACCCGAGCAGCTTCCTTAGCCCAGACCGACAAGGGCGGGGCAATTCTGCCTCCGGCAAAGACATTTGGAAACCACAGCAACAGGCCCCTCCCCCAGAAGATCAGCACAAACAGCCAGCAAGCCAAGACCAAGTTGATCGATCAAGGAGAATGGGAGAACTCCAGCGCTAGGGGAATACTGCACATAGATTCATGGCTTTTTTTTTTTTTTTACCATGATTAATTATTTCATCAAAGTTAATTTTTGTTGACTGTTTTTTTTATTTTTCTTTTTCCCTTTTTCAACCAACATCTTATCAATCCCCTTTTAAAAAAAAAAAAAACATTTTTTATTTTCCATTTGTAGAGTCATATTTTATCCCTTCATAGTAGTTACCCTTATTTTTGGCATATATATATAAGTTGTTCTCTCTTTAAAATTTTGAGGTACAGTTTCTTCTAACAGATCAAAATATACCCTAAATCACTAGTGTATGGCTTTGTTCTAGTCTCCTGCCTGATCACATTCTCTCCCTTTTTCTTTTTTTTTTCTTAAATCTTCTTTCCTTTTTCAAACAACTTATCTTACCAAGTCCTTTTATAAAATCTTTTATAATTTTCATCTTTACAGTCATCTTCCATCCTTTCATTGTATCAACCCTTATTTTGTACATATATGTCTTTCTTCCTTTAAAATTTTAGGAGGCACTTTTTTCTAACAGACCAAAATACGCCCAAAATCTAGTGTGTGGCACTGATCTATGCACTAGCCTGATCATATTTGATCATATTCTGCTTTTTTTGTATTGTTCTGTTTTTGTTTTTATCTTTTTTTTTCTTTTTTTTTCTCTTTCTTTTTTCTTTCTTTCCCTTTCTTTTCCCTTGGTTTCAGGTCTTTTCTGATTTGTATACAGTATATTTGCTGGGGACGTTGTAAACCTGATAGCATTTTGTTCTCTCATTCATCTATTTTCCTCTGGACAAAATGACAAGACGAAAGAAATCACCTCAGCAAAAAGAACAAGAGGTAGTACCGTCAGCCAGGGACCTACTCAATACGGACATTAGTACAATGTCGGACCTAGAGTTCAGAATCATGACTTTAAAGATACTAGCTGGGCTTGAAAAAAGTGTGGAAGTTATTAGAGAAACCTTTCTGGAGAAATAAAAGAACTAAAATCTAACCAAATCGAAATAAAAAAGGCTATTGATGAGGTGCAATCAAAAATGGGGGCACTAAATGCTAGGATAAATGAGGCAGAAGAGAGAATCA
This sequence comes from Zalophus californianus, assembly GCF_009762305.2. NCBI lineage: Eukaryota > Metazoa > Chordata > Mammalia > Carnivora > Otariidae > Zalophus > Zalophus californianus. The sequence goes on from NC_045607.1 coordinate 39,525,042, forward strand.
GCGATATAGAAGACCAAATGATGGAAAATAAAGAGGCTGAGAAAAAGAGAGAGAAACAACTACAGGATCACGAGGGCAGAATTCGAGAGATAAGTGATACGATAAGACGAAACAACATTAGAATAATTGGGATCCCAGAAGAAGAAGAGAGAGAGAGAGGGGCAGAAGGTATATTGGAGCAAATTATAGCAGAGAACTTCCCTAATGTGAGGAAGGAAACAGGCATTAAAATCCAGGAGGCACAGAGAACCCCTCTCAAAATCAATAATAATAGGTCAACACCCCGACATCTAATAGTAAAACTTACGAGTCTCAGAGACAAAGAGAAAATCCTGAAAGCAGCTCGGGAGAAGAGATATGTAACCTACAATGGTAGAAACATTAGATTGGCAACAGACCTATCCACAGAGACCTGGCAGGCCAGAAAGGACTGGCAAGATATCTTCAGAGCACTAAACGAGAAAAATATGCAGCCAAGAATACTATATCCAGCTAGGCTATCATTGAAAATAGAAGGAGAGATAAAAAGCTTCCAGAACAAACAAAAACTAAAGGAATTTGCAAACACGAAACCAGCCCTCCAAGAAATATTGAGAGGGGTCCTCTAAGCAAAGAGAGAACCTAAAAGCAGCAAAGAGCAGAAACGAACACAGACAACAGACAGTTAACAGTCACCTTACAGGTAATACAATGGCACTAAATTCATACTTTTCAAGAGTTACCCTGAATGTAAATGGGCTAAATGCCCCAATCAAAAGACACAGGCTATCAGATTGGATTAAAAAACAAGACCCATCAATATGCTGTCTGCAAGAGACTCATTTTAGACCCAAAGACACCCCCACATTGAAAGTGAGGGGGTGGAAAACCATTTACCATGCTAATGGACACCAAAAGAAAGCTGGGGTGGCAATCCTTATATCAGACAAACTAGATTTTAAAACAAAGACTGTAATAAGAGATGAGGAAGGACACTATATCCTACTTAAAGGGTCTATCCAACAAGAAGATCTAACAATTGTAAATATCTATGCCCCGAACATGGGAGCAGCCAATTATATAAGGCGATTAATAACAAAAGCAAAGAAACACATTGACAACAATACAATAATAGTGGGGGACTTTAACACCCCTCTGACTCAAATGGACAGATCATCTAAGCAAAAGATCAACAAGGAAATAAAGACTTTAAATGACACACTGGACCAAATGGACTTCACAGACATATTCAGAACATTCCATCCCAAAGCAACGGAATACACATTCTTCTCTAGTGCCCATGGAACATTCTCCAGAATTGATCACATCCTAGGTCACAAATCAGGTCTCAATCGGTACCAAAAGATTGGGATCATTCCCTGCATATTTTCAGACCACAATGCTTTGAAACTAGAACTCAACCACAAGAGGAAAGTCGGAAAGAACTCAAATACATGGAGGCTAAAGAGCATCCTACTAAAGAATGAATGGGTCAACCAGGAAATTAAAGAAGAATTTAAAAAATTCATGGAAACCAATGAAAATGAAAACACAACTGTTCAAAATCTTTGGGATACAGCAAAGGCAGTCCTGAGAGGAAAGTATATAGCAATACAAGCCTTTCTCAAGAAACAAGAAAGGTCTCAAATAGACAACCTAACCCTACACCTAAAGGACCTGGAGAAAGAACAGCAAATAAAGCCTAAACCTAGCAGGAGAAGAGAAATCATTAAGATCAGAGCAGAAATCAATGAACTAGAAACCAAAAGAACAGTAGAACAGATCAACGAAACTAGGAGCTGGTTCTTTGAAAGAATTAACAAGATTGATAAACCCCTGGCCAGACTGATCCAAAAGAAAAGAGAAATGACCCAAATCAACAAAATCATGAATGAAAGAGGAGAGATCACAACCAACACCAAAGAAATACAAACAATTATAAGAACATATTATGAGCAACTCTATGCCAGCAAATTAGATAACCTGGAAGAAATGGGTGCATTCCTAGAGATGTATCAACTACCAAAATTGAACCAGGAAGAAATAGAAAACCTGAACAGACCTATAACCACTAAGGAAATTGAAGCAGTCATCAAAAATCTCCCAAGAAACAAAAGCCCAGGGCCAGATGGCTTCCCAGGGGAATTCTATCAGACATTTCAAGAAGAATTAATACCTATTCTCCTGAAACTGTTCCAAAAAATAGAAATGGAAGGGAAACTTCCAAACTCATTTTATGAGGCCAGCATTACCTTGATCCCAAAACCAGACAAAGACCCCACCAAAAAAGAGAATTACAGACCAATATCCCTGATGAACATGGATGCAAAAATTCTCACCAAAATACTAGCCAATAGGATCCAACAGTACATTAAAAGGATTATTCACCATGACCAAGTGGGATTTATTCCTGGGCTGCAAGGCTGGTTCAACATCCGCAAATCAATCAACGTGATACAATACATTAACAAAAGAAAGAACAAGAATCATATGATCCTCTCAATAGATGCAGAAAAAGCATTTGACAAAGTACAACATCCTTTCTTGATCAAAACTCTTCAGAGTATAGGGATAGAGGGTACATACCTCAATACCATAAAAGCCATCTATGAAAAACCTACAGCGAATATCATTCTCAATGGGGAAAGGCTGAGAGCTTTTCCCCTAAGGTCAGGAACACGGCAGGGATGTCCACTCTCACCACTGCTATTCAACATAGTATTAGAAGTCTTAGCCACAGCAATCAGACAACAAAAAGAAATCAAAGGCATCCAAATTGGCAAAGAGGAAGTCAAACTCTCACTCTTTGCAGATGATATGATACTGTATGTGGAAAACCCAAAACACTCCACCCCAAAACTGCTAGAACTCATACAGGAATTCAGTAAAGTAGCAGGATATAAAATCAATGCACAGAAATCAGTGGCATTCCTATACACCACCAACAAGACAGAAGAGAGACAAATCAAGGAGTCTATCCCATTTACAATTGCACCCAAAACCATAAGATACCTAGGAATAAATCTAACCAAAGAGGCAAAGGATCTGTACTCAGAAAACTATAAAATACTCATGAAAGAAATTGAAGAAGACACAAAGAAATGGAAAAACGTTCCATGCTCATGGATTGGGAGAATCAACATTGTGAAGATGTCAATGCTACCTAGAGCAATCTACACATTCAATGCAATCCCCATCAAAATACCATCCACTTTTTTCAAAGAAATGGAACAAATAATCCTAAAATTTGTATGGAACCAGAAGAGACCCAGAATAGCCAGAGGAATATTGAAAAAGAAAAGCAAAGCTGGCGGCATCACAATTCTGGACTTCCAGCTCTATTACAAAGCTGTCATCATCAAGACAGTATGATACTGGCACAAAAACAGACAGATCAATGGAACAGAATCGAGAGCCCAGAAATGGACCCTCAACTCTATGGTCAACTTATTTTTGACAAAGCAGGAAAGAATGTCCAATGGCAAAAAGACAGTCTCTTCAACAAATGGTGTTGGGAAAATTGGACAGCCACATGCAGAAGAATGAAACTGGACCATTTCCTTACACCACACACAAAAATAGACTCCGAATGGTTGAAAGACCTAAACGTGAGACAGGAGTCCATCCAAATCCTAAAGGAGAACACAGGTAGCAACCTTTTCGACCTCAGCCGCAGCAACTTCTTCCTAGAAACATCGCCAAAGGCACGGTAAGCCAGGGCAAAAATGAACTATTGGGATTTCATCAAGCTAAAAAGCTTTTGCACAGCAAAAGAAACAGTCCACAAAACCAAAAGACAACCGACAGAATGGGAGAAAATATTTGCAAATGACATATCAGATAAAGGGCTAGTATCCAAAATCTATAAAGAACTTATCAAACTCAACACCCAACGAACAAATGATCCAATCAAGAAATGGGCAGAAGACATGAACAGACATTTCTCCAAAGAAGACATCCAAATGGCCAACAGGCACATGAAAAAGTGCTCAACATCGCTCGGCATCAGGGAAATCCAAATCAAAACCTCAATGAGATACCACCTCACACCCGTCAGAATGGCTAAAATTAACAAGTCAGGGAACGACAGATGTTGGCGGGGATGTGGAGAAAGGGGAACCCTTCTACACTGTTGGTGGGAATGCAAGCTGGTGAAGCCACTCTGGAAAACAGTATGGAGGTTCCTCAAACAGTTGAAATTAGAGCTACCGTTCGATCCAGCAATTGCACTACTGGGTATTTACCACAAAGATACAAATGTAGGGACCCGAAGGGGTACATGTACCCCAATGTTTATAGCAGCAATGTCCACAATAGCCAAACTGTGGAAAGAGCCAAAATGCCCATCGACAGATGAATGGATAAAGAAGAGGTGGTATATATACACAATGGAATATTATGCAGCCATCAAAAGGAATGAGATCTTGCCATTTGCAACGACGTGGATGGAACTGGAGGGTGTTATGCTGAGTGAAATAAGTCAATCAGAGAAAGACATGTATCACATGACCTCACTGATATGAGGAATTCTTAATCTCAGGAAACAAACTGAGTGTTACTGGAGTGGTTGGGGGTGGGAGGGATGGGGTGGCTGGGTGATAGACATTGGGGAGGGTATGTGCTACGGTGAGCGCTGTGAATTGTGCAAGACTGTTGAATCACAGATCTGTACTTCTGAAACAAATAATGCAACATATTTTAAGAAAAAAGAAAAAGAAGAAGATAACAGGAGAGGAAGAAAAGGGGAGTATGTCAGAGGGGGAGATGAACCATGAGAGATGATGGACTCTGAAAAACAAACTGAGGGTTCTAGAGGGGAGGGGGGTAGGGGGATGGGTTAGCCTGGTGATGGGTATTGAGGAGGGCACGTTCTGCATGGAGCACTGGGTGTTATGAACAAACAATGAATCATGGAACACTGCATCAAAAACTAATGATGTAATATATGGTGATTAACATAACAATAAAAAATTAAAAAGAGAAAAAAAACATATAATGTATTATTTGTTTCAGAGGTACAGGTCTGTGATTAAACAGTCTTGCACACATGTATCATATGATCTCACTGATATGAGGAATTCTTAATCTCAGGAAACAAACTGAGGGTTGCTGGAGCAGTGGGGGGGTGGAAGGGATGGGGTGGCTGGGTGGTGAGCGCTGTGAATTGTGTAAGTATCTTTTCTTACTTGTTCTCACTCTTTCTCTCTTTTGGTTCTTAAAATTAGGTCAATTTGTTAATGTCTCTTAAATTTCACATTTATGTACTTCTGCAGCTTTAGTCAGTGAAGTTTTCACTTTAGGTATTAAAATTTTAAGTTATAGAATTTGTCTTTGGTTATTTTGTATAGTTTCAGTTGTTCTGCTATTTCCCATGTATTTGTTCATTTTGTCAGTGTTTCCCCTTAGGGTCTTAAATATATTTCTAATATATCTTTTAAAAATGTTTTTGTGTGCTAATCCCAATATTTGTAGCATCATGGTGTCTGTTTTGACTGATTTTCCTTTTGATTACATGTTCTAACTGATTTATAAGTTAGGGATTTTTAGTTGCATTCTAGACATCTTCAATGATGGAGTATGAGTTATGTTGTCTTCCTTTAAAAGGTGTTGAGCTTTGTCACTAGAAGTCCATTAAACTACTGGCAATTCTATGAATATGATGTGCTTGCTCTTATTTCTTGTTAGGGCTGGCCTACTTTAATTGTATTTTTAGGTCTAGAGCTTAACCTTTACTCCGGTATGTGGTCTTTACTCATAAGGTGTGGCTGTTCGGGGATCTACATTTAATCCACAAGTAATTAATTCACAAAACTTCAATCTCTAGTAGATGGAAAAGCAAAATGCTCCCAGCCCTCATCACTCTCAGCTCTGTTCACTTCTCAGCTTCCGAGGGCCAGCAGGGTCCTCAGCTAAGACTCCTCTTATGAATGAGAAGCTCTCTGTCAAATATCTTTTGGGACCTCCCCACAGACTTCTGTTGCCGGCCTCTGCATTCTTCCTTCTTCCTGGGGGACAAACATAACAAGTTATATTTTCAGCAGCAGCACTGAACCCTATTCTCTACCACCTCAACTTAGTGTATTGTCTCTGTTCTTCTGTGCTCCACTTTCTTCATCTGTGGTCCAGAAAGTATCCCCAGGCAGAAAGCCAGAATGACCATGAGACTCACCTGATGCCTTACTGTTATGCTGTGGATCATAGTCTTGAAAAGCTTCCTGACTAATAACTGAAAACAAAAGGATTCCCTTATTTACTTTGTCAAAGGCTTATAGTTCTTTGTAGTTGGACGATTAGTTTGGTACTAGTTAGGCTAGAAGTAGACACTCTACTAATAGGCGTCTAAAAGTTTTACTAAAAGTAAAACTTTTACAGTTTCTGATTGACCGTGACAAATTTTGAGTAAAAAGTAACTATTAACTCTACAAAGATTCACAAAGCTATGTAAGTTTCAAATGGATTTACATAATTAAATACCTCAGTGATATTTTATAAGGTAGTGGCATTTATGTTCTAAAGTCATTAAAACTTAACCCCACATTGATTTTGGATCTCTACACACATGTTTATATAGATACATACATACATACACACACACACATCTATTTGGATACATATCTGTTTCTTCAAATAAGGAGCACACTAACATTTTATAACAGTGTTGAAAGCTAACAACCTAGCTCTCGGGATAATAATACAAAAGAGGATGTGAAATGATTATGTCCTATTTATTTTTTAAGATTAGTGTGTTTTGGGCTATAATGATATTGATATTTATTTGGTATTCCTACCAAACAACAATAAAAATGTTTACAGATCTAATCTAGTGTTATTTGTTTTCTGTTGTAGTATATCTTCTTCAGATGTATCTGTTATTTTTCAATGAATGGAAGCATGAAATAGTTATAGTATAAGAATATATGGGCTTTCAGATTCAAATATATCATAGTTGGAATTCCATTTATGTTAATTACAGTGTGTATATTCTTCAAATTACTTATACTTTCTGAGCTGCTGTGATCTTATTTCACAAGTAGAAGTAATAAATAAGAACTCAGATATTTCTTGTTAAGATTAAATCGGGTAATGCATGTGAAAATGCCTCGTAGAGTGATGGCACTAGTTAATTTTCGTTTTCATCTCTGTATTATGACAAATCAAGTTATTTTGTAAATTGTATTATAATTTTGCATAAGTAGATCACAATTGCAGAAATGATTTCCATTTTTATTATTCTTTATTTGCAGTGGTTAAAAACTGCTTTTGTTGTTAAATGTGTAAACTTATTCCTTTATAATATCCACTCGTATTGTTGAACAGCTTGTTAAATATCTTTATAAAAAGTCACTGAGAAGAATCAGTGGAGCTCCAGAGTTGTAAAAAAGCGATTCATTTAGAATATTGTAATGCAGTGGAATTCAGTAAGAAAGCGAATTACTGGGATGCCTGGGTGGCTCAGTCAGTTAAGTGTCTGCCTTTGGCTTAGGTCCTGATCTCAGGGTCCTGGGATTGAGCCCGGCATCAGACTCCCTGCTCAGCGGGGAGTCTGCTTCTCCCTTTCCCTCCACCGCTCCCCTGCTTCTGCTCTCTTACTCTCTCGCGCTCTCTGACAAATAAATGAAATCCAGGGGGAAAAAAAGTGAATTACTGTTTATAGTGTAATTGTTATGTTTATAGTGTGTTTATGCTGATACACACTTTTCTTGACGCTATCTGATATAATTCATTAAACCATTGGCACATCTCTGGGGAATCCAAGGCACGAAGTTTAAGGAGGCCTAGGTTACCCAGTTAATGGCAGAGCTAGGACATGGAGTTAGATCTAGAATCTAGATCACAATTTTGCCATTTCTATAAGGGTCAGGACCTATATGGTAAGGGATATTTAAAAATCTCAGATGTACAGAGAAGCACTAAGGATGAAACAGTGCATTTGAATAGGCTGATAGATGACCAGTATTTTAATTATCTAAGACATTTGTGTTCAAAATTAATGCAGAGGCTCAGAGGATGTGATTGCTATAGCTTGAGAAATAAATTCTCTCTTTCCTGATATTAAAACCTACAGGAGCAATCTCTTCTCAGTGCCAGTACCAAAACAACACTACTTCATGCTGCATCCATGTTTTATTTTCTCAGCAAAATTTCTCATGGGTGGTAATTATTATTTAGGATAGGTGAGATTTTTTTTAGTTTGTTTTGGGGTCCAGTTACCCCAAGGTTTATTTTCCTCCAATTCACTTTCTATGAAAATAATATACATTTTATTCTATGACTGAAAATTTGTGTAGAGAATCAACAGAAGAAGAAAACATATTTTTACTAACTGGTATTTTTTAAGCTGTGGAACAGAAAAGGGTGAATAAAAAGTAGATATACTGAACTTGAGGGAAAACTGTTTTTCTGTGTCAAGATTGAAATGTAACTTGCAAGTGTAATTCTGGTTTACTGCACATGTGTAACGAATTTTTAAGGAACAGGAAGTTTATTATGTCAAGGACACCATGAGTCAATGGTTTTAGGGGATTTAATAATAACCATGAAAAATCTGCACTATGATATATTGGCTGTGACATATCTTACAAAGTGTCATGTAGAACTTGCTGAATTGTATCCTTGAAGGCTGTAATCCTTAGAGCAGAGAAAGTTCTTTGAATGTAGGTCATTGTGTTCTTTTGTATAATCAGATGGAAGTAGCCAGAGAGCTTTTTGTGACACTCAAACAAGGAAAATGAAAACCATATTATTAATGCATTTTAAGATACACCCCATAATAGTTGCAGCATAAGTGGCCCTATTATCGAAATGCTGGTTCATGAAGAGTAAACCTTCTAAGGTCCAGGGCTGCAGTTGTTTATAATAACATATTTGATATGAAAAAGTGAGCTGTTTTCAAAATAATGCTTGGAGTTCTATTTTATCTGTTCTGGAAAGTAGTGTGGTTGGAATAACTTTGGTAATAACGATACTGATGGTATTATGGTTGTAGTGGCCGTAGTGATGGTGGTGGTAAAAATAAAAACCAACACTTACTGTGCATTTCCTATGTGTCAATTAAAGACATTTAATGTTGCCCGTAAGCATGTCTATTACAGGTAGGATAAGATTCTTTTTTTTTTTTAAGATTTTATTTATTTATTTGACAGAGAAAGGGAGAAGCAGGCTTCCCGCTGAGTGGGGAGCCCGATGTGGGGCTCCATCCCGGGACCCTGGGATCATGACCTGAGCTGAAGGCAGACGCTTAACAACTGAGCCACCCAGGCACCTGGTAGGGTAAGATTCTTAAGAGAATAGAAACACACCGAGATTTGTGGGGAACTTCAGCTTCCTTTGCTAAAGCAAGTTACCAGTGCTTTCAATACTGGCCAGTGACTAAGAATATTGACCTTTAGCTGGGCAGAGGTCCTTGTTGCAGGACAGAGATGCCAACAGGCCACAGAGAACTGGCAGTAAATCTATTAGAGATTTGCAGGGTCTCATTTGCACTGATAATTTTCTTCTCTATTTATTGGTTAAGTTATGAAGTTAACTGGAAGAAACCTAAAAAGTTGAAACAAGAAGCATATAAAAAAGAACAACAGCAGTTTTTTGGTTTTTTGGTTTTTTACTGCAGTGGATCCACAGAACTCAGTTCAGGATGACCCACCAGAGGAAGAGTTTCCATTGAACATATCAAGCTTTCCATTTAAAAAATGTTTAGTTTTTTAGTTTTTTGTTTTTTTTGATTCCACAGATAAGTGAGATCATGCAGTATTTGTCTTTCTCTGTCTGACTTATTTTACTTAGCATAATGCACTCGAGGTCCATCCAGTGTTGTCACAGGATTTCCTTCTTTCGCATGGGCTGAATGAATAATGTGCTACATATATATATACATATACATGTGTATGTGTGTGTGTATGTATATATATATATATAGAGAGAACATTATTCATAAAATAAATACATGAAATAAATATATATACACATATATGTGTGTATATATGCATGTGTATGTATGTGTGTGTATATATGTGTATATGTGAATATGGTCGTTGCCAGGGTTTTATTGCTTTTTATTTTTCTCAGGATCTATAGCCTTTTCCATGTACCAGCTATCAGTCCGATACACTTTAAACTATTTCTTTTTTCTACAAACATGATTGTATTAATGCCAACTAGACTACCTGTAATACTCTCTCTTGGCTCTTCACTAAAATGATGAAAGTCATTTGATAACTTGAAAAAAAAACAACAAAAAATAGGAGAACCCTAGGAATTGTGAGATTACTAACAATTTTATTATTTCAACTATCTGGATGGAGAAATAGAAACTAAGTGAGATAGAGAAAAAAAAAAGTAGATGCGGACAGAGAGAAAAGTGACAGAAAAATGTGAATGGAAACCCAAACAGAAAGCTTGAAGATGGCATTGACGTAGGAAGCACACCTGTGTGTTTGTGGTATTTTAGACAGTTCTACAAGCAGGATGGGAAGAACACGGAATAAGACTTGGTATGATAAAAGAGGCATTGAAAAAGACCCCTGGCCACACGGTTTTTCAAACTCAAGTTCCCCTGTTAGAAACAATTTATATAAATCTCTGGGAAGCTTTATGCTGTGTCTACTCTAAGATGCAATCTACAATGAATAGAGTAATTTGGCCCTGTGTTCCAGGCCTTTGTATAATAAAGGCTTTCCTGCTGTCTCCATTATCACATTAGCCTGGATTAGTTCACTTATTCATTATCTGCCAATTGGGAGACAGTTGGGTCAAAGGAAAAGAAAACAAGTGTATTTTATTGCAGGTGAAAGGCCAGATAAGCTCCATATCTTGAGGTTCTGCCTTAGAGAGATACCCAGGAGGCGAGGGCAGGGATTTCTAGGCACCTTCATAGCTCTGAATGCATCATGGGGCTGAGGGGCAAAGTCTGCAGTAGGCAACTGCAGGCAAGATGCAGAAATTCAAAGACAAATTTGACTCGCTGAGAATTGGGGCTCTTGGCAGCCCTGATAATGAGTATCATGGAAGTGTATAGACATTGTTTTCCTAGAATTAACTGTAACACTTTTGTAGAGGTCACTCTAAATAGTGAGAGAGTTCCTGGATTGGGGCAGACACAGATTCTTTAGAAAGTTTGATATTTTTGTCTGACACAGGCTTTGCTGCGGTTATATGCAGTTATTTTTTCCCCTTTTATATCAAGTTCTAAAAGCATTATCCCCAAATGGAACTATTTTTCTCCTGTCTCTGGTTGCAAAAGAATGTGATTTCTCCAAATCTAACTCTGGTGCTAATCAGACATACCTCAAATTAAAATCTATTCTAAGAAGTTGCAGTTACAACAAAAGAAAATCTTCGTTTGAAATAACCATTTGAAAGTAACCATGCAATGATGTTATGGTAAATATGCAGATCTCTGGATCAATGCCTCTTTCCAACATTAAAAAGAATCCAGCCGTGATAGAACCTACAAAACCATGAAAATATAATGTGTGTGTTTTTGAATATATGCCTTTTTTCTATAACAACCAACAGCAAATAAACTCTCTATACTGTTATAAACCATCAAAAAGTAGACATACACTAATTAATTTAGTGTATTATGAATATCAGATTATGTATCCAAAATTGTCTGTCATTAGATTTTAGAAGTATTTGGGTCTATTCTATTTCTACATTACCTCCATAAACTTTCTTAAGCTCACCCTTCCTTGCCTCAGCAGCTCCTTTTTTCTAGTGTGTACTTAATCTGTAGTATAGTCTTTCTAAAAATTCAAATCGGATGGAGATTGTCCTCTGTTAAAGATCTAGGATGGTTTGCTATGCTCTCAGATCAAATCCCAACATCTCACCATGATTTACTGGTTACATGGTTATTCAGGACACTCCCCAGTTTAGGCTGTCCAGGGTCATCTCTTACCTTATACTCTAGCTCAAGGTATCTTCAACCATCCATCTTCCATTTTGTCTTTGTTATAAAACTGAAGCCTCTCTACATATCAACTCATGCAAATAGGTACTAATGGGGGGTGTGGAGAAAATAGTTCTGTATTCAACCTAAGTTAAACTGCACTTTGGGTTTAGCTAGAACATCCACGGCAAGCTTAAAGCAAATTAAATGCACTCATACCTACCCCTCCACACACAGACAAGCATATATGTTATTAGAGAAAGAAAAGTAGGTATATGTGTTGTACTTAATACAGACTGGCCTCAGTGTGGACAGAGACCTGTCTCTATTGGCTCACCTGAGTAAAACGCCTGATCACAGAAGACCCTCAGTAAAAATTTGTTGAATGAGTGAATATATAAAACTATTGCCAAAAGTTGTAGCTCAATATATGATTCTATGACTTTCATTTAGGTTTTGTCAACACACTCTTCAATGTATTATGAAAACCCTACCTTACTATTAATTTTCCTCCTCTCAGTTGGGTTGATTTTACAAATTTCTAAGGGGCAAAATGTAAACATTGAAAATACAGAAAACTGCTAACTGAAAGTCAGCATGCTTGTTATTTTTTCTCAATTGCAAAGTATTCCTGTCAAATACGTGATTAAAAATAACAATGAAGAGAGTGCATTTAATATTCTGAATATGAAAATATTACATTGCATGTGCATTGATTTATGAAAAACATGCTAAATATTTGACATAAAATTGTATCCTACAAATATATATCATTTCAAAGTCACAAAGTATTCTAAATTCTCTTGCCTTAAATTATTTGCAATCATATGAAATTCACTTTGGGCAAGTTCCTTTGTTCCTGACGGGAAAAGGCACCGTTTATGTATTAGATTCTAAGATTTTTCTCTTTATTTTAACCTAGAAAAGAGATCCAGCAAAATCCAGTAATAAAATTCTTTTTGATTGTGAATTTTGTATACAGTCGGTTAAATCACAATATTTCACATATATTTAAGTATGCATTTCTCTTGATGTAATTCAATCCTTTCATTGTGTAGGTGCTGGGTGTCTTTGGAGGCATTCATCCCATGCCCAATACCTGTCCATCCCTTTTAAGTCTATCAGGATAACTGAACTATCTTACTCAAGCCATGGACTTTTAGAAGAATGATTCACATATAAAATTCCTGAGGCCCTTGACACAAATATCTCATTTTTTTTATTAGCAAAACAGATGCTTAACATATATGTGTTCAGTACATTTTATGAATGAGGGCAAAGGCTGATGGTAAGGAGCCTGGAGTGAGATAGACCAATGGCTGAACATCAACTTATTACATATTCGCTGTGTGCCCTTAAAACTTTCCTCATCTTAAAATGGGAAAAAAAAATTATTCGGTCATTTGAGTATTATAAAAGATAATGGGCAAAAATACATAAATTGTCTTACTATTAAAGTGACTTATACATGAGTTGCAGTTAGAACAGTAGCACGTGGTAGGCTTCACAGATGTTTACTATTATTAATAGTGGTAGTATCCACCTTATGTGTATGTTCAAACCAGCTCTTAAGCAGCTTTTTCAGTTTTATTTTCTAAGTCATTTCTAATGCAAATGATATGGAAGAGATGTAGGATTGATGAGACCAATAAGACCTTGAGAAACCTTTTCAGATCATTTCGCATGACCAGGCACAGACTAGCATTGAACCATAATTGCTTTGGCTTCCAAATATTGCTGTGATTTCTGCTTTGTCTGAACTCCCTGATCATATCCAGGGCTAAGGACCACAGCTTCTAGGTAGTCTGGTTGAGCTCCATTTCCTACCTTCATAGATCCAAAAACATTTCAGAACCTTGATGTCTGTAGTCTGAGATATTAAGGCTAGGCCTCTCTAGTCATGGTAGGAACAAAAACCAGGTGCTCGTGGGAAATTTAGTTAGATGGGTATAACCTGCAATCCTAGTATGAGGGCCGATTTAGCAGACTAGCTGACCTGCTAAAATTAGCAACCCCAAGAAGAATTGGAGTCTTAACTCAGTGGCCTAGGAAGAAGTACCTGATGATGTTTTTATAGAATGTATAAGATCCGACCCAAAATCCAACATAGATAATAGAAAAGAAATCATAGAAGAAACAAAACAGCCTATAATTCATGCATACAATAATGTTCACATGGGATAGGTCCAGGGTACACTGAAGTGGGAGACGATTCTGGGAAGAGAAAGCTGTGGAGAGAAACCTTTTGGCTGGTGAAACACGAAAGGACCTGATATGAATGTGTCAAAATGCTTTTAACTGTTTTCCTTTAAACAGTACCTCTGGCCCTATTTCTTTGAAATCACCAGAAAGAGAAACTATTCTCTCAAGTTTATCACAATGTCTGTGGTAAAGTTGGAGAAAGATCTAAAATCTTGACCATGAGCCCCAAGGAATATACATTTTTAATCAAGGGTGAGGTATTGGTAATGTTACTGCTACTTGAATGCTAAGGTATTTAGGTTTTAAAGCAAAAAAATCCCCGGAGACCCCACTGACTGCATCCAGCCCTGCTGCTGATCACCTATGTGGTTTTGGACTAAGGTTTTTTATATGTAAACGGAGCCTAGCGTCCATCCTAGGGGACGACCCTGGCAAATAGTCACCTGTGATTAATTGGCTACAAAATGTCACCCTCACACATTTTACATTTGGGGAAAAACATTCTTTCAAGAGAGAAAGCTCTCCTGAAAGGGAACTACGCGCAGAGGGAGGTTTGCTTATTTAATTGCCACATCCCTGATGACCTGCTTTCTCTGCTTTCCCTGAAAAATTAAAAAAGGAGCCACAGGTCTCTTCGTTAATGCATTCTTACACAACCTTGTTTGAGGATAAGTAATATGGAAAATGGTGATTTCCTGGCAATGTTCTCTGCTTTTGTTTCAATCAGGAGAAGAGTGAATACTAGATTAGCAGCACCCTGAATTCTTAAGGGGAAGAATTAGCTATATGTTTTGGGCATATATTTATGCTATATATTTATAAGAGGCATCCAAAAATTACCCACATGACTTTAATGATAAGTTTGATATTCACATGCATTTTCTAGATGTATTCATACACACTGAAGTGTAAGGAAATAAATCCAAGGTAGCATAATATCCACCATATTAATCATCAATATAATATGATTCTACTGTATTCAGAATCTTTAAGTAAATTTTAGATTTCCTTTGATGTACTCACGAACACATTTTAGAACAAGGTGACATACCAGTTTATTGGTATCACATGTCTTTACTAATGATCAGGAGATTCCATAAAAGGCTGTATGCCAGTTTAATGCTGTTGGTATGGCTGAGATGGTCGTTTCTATCAGGATTATCTGGCTTAAAGTGTTAGATTGTTATTATAGTAATTGTTGTCCTTTTTGTGCTTGTGATTTTTATACATATTTTTAAATCTAGATTCTGATGTGGGAAACAAAGGCAAAAGAAAAAATTAAATTTCCTTACTGCTTACAGCCCATTGACACGTCCTTGAAACAGGGTAGAGTGACCTTCCTGTGGGACCTCAGCTGCCTTGATGTTGACACTTTGCTAAGGGCAGAAGGCAATCTTAGCTCAACCCCCCAGGATCCTATGTCTACTTTAAACATATAGAAATTCCTTTGGAAACGTCCTTTATCTCTCCCCCGCAAGATACATGTTAGCAATCATCCTCCAAGCATATGGCCCCCTGATACATTTCTGAAGGGTCTCATGACTAAGGTTTTACTAGACAGTAGTAAATGGCCTTTTTCTAACAATAGCTAACCCCTCAAGGTCCTAGAAACCTTGTTTCCAAAATACCTTGGGTGTGCTATCCCGAACTCCTTCCCCACTTGAAAGTATATAATGGGCCACTCCTCACAACCCCAGTACAGCTCTTTCTGCCCACGGGGCCTGTCCCCTGTGCTTTAATAAAACCACCTTTTGCACCAAAGACATCTCAAGAGTTCTTTCTTGAGCATTTGCTCCCAACCCCAGCATTTCCGCATCAATTCTGTCCAACACCCAGCCCAAATAACCAAATAATCTAGTCCCACAAGAAGGTGACATTGGATATGGAGAGGATACATCTCAAAATATTTGTGAAATACCCTATAAACAGATGAATGTCTCTTTAAACTCAGGGAAATACTTTAAACCCTGTAATCCTATTTTCCTCTCTATAACATGGGGATATTGACACCTATATTCCAGGGTTGCTGTTGGGATTAAGTGAAATTATGTATCATAACTGAGGCAACAAGCGTAATCCCTATCACAAATAGTCGTTCGCAAACAGCAGTGGCCATTATCGTTATTGAGTTAGAACAGCCTTTCTCTCCTCCTTCTCCTTCTTTCTCCTTTTTATTTATTCTCTTCCCCCTTCTCCTTCTCCTGTGACTTCTTTTCAGGAACATTCTTGGCAGGAAACGTACAAGGATGCGGAGGGAAAAAGAGGTATTACTCCTAGAAAAATGTTCACTCACTCCCTGAGACAGAGCATGTCTGTGGTCAAAAAAACAGAAACAAATACTGGCATGTTTGGTGTAAAATGTAAATTTGCAGCTATAGAACTATAAAAGGAAGAAATTACATAGACAAAATAGAGAATTGCAAATAATAACTTCATTTACGGTAAGATGAAATGTATGGTCTCATGATCTGGACTCCCCATATGTGTCGTTAACTAAGATAGAAAACTTAGACTTTTAATATATTAAAAGTATAACAATTTTTTATAATAATGAAGAGATATTTTCTCAGTCTCTACTTTAGAAACTCCATAAAACAAACAAACAAATATAGGCCCAAAATGGGCCTTGAGTCAGACCAAGTCACCAAACCAGTATTTAATACCTAACCTAATTACAGTTTCAACCTCTCCCAGAAATACAGTCTTAACCAGGTCAGTCAGGAACTTTCTGATCATCATCAGTGAGGGAATCTGCCCCGTGGGCCTTCCCATCCCCTCACCAGAAATTGAGATAATCCACGTAATAAGAACCCCACCCTTGCCCTTCCTCTGAGGGAAGGCGATTTTGCCTAAAACAATCCTTTCTTTTGCAAAAATGTTCTTGCCCCATGAAGGGGGGATATTGGAGGGGGAGCCACACCATGGGAGACGATGGACTCTGAAAAACAAACTGAGGGTTCTAGAGGGGAGGAGGGTGGGGGGATGGGTTAGCCTGGTGATGGGTATTAAAGAGGGCGCGTTCTGCGTGGAGCACTGGGTGTTATGCACAAACAATGAATCATGGAACACTACATCAAAAACTAATGATGTAATGTATGGTGATTAACATAACAATAAAAAAATTTAAAGGAAAAAAATGTTCTTGCCCCACCCTTCTTCCTATAAAAGCCTTCTGTTTTATACAACTCTTCCCTCTACTTGCTAGATGGGGTGCAGCTGATTCATGAACTTTTTAATAAAACCAATTGGATCTTCAACTTCAAAACTTATTCAGTTGAATTTTGTTTTTTAATGGACTGAAACAAAATAATTTTTTGAAACTTGCTCTTAACTAAGTCAATAATACCCTTATTAATCTTAAAAGGTACACATTTCAGTACTTTCAGGCTAATTGTTTCTCAATATGGTATATCTTAAAAAAAACCCAAAAACCTATGCATTTGCTGTAATTTCCCAGTTTTATGATTAAAGAGTCTAATTCTGTCACTTAAATGTGATTTCTCATAGTTAAATTTGGCTGCATAATTAACCATAAACTAGTTAAATACCATGAGCTTGAAATTAACCAGGCTCAGTATTTATGATCTAAGAAACATTTGCATGTAAATAAATTCTAATCTTTAAGAAAAGCCTTCAATAAATAAGATGCATATTTGATCAATTTCTGAATGCTTAGTTTTTCTGCATAAAAATAATTGCATATATATTGGCAAGTTCCATTTTTGCCATAATGCTGCTAAATACATAGTTTTCTTCCTTGGGATTATGTTCTTAAAAAGCAAAGTCTATATTATATCTAAATTTAAAACAAATACCTTCATTTTAGACCAAATTAAAAATAACAATAAAGTGAAATTCTTTGATATTTCTTAGAGCCTACCCTCTGAAGAGCTACTCACTTTAAGAATGTTTTTATGCAAAGTGTAAGTTTTGTTTCTTTTATACATGCAAGAGTAATGAACTCAAGATCATTGGCAAATAATTATGAATTGATTACTTACAGATCAAGTCTCATTAAATATTTTCAAAGAATCAAAAGTAAGATAGAACATAAGATATATCACATTCCTCTCCTGATAAATTATGGAGGCCAATGATTGATGAATGAGTTTGAGTATACTGTTATTATTATCTCTGGCAAATAGAAAGCACCATTTAGCCATGGCTTATCAAATGTAAACCTGGGAACAAGAAAACCCTGGTATATCTTTTGAATGTAGCAAATTGCTTTAGCAATAATGTGATAAGCAGGAACCTGCACCTACAAATGCATTTGTTATTTTTTCTTGTCTAAGCAGAGAGATAACAATAAATATTTTGAAATTATCACCACCATCATGGTACATACCACGGGTTGAGTGTCTGTGATGTATTAGTCACTGGGTTTGAACCTTTATATCCATCTCGTTGACTCGATACTGCTCTTATATTGCTAAGAAGAATTTCTGGTGAGAAGTATCTGGTATCATTTTGTATATCATAATAAGTACATAAAATCATGGAATTCAGAGGCAAAAATGTCTTGGGTACTATTATTTCAAATTTTATATTTTATTGGTGATGAAACTGAGGGCTGCAGAGATGACTGGTCCTTCCAAAGGAAAATGTCTAGAAAATGACAGATTCTAGTCAGAGCTCATTTCTTCGGATGCCTGGGTCTATTTATTTCTTCAACACATGTTCCTTAATAATATTCTAGTACAAGAAACTCATGGTATGCATCTGTGATATTGTGATTTATAATAAGAAATAAATATTTGGTCTTGGTCCCTGTTTCTGACATAGAACTCTTAAAATCCTTGGAATTTCTTAAGTGATGAGAACTATAAAGATGTTTCCATTATGTTAATGAGATGAGTTTGGAGGCTCACCTGAGGATGGGGGGCTGCTTGCCAAGAGAATTAACCATATGGTTAGAGGGTTAGAACTTTCAGTCCCAATCTCCTACCCCCAGGGAGGAGAGAGGGGCTGGAGGTTGAATCATCAGTTTCCAATGGGCATTGATTGAATAAATCATGCCTATGTAATGAAGCCTCCATAAAATCCTAAAAAAATGGGATTCGGAGAGTTTCGGTATTGGTGAACACATGGAGGTGCTGGGAGAGCAATAAATGTGATGAGCAGGCACCTGCACCTACCAAGGACATGGAAGCTCTGTGCCCCTTTCCCCATACCTTGCCCTATGCATCCCTTCCCTTTGGCTGTTCATCTGTCTCTTTTATCTTTTTATGATAAACCAGCAAACTTAAGTGTTCCCCTGGGTTCTGTGAGCCGCTCCAGCAAATTAACCAAACCCAAGTAGGTGGTTGTGGGAACCTCTGGTTTATAGCCAGTTGGGCTGGAGTACCCATTACAACCTGGTCTTGAGACTGACATCTGGGTACAAAGAGGGGGTCCTGGGAACCTGCAGTCTATAGTTAGTCAGTCAGAAGCAGAGGTAACAAGCTGGACTTGAGAATGGCGTTTGGTGTGTAGCTGGGGGACAGCATTCTAGGACTAAACCTGGAAACTGTGGAACCTGACACTATACCCAGGTAGATGGTTGTTAGAGTTTAGTTAAATTGGAGGACACCCAGCTGGTGTCACAGAGAATTGCGTGGTGTGGGGAAACATCTCCACACGCTCGGTGACCAGAAGTGTCAAACGTGTTCTCTGTGGGTGTGGTCATAGTGTGAAGAGTAGGGTAGACAGAGCTGAGGTGTTTCCCTTATAGCCTCTGTGTGAGTGCGCTTCTGTACTTGTGTGAGCAGGAATAAGCATTCTCTTTCCTCAGTGAGAAGCTCTATGGTGGGTGGTAAGGGCCGGAAATTCTCAAAGATGCACGTGAATGAAGATGCACGCAGAGGGGAAGCAGGCACTGAGAATTGTTTCTTGTTTTGTCGACTCTAATGTGGTATCACACTGTTAAGTGCACCCAGATCATTTGATATGGGTGAAGTTTGAGACAAACTCAAATAGTGTAACAATGGACGTTTCTTGTAATTTTCTGTTTGGTTAAGGGAGGTAGAATTTTATTTTAAGATGAAATACACCATGAGCTATTCACACTGCTCCTTCCACTGAGGACTACAGAGATTTTATTTAACCTCAATAATCTTATGTCTGTATTTCCTTTTTTTCTGCACCAAATGTTCCAGTTCTCAAAGACCTCAGTAATTACTGGCATAAATTACTCTTTGCTTGATCCCACAGTACATATACGGCAGCACTAGTGTGAGAATACTGACACCACCACTCACAGGAGAACTTCTGAAAAGAGTTGAAGATTTTTCCTTTAATCATTTTTATCCTCAGGGCATATCCCACTGGGATGCATGCTGGAATTACTACTATATCTTAAACTCTTAAACTGACAGAGATAGTTTCTCTCTGTGTGGTTATGCCACTAATTTTAAATACACTTTCATTTTTTAAATTTTACTTTCAATATTGAGGGACTGCTTTTTTATTTACTTTTGTTGTGTAACTGTGTAAAATACTCACAAGGTTCTGAAGTCAAATCTACAAAAGAGAGTGTATATACAGAGTGTTAGTGTCTATCTCTACCCCCCCGGTCCTGCCTTTGTTCTTCCCCCATAAGTAACCATGATTTTTAAATTAGATTTTTGATTTATTTTTCTATTAAAAAATAAGCCAATATGTGTATATATTCGTATCCTTTTCTCTCTTTTAGATAAGCAGTTGTATATTTTCTTTTTTCTAACTTTTTTAATTTAATATATCCTAGTGCAGTCATTTAATGGCAGTTTTTTTTTTTTAACTTTTTTCTAACTTTTTTAATTTAATATATCCTAGTGCAGTCATTTAATGGCAGTTTATACAGAGACTTCTGTTTGCTGTTTGTTTTAAACAACAGCTTTACTAAGATAAGTTCACATTTTATAAAATTCATTCTTTTATAATGTGCACTTTTAGTGGCTTTTAGTATATTAGCATAGTGGGGCACCAATCGCCACTGTTTAACCTCAGAATACTCTCATTGTCCCCAAAAGAAAGCCCATATCCATTAGCAGTCAGTCTCCATACCCCCAATGCCCCAGCACCTGGCAACCATTAATCTGCTTTCTTTCTCTATGAATTTGCCCATTTTCAGCATTTAATATAATTTGAATGATGTGTTTTATTGTGACTTTTCTTTTTTATTGTTATGTTAATCACCATACATTACATCATTAGTTTTTGATGTAGTGTTCCATGATTCATTGTTTGTGCATAACACCCAGTGTTCCACGCAGAATGTGCCCTCTTTGATACCCATCACCAGGCTAACCCATCCCCCCACCCCCCTCCCCTCTAGAACCCTCAGTTTGTTTTTCAGAGTCCATCGTCTCTCATGGTTCGTCTCCCCCTCCGATTTACCCCCCTTCATTCTTCCCTTCCTGCTATCTTCTTTTTTTTTTTCCTTAACATATATTGCATTATTGGTTTCAGAGGTACAGATCTGTGATTCAACAGTCTTGCCCAGTTCACAGCACTCACCATAGCACATACCCTCCCCAATGTCTATCACACAGCCACCCCATCCCTCCCACCCCCCCACCACTCCAGCAACCCTCGGTTTGTTTCCTGAGATTAAGAATTCCTCATATCAGTGAGGTCATATGATACTTGTCTTTCTCTGATTGACTTATTTCACTCAGCATAACACCCTCCAGTTCCATCCACGTCGTTGCAAATGGCAAGATCTCATTCCTTTTGATGGCTGCATAATATTCCATTGTGTGTGTATACCACATCTTCTTTAGCCATTCATCTGTCGATGGACATCTAGGCTCTTTCCACACAGTTTGGCTATTGTGGACATTGCTGCTATAAACATCGGAGTGCATGTACACCCCTTCGGATCCCTACATTTGTATCTTTGGGGTAAATACCCAGTAATGCAGTTGCTGGATTGTATGGTAGCTCTGTTTTCAACTTTTTGAGGAATCTCCATCCTGTTTTCCAGAGTGGCTGCACCAGCTTGCATTCCCACCAACAGTGTAGGAGGGTTCCCCTTTCTCCGCATCCCCACCAACATCTTTCGTTTCCTGACCTGTTAATTTTAGCCATTCTGACGGGTGTGAGGTGGTATCTCATGGAGGTTTTGATTTGGATTTCCCTGATGCTGAGCGATGTTGAGCACTTTTTCATGTGTCTGTTGGCCATTTGGCTGTCTTCTGTGGAAAAATGTCTGTTCATGTATTGTGACTGTTCTTTAATTTAGCATAACCTTTTTGAAGTTCTGTGTTGTAGCCTATATCAGTACTACATTCCTTTTTGCTTCCAAATAATATTCCATTGTATGCCTATACCACATGTTGTTTATCCCTTTATCACTTGATGGGCATTTATGTTGTTTCTGGTTTTCAGTTATTCTGAATAATGCTGCTGTGACATAATGTGCAAGTTTCTGTGTGGACATATTCTTTCACTTCTCTGGGTATATAGCTATGAGTAGATGTGCTGGATCATATGGTATCTCTATGTTTAACATTTTGAGGAACTCCTAAATGTTTTTACAAAATGGCTGCATGATTTTATAATACATAATATTTCCATTTCCCTGAATTCTAACACTTGTAATATTATCTGCCTTTCTGATTATAGCCATCCTAGTGAAGTGGTACCTCAGTGTAGTGTTAACTTACAGTTAGCTAATGATTAATGTTGTTAAATATCTTTGCATGTGCCTTTTGGCCATTCATTCATTCAGTATATTATTTGGAGAAATAGCTATTTAAATCTTTTGATCATTTTTTAAGGTGAGTTATGCGTCTTTTTATTATTGAGTTGTAAGATTAAATACAATGACCTTGTTAGATATTCTATTTAAAAATGTCATTCTCCCTCTGCCCCCCTTCAGCATCCCCCAGCTGTTCCTGCACACACTCTCTCTCTCTCAAATAAATAAATAAAATCTTTAAAAATCAATCAATAAAAATATCTTCTCCCATTTTGAGTTACCTTTTCACTTTGTTGATCAAGTTTTATAGCTTTAACTCCTACATTTGGCTCTGTTGTCCATTTGGCATTAATTTTATTGTATTGCATGAAGTAGGGGTCCAACTTCATTATTTTTGCATTGCATATGTGTATATAGCCATTTGTTCCAGCACCATTTGTTGAAAGACAATTCTTTAACAATTTAAAAAAATTAAATTTAATTTCTAGTGTTTTAAAAATTATAAAGGCCGAAGAAGATAGCCTAAGAAATATCCTGAACTGTCTCTGGTGGAGTTAGAACTAAACCCACTACTGAACACAGACTGACCTTACAAGTATACTTGTTCCTGATTTTTATTATTAAAGGAACAATACCCATAATTTTTAATTCTTTATCATGATAAGTATACTCTTTAATCCTCAGCATCTATTTTACCCATCCCCCAGAACAATACCCATTATTTGAGGTTAAATCAGAGAATAGGTATGTATGAAAGAAGGCTTTGATAAAATATCTCTTCAATACATTACTACCAAATAAGGCAATTTACGTAAATTTGATTACAATATGTCTGATTCTAGAGATATGACTACATACTTTTTCAGAAATTGCAGAGTCACCTTTAAAACAGCACAGAGTGTATTTTTTTCTAAAACTACCTTGATGAGTGGAATACACATTACACAGAAGATTTTAGCATGAAAATATAAAATAAACATGATATCCACATGCCATCTGGTGTGTTGTAAATATATTGTTGTTTACCCTTTTCAAAAGCCCTAAATGAACTTCATAATTGCCTCATTATCTGCAATATGTGACACCTCCATGGCCATTTTGATGATAACACATAGCTTCCCTGACACACAAAAAGCAAAATAAAGAGATAGGTGAAGTCATCTAGTGAACTTATACGCATTTGTATATAAAGAAAGATGTCTCTTGAAATAACACTGTTCTGAGGTTCCAATGCAGCTGTAAGCAATGTAACTAATGTCATCTGCTTCAAACCTAAAAGTGCATCACTGAGACTACAAAGCATACTTTGCTAAAAATCAAATCAGAGACAGAGCAGAGTTTAGCAATAAAAGATGATTGGTATGTGTCTCCAATGCAATCTTCCTCTATCTGTTAGCCTTAATTCTACTCTCCTTTTAGAATGGATATATAAGTACATGATAAAATGCAGATGATTATGGAGAGAACCACTTTAGCCGTACATTCTCCATGCTTTATGATAGCCAGTAGCTAAAAAATAATCTCTGTAATCACGTATGTTTGGCAAGAACTTTATATATAACATACTAACTCTCTAACAGACATAGATGCTATTTTGGTGCTTGGAGTCACATATATTCTCAACACAAACTTTTTGATGGACCCTTGATTAGCTCCTGTTTTCATTAAGATTCTTTTCAGTCAGTAAACATTTAACAGCAGTTGTAATGTATGTAATGTGCCCAGGAATTTTGAGTGAACTCATGATAAGAACTTTTTCCACGTTGACCATTTAGACACAGCTCTAGAATAATGAGAGGTGGATATATAGGCATTTACCCATGTGTGGATTTATTGTTTGTTCAATACAATTTGTGTGAGTCCTTTGGGGATCTTGGGATAAAGCCATAGTTTTGATCTCTTTTATCCTTCACTGCTCCCATTTTCTCTTGTCTCATATTTTTTTTAATCCCCTATCACCTTTGGTCTGGGACCACATCACATCATGCCTTTTTTTACCAAATTAGTTTCCTAGTAGCTGTTTATAGTTCTGGTTTCTTCAGTGAAAAGCAAAAGGGAAAGAATCATGTATTTAGAAAGTTTGTGTTTTAATGTAGGATAGAAAAAGTCACTTGAAAAGGAAAGATAATAAAACAAGGGAACAGAAATATTTTCCAAATGAAAATATATGTGTGTGTGTGTATATATATATATATATATATATATATACATGCATATATGCATACATATATACATACATAAAGTACACAAATCCTGAGTGTCCAGCTCAGTGGAATTTTATAGATTAAATACAGCCATGTCAGCAATACCTGGATCAGGAGATCATTACTAGTGTGATTTCTGAAGCCATGTCAAAGTGTATATATATTTATGCAGAATGTATTGTTTTGTGTCTGGCTCTTTTTGCTCAGTCTTTTGTTTGTCAGATTGGTCATTATTATTATGTGAAGTTGTAGTTCGTTTATTTTCATTTTGAATAGCATTTCATTAGACAAATATACCATACTTTATTTTTCCAGTTTATTGCTGATGGGTATTTTTGGATTGTTTACAGTTTTCAGATATTAGTAATAGTCCTGCTATGAATACCCATATGTTTTTGAAGGGAAAACATATATATCCATTTCTCCTGGTTGTATATTTACTTGGAGTGGAATGCTTAGGTCATGAGGCACATTCAGTTTTATAAATATGCCAGTTTTCCAAAGTGGTTGTACCAGTAGTACATGAGACTTCAATTTTCATCATATCATAGATAACATTGGGTACTTTCTACCTTTTTATGTTAGACGTTCTGGTAGATATGTGTTCGTATTTTACTATACCTTGGTATCTCATTGTGACTTTAATTTTCATTTCCCTTATGAGTAATATAGTTAATTATTTTTTCTTAAGTTGAGTAACAATTTGGATATTCACTTTTATAAAGTGTCTCTTATAGTAGTTGCTTTTCTTTCTCTATTGAAGCATCTTCTTTTTTATTGGTTTATAAAAATCATATATTATGAATATGAATCCTTTGCAGCATATATATTGTATCTCTCACTGTGGGGCTTGCCTTGTCTGAAATGACAAATCCATTAAAAAGTGAGCAAAATATTTGAATAGACATTTCTCTATAGAAGGCACACAAATGGCCACCAACAAGCACTTGAAAGATTATTCAACATTGGTAATCCTTAGGGAAATGGAAATTAAAAATTAAAATACCCAAACTCATCATACCCAGTGGAAGGCTAAAAAAAATGATAGATAATAACCACAGTGTTGAGGATGTCAAGAAAGTGGAATAGTCATATATTGCTGGTAATATTTATTTTTTAAAGATTATTTATTTATTTATCTATTTGAGAGAGAGAGCGTGAGAGTGTAAGTGGGAGGGAGAGAGACTCTGAAGCCGACTCTGTGCCGAGCGCAGAGCCTGACACAGGGCTCAATCCCGTGACTATGAGATCATGACCTGAGCCAAAATCAAGAGTCAGAGGCTTAACTGACTCAGCCACCCAGGCACCCCTGCTGGTGATATTTATAATAGTGGGGCTGCTTTGGAAAACTATTTTGCCAGTTCCTCACAGCATGAAGCATAGTTTCTAAATGATCCAGCAGTATAAACCCAAGAGAACTAAGAGCATATGTCCCACAGAAGTTTGTCCATGAATGTTTATAGTAGCATTACTCATAATAGTCAAAGGGTGGAAACAACCCAAAGGTCCATCAAGTGATAAGTGATAACCTAAATGTGGCATACAATGGAATATTATTTGGCAATAAAAAAAGAATAAAGTCCTGGTACATGCTAAGGCATGGGTGAACTTTGAAAACTTTATACTAATCAAAAGAAGCCAGTCATTAAAGGTCACATTTATATGATTTCATTTATATGAAATGTCCAGGCAAGTTCACAGGAACAGAATCTAGATAGTGGTTGCCAGCACTTAGCAATGAAAGGAGGTGACGTCTACTGAGTGTAGGATATCTTTTGGGTGATGAAAATGCTCCAAAATTGTGTAGTAATGATGGTTTTAAACCTGTGAAAAAACTAAAAAAACCATGTGAGTTGCACACTTTTAAAAGGGAATTTTATGTCGTATAGCTCAATAAGCATATTTAGAAAAACAATAATTTGAAATAACCTAAATAGCATCATTGGGGGAATGAATTATTATCACGATACAACTATATGATGAGATTTTTAAACAATGAATATGCTGGAGTTATGTATACTAACAGGAATGGATTTCAAAAACATTGGGTGGAGAATGTATGTTAATAAAATATGGGGATGATGAACACTAAATTCTGGTTGATGGATTTTATTTTTAAGGCTTAGTGAAAGAGATTGAGATAGGGAACCCAGGAATCTTCACCAGAGTTCATAATGTTTTTAATTCTTAACATTATTAGAGCTACATGAGATTTTATTATATTTTTCTTTATGGCTCTTCTTATACTTAAATATTTTACGATCAAAAAGTATAGTGATATTGGAGGACAGGGGATTTAATTGTAAGAATTAAAATCAATTAAATTCAGGTTTATATGTGAAATTATGTTCTTTGGATTCAGTAAGTCGAGCAATTTTCTACACATAAATAATAGAGGTCAATTAACTTTGAGAGCAAAAATCTGTAGCTTCATTAACATGAGGATTAAAGTTGAAGACAGCACCTTGCCTAGTACTTTTGTGTCCAGTTGTCTCAGATTTTTATGTCTGGCACATCAGCTGGGAAGTCATAGGCATCTAATAGTACCACTTTTTCCAGATAATTGCCCATGAAAATTCTGAACTTGCTTTAGCTCAGTGATTCTCTACCCTGGCTGCACATTAGAAGCACCTGGGGATATGTAAAAAAAAAAGTGCTGCCTAAGCCCCACCTGCAGATATTCTGATTTAATTATTTTGGGACCGAACCCAGGCATTGGCGGCTTTTGAAAGCACTCCAGGTCGTTCTAATGTGAGATTAGGTTTGATGCCATTGCTCTAACTTTGTGCTCTACACATATTTCCTGTGCTCTCTGACCTCTTCTTTCAAATCCAACTCTTTCTCTCTCTTGGATCTTGGTATCGGTAGCCTTTTTGCTCCTGTCCACATGGTTTCTTGATTTCAGCATCTCCCCAAAGCTCTGGGAGAGAAAGACTTTCTCTTGTTTCTCTGAGCTAACCCTCACCACTCTTTCCACCAGGGGAGTAGCTTTGCAAATTTGCTAATGATTTGCCATGTTGATGAAGAGAAAGAAAAGAAAAAAAAGAAAAGAAAAGAGAGAAGGGAAGGGAAAGGAAAGAATAAAGAAAAGAAAAGAAAAGAAAAGGATCAAATAAGCCATTAAAATTGGTTAGACATAAATTAAGATTGAAGTTTTCCTGCAAGAATAGACAAGGATTAAGGAAGACAACATTCCTTGACTACCACACAGCCAGGCAGTGGTCTTACTAATCCGAATCAGAAACATTAAGAGATGTGGTCCCTTAGCCCAGTATTTACTGTACTGCTTTTTAATGCAACCTTCAGGGGTTTCCAAGCTTTTGGATGCTATTTTCCAGTTCACTAGATGGCCAGGCTCTGTGACCATGGTTCAAAAGTAGCTAACTGCAATTCAGGGAAGATGATTCAAGGTCCTGAGACAATATGCATGTCAGTCTCAAGTGGTCCAACATTTACTTATAGCAAGAGGGGTGAAGAAGTACCCAGCCACTTGCAGTGAGTGCCTTGATCCTTCCATCCATGGACAGCAGGTCCACTCTGGAGTCAGCTGGGGTAATGTAGCTGCACACACTGCACACACCCCATCTGGTATGGCAGTAGAATGATAGTGACTTCTCCCCGATAGGGTCTGGGAAACAGAAAGCTTGTGGCATACCTGCGGGTCATAGATATGCACATGTTTAAGCAGAACAAGAGGTATACACCACATCTACAACAGGGAAAGATATTCCCTCACAGTGGGACAAGCCCAGCACCCAGCTATAAGGGGTCTTTCTCTCCCAACAAGGAAATGTTCCAGGCCTACAGTCACTCTTACATGACTGTGCTGGAGGCAGGACGCTGCACATGACTGCCTTGCCTGACAGATGCTCATGTTTAAAACATAATAACCTGATGGATTAATTTTCTAGGGCTGCTACAACAAAATATAACAAACTGGGTGGCTTAAAACAACAGAAATGTATTTTCTTACAGTTCTAGAGGCTGGAATTCCAAAATCAAGGTGTCAACAGGGTAGGTTCCTTCTGAGGGCTGTGACTGAGAATCTCTTCCATTGTTCTCTCCCAGCTTCTGGTAGCTTCAGGTGTTCCTTGCTTGGAGATGGCATTCTCTCTCTCTTTTCACATTGTCTTCCCCTGTAGGTGTGTCTGTGTCCAAATTTTACTTTTTCCAAGGACATACTTATAAGATCATCCTAGATTAGGATTCACTCTAACGACCTCATTTTAACTTGATTACCTGTGTAAAGACACTCTATTCAAAGAAGGTAATATTCTGAGGTACTGGTGGTTAAGACTCTATTATACCTGGGATTTTTAGGGAGGTGGGGGGGGGATAAAATTCAGTCCATAAAACCTGGCAATGGAAGTCTGAATGCTTACCATATCTATCCTACAATTTCCACAAGCAATCTACCCCTAGATAGCAGAGAATTGAGCCTGATTCTCAGCCTGAATCAATATTGAGATTCAGCAGCAATAGAGACAAGAACAGGGATGCTTTTTGTTTTGTTCTTCCATAAACCAATATTTCCCACTAAACGACAAGTAGATGTCTTAAAAACTGTTACCCACCATACGCACTTATGATCCCAGCAAATGCTTAAAGGGTTAGCAAAAAAATCACTCTCTCTGATCTTTAAATATGAACATAGGGATTGCTTCTTTAGTCCATATAAACTTGCTTATAAAGAGAAGCATGCTTTTTAACATATGCTTGGGTTGGCCATTGAGTAAATCACTAGAGGCTGTTTTGAATGAAAACCTTATAGGTTCTCCAGAAGCTATACACACTTTGGAGACATGAATACACTACTTCTGTCATGCTCAACCACTTTGGTGACTTAGCTGCTCCTTATCTCTGCTTCCACATAAACCCAGTGATCATAACTTTGGGTTAAAAGTTAATCAGTGATATAGTCAACCGTGGATGCGAAGTCGAAACTAGGTAATACCAAGAATGGTGACTCCTATGAATAGAACTCCTTACGGAGAGGATGGGGCTGAAAGCTGCCAATGATGTAAGGCACTTAAGATTTCCTGGATAAGACAGCGTAAGTGGACGTGGTGTGCCGAGCACATTCAAGATGGTGGGCTATCTCAGAAAAAGCTAAATCATATCACAAGAACCTATGGATTAACTCTCTAGTCCTGGGTGAATGAAAGAATAATATTATAAAACACAATTATATACAAACTGATTTAGCATTAAATATAAGATATTACTTAATGTAGAGATTAACTTCTATGTCTTTCTATTGTCTGAAACATTATCCTTATTGGCAGTTTGCCCTCTGTAAAATTTTCAGGGGGATCTTGAAGGACAAATGCCAATAATTTAGTGATATGATTTTAATCATCTTCCAGTAATGCCTTTCACAAACACAGATAAATTATTTAAGGATCAAATATTACCCATTTTGAAATGTTAACCAAACCAAAATGTGATACAGGTTTTCAATGCCAGAATTCCTGGAAAGAGTTCTTAGATAACTATCATTCAAGCAATTTTAAAAAAATCATTATACAAAGGTAAAATATCTTTTTGGATAACCTAAGTAACTTCGGACTTTAATAAAAACCTGTACTTCCACCTCTGGTTTTTCTACAGTTGCTTATGATGTCCTCAGGTCTTAGATAAAAGAAATTTCTACTTTGTTTACACTTCCAATTTTCTACATGGTTTCAGCACTTGATTGAGAATGTGAGCAGAAGCATGAAATTTGAACAAACTACACAAATTTGGGCTCTGTCGTTTAAATTTGTGGCTTTGGATGTGTTTCTTAGCTACTTTAACTGCACGCACAATAAATGGGAGTAATAACGTCTACTTCAAAGATTTGCTTTGAGAACTAAATAATATATTCCTAAAACCTGCAACGTGCTAAATACAGAGTAGGTCATTAATAAGTATGATCCCTTTGTGATTTGCATGGTTCCTTCTGTCCCTTTTACATCCATTCTGCATTGCCATCTCCACTGATGATCCGCAGGAACCTTCCCACTTAATGTTTCTTTAATCCTTATTTTCATGAATCTTAAAGATCATAGTCAGTGCCAGGGTGTTAAACTATTCCTGCTTCAGATAGTTTTCTTCAGCTGAAAATCACAAAAGTCAACAGTTCATGCATTCATTTTCTCTAGAAGCAGGAGAATGGTTTACAGGGACCTCTCATCACTAAGTTCTCCTGAGAGTAATCTTGGCCACTCTCAGCTGGATAGCTTCAATGATACCTACAACAAACCCACACCAGACTTTCTGCTGAACTTATTTTCATAATGTATTCTCCTGTGACATTTCCTCTGTTAATATTCTCTATGTTTGCTAAAAGTTTTTCATACCAGAGAAAAAGGGTTAATCTCTTTTAAAAATCTATAATGCCATTCTTTCCAGTGGCAAACCTCTATTTGATGACAATGTACTAAACTCTTTCATAATCATTACCACCTTTTACTCTCATAACAGTCCTGCAACACAGGTATCATTATTTCCATTTTAAATCTGATGAATTTGAGATTCAAATAAATTATCACTGACACACCCACACACACACATATTTATATTTATCGACTAAAAGATCTGTCATTCGGTGTAATCCAAGATTATGTTGAAATTCACACTCTCAGCTCTATAACATGATGTTCATCAGTCTGATTCCCAACTTACAACTGTGCTTTGAAACCGAGCTTCTTAGGCTAAATTCATTAAGATTTTATCAGCTCTCTTCCCTTAATCTTTCATTAGCTGCCAAAGTTGATCAAATCATTTCACAAAACTTACTTGGATAGTATCACGCCAGGCTCCACTTCCGATGTTTCCATTACTCCAACTCCTAGTCTTCTTCCTACTACCTGGAGTCATTCCCATGCATCTTTAACAACTCTCTTTAGTACTTTATTCTGGAGATTTTATTCACATGCAGAGAATCATTTCTCAGACCAAGTTAATGGCTCTCAAATTTTTATCTCAAGCCCCACCTCTTCCCCAAACACAGGAATCCATGGCTGTGATAGGCTGAATAATGGCCCCAAGGATATCCATGTGCTAATCCTCAGAACCTGTGCTTGGGTGACCTGATATGGCAGAAGGGACTTTGCAGATGTGATTAAGTTAAGGCTCTTGAGATGACAAGAGTATCCTGGAATATTTAGGTGGGCTCCTGTAATTACAAGGGTTCTTATAAGAGAAGCAGAAGGATTGGAGTGAGTAAGAGTAGGAGATATGACACCAGAAGCAATAGATTGGAGTGAACAAGGAAGGGACCATGAGACAAGGGATTCTCAAGATGACCTCTAGAGGTTGAACAGGTTATGGAGACATTCTCTTCTCAGAGTCAGCAGGAGGAACCGGCCTTGCCAGCACCTTGAATTTAGCTCAGTGAGGCGGATTTTGGATTTCTGACTTCCAGAACTATAAGATAATGTTTTTTAAGATACTGTTTGTAGGAATATGTTACAGAAGCAATAGGAAACTGATGTAGTGCCAAATTCTGAAGAGAATTTTCATCCAGATGAAGATTAATGGAGCAAAAGTAAAATTTGTGTCTCTAAAACCAAATGTTATATTCAAGTCTCTCTTACCAAGGAAAGTAGATAGTTACCTAAGTTTTGCTGCCTTTTTCTTCATTTTCTTTCACAGTCTTGCCTCATGACCCTCATTCAGACAGTAATCAGCTTCTGCTGGAGCTATTGCTTGCGGAGAATTCTATTCCAATTCCTCTTCTACAAGCTTTTTCTACTTCAGTCTAAAGTGCATTTATATCCACTATCTTTAGATTCCACATTTCTCTCTTGGTCTAAAATTTTCAAAGCCTACTCATCACTTACCAAGTAAATTACAGATTCTTTAAGTGGCTATTCAAGAATCTCTTTATTTTCCAGTACTCATTTATATCTTATCCATTCTTCAAAAGGAAAAATTATCCCTCTTCTGTTTCAAAGCATATAATACTTTCTATATCATATCTGTGTTATATAATACTATGAACTACCATTTTAGGTATAAAATTGTTAATATACATATTAAATTTTAAATTTTGAAGAGGGAAAAGGAAGACAATAATCTTGGGTTTCCTATGCTTCATTTTATAGCATGTTGAATGGAATAATATTGAATAATATTGATTGAGAAAAAGAATAATAAGTTAAGGACAAAGTATGCCTGTTTAATTAATATTGGCATAACTAATTTATTTTAAAATCTGTTATTTTTTGAGAGAAAACCAAAATAATGGAGCTATTCAGAAAGGAAGAGAAGTTTTTGTACTACCTCTCTTTATAAACTTTATATACTTATCTTTATGTAAATTAAGTTTTTGTAATAATACATATTAAGAAATTATGCCTAACTAAACATGAAAGAATATAGGACAGCAGACAAAAAATTTTAATAGGTATTGTATAGTTTTTTATTTATCAGTTTATTTATAAGTATTATATGTCATACCAGGCCCTGTGCTAAGTACTGTAGAATCAAAAACAAACAAAAACACCCATAATTTAAGTCTCTACTCTGAAGGATCTTATACCTAGTGATTGGGATTCCTGGTGTCAATACTTAAAGCCGTCTAAACTAAACTGAGCTACAACTAAAATGACCAACAGTATTTCCCTTCTGTTATACTATACACATGTACACATATCCACAGACACACACACCCACAAAACACACACACATACATATTTATATTTATCAATATGTGGCATATACATATCATTTTCACAAGATATAAGTTTCCAGTAACATTTCAGTGCTACTATTGAGATATTTTAAAATGTTTAGTTTGATAGAGTTTAAATTCTAAACTAAAGCCAAATAGGACATAAATATGGAATCATAAGGTTACTAGTTGATCTGTATGTAACCAGACCTTTCATTCATGAATTCCTTACATATTTTCACTAAGGATTTGCACAGTCTCTTCTTGAGGACTTCAGAAGGGAGGGTACTCACCCTCTCCAATAATAGTCCATACCACCCTTAAAAAATACTGAGCTTCTAGATCATTCCTTCTGGTAAATTTGGACTCCTACTATTTAGAGTAAGAGAAGATTCAAATCAATAATGTCATTATCTCTGAAAAATGATAAACCTGTCTGGTCCAAACATGAAGACAGAAGCCTGATATGTCACACTTATGCACGTCATCCAAACCCAAGGATGGGGGGATGCCCACTGCCGGAACACTGATTATATCCTTTCCCAAAGGAGGCCTGATAGCCATAGTCTTTCTCTTCTTTAACCAGCTACAAACTCAATATTTCATCCCTCTCCTTACATAAGACTATTTAAAATAAACTTTTTTTTTAAATGTGTAGAGATATCATTCATAGTTTTATATAGTTGGGGGTTAGAAATCATAGAATCAAAATATACCTCCTGGGGGGCACCTGGGTGGCTCAGTAGGTTGAGCATCATACTTTTGGTTTCAGCTCAGGTCACTCAGGTCATGGTCTTGGAGTCCTGGGATCGAGCCCCACCTTGGGCTCCATGCTCCCTGCAGAGTCTGCTTGGGATCTTCTCCCTCCCCCTCTACCTCCCTCTGTTCTCTCTCTCTGTCTCTCTCTCTAGCTATTAAATAAATAAATAATAAATAAATAAATACATAAATAAAATCTTAAAAAAATACCTCCTGTACCGCAGGGTCACAGATTCCCTTATATTAAGAGTTGTAAATAAAATACATCTTTATGTATTTTTTCTATAAATGATTATATTTTTCTTTTTTTTTTAACTTTCTTAACCTTTTTTTTATATTAACATATAATGCATTATTTGTTTCAGGGGTATAGGGCTGTGATTCATCAGTCTTACATAACACCCAGCGCTCAACACAACATATACCCTCCCCAATGTCCATCACCCAGCCACCCCATCCCCCCACCCCCCTCCCCTCCAGCAACCCTCGGTTTGTTTCCTAAGATTAAGAGTTTCTTATGATTATATTTTTCTTATAAAACCTTAATCTACATACTTGTTGGGCAATGCATTTAAGTATGTTTGTCCAATTCAATAAACTCAATCCACTATGATAATTTTTGCAGGCTTTTAGGGCTGAATCATTTTCTCAGATTTCTTCTCTCTTTCTCCCTACTACAGTCCCAAACGGGAGTTGTCCTAAGTGGCCTTATGTTAATGGGATTGAGGTTGTCCTTTGCCCCACCCTGACATCTATATTCAAGTGACAGTGACTGGAAATTGTTCAGGTGGGATTGTACTGATCACCCTCCTGAAATTTCTGTTGATGTCCAATAATGAAAATCATGATTAGTGTGACGAATGTTGTGTTTCCTCTATGCCAACCCACGGAAATTGCCTTTTTTTTGTTTGGTATTCCCTAACCCATGTACACCTCCAGAAATTTGGCTCCTAGTAGGAAGGTGAAGGCACATGGGTCCCCTCACCTTCTTCTCCTACCTTATTTTCAAAAGTAATTTTATTTTCATGAATCAATTTGAAAAGGTTTTTGAAATGCAGTTATGGAGAAGGAAGACAATGTCCGTAATCTCATTACACATTGATAATTATAGATAATAAATTTGGTCTATTTCTATATGCTAAAGCAATGCAGAGCACCTTTTAATTAATTCAATAAATACTTGTTGAATGCCAGCTTGGTTGCCAGGCTCTGTTTTATGTGGTAGGGATTTGGCAATCAGCTACAATGACAAGAACAACAATAGCAAAACAAACAAACAAACAAACAAAACTTCCATCCTTTGGGGAGTCTACAGTCTCATGATTATCCTTAGTGTTCAAATGAGTACTTTGTTTAAAAAAATATATGATAAGAATTTTCATGTTATTACATAATTTTATAAAGACTATTTTACTTTAATATGTGCACTACATTCCATATAATGGATATATGTTAGATTTTAAAAATCATTTGATTTTTTAATCTCATATTGGATGTTGTTCATGTCTTCCATAATAAATGTCATTATAAATAACTTGCGTATTTGTTCATGTAGTTGTTTTATTCTAGATTTCTGTTTTATTTAACCCTAAGTTATTACCAGAAGTTGAATCACTGGGACTAAATGGATATATATTTTGAAGCTCTGGGTATATTTTGGTAACTTGCTTATACAAATGTCCCTGTTCATGTTTCTAATAGCAGCATAACGAGGGTGTCCATCTCTTTACACTGTTCTGGATAGAGTATTATATAATTTTTCTCCAGTTACTGTAGTTAAAAACTGCTGTGCCAGGGCTTTCTCTCTCTTTTTGCAATCTGTTTTATGTATTGAGATCATCATGTCTCCTACTACTTTTTGTTTTCTTCATTTAAAATGGTTTATAATTTTTCTTTGTCTAATTAACTACTGAAGTCTTATTACAAATTTTAAGCTCTAAGTACACAAAATGTTAATTGTCCACATTTTTTACAATCTGTTGTTTTTCTTTCATTACGACTACCTCTTGATGTGGGAGTTTTGTTCTTATTTTTTGTTACTGAGGTATGCTTGACATACAATGTTATATTGGTTTCAGGTGTACAGCATGGTGATTTGACAATTCTATGCATTACTCAATGCTCACCATGATAAATGTGCTCACCATCTGTCACCATATGGTGTTATAACAGTGTTATTGACTATATTCCCTCTGCTGTACATCTCTCCTCCATGGCTTTTCTATAACTGGATATTTGTGACTCTTAATCCCCTTTGCCTATCAAGGAAATAAATGAATGGGGTTTTATTCTTATTGTCATTGTTATCCCCAGTACTGCAACCAGCACAGGTGGTACTTTCATGGAATCAGGTCTGCCAGTCTCCCAGGATGCTGATTTCTAGGCTGGGATGTCGTATTTTCTGTTTCTGTTAGCGAGATATTCTCAGCTTTGACGCTTTTAAAAATTTATTGTATTTATCCTAAATGTGGAATCAATATCAGTGTTAGTATGAGGTAAGAATCTAAGAAGTTTATTTTTCCCTTTTCACATTCTAAACAATTCTCCCATCTATTTTAATTTACTGATTTTTAACTCATTAATTAATAGGGCTCGTTTCATTACAAAATTATTATCTAGTATGAGGATAGCCCTTTCTAAGCAGACACAATTCATATTTTAATATCATATATATTCTCAGCTGAAATTTTTGTTCTGAGTATTTTATTCTCATTGATCCTTGAGTGATGCGTAAAAGAATAGTACCCAGCCAGCCATATGAGTTAATGAACCCTGACAGTTAATAGAGCACAAGTGCCAGAGCCACTTTAATAACCTTCACATCTGTATCTTAAATAGATAAAGAAGACAATTCTAAGACATTGAAAGGGCAAGCGGTAATCAATCACATGTAACCATTGAACTCAAAGCTAATTTATTTTTATTTGTTCATAAATTTCTATAGCTTCTTCCATTCCCAAAGTCTCTTTAGTATCCTTCTTATCACTTGTAATAAAGATTCTGATTCCATTTGGAACATTTGACTGCTGACAGATTTCCAGTCCCAACATTCCCCTTTCCTCTTCTGTCTGTCTGGGCAATCTGACAGAAAGACTGAGTGTGCCCTCCTAGGACACCAGTAGGAATTCCACCCCAAACCCATCCCACAAAGTCACCCCAGCTGTGTCCCCAGCCACGGGAACACCCCAAGCCAGTTGCCTCTCCTTTGTCTCTCAAACCATATTTGGACATGTTTGGGAGAGAAATTTTTCTTCTCCTCTTGGTGCGTGTGTGACATTATCAATCTCAACATCCAAGCCAGTTATGAGATCCATCTTGCCTCTGTGGGGTGAGTACAACACACTCAGTTTGATTTCTCTAGTAATAACCTAGGTACAGTTCTGACCAATCAATTGATATTGCTGATTACTAAATGTCAATCATCATTTTTCCAAGCACTTGGGCTACTTTGCTTTTTTGAAATTTTTCTTTTCTCTCATTTCATTGCTTAATATGAGCAAGTTTTTAAGTTCTTTCCAGAAGGAGAAAAGGTCTGAGGAACCATCTAGATATTTCTGCTGTACAAGGGAGTGGTAATAACAAAAATAATGGAAAAGAGACATGAATGAGGAGAGAAAATGAGGATTTAAAGTAGCCTCTATACACACTCCTGGATGTGCAGAGAAATCAGTACATAAGACGAACTGACATAATTATGGAGAATTATTAGTGGTTTAAAAAAGAAGAAAATATTGATAACAATGTGTATTTTACAGAGCCTTTATGCAAAGAAGGGAACAATAAGAGGGAACAAAAATAGTTTACATGTGAAATGAAGCCTAGGCACATTACTTTAAGCTAGGCTGAAAATAATCTAAAGGAAAAACCTCACTTTTTTTCCCCTTTATTTTGCCTTCTTTTCTTATTTTTTTCCTTCCTTCTTCATTTTCACATGTATGGCCTTTATTACATGAGTGACCTGAGTCCACTTACTGGAAAATGCAACAAAATGGTAAGATTTGCTGTTTTGCTGCAATTTCCCTCAAAACTGCGTCCATACTGATAAGAAATTTCAAAATTTAGAATTGAACCTTAAAACAGCATTTTATTGTTACCTACCATAACACCCATAAAAAGACAGAAGTTAAGTTCAAATCACCAGACCAATATTCAGAAGCAGAAATCTGAATATAACCAATCTGATTTCATGCAGTCGCTCCTGTTTGAAATCCAATGTTCAAGTATTGGTTCAAGGGTTCTTATATGCATATTTCTAGTCCTCATCTTCCAGTCAGCGTCAGCACTGATACGTCAGTCCAGCCAACATCTCTAACACTTTGTACTGCTTTATGGGAACAAGTGGTTTCCCTTGGAGGAATCGTAGATACAACTGTGTAAATATATTAACAGTAATTATGTTTTAAGTAAAGAGCACCATAACTTAGCCCGTTACTTTTCCTGGTGCCACTATTTGACATCAATCAATTTTTAAAACATATTGTATTTATTTATTTATTTGAGAGAGAGAGAGAAAGCAAGCATGAGTGGGGGGAGGGGCAGGAGGAGAGAGAGAAGCAGGCTCCCCGCTGAGCAGGACCCCAGGATCATGACCTGAGCCAAAGGCAGATGCTTAACCGCCTGAGCCACCCAGGCACCCCCACATCAGTCAATTTTTAATTGGGATAGGAGAAAGTCTCCTTTTCCTTCTCTTTCTACTTTTCTTCCTCTAAATCTGTTTCCGTTAGTTTCTAAGGAACTAAAGTAGTGCTGCCTATGCACATTAGACTCATAAAGTTTAAGTAAAACAGCATTTCTGAAATCTTTGGTATTTTCCTAAGAGTTCAAGGAGAGTGGTTTGTTACAACATTATGTCAGGCATTGTCTTCATATGCTTGAATCTTCACATACCGTAAAGATGAGATATCTCTATATGGATACATACATATACATTCTAAAAATATTATATGTTTACTTTTAGAAACATGTCTTGGTATGTTGAAATATTTTATGAAATGAAGTTGTAAAGTTGTCCAGTGGTTCCCACAGGAAAGAATAATTTTTACTGTTGAAAAATTATTTTCAAGACTTGCTTTCTTTTTTAGAACAAAGGCAAGATTCAGGGAGAGAAGAGAATTGTATTTTCAAACTGCCACTCAGATATTAGTTTGAGAATTCTTGACTCTGGAAAATAAATTGGCATGTGGGAAGTTCAAGAAAAATAGTTTTGTTAAATAGTCACTTGCTCTGCTTTAGAAAATGTTTGAGACTTACCCTGGGGATTTGAAAAATAATTTTACCAGTCTTACCTTGGGAACCCTCATTAACT
Source organism: Zalophus californianus (assembly GCF_009762305.2). Lineage (NCBI taxonomy): Eukaryota > Metazoa > Chordata > Mammalia > Carnivora > Otariidae > Zalophus > Zalophus californianus. The sequence goes on from NC_045607.1 coordinate 39,564,705, forward strand.
TTCCTCCTTGCTACGAGGCACAACGGGAATTGTCACACGTATACTCTCGATTGCAACGGAAAAAATAGTACATCTCTGGAAGGGTGGGTAAGATATTTTGGGGTTATTACAATGTTCAAACTCTCATTGTATGTTCTAATTTCTAGGAATTGAGCTAAAGAATATAGTAAAGGGAAGAAAACTAACATGTAATATAAACATCATAGTGTTTCTCAAATCAAAAAGTATTTTTCACTCAAATCACTTGAAATTTAGAATATTGTCTAAATTTGAAGAATATCTCTAAATATTGTCTAAATATGAAGCTGTGACATGAAGAAATGAAGCCTCTAAAATTTCACATATGCTACTTAAAATCTACATAAATGTCTCCTTGTTAGAATAAAGACAGGAAGAGATAAATATAAAAGAATGGATTGTGAAGATGATGGGATTTTTAATAATAAAATCTTTTAAAATTTTCTATTTTTCTATATAGTAGTGTTTGTACAATAGCATAGTAGTCTTTGTAAAAATAAGGTTCTTAGGTTACTATAATTATACAAATGAAAAAAAATAGGTACTCATTTCATTTTGGTGACTGAGGAAGCTGTATTATTTACTGAGGAGTTGTTCCCTGAAGTGACATGCATGAGGATCGAAAGGTGTAGGCTATTTCTGACCAGGAGGATAGTGTTTTCCTTAAGCCAAACATTCACGCATGTCCAAATACAGATATTGTTAAGCATGTGATGAAAAGTGAGTGAGAGCATTTCCTTTCAGAAATTATCTTTTGAAGGCAGTTGGTTTATGTCTATTTAACTTAATCCGGGATGGCAGAATCCTGAGGAGTAACCGACAAGGTAAAGAAAGCTCCAGAACCCTGGGCAATATTCAAATCCCAACAGCCATCTAGAGAAAAGGATGATTGGAAATTGGGACACCCATGATGTCTTAGAGGGTTGGAAAAGAACTGAGGTCAGCCACATATCTGAGCACCATGAATACACCAGCTACAGGATCAGTGCACCCTGCCTTAAAAAGCCAGCTGCAATGAAACACTTTCGAATGGAGAAGCATCTGGATGTTGAGGATATCAGAGAAGCCTCCTGCTGGCCTGGAAGTAAGTTTTGGGGCACCATTTCTTGGGCAGAGATGGGAGTGGCTTGAGATACACTTTCAAGGAGGAGGGAGTACAGAAGACCCAAGTCACTGAGTGGAGAAAGGCTAAGGTTATCATTTTCCTTCCAGAGGAGATCAACTATGCCTGAAGAAACAGAACCTACAAATAACCGAGGTACTCCTTGGTAGGAGCCTCACATCCACCAGAGTTTTCGTGAGGTAACTTTGCCATGCATTCACTATCCACCTGAGTGATGGTTGCTGCCTTTTATGTTGGTTTATTTTCTTTCTCACCTTTACTCACCTGTGATGATCTGGAAAGTGGAAAGTAGAATGAAAAATCAGCTAACCTTAAGAAAAGGAAAATGCAGCCCGGAAAGTTATTGCCCAAAGTGAGATTAGAATTTCTTAACTTTCAAAAGACTGGACTGGAGCAAACATGGGTATCAACAGAAAGTCTCTTCAATAAGAGCCAGTATGATAAAACCTGAAATTGTGTATCACGGGGAATAAATTATAGGTACCTAGGTAGATAGGATATATACCTTATTCTGGTTTTGGATTATATCAAGATCCTGAGGCTATTTTCTCAGAGGGGGGAAAAATGTCTTACCTGACGAGTCTCTCTATTACATGGGGAATGTGATGGAAGAGGAGAATGGCAGAAGAAAGGCATTGATTTGGGGAGTGTGTGAAGCTAGGGTGCCAGGGGCATTTGCTGGAAGCAGAAAAGATTGAGTAGTTAACTGTCAGAGGCAAAAATAACTGCCAGCCTAGAGCTGAAAGGTGCTGGGAGGGGGCTAGAATGGAGCACACAGAAGGGCTCCATAGGCAAATGCTGCTCTCATGGAGAAGCCCTTCTATTTCTGACCCAGTCTGAAGGAGTGGTCTGGCCCACAGGGCTCTCTGCTTTCAGTTCCTAGCAGTGATGGTCAGGAATAAAGAAGGTTAGAACAAAAGAAGAAAACCCTGCCAATGCCAAGCTTTCACCAAAGCCGAGGTATGCATGTGCAAGTTTCTAGCATGATGCCTAATAATTTGCAAATATTCAATATCTGTGTGTGTGTTAAAACATAAAAATGTTTTAAAAGATTTTATTTGAGGAAGAGAGAGAGAGCATGAGCAGGAGGAGTGGCAGTGGGAGAAGAAGAAGCAGACTCCCCACGGAGCAGGGAGCCCAACGAGGGGCTCAATCCCAGGACCCTGAGATCATGACCTGACCCAAAGGCAGACGCTTGACTGACAGCCACGCAGGTGCCCCAAAACATAAAATTTAATTTGTCCTCCATTTTTTTTTCTTCTCAGCTAACTGGTCTACAAGATGACTGCCATGCTGTAGCTGCTGGAGGTAGCCTGATCAAAAACACCGTCAGTGTGGAGATGATTGATTGATTCTTCTTTGTATCTCCTGTAATACCCACATCTTTGATCTAGCCAACCATTAAAGAGAGCATGGTTGTATTATAGGTATTAAACAGCATGTATTATATACAGGTCCAAATGGTAAAGAGCAAGTAGATGAGTTAGAGGGAGGATATAATACATAAGGAAAGAGGTTCTTGGTGTCCGGAGGGGGGCCTTTTCCTCCCAGCTGCTTACTTGAGTGGTCTGCAAGCACGTCTTCAGCCCCCAAATGAGGCCTATGTGGAAAAGGACGACATCGAGCAAAGGGCATAGGTGGAAACTCCCTCCCCCTGCAGCACATCATGTGCTACTCTCAGCTCAGTGGTTTAAAGAGAGCAAGAAGATTTACTTCAGATGGCTGGCGTCCCTGTCACCATCCCCAGACCCGTTTCTGAGAGAGGGGTGTGCAGGAGAGAGAAGAGGAGGTGGTGGTCATTCTGAAGCAAGGTAAGGGCTGGAGGATTATGAGGACAGCTTTGAACTGGGCTCAGCAAACTCCCTGCTTCCAAGAGACGTGCTACCATGTCGTGAGGGCCCGAGTAAAAATCTCAGCTTGTTCTCTGGTTTCCTAGGATACTGGAGTTTCATGTGCATTACTAAGGATAGTGGAGTTTAACCTAAGAAAGAAACATTTTCGGGAACTTAATCAAGGTTATCTTGAAGCAGAGTTTCGCTATTTCCTATTCACTAGTACCGTGAGTGCAAAAGGGGCATGCTAATAAGTGGAAGAGATATATATATAATATATACGTATATAATATATATATAATATATACGTATATAATATATATATAATATATACGTATATAATATATATATAATATATACGTATATAATATATATATAATATATACGTATATAATATATATATAATATATACATATATATTATATATATATAAAATAAATGAGCTGGAGAGAGAAGGATACTAGAATGCTTGACAAAGGGAGTCAGAAGGCCTGTGGATCACATGAGGGTCAGGGGATAAGAAAATATGGCTGGGATTTGAAACGGGACCCTGGGTAGGTCAGTTCTTCAGATAAATCGGGGTGTGGAAAGGATGCGGGGATAAACACAGGGTGACGTGTCACTCAGGAATTAAAGGTAGAGCCCCCTTTGCTTCCCAAACACTTTGAGCTGGGCCACTTCCTACACATACAACGGCTATGGGGCTTGCGGCAAGTCACTCTGGTTGCTGCTTAGGTCAAATACTGAAAAATAGTCTACCAAAAAAAAAAAAAAAAAGTGTAGCATGAAGATCAAACTTAAAGGGTAAAATAAAATAGAAAAACTTGATACATAGTATATATGAACTCACCACTTTTGCAGTCATTGTACTAGAAGCTGAGGATTATCTGCAATTTAACCTAAAACTTTCTTCTAGGTGTGTGTATCAGCTGAGGCTTTTCCACATTTGTTCTCTGGGTCCTGGCTTGAGACAGTAGTTTCTACTCTCACTATTCCAGGGGCCCCAGGACATAAGTAAATAATAAGGGAAGAGATATTAATTTAACAAGGGATTAGAATAGTGATGTTCATATACAGATGCCTGGGAATCATCACTCTGTCAGGAAAGGAACAGAAGAATAGCAGAAACCACTAAGATAACTCATGATCAGACAGAGGAGAAAGAAGGTTCGGAGGACGAAGCAGAGAGAAAGGAAGGGGTGGGAGGTAACTCGAGGAGAGAGGAGTACAGACACCCTGGGGAGAGAGGTAAGGTTCTAAGGGCAGAGCTGAGCTGGAACAGAGGACAATGGTCAGGCCCTCACCACCTCCTGACGGAAGTGTCCTGGGTCTAGTGTGCTGAGCTGAGACAGGCTGGTCTCTGCTAATAACTTCATAGGAGAAAAGAAAGAGAGCATTCCGTCCAAACGGCATTCCTCTGGGTGAGAAAATCGAAGTAAAAGATGTGTTTTTCTCTCTCCTCAGATAATACATAACATAGGAAACTAAATGGTAGTGAATGAATAATGCTAAAGGCTAGAAAAATTTGTAGAGAAGTGGAGAGAAGCTCCAGAGCTGAGCCAGCAGCGGAGGACGTGCCCACCATTGCTGGATAATTTGTAAGTTCTTCCTAAGTGGGAAATCTAAGCCTATCTAGAAATATGCCTTCAACCCAGGCTGTGGCTCCCGCCACTGAGGAGAATGCTTATTCCAGCTCAGAGATTTTCCCACAAAAGTTTGGAGGCACTGGCTTCCATATAGATTTTCAGATCCAGGGGAAAAAAAAATGAAATTAGGGGCTTTAGAAATTTATAGCTGCTCAAGGCAATTATTTCTGAGAATATTTGGGTCTAAATATTAAGATCTCAGAATTAAAGCAGTCTCAGGATTTCTAAGAGATTGATCACTTAGATGTTTGCCTGTTTTATACATGCTTTCCATGTTTATATCCTTAGAGCAATTGAGGCTTAGAGACCAGAATGTAGCTGGAACCCAAGAGTGTGGAAAAGGCAGCGTTGGGTTACAGACTTGCAAAGGCTTGAAGGATCCTTTATCTTATGGTGTCTGCATTTGCCCTCAAATATGAGAGAGTCCTTGCTATCAAAAGAAGCAGAAGGAGCTTAGATTTGATATTTCCAAGTAGTATCTTTGGTGGCCTGGAGCCAGGAGGAAAGATGTATTTTGCCTTCCTTGGGAACAAGGCCATAATGTCCTCAAATGGGAAAAGGACAGCCAAGCTGCCTCAGGGTGGGCAGGTCACAGAGTACCTGGGGCCTAGTTAGGCTCAGGATTTGGGCTTGTAACAGGCTATCTCTGAGACAGTTGGAATAAGGGGAAATTTACCCGTCTTTAACAATGAAAATTCCGTTACTCCCTTCTGCAGTGTTAGAGTGCTGCTATTAACCAATTTGCTCTCAACTTGGTTTTCTTAGTAACATGTTTTATCTTTGCAGATTTTGGAAGCAGGCCTGAGAATGGGAATCTGATTATTCAGCAAAAATCCTAATCTATAAAGAGGCTTTCTTACCTTAGACTCACTGAGGTATATATCCTGACATTGTAAGGGTTCAGAAGACCAGAACACAAGCCCAGTGTTCAGGTCAAGAGAACAAGAGCCTTGGAATCAGACACACTTGAATAAAAATTGAAATTCTTTTACTTATTTGTTGGGTCATATGATTTTCTTGCTTTCCCAAACCTCAGCGTTCTCATTTGCAAAATGGGGATAATAATAGATACAAGTATTTGTAAAATGTATTACATATGTACCTCAAACACTCGGTACAGTTTACTGCATACAGTACATTTTTCAAAACCGTAGTTATTATTTTATTATTAGTCCTAATATGCTCTCCTGAGTATTGTTTCCATAAATAGTTATTACCTGTCATAATTCTTTGATAATGTAAAATGAGATTGTAGGTGGCAAACAAGAATGGCAGGATATCTGGGAATAATGTCAGATGAAACCTCACTGAAGAATCTGGTAATGACGGACTTGAGGAGCTGGACTAAAGCCTGAAGGCTCTCTGCATGACTGCAGAGTCCTGTTGTTTTGGAGAGTAGATGCAGGAACAGAGGAACTTACAAGTAGTCAAATTTTAGTGCCCTGTAAAGGAATTCAACAGAATTTGTGATGTGGATGAGTAGCAGATGACGCGCTCCGTGTCAGTAAGTGTTCACATACGTGCTGAATGGCCTCATGAGGATATTCCTGAACTGAGTAGATGTTAGATACTGATTTTTAAGGCGCGCCTGAGTGGCTTAGTTGGTTAAATGTCTACTTTTGATTTCAGTTCAGGTCATGATTTCAGGGTCCTCAGACTGAGCTCCACACTGGGAGGGGAGCCTGCTTAAGATTATCTCTCTCCCTCTCCTCGGCCCCTCCTTCTGAACTGTCTTTAAAAAAATTTTTTTAAAAACCCACAATTTTTAAGCCTTTTCTTTATAAATTACATCTGGGACAAACTTACAAATAATATACCATCTAGAAATAATCGTTAACATTTTACTTTAGATATGTTACATATTTTACAAATTATAAATAAAATCAGCCTGCACGTATTTTATGACCCACTTTTAATTCACTGATTATAACGTAGACAATGTTAAGGGAATTTAACATTACTCATATGAATCACTTTAATGCTTATATATTATAGAGATGCATTTAATCATGAAATGACTATTTAGTACCTTCTGTGTACGGCCACCCTACTAGAACACCACCACCACGGTCCCTGTTCTCGGAGAGCTAGATTCTTGTGGAAGACTGACGATACAATGAGTTGAGACATTGTCTTTGTTATACTAAGGAAATAAAAATTAAAACCAAAATGAGATATCAGGTTCATACTCAAGTGACTATAATCCAAAGACAATATCAAATATGTAAGGAAATATTTTTAATTACCTCCTTTATCACTAGTGGCCCCTTTCCTACTCAGGTGTAAGCTGACTTCCCATCTTCCTTTTCTCCTACTCTTGCCATCATAACCTAATCTCAGACCAACAACTGGCATGTTACCCTTTCTTTAGTAACTTCTAAACATCTTGAGCAAAGTGTTGATCATGTCTATATATGCATATATATTAAATGTTGCATATATGTATATATATGAATTAGACAACAGAAGTATATATGTATATATAGTTCTATATACATTAAACATTATATATCACTTGCTGTGTGGCTGTCTGTGTATATGTGGTTGAAGACATGAATGAAAAGAGATTTTTCTTAGATTTTACTTTCCACTCTAAGAGCTTAGCTGTCTTATTCGCAGAAAATACTTTTTTTTTTTACTGTTGAATGAAAACTTTACAGTTTATTATAAGTGGTCAAACACAAGGCAACAATATTCTGATGTGGTCATATGTAAGTTTTACCTATCTTTACACTTTTTAAAATATTTTGTAAAGCCAGCTAAAAAAATTGGTTAACAAAATGTATTTTAAAGCAAAAGAACCACTGTCAGTACCTCATACGAACTCCATAGTGAGCAGGATGCTGTCCCACTACACAAGGACTCCTTCAAATTTGTCATCCACCTATAAGGTCACACAAAACCAGTTTTAAAAAATCTTGATCTGATATATGCTTATAAAGAAGAGTTGACGGTCCTGAGCAGTCACAGCAATAACTTAATTTACTTAAGAGAGGGAGATAAATGACAGGTAGAGAAATTTTCTGTCAAGCCGTGGAGACCTTGAGATGAAAGTGAAACTCGTTTCTGTTTTTTGTTTTTTGTTTTTTGTAACCAAAGGTCAGATCCTCAGTACCTTTAAGAAGCCCTCCTGGATGGCCTCTTTTCATTTCTAGGTGTCAAAATGAAATTGGATGAATCTGGAATTGTCACTCAGTTTTAATGAAATCAGAATCTCAGATAGATGAGGCAAAAAGACCAAGAAATGTGAAACTGAAAAATTAGGCTCAAATTATGGATTATTTAAAATGACAAGTCAAATATCTTTGTCTTTACTTTGATGACCTATTTTCAACGTTAGAAAATTTCTACAATCTTTGATCTTTGAAGGTACAATAGATTCGGTTGAGCTATTGCAAAATTATTACAGTGTGTTTATTCATTCTAAGCTTGTTATTGGCTATTATGTGTCACTGTGTACGTTTTTGGTCTTAATATTTTAGTGGAATGCAGTAATGATTCAAATCTCAAAAACAATTATGCACTGTGATCAAGGTTATGAAGGCAAAATACAGGACATTGTGGACGACAAAGTGGAAATAGATGTGTTATTGATTTCAGGGAAATTATTTTTAAGAAAATGGACCTCAACAAAAATGGGTAATATAGCTGGAACACAGACAAGAGGGAAAGAGGAAAGGAGAATGTGTTAGGGGCCAGCCTGGTACACACTTGTAGGCTGTGAAAAGGATTTTAGTTTTTATCTAAATTTAATTTTTATCTAATAAAAGCATGCAGTTTTAATCAGTGCTTTGACTTTTTGACCATGTTTTAATAACATCTTTATGCATAAAAAATGAAGACAAATAGGGTAATAGTTTCCTTTGAAGCTCAAGAATTTTACAAAGGAAATGACACTTCAAGCACAATGAAAAATCTCTATGTTATTCACCCCTAATTTTACAAAAAGGTTTTGGTTGTAGAATATGTCCAATTCTGCCTATTGTATTTAAACCTCTACAATTTTTCTTCTAGGAATAGTAAGAGAAAGGTAAAACTAGAGATGCAAAATGATCACAGAAAATAAACATTAAAGGGAGTAAGAGTGGCAGAGCAGGAGAGCTCCAGGGGTGATAGTCCTGGGATAGTAATTATCCAGATAAAATAGACTTACCTTTTTCTTTTTAGTTATTGGTATTTTATTACAGTGTTACTAGAAAGGGAGGAAAAAAAGACTTTATAAACCTATGTTTCTCAACAGAAATAGTAGGTGACTCTCTAAGTCCCACAGCCCCCCGCACAAGCGGGCCACCTAATGTAAGTTTCAGGCTTCAAGGGACATTTAAAAATAGTCACAGGGCACTTGGGTAGCTCAGTTGGTTAAGCATCTGACTCTTGATTTTGGCTCAGGTCATGATCTCAGGGTGGTGAGGTTGGGCTTTGCGCTGAGCATGGAGCCTGCTTAAGATTCTCTCTCTCCCTCTCCTTCTGCTCCTCCCCAACCCTCGCATGAGCTCTCTCTCTAAAAGAAAAGAAAATAATAAAAATAAAAATAATTGGTCACATACTTGACCATAAAGGAAATCTCAACAAAACCAAAGGATTGGAATCATCAGTATACAAAATTGAGAACTAAAAAGATATCCAAAATGTGTTATGTAAGTATTTAAAAAAATCAACATTTCTAAGTGATTCATAAGTCAAAGGAAATATCATAATGGGGAATTTAAATATTTTGAACGGAATAACAAAACACTATCAATAAATTGTGGGATGTAGCTAAAGCAATATAAGTAGGGAAACTTTTGGCTTTAAATGTGTATAAAAAAGTTTAATAGATCAGTGAGCTAAGAAAGGAGCAATAGAGCAAATCCCCCCCAAAAAAATACGTCCTTTGAAAGCATTCATCTGTGTCCATATGATACTGTAATTCATGTTGTTTCTTTTGAATTTGCATGTCATATATTACAATCGTAGAGCATTTGTTTATCCACTTCTAATTAAACACCATCACTAAAGCGCTGAAAGTTTGTTATTAGGAAATGTCGTGATAGCAGACAAAATTGAAATACCTTAGGCCTTTAACAAAATTGCTCACATTTAACCACATCTGTGCTTTGTCACTGTGTTTCCCTTCTATTACATACATAATATTAGTGGCCAGAAAAAGAATAGTATGTTTACTGAACTTGCGGGACCTCTCATCTATCTTCCACCTTTTGTTCTTATTTTATTTTTTCCCATAAATATTCTGTTCTACCACTAGATTCATTGCCAGTTACAGGGATACATTTCCACAGGCCAGCTACAGTTTTTCAAACAGTCCTGGTAAAGTTTCAAATGCATGCTTGCAAGATTATAAAAATGGCACTGGATATGTAGTTCCAATTTTAAGAATATATATTAAGAAGTCAGAAAATAATCATTACCTCTTAGTACTGCACCTTAATACCTATAATAACTTTTTGTGTTGGCCAACTGCCATGTGCCATGCTGTGGCTTGTATGATTTTAATTATTTTTGATATAACAGTTCTATTTTATCCACAAGGAAATGGAGGTCAGGGAGTTTATTTTACTTGTCAAACCAGTTATGAAGCCTAGGTCCTAACCTAGATTTGCCTGCTTTCCTTGTGCTGTTCATCATACCTTTAACTTTCAATTTGGATTACATAATTCCTTTGGGTTCCACTTTATTTTCCATCAAGCTTATGTCTTTAATTCCATGCCTTTTCTTATTCTCCTATTCACTTTCATCATTGACTGTTCTGTTTTTGTACATAGGCATGGGGAGTTTTCCTATATTCAACCAGCTGCCCTGGGCCTGATTTTCACTGTATGTTATGAAACAGTTGCTTCGATTCCTTGAACATCTCTAAGTAGACCTGGTCATAGAGCTATTTATGCCATTAAATAAATGTATCCCCAAAATGTGTTTCATAGAACACTACTCCAATGAAGTGTTCCTTAAAAATGAGATGTCAAATTCAAGTAAGTTTTAAAAATTCTTCCTATATATCTTTTTTTATACCTTTCTTAATGTCAGTTTACTTCCAGTAAATGCTAGCATATTATATGATTGTTATAGACATCATATAGTATAATAGTCCATCTTAAATCTTTGATCATAGAAAAATGTTGCTTATTTGGAAAAAAAAAATATTTCCTAGATTTCTCTCTCTGCTCTCCTTACTGGCACTCACTTGCAGTATGCTTAAGAGTTTATTGAGCTCACAGTTACTACATGGGTTGGAGAAGTTCAGAAATAGTTATCTGAAGGACATATACAAATGTGTCTATTTTTATGTTTATGATTATACTTATTTCCAATAATTACCATGACCTGTAAAGGTTCTAGATAACTTGGGAAATTAAACATTTAACATTCATTAGATTTCTATGCATTAACATTCTATTCACTTAGTTAATACCAGAATTTTAGATGTCACATATGATCTCCAAGTTGCTTTCCCTTTTTTTTCCATGCCGAAAAGAAAAAGGCACAGGGATGCCTGGGTGACTCCATTGGTTAAGTGTCCAAGTTTTGATTTCGATTTAGGTCATAATCTCAGAGTCCTGGGATTGAGCCCCAAATCGGGCTTCCCACTCAGCCCAGCCAGGATCTACTTGTCTCCCTCTCACTCTGTCCCTCCTCCTGCTCGTGCTCTCTCTCTCTCTCTAAAATAAATCTTTTTAAAAAGTAAAGGCATAATAATGTTTAGCTTTTTATAAGATATCCTAAATGTATGTGTTTTCCAAAGGGGTAGAAACTTGAGCGTTATTTTTGAAATATGTATGATATACACAGGTTGCTAAATAGGAAACATGAAAAATTACAAAATGAGCAAGAGGTAGTTATATCTCTTAAACATACTTGATTTCTGTAGATCCCTGACACAAGAGTAAATCTGTCCTGGGAACATTATCAGAATAATTATTACCTTTTTATTTTTCTTTTGGCAATAGGAAAAAACAACTCAAAAATCAATAAACAACTAGACCAGCAATCTAGGTGTTGATTAATTCAGAAACTGTTTACCTCATTGCATAATTCTGCTATGCAAACAATTATTGCCTAGATATATGCAAATTTCAAATCCAAGATTCCACCAAGAGAATTATTGATTTCCATAAAAGAAGAATATGTGCAGCAGAGCATGACCAAATAGATGTACTCCTGAGCAACTGATAGGTCATGACCCTTCTCTGTGGGGACCTGTGCAAAGCGTTCATGTAAATTCTATTGAATTTGTGACCAGTCACCCATAAAAGATAATTATATATGTCTGAATGTGAAGTGACCTGATCATCCTATTAAACATGGCTTTAGAATAAACCATAACTATAGTGGGGTTTACAGTACAGCAAGATGCATAAAAATACACAGGAGGGCTTCTCCACAGTGTTTGAGAGAGAAATATAAATAATTGAATCTAGCATGAGAATTAAATTTACCCAATCTACAGAAAGGCTCAAGACAAGATGTCAAGATGTGCTTAGTAATGCTGTTTAAGTACTTAATCTTTGGAAATAATGGTCAAAGAGAAATACACTTATTCTAAGAGATAGGAAAAAAACAAAGTTCTCTTGGTGGGTTGAAGTGGTTCTATAGCTGCTTTCAGCCAAATATGTTTAATCGAAGAGAAATGTTCACAAAGTTCTATAGTAGAGAAACACTGGAGATAGGGAGATAGTCTAAGATGCTAACAGACACTGCAGTGTCTCTTACTATTGTTACAATGAAATTTGTGTAATCTTTTCTTGATTTGTGCTGACTGTTCTATTGTTAATTGTATACCATCCATAGGTAAGAACAAAATGGTCAGTGATTGTCTTGAGCTGGGGGGAGCCCATCTCCACAAATTTGGATTCAATAAGTCTTCATAATTCATACATATATTCATGTATCCATATGCATTCATATATGTATGTAATTTCTTAATATGATATTGGTAGACAGTCTGATATAGTATATCCTGAGTAATTATTTCAAATAATAGCAAAGTGTCTGACAGAAATGTATGTTTTTAAGTCTCTATTGCTTGACCACTCTTTATGAAAAATACTAAAACTGATCTTACATTATCTTTTAAAATTAGTCAATACCCTGTATAATTTTTTTACTACATAAGTAGCAGTTCTTTTCATTGATCACTAATTTCATCATCCATGCAGTATTTTTACCTCCTCCTTTTCATATATTCATTACAAACTTTTTTTGCTACTTGCACAAAGATAACATCTGGTGCCGAGAATTTCCCTTAATCAACTTTCCTAATTGGAGAAACGAAAATGTTCACAAATATTTATTTTACAGTAAGATAAGTGACATGAAAAAGTAATGCCCATACTGCTGTTGGAACAAAATCAATGCACGTTTGAAGAAGACAGGGTAAAGTTTTTTAGAAAGAAAACCTTAAGTGGTATCTTGTAGAATAGATAGAAGATAGGTTTATGGGGAAAGAAAACTAGCGAAAGGGTCCCAAGCAGCCGAGATAGCTTGGGGAAGAAAGGAAGACTGAGAGTGGCATGTTTGAGAACTTTAAGTACAGCCCTTGGACCAAAGATGGAAGGTGATGACTGTAAACTCCATGGGCACTATGAAAATCGCAGGTTGAAATCTGTGAAGTAGAAATATAGAAAGCGTTTTGTTTGGCTTCATTTCACCCAAATGATTTTCAAAATTTCCCACTGTCACTGAAATTCTTAGTCACAGCTAATACACAGGATCAGTCCGCAAGCCTTAACCAGGTCTGTGTGCTCACATGTGATTCCTTTGCTGCACTTTCTACCCACATCCACATTTTCATGATCAAATGAATATACACAGAGCAGCGATGCACAAATAAGGCCCATTGGCTAATTCCACTCTATAGTGCTCACTGATTTTTCCAAGATTTTTTTTTCTTAGGGCTAAGAATCAGGAGACTCTATCTCTAATTACAGCCAATCACCTGGCTGGGGACCTGGAGCCAAAGTGTCTCCTTTTGGGCATTATATAAATATGAACAGGTGGTTATCAAAGTTGTTTGTGTTGCAGTCCTATGTTAAAATAAAATAACACATTGGAATCTAATAGAAAGCCTAACATTCTGGTCAAAAAGCACCTCTGGAGGGTGATAAGCTTTGGATGTCATCTTTGTATTGAATGTCCACTGGGTACTCTGAGTCACTTTCTCAGGACACATAAAGCTCAGATATACACAGATGGAAAACCCTTCCAGCCAACTGCTTCCCAGAACATTTCTTCACTTTCAAATATGAAAGCTCCAGTTAATACATAATTCTATATTCTCCATGCCTACAATCTCTTCTCTATCAACTGTGGTCTATAGCACATGTCATCTCTAGAAAGGACCTCAGGTACCACTATTTTCACCTCTGTTTTGCAATGATTTTAATATGTATACTTTTCCACATTAAGAGGCTCCACATTGTCAAAGGGAGGGGTCAACACTAAGGATTCCTGGTGGAGAAGCAGTCATTCCTGTAATATTTCTCTGGCTTTCTCTCTCTCTCTCTCTCTCTCTCTCTCTCTCTGTAAAGCTCTCCTGTTATCCCCCTGACTCTTTAATGTCTGATATCAATCCACATCTCAAATGGCACATCCCATGGATAAGTTTCCTTAGTTTCTTCCACTTGAAACTGATCATCCCCAAATTTGTTAATTATCTAAATCTTTATCCAAGTGAATGTCAATGCCTTATCGTCCACATCTTTAACCACATTGGATATTTTAAGTATATTTAACATTGATTAATCTTAAGTGTGGAATATTATTTCAGTGCTCTTTTAATTTGCTTTCAAATATGACTACAAAAAATGAACAAATTGTCTTATATTTATTGACCATTTAGGCTTTCTCTTTTGTAATTTACTATTCATATTCTTGGGCTATGGTTGAGTAATATTCCATTGATTATATATACCACTTCTTCCTTTTCCATTTTTCAGTCATTCATCTTGGGCTGCTTCCATAATTTGGCTATTGTAAATAATGCTGCAGTAAACATAGGGGTGCATATATCTTTTCATTTTCTTTGGGTAAATATCCAGTAGTGGAATTACTGGATCGTACAGTAATTCTGTTTTTAATTTTTTGAAGAACTTCCACACTCTTTTCCATAGTGGCTACACCAGTCTGCATTCCCACCAACAGTACACGAGGGTTCCTTTTTTTCAACATCCTTTCCAACATTTATTGTTCCTTAATTGTAGCCATTCTGACAGGTGTGAAGTGATGTCTCATTGTGGTTTTGATTTGCATTTCCCTAATGATGAGTGATGTTGAGCATCTTTTCATGTCAGGAGACTGTTCTTTTATGTATTGCTGTGTAATAGAATGTCATTATAAATATTTTATAAATTGTCTATCCTTTCCTTGGTACATTTGAGTTCTTTCCAATTTTTATCTGTTATGACTAAACTTCCTGTAAATACTTATGTAAATATCTTTTGATAGATTTTTGCACTAATTTGTCTTTGGAATGGTATCTGAGTCATAGGGGATATATATAAGTTTAGTTTTAGTAGATATTGCTAAGAATTTTTTAAAAAATTGATCAACAAATAATCTCATCAATGGTATATGAGGGTTCTAGTAGCATTAGTTTCTCATCAATACATCCAGAGTTAGTTTCTTAAATTTAGCCATTTTGATGGGTGTGTTCTGTAATCTCATTGTAATTTTAATCTTCTTTTCACTACTGATAATGATGTTGAATATCTTTTCATATGCTTATTGATTATCTAGATACACTCATTTGTAATGTGGTTTTATAAAACTTTGTCCCACTTTTTAATCGTATTTTTTTTGCCTCTTTTCTGGATTTCTAATGTTCTTCATATATTCCAGATACAAGTCATTTTCAGATGTATTTACCAGACTATCTTCTTTTCATTAGCTTTAAAGATGATTTCTTTAGATGATCAGAAGTTCTTTAATGAATGTGAATGTACTATATGAATTATTTTCCTGTTTGATTAGTGTTTTATGTTTATTAATATTTAAAAAATATTTTGCTCCTCCAAGGTCCAACATGAAGATGTTCTCCTCAGTGTTGTTTCCCCCCCCTAGAATGTTGTTTTAGTTTTAAAATTTATTGATTAATCTGATAAAATCTACAATCAAACTCAAGTTAATTTTTCTATATGGTGTAAGATAGGATGTGACTTTATTGATTTTTATCTGTCTGGATATCTAATTCCTTAGCACTATTCATGGGGGGGAAAATTTATCATAATACCTTTGAGGTACCTTTGTCATAAAATTACCATAATACATTTTGAGGTACCTCTGTCATAAAAGCCTGTAAATATGTAAGGCTATTCTGGGCTTTAAATTCTGTTTCATTAACCTAAATGAGTATGGATGGTATAGTATCAAATATTTTCATTACTATAGTGTTGTAGTTATCTTGTGGGTCATTTGCATAATTTTTCTTGTTTCATGTTTTAGAAGCTTGAATCATGGTATTTAAACTTTCTTTCTGTCTAATATGTGCATTTTTAAAATTTTTTTTATTGTTAATCACCATACATTACATCATTAGTTTTTGATGTAGTGTTCCATGATTCATTGTTTGTGCATAACACCCAGTGCTCCACGCAGAATGTGCCCTCTTTAATACCCATCACCAGGCTAACCCATCCCCGCAACCCCCTCCCCTCTAGAACCCTCAGTTTCTTTTTCAGAGTCCGTTGTCTCTCATGGTGCATCTCCCCCTCCGACTTACTCCCCTTCATTCTTCAGAAGTACAGATCTGTGATTCAACAGTCTTACACAATTCACAATGCTCACCATAGCACATACCCTCCCCAATATCTATCATCCAGCCACCCCATCCCTCCCACCCCCCACCACTCCAGCAACACTCAGTTTGTTTTCTGAGATTAAGAATTCCTCATATCAGTGAGGTCAAATGATACATGTCTTTCTCTGATTGACTTATTTCACTCAGCATAACACCCTCCAGTTCCATCCACGTCGTTGCAAATGGCAAGATCTCATTCCTTTGGATGGCTGCATAATATTCCATTGTGTATATATACCACTTCTTTATCCATTCATCTGTCGATGGGCATCTTGGCCCTTTCCACAGTTTGGCTATTGTGGACATTGCTGCTATAAACATTGGGGTGCACGTACCCCTTCGGATCCCTACATTTGTATCTGTGGGGTAAATACCCAGTAGTGCAATTGCTGGATCGTATGGTAGCTCTATTTTCAACTGTTTGAGGAACCTCCATACTGTTTTCCAGAGTGGCTGCACCAGCTTACATTCCCACCAACAGTGTAGGAGGGTTCCCCCATCTCCACATCCCCGCCAACATCTGTCATTTCCTGACTTGTTAATTTTAGCCATTCTGACTGGTGTGAGGTGGTATCTCATTGAGGTTTTGATTTGGATTTCCCTGATGCCGAGCGATGTTGAGCACTTTTTCATGTGTCTGTTGGCCATTTGGATGTCTTCTTTGGAAAAATGCCTGTTCATGTCTTCTGCCATTTCTAGATTGGATCATTTGTTCTTTGGGTGTTGAGTTTGATAAGTTCTTTATAGATTTTGGATACTAGCCCTTTATCTGATATGTCATTTGCAAATATCTTCTCCCATTCTGTCGGTTGTCTTTTGGTTTTGTTGACTTTCTTTTGCTGTGCAAAAGCTTTTTATCTTGATGAAATCCCAATAGTTCATTTTTGCCCTTTCTTCCCGTGCCTTTGGCGATGTTTCTAGGAAGAAGTTGCTGCGGCTGAGGTCGAAGAGGTTGCTACCTGTGTTCTCCTTTAGGATTTTGATGGACTCCTGCCTCACGTTTAGGTCTGTCAACCATTTGGAGTCTATTTTTGTGTGTGGTGTAAGGAAATGGTCCAGTTTCATTCTTCTGCATGTGCCGTCCAATTTTCCCAACACCATTTGTTGAAGAGACTGTCTTTTTTCCATTGGACATTCTTTCCTGCTTTGTCAAAGGTGAGTTGACCATAGAGTTGAGGGTCCATTTCTGGGCTCTCGATTCTGTTCCTTTGATCTATGTGTCAGTTTTTGTGCCAGTACCATACTGTCTTGATGATGACAGCTTTGTAATAGAGCTGGAAGTCCGGGATTGTGATGCCGCCAGCTTTGCTTTTCTTTTTCAATGTTCCTCTGGCTATTCGGGGTCTCTTCTGGTTCCATACAAATTTTAGGATTATTTGTTCCATTTCTTTGAAAAAAGTGGATGGTATTTTGATGGGGATTGCATTGAATGTGTAGATTGCTCTAGGTAGCATTGACATCTTCACAATATTTGTTCTTCCAGTCCATGAGCATGGAACGTTTTTCCATTTCTTTGTGTCTTCAATTTCTTTCATGAGTATTTTATAGTTTTCTGAGTACAGATCCTTTGCCTCTTTGGTTAAATTTATTCCTAGGTATCTTATGGTATTGGGTGCAATTGTAAATGAGATTGACTCCTTGATTTGTCTCTCTTCTGTCTTGTTGTTGGTGTATAGGAATGCCACTGATTTCTGTGCCTTGATTTTATATCCTGCTACTTTACTGAATTTCTGTATGAGTTCTAGCAGTTTTGGGGTGGAGTGTTTTGGGTTTTCCACATACAGTATCATATCATCTGCGAAGAGTGAGAGTTTGACTTCCTCTTTGCCGATTTGGATGCCTTTGATTTCTTTTTGTTGTCTGATTGCGGTGGCCAGGACTTCTAATACTATGGTGAATAGCAGTGGTAAGAGTGGACATCCCTGCCGCGTTCCTGACCTTAGGGGAAAAGCTGTCAGCTTCTCACAATTAAGAATGATATTCGCTGTAGGTTTTTCATAGATGGCTTTTATGATATTAAGGTATGTACCCTCTATCCCTATACTCTGAAGAGTGTTGATCAAGAAAGGATGGTGTATTTTGTCAAATGCTTTTTCTGCATCTATTGAGAGGATCATATGATTCTTGTTCTTTCTTTTGTTAATGTATTGTATCACGTTGATTGATTTGCGGATGTTGAACCAACCTTGCAGCCCAGGGAAAAAACCCACTTGTTCGTGGTGAATAATCCTTTTAATGTACTGTTGAATCCTATTGGCTAGTATTTTGGTGAGAATTTTTGCATCCATGTTCATCAAGGATATTGGTCTGTAATTCTCCTGTTTGATGGTGTCTTTGTCTGGTTTTGGGATCAAGGTAATGGTGGCCTCATAAAATGAGTTTGGAAGTTTTCCTTCCATTTCTATTTTTTGGAACAGTTTCAGGAGAATAGGTATTCATTCTTCTTTAAATATCTGATAGAATTCCCCTGGGAAGTCATCTGGCCCTGGGCTGTTGTTTCTTGGGAGATTTTTGATGACTGCTTCAATTTCCTTAGTGGTTATAGGTCTGTTCAGGTTTTCTATTTCTTCCTGCTTCAATTTTGGTAGTTCATACATCTCTAGGAATGCCCCCATTTCTTCCAGGTTATCTAATTTGCCAGCATAGAGTTGCTCATAATATGTTTTTATAATTGTTTGTATTTCTTTGGTGTTGGTTGTGATCTCTCCTCTTTCATTCATGATTTTTGTTGATGTGGGTCATTTCTCTTTTCTTTTTGAGAAGTCTGGCCAGGGGTTTATCCATCTTGTTCATTCTATCAAAGAACCAGCTCCTAGTTTCATTGATCTGTTCTACTGTTCTTTTGGTTTCTATTTCATTGATTTCTGCTCTGATCTTTATTATTTCTCTTCTCCTGCTGGGTTTAGGCTTTATTTGCTGTTTGTTCTCTAGCTCCTTTAGGTGTAGGGTTAGGTTGTGTATTTGAGACCTTTCTTGTTTCTTGAGAAAGGCTTGTATTGCTATCTACTTTCCTCTCAGGACTGCCTTTGCTGTATCCCAAAGATTTTGAACAGTTGTGTTTTCATTTTCATTGGTTTCCATGAATTTTTTTAATTCTTCTTTAATTTCCTGGTTGACCCATTCATTCTTTAGTAGGATGCTCTTTAGCCTCCATGTATTTGAGTTCTTTCCGACTTTCCTCTTGTGATTGAGTTCTAGTTTCAAAGCATTGTGGTCTGAAAATATGCAGGGAATTATCCCAATCTTTTGGTACCGGTTGAGACCTGATTTGTGACCTACGATGTGATCCATTCTGGAGAATGTTCCATGGGCACTAGTGAAGAATGTGTATTCCGTTGCTTTGGGATGGAATGTTCTGAATATGTCTATGAGGTCCATTTGGCCAGTGTGTCATTTAAAGTCTTTATTTCCTTGTTGATCTTTTGCTTAGATGATCTGTCCATTTCAGTCAGGGGTTGTTAAAGTCCCCCACTATTATTGTATTGTCGTCAATGTGTTTCTTCACTTTTGTTACTAATTGCTTTATATAATTGGCTGCTCCCATGTTCGGGGTATAGATATTTACAATTGTTAGATCTTCTTGTTGGGTAGACCCTTAAGTAGATTACAGTGTCCTCTTCATCTCCTATTACAGTCTTTCTTTTAAAATCTAATTTGTCTGATAGAAGGATTGACACCCCAGCTTTCTTGTGGTGTCCATTAGCATGGTCAATGGTTTTCCACCCCCTCACTTTCAATCTGGGGGTGTCTTTGGGTCTAAAATGAGTCTCTTGCAGACAGCATATGGATGGGTCTTGTTTTTTCATCCAATCTGATAGCCTGTGTCTTTTGATTGGGGCATTTAGCCCATTTACATTGAGGGTAACTACTGAAAGGTATGAATTTAGTGCCATTGTATTGCCTATAAGGTGACTGTTACTGTATATTGTCTGTTCCTTTCTGATCTGTGCTGCTTTTTGTCTCTCTCTTTGCTTAGAGGACCCCTTTCAATATTTCTTGGAGGTCTGGTTTCGTGTTTGCAAATTCCTTTAGTTTTGTGTGTCCTGGAAGCTTTTTATCTCTCCTTCTATTTTCAATGACAGTCTAGCTGGATATAGTATTCTTGGCTGCATATTTTTCTCGTTTAGTGCTCTGAAGATATCATGCCAGTCCTTTCTGGCCTGCCAGGGCTCTGTGGATAGGTCTGTTGCCAATCTAATGTTTCTACCATTGTAGTTACATATCTCTTCTCCCGAGCTGCTTTCGGGATTTTCTCTTTGTCTCTGAGACTCTTAAGTTTTACTATTAGATGTCAGGGTGTTGACCTATTTTTATTGATTTTGAGAGGGGTTCTCTGTGCCTCCTGGATTTTGATGCCTATTTCCTTCCTCACATTAGGGAAGTTCTCTGCTATAATTTGCTCCAATATACCTTCTGCCCCTCTCTCTCCTTCCTCTTCTTCTGGGATCCCAATTATTCTAATGTTGTTTCATCTTATCATATCAGTTATCTCTCGAATTCTGCCCTCGTGATCTTGTAGTTGTTTCTCTTTTTCTCAGCCTCTTTATTTTCCATCATTTCGTCTTCTATATCGCTGATTCTCTCTTCTGCCTCATTTATCCTAACAGTTAGTGCCCCCATTTCTGATTGCATGTCATTAATAGCCTTTTTGATTTTGACTTGGTTAGATTTTAGTTCTTTTGTTTCTCCAGAAAGGGTTTCTCTAATAACTTCCACACTTTTTTCAAGCCCAGCTAGTATCTTTAAAGTCATGATTCTGAGCTCTAGGTCCAACATCGTACTAATGTCAGTATTGAGTAGGTCCGTGGCAGACAGTACTACCTTTTGTTCTTTTTGCTGAGGTGACTTTTTTCGTCTTGTCATTTTGTCCAGAGGAGAATAGTTGAATGAGAGAACAGAATGCTAACAGGTTAACAACGTCTCCAGCAAATATACTCTATACAAATCAGAAAAGACCTGAAACCAGGGGAAAAGAAAGGGAAAGAAAGAAGAAAGAGAAAAAAAAAGGAAAAAGAAAAAGATAAAAACAAACAAAAACAGCACAAAAAAACCCCATAGAACATGAGCAAATATCATCAGTCTAGTGCATAGATCAGTGCCACACACTAGATTTTGGGCGTATTTTGGTCTGTTAGAAGAAAGTACCTGCTAAAATTTTAAAGGAAGAAATACATATATGTACAAAATAAGGGTTGATACAATGAAGGGATGGAAGATGACTCTAAAGATGAAAATTATAAAATTTTTATAAAAGGAATTGATAAGAAGTTGTTTTTAAAAAGAAAGAAGAAGATTTAAAAAAAAAGAAAAAGGGGAGAGAATGTGATCAGGCAGGAGACTAGAACAAAGCCATACACTAGTGATTTAGGGTATATTTTGATCTGTTAGAAGAAACTGTATCTCAAAATTTTAAAGAGAGAACAACTTTTATGTATATATATATATATATATATATATATATATATGCCAAAAATAAGGGTAACTACTATGAAGGGATAAAATATGATTCTACAAATGAAAAATAAAAAATGTTTTTTTAAAAAAATGATTGATAAGATGTTGGTTGAAAAAAGGAAAAGAAAAATTAAAAAAAACAATAAAAAAATTAACTTTGAAAAACTAATGAATCATGCTAAAAAAGCCATGAATTCTATGTGCAGTATTCCCCTAGCGCTGGAGTTCTCCTGTTCTCCTTGATCAGTAAACTTGTTCTTGGCTTGCTGGCTGTTCGTGCAGGTCTTCTGGGGGAGGGGTCTGTGGCCGTGGTTCCCAAATATCTTTGCTGGGAGGCAGAATTGCCCCACGCTTGTCGGTCTGGTCTAAGCAGGGTTTGCTCTCAGGAGCTTTTGTTCCCTGCAAGCTTTCGGTAGGCTTTGGAGGACGACAGTGAAAATGGTGGCCTCCCAATCTCCGCCCCAGAGGAGGCAAGAACTTGGGGCTCCGCTCCTCAGTGCGCACCCAGAGAAAAGCAGCCAGTCACTCCCGTGTCCCCGGTCTCCGGCCGCACTCCGTGCTCACCCGGCCTGTGACGGAGCGTTTCTTTCTCTTGCATCCAACCCTGTGTGGAGTCTCCAAACCCAGCAGATCCCTGTGGTACACTCCCGCACTGCTCCTCTGGGGGACGAAGGAGGGTCTCCCCGGATCTGCCGCTTGTTGGGTCCCTGCTGGAGGAGCAGTGGCCCGACTGGGCTGCGGATCACAGTTTATGGCCACCCCGAGCTGAGAGCCCGCACTTCGGCTCCGTCTCTGCAGCCGGCTTCCCCACTCCGATACCTGGGCGCTCCCCTACACTCAGGCACCCCCGGTCTTTCTGTGACCCCGAGGGTCCTGAGACCACACTGTCCCACGAGGGTTCCACCCCCCGCTTAGCCACTGCAGCGACGTCCCTCCGTGGAGCCGACTTCTAAAAGGTCCGATTTTGTGCTCTGCGGCTCTATCACTTGCCAGAAGCGGCTGACAGAGGCCCCTCCCCCGCCATCTATCCTCCCGAATATTGCCTCGGATTCACTTCTCCGCGCGTCCTACCTTCCAGTAAGTGGTCGCTTCTCTGTTCAGAGAGTTGTTGCTACTCTCCTCTTTGATCTCCTGTTGAGTTCGTAGGTGTTCAGAAGGGTTTGATCCCTATTCAGCTGAATTCCTGAGACCAGAGGAAACCCAGGTCTCCTACTCCTCCGCCATCTTGCTCCGCCTCTGATATGTGCATTTTAAAATATAAAATTTAACCCTCAGAACTGTTTTACCTCCCTTCCACAAATTTTGTGGAATATCATAATTTTATTATTTTCATCTCAAAATATTTTCTAATATCCACTGGAATTTTACTTTGTCCTATGGATTATTTAGCAGTTAGTTGTTTAACTAACAAATACTTGAGTGTTTTCTAATTACCTATCATGATGGAATGTTAATTCATTTCTACAATGGTTAGAGAATATATACTTTATTATTCCTTAACTGGAATTTTTTGAAAATTGCTTTGTTACTTAGAATATATTTCATTTTGCTAGTTGTGTTGTGACCATATGAAAAGAATGTATATTTTAGTTATTATACAGAATGTATATTTTATATATCAAATAAATCAGTTTGCTTAACAATGTTTTTAAAATACTCTAAGTTTTTATTTCTTTTTTTATCAACAATATCAAACGTTTATTAAGTATATTGTTTCCACGTGTCTCTGCTAAGCCTCTGACATAAAGAACCTCATTAGCTATTTACGTTAGTCCTCTGAGATAGCAAGCATGACCACGCCTAGTTCAGAGTTGAGAACTAAGGTCCAGAGAGGGAGAGCCATTTGCCTGAAGTCACACAGGCAGGAAAGGGTGAACCTGGCAGGCTTATCTACGTGGGGTAGAGCCCCTCCAAGGCCTCCATCCTTTGTTGATCTATGTAGCAAGTAGTTACTGGGAGCCTTCTGTGCTCTAGGTACTGGCCTGCTAGCTGGTGAGTCAGAGGTGAGCAAAGGTCGAAGAGTTTAGTCTGGCTTCTTCTGCAGTATCTTGCTCTAGCTGCAGTCCCTAGGAGAGCAAGCACTTGCTGAAGAAGGGCCCAAGGATCACAGCCTCCAGCAGAGAAAAGATGAGTTTATTACCAGCTATTGGAAATGGTGGGTGTTAACTAAGGCCGGGAGCTGAGGGGGAGGCAAAAAGATCGGATTCAAGGGCCTGATTAGGTCCTTGCTTGTCCTGGGTCCCTCGGATGCCTGTGCCAGGCTCACAACCATGGACGGTATGACAGTTTGAAGGGTTGCATACCCTCAAAATTCTCCCATTGAAATCCCAATGCCCCACGTGATGGTATTAGGAGGTGGGCCTTTGGCAGGTGCTAGGTCATGAGGGTGGAGCCTTCCTAAGTGTCCTTATAAAAGGGACTCCAGAGAGATCCCGAGTTCCCCCCACCCTATGAGGACACAGCCAGAAGGTGTGGGCTATGAACCAAGAAGAGGGCCTTCAGCAAAACATGACTATGCTGGAGTCCGGATCTGGGATTTCCCAGCCTCCCGAACTGTGAGAAATAAATTTGTCTATAAGCCACCCCATCTGTGGGATTGTTACAGCAACCCAAAGGGAGTAAGACAGAAGGAAAGTCACTTCACAGAGGTGGGATCGCCAGTCAGGAATAAGGCACGGGGAATGGTAAGGCCGACCTCTCCCTGTCAGGTTCCTCTGGGGGCGGGGAGCCCTCTGTGTGGTGCCTGCTCCAGTCCCCCCCCACCCCACCCCGAGCCGCTGGTAGGCTTCAGCGCACACTGAACACTGAGGCGGCCTCGCCTTGGTATTTCTCCTGGACTGTCTTGAGAATGGGTATGAGCTTCTGGAAGGTGGGGCGGAATGAAGCCTCTGCCTCCCAGCAGTTCTTCATGAGGATAGATCTCACAAGGACATCTCTCTGGCCGGGGCAGCCTCTCCCCTCGTTCCAGCAGCTCAGTGAGCCTCAGCACCGTCATCTGCCCCTGGGTGAGGCCTATGAGCGGGATGACTTTCTCACAGATCTGCTGGGCGAAGAGAAGCTGCTGAGCCAGGCCCACGCTGTGCCCCGGCAGGTAGTCCCGCAGGCTTCCCAGGGGCAAGTACTCCATGACCAGCTGCACCGACTGCTCGCCTGGGTCCTCGCAGCAGCCCTTGTACTTGACGATGTGCTTGTGGTAGAGCGTGCGCAGGACGTCGATCTCCCGCCTCCAGCCGCTGCGGAGCTGGGGGCCACAGTCCGCCTTGAGGGCCTTCACGGCCACCATCTCGCCGGTGCTGTTGTTCGTGGGGTTGGAGCAGGACAGGCTGACCTTGCCGAAATGACCCTGGCCCCTAAGTTTTTATTTCTTATCCCTACCAAAAGAAGCTTGTTAAATCTCTCTTATGATTTTTATTTTGTCTTTATTTATGTTAATTTTTACTTTACATAATTTAAAACTGTACTATCTGTCCCCAAATTTACAGCCATATCATTCTATTGACTTTTATGATTGTAAAATGTTCTGCTTTATCATTCATAATACTTCTTGGCTTAAATTCTCCTTTATCTGACATTAACAGAGACACTGATTTATTTTGGGTATATATTTTTCCATCATTGTACTTTCCTTTCTCAATTTGTTTTGTATTTAAAATGTGTTTTTGAGGACTGTTCATATTTTGGCCATCCATGTCTTATCTCCTTTTTGTTTGTTTAAAGATTTTACTTATTTATTCGAGAGAAAGAGAGAGAATAAGAGAGAACACAAGTGGGGAGGAGGGGCAGAGAGAGAGGGAGAAATAGACTTAGCACTGAGCAGGGAGCTGGACGCTGGACTCCATTCCAGGACCGTGGGAACATGACCTAAGCGAAGGCGTAGTTTAACCAACTGAGCCACCCAGGCCCAAGATCTCCTTAGTTCAATGTTAACATAGTTACATTATCTTCCCTTGGATTAGTTGTCACATGGTTTTTTAAAAAATTTATTTTAGGGACGCCTGGGTCACTCAGTTAAATGTCTGCCTTCAGCTCAGGTCATGATGCTGGGGTCCTGGGATAGAGCAGCACATGGGATTTCCTGCTCAGTGGGGAGCCTGCTTCTCCCTCTCCCTCTACCTGTCGCTCCACCTGCTTGTGAGCTGTCTCTCTGTCAAATAAATAAATAAATAAATAAAATCTTAAAAAAAATAAAGATTTATTTTACTTTCAACCTATCTTTTTAAAGATTTTCTTATAAGCAGGATGTAAGGTTTTTCCTCTCTCTCCCTTTCTCTTTATCCTCTTTTAGTTGGTTCTTTTGGTCCATTCATATTTAATGTTAATTTTGATATAATTGGGTTTAAATCTACCATCTTGCTATTTGTTTTCTATTTGTCACATCTGTCCTTTGTTCTTGATTCCTTCTTTCCTATATTCTTTTATATTAATCAAGTTTTTAGGATTCTATTTGAACATCTCTATTAGGATTTTGGTAATATCTTCATCATTCTTTAGCGGTTTCTCATATTATTTCAAAATTTGTTAAATTATTGTTGACATCTTAAGCTACTACTTTTATCTCATCCCAAACAATATAAGAAGTTTGCAACAATTTAAATTCATTTATCCCTTTTAAAAAATCCCAACTGTTGTTATATATTTTACTTCTGAATGTGTTAGAAACTTTTCAAGATATTGCCATTATGGTTGTTTTATGCATTCTACTGTCTTTTGTATTTATTCACTTGTCTGCCCTTTCTTAAAGTGCAGATTTTAATCCTTTCTTATTGGATTATGGATTCTAATCCAGCATTGGTGTTCCTCAACCTAATGAACTGTATTCAATGTTCTTGTAGATCAATTTGCTGGTAACAAGTTTTCTTGGCTTTGTTTTCTTGAGAATATCTTTGTTCATTTCATGTTTAAAGGAAATATTTCCATAGGGTTTCTGTAATATGTTGGCAAGTTATTTCCCTTAATTTTAGTATTATCAATGTGTTATATTGTTGTATATATACTACTTAAAATTTTTATTGAAAATTGTATCCTCAGTTTTCAATATATGTATATAAATTTTAAATTCAATTAAATTTGATTGCCAGTGATATGAAGAAAGATAGAGGTGAAAGACTGAAGGAAAGATATACTTGATATATAAAATATATATTGGGGAGCGGAGCAAGATGGCGGAGGAGTAGGAGACCTGGATTTCGTTTGGCCTCAGGAATTCAGCTAGATAGGGATCAAACCATTCTGAACACCTACGAACTCAACAGGAGATCAAAGAGGAGAGTAGCAACAACTCTCTGAACAGAGAAGCGGCCACTTACTGGAAGGTAGGACGTGCAGAGAAGTGAATCTGAGGCGATATTCGGGAGGATAGACGGCGGGGGAGGGGGCCTCTGTCAGCCGCTTCTGGCAAGTGATAGAGCCGCGGAGCACAAAATCGGAACTTTTAGAAGCCAGCTCCGCTGAGGGACGTCGCTGCAGTGGCTAAGCGGGGGGTGGAAACCTCGCGGGACAGTGTGGTCTCAGGACCCTTGGGGTCACAGAAAGACCGGGGGAGCCTGAGTGCGGCAGAGCTCCCAGGTATCGGAGCGGGGAAGCCGGCTGCAGAGACGGAGCCGAGGCGCAGGCTCTCAGCTCAGGGTTGCCATAAACTGTGATCCGCGGCCCAGTCAGGCCAGTGCTCCTCCAGCAGGGACCCAACAAGCGACAGAGACGGGGAGACTCCTCTTCCTCCCCCGGGAGGAGCGGCGCGGGAGTGCACCGCAGGGATCTGCTGGGTTTGGAGCTTCCACACGGGGTCGGGTGCCAGAGATACAAACGCTTGGTCACAGGCCGGGTGAGCATGGAGTGCGGCAGGAGACTGGGGACACGGGAGTGACTGGCTGCTTTTCTCTGGGTGCGCACTGAGGAGCGGAGCCCCGAGTTCTTGCCTCCTCTGGGGCGGAGATTGGGAGGCCACCATTTTCACTGTCGTCCTCCAAAGCCGTACGGAAAGCTTGCAGGGAACGAAAGCTCCTGAGAGCAAACCCGAGCAGCTTGCGTAGACCAGACCGACAAGGGCGGGCAATTCCGTCTCTGGCAAAGACATTTGGGAACCACGGCAACAGGGCCCTCCCCCAGAAGATCAGCACGAACAGCCAGCAAGCCAAGACCAAGTTTACCGATCAAGGAGAACGGGAGAACTCCAGCGCTAGGGGAATACTGCACATAGAATTCATGGCTTTTTTTACCATGATTCATTAGTTTTTCAAAGTTAATTTTTTAACTTTTTTTAATTTCTCTTTTTCCCTTTTTCAACCAACATCTTATCAATCCCTTTTTTTAAAAAAACATTTTTTATTTTTCATATTTAGAGTCATATTTTATCCCTTCATAGTAATTGCCCTTATTTTTGGCATATATATATATATAAGTTGTTCTCTCTTTAAAATTTTGAGATACAGTTTCTTCTAACAGATCAAAATATACCCTAAATCACTAGTGTATGGCTTTGTTCTAGTCTCCTGCCTGATCACATTTTCTCCCCTTTTTTTAAAAATCTTCTTCTTTCTTTTTTCAAACAACTTCTTATCGTATCAATTCCTTTTATAAAATCTTTTATAATTTTCATCTTTACAGTCATCTTCCATCCCTTCATTGTATCAACCCTTATTTTGTACATATATAAGTCTTTCTTCCTTTAAAATTTTAGCAGGCACTTTTTTCTTACAGACCAAAATACACCCAAAATCTAGTGTATAGCACTGATCTATGCACTAGCCTATTAATATTTGATCATATTCGGGTTTTTTTGTATTGTTCTGTTTTTGTTTTTAACCTTTTTTTTTTCTTTCTTTCTTTTCTCTTTCTTTTTTCGTTCTTTCCCTTTCTTTTCCCCTGGTTTCAGGTCTTTTCTGATTTGTATAGAGTATATCTGCTGGGGATGTTGTTAACCTGTTAGCATTTTGTTCTCTCATTCATCTAGTCTCCTCTGGACAAAACGACAAGATGAAAAAAAATCACCTCAGCAAAAAGAACGAGATAGTACCGTCAGACAGGGACCTACTCAATAATGATATTAGTATGATGTCAGACCTAGAGTTCAGAATCATGACTTTAAAGATACTAGCTGGACTTGAAAAAAGCATGGAACTTATTAGAGAAACCCTTTCTGGAGAAATAAAAGAACTAAAATCTAACCAAGTTGAAATCAAAAATGCTATTAATGTGGTGCAATCAAAAATGGGGGCACTAACTGCTAGGATAAATGAGGCAGAAGAGAGAATCAGCGATATAGAGGACCAAATGATGGAAAATAAAGAGGCTGAGAAAAAGAGAGAGAAACAACTACAGGATACGAGGGCAGAATTCGAGATATAAGCGATATGACAAGACGAAACAACATTAGAATAATTGGGATCCTAGAAGAAGAAGCAAGAGAGAGAAGGGCAGAAGGTATATTGGAACAAATTATAGAGAACTTCCCTAATATGAGGAAGGAAACAGGCATCAAAATCCAGGAGACACAGAGAACCCCTCTCAAAATCAATAAAAATAGGTCAACACCCTGACATCTAATAGTAAAACTTACGAGTCTCAGAGACAAAGAGAAAATCCTGAAAGCAGCTCGGGAGAAGAGATATGTAACTACAATGGTAGAAATATTAGATTGGCAACAGACCTATCCACAGAGACCTGGCAGGCCAGAAAGGACTGGCATGATATCTCCAGAGCACCAAGAGAAAAATATGCAGCCAAGAATACTATATCCAGCTAGGCTGTCATTGAAAATAGAAGGAGAGATAAAAAGCTTCCAGGACAAACAAAACTAGAGGAATTTGCAAACACGAAACCAGCCCTCCAAGAAATATTGAAAGGGGTCCTCTAAGCAAAGAGAGAGACAAAAAGCAGCAGATCAGAAAGGAACACAGACAATATACAGTAACAGTCACCTTACAGGCAATACAATGGCACTAAATTCATACCTTTCAATACTTACCCTGAATGTAAATGGGCTAAATGCCCCAGTCAAAAGACACAGGCTATCAGATTGGATGAAAAAACAAGACCCATCCATATGCTGTCTGCAAGAGACTCATTTTAGACCCAAAGACACCCCCAGATTGAAAGTGAGGGGGTGGAAAACCATTGACCATGCTAATGGACACCACAAGAAAGCTGGGGTGGCAATCCTTCTATCAGACAAATTAGATTTTAAAAGAAAGACTGTAATAAGAGATGAGGAAGGACGCTATCTCCTACATAAAGGGTCTATCCAACAAGAAGATCTAGCAATTGTAAATATCTATAACCCGAACATGGGAACAGCCAATTAAATAAGGCAATTAATAACAAAAGCAAAAAAACACATTGCCAGCAATACGATAATAGTGGGGGACTTTAACACCCCCCTGACTGAAATGGACAGATCATCTAAGCAAAAGATCAACAAGGAAATAAAGACTTTAAATGACACACTGGACCAAATGGACTTCACAGACATATTCAGAACATTCCATCCCAAAGCAACGGAATACACAGTCTTCTCTAGTCCCCATGGAACATTCTCCAGAATTGATCACATCCTAGGTCACAAATCAGGTCTCAACCGGTACCAAAAGATTGGGATTATTCCCTGTATATTTTCACACCACAATGCTTTGAAACTAGAACTCAATCACAAGAGGAAAGTCGGAAGGAACTCAAATACATGGATGCTAAAGAGCATCCTACTAAGGAATGAATGGATCAATGAGGATATTAAAGAAGAATTAAAAAAATTCATGGAAACCAATGAAAATGAAAACATAACTGTTCAAAATCTTTGAGATACAGCAAGGCAATCCTGAGAGGAAAGTATATAGCAATACAAGCCTTTCTCAAGAAACAAGAAAGGTCTCATATACACAACCTAACCATACACCTAAAGGAGCTGGAGAAAAAACAGCAAATAAAGCCTAAACCCAGCAGGAGAAGAGAAATAATAAAGATCAGAGCAGAAATCAATAAAGGAGAACTACAGAACAATATCCTTGATGAACATGGATGCAAAAATTCTCACCAAAATACTAGCCAATAGGATCCAACAGTACATTAAAAGGATTATTCACCATGACCAAGTGGGATTTATCCCTGGGCTGCAAGGCTGGTTTAACATCCGCAACTCAATTAACGTGATACAATACATTAACAAAAGAAAGAACAAGAATCATATGATCCTCTCAATAGATGCAGAAAAAGCATTTGACAAAGTACACCATCCTTTCTTGATCAACACTCTTCAGAGTATAGGGATAGAGGGGACATACCTCAAGATCATAAAAGCCATCTATGAAAAACCTACAGCGAATATCATTCTCAATGGGGAAAAGCTGAGAGCTTTTCCCCTAAGGTCAGGAACACGGCAGGGATGTTCACTATCACCACTGCTATTCAGCATAGTATTAGAAGTCCTAGCCACCGCAATCAGACAACAAAAAGAAATCAAAGGCATCCAAATCAGCAACAAGGAAGTCAAACTCTCACTCTTTGCAGATGATATGATACTGTAGGTGGAAAACCCAAAAGACTCCACCCCAAAACTGCTAGAACTCATACAGGAATTCAGTAAAGTAGCAGGATATAAAATCAATGCACAGAAATCAGTGGCATTCGTATACACCAAAACAAGACAGAAGAGAGAGAAATTAAGCAGTCGATCCCATTTACAGTTGCACCCAAAACCATAAGATACCTAGGGTAAAATTTAACCAAAGAGGCAAAGGATCTATACTCAGAAAACTATAAAATACTCATGAAAGAAATTGAAGAAGACACAAAGAAATGGAAAAACGTTCCATGCTCATGGATTGGGAGAACCAACATTGTGAAGATGTCAATGCTACCTAGAGCAATCTACACATTCAATGCAATCCCCATCAAAATACCATCCACTTTTTTCAAAGAAATGGAACAAATAATCCTAAAATTTGTATGGAACCAGAACAGACCCCGAATAGCCAGAGGAATATTGAAAAAGAAAAGGAAAGCTGGTGGCATCACAATTCCAGACTTCCAGCTCTATTACAAAGCTGTCATCAAGACAGTATGGTTCTGGCACCAAAACAGACACATAGATCAATGGAACAGAATCGAGAGCCCAGAAACGGACCCTCAACTCTATGGTCAACTCATCTTTGACAAAGCAGGAAAGAACGTCCAATAGAGAAAAGACAGTCTCTTCAACAAATGGTGTTGTGAAAATTGGACAGCCACATGCAGAAGAATGAAAGTGGACCATTTCCTTATACCACACACAAAAATAGACTCCAAATGGTTGAAACACCTAAACGTGAGACAGGAGTCCATCAAAATCCTAAAGGAAAACACAGGTAGCAACCTCTTCGACCTCAGCCGCAGCAACTTCTTCCTAGAAACATCGCCAAAAGCAAGGGAAGCAAGGGCAAAAATGAACTCTTGCGATTTTCAAGATAAAAAGCTTTTGCACAGCAAAAGAAACGGTCCACAAAACCAAAAGACAACCGACACAATAGGAGAAAATATTTGCAAATGACACATCAGATAAAGGGCTAGTATCCAATATCTATAAAGAACTTATCAAACTCAACATCCAAAGAACAAATAATCCAATCACGAAATGGGCAGAAGACATGAACAGACATTTTTCCAAAGAAGACATCCAAATGGCCAACAGACACATGAAAAAGTGCTCAACATCGCTCGGCATCAGGGAAATCCAAATCAAAACCTCAATGAGATCCCACCTCACACCAGTCAGAATGGCTAAAATTAACAATTCAGGAAACGACAGATGTTGGCGGGGATGTGGAGATGGGGGAACCCTCCTACACTGTTGGTGGGAATGCAAGCTGGTGCAATCCCTCTGGAAAACAGTATGGAGGTTCCTCAAACAGTTGAAAATAGAGCTACCATACGATCCAGCAATTGCACTACTGGGTATTTACCCCACAGATACAAATGTAGGGATCCGAAGGGGTACGTGCACCCCAATGTTTATAGCAGCAATGTCCACAGTAGCCAAACTGTGGAATGAGCCACGATGTCCATCCATAGATGAATGGATAAAGAAGAGGTGGTATATATACCCAATGGAATATTATGCAGCCATCAAAAGGAATGAGATCTTGCCATTTGCAATGACATGGATGGAACTGGAGGGTGTTATGCTGAGTGAAATAAGTCAATCAGAGAAAGACATGTATCATATGACCTCACTGATATGAGGAATTCTTAATCTCAGGAAACAAACTGAGTGTTGCTGAGTGGTGGGGGGTGGGAGGGTTGGGGTGGCTGGGTGATAGACATTGGGTAGGGTATGTGCTATGTTGAGTGCTGTGAATTGTGCAAGACTGTTGAATCACAGATCTGTACTTCTGAAACAAATAATGCAAGATATGTTAAGAAAAAGAAAAAGAAGAAGATAGTAGTAGGGGAAGGCTGAAGGAGAGTAAGTCGGAGGGGGAGAGGAACCATGAGTGACGATGGCCTGTGAAAAAAGAAACTGAGGGTTCTAGATGGGAGGGGGGTGGGGGGATGGGTAAGCCTGGTGATGGGTATTAAGGAGGGCACGTTCTGCGTGGAGCACTGGGTGTTATGCACATACAATGAATCATGGAACACTACATCAAGAACTAATGATGTAATGTATGGTGATTAACATAAGAATAAAAAAATTAAAAATATAATAAAATAAAATTAAGCACAAAAAAATAAAAAATATAAAAAAATAAAAAAAATAAAATATATATTAAAGATGTGAAACATTTCTTAAATTTATATGAGTATCAGTTAGCAATCTTTGTTGAAAAAAATTTTCTTTGTGGCAATTAGGATTATATCATAAGCAAGGTATAGAATAAGCAGGCAACTGAAATCACTTTGGAAATTCACTGTACTATTATCCTAAAGAAATTTAAGCCAGCCCCTATTGATTTCTTTTTAAAACATATAATTTAATAATTCTGTAAATTATAGTATGTCACCATAAAAATTATTGAAATGCATTATTTGAATATTATGAGTGAACAAAATTTGAAGTAGGATAACAATTAAGGAGCAGACATAAATTCCTTTTCCAACACATTAACAGGTTGTAATGATTCATTTTCATCTTTACTGAAGTTATTCTTGGTTAAAATTTTCTTTTTAACTATGGAAAGGTATCAGATATTGCTACAGAAATTTATGACAAAGAAAGAAGTTTTAACTAAATGTCATTTTAATCAAGGAAACAGTTTACGTTTAATGAAATTGAACCATTACACTCACCCATACAGAAATAATTTGTTTGGAGGGAGGTAATATAAAGTGTATGTGGTATTTCTAAAATATTTTTTGGTAGACTCTAGGTAGTAACATTATTTATTAAATATATTTTGAATCATTCTTTAGAATTGCATTTTTGCAATTTTACTTTTTTGTCTGGAGTTGGAAAAATGGGGATAAGAATCAACATTAAGAAAAATCACTATTGCAGGGCACCTGGGTGGCTCAGATGGTAAGCATCTGCCTTTGGCTCAGGCAGGTCAGGATCCCAGGGTCCTGGGATCAAGCCCCGCATGGGGCTCCCTGCTCTGCAGAGAGCCTGCTTCTCCATGTACGGCTACCCCTGCTTGTGCGCTCTCTCTCCCTCTGTCAAATAAATAAATAAAATATCTTGAAAGGAAGAAAGAAAAAGAAAGAAAAAGAAAGAAAGAAAGAAAGAAAGAAAGAAAGAAAGAAAGAAAGAAAGAAGGAAAGAAAGAAAGAAAGAAAGAAAGAAAGAAAGAAAGAAAGAAAGAAAGAAAGAAAGAAAGAAAGAAAGAAAAAGGAAGGAAGGAAGGAAGGAAGAAGGAAAGAAAAAGAAAGAAAGAAAAAAGAAAGAAAGAAAGAAAGAAAAAAGAAAGAAAAGAAAGAAAGAAAGAAATGAAAGAAAGAAAGAAAGAAAAAGAAAGAAAGAAAGAAGAAAGAAAGAAAAAGGAAGGAAGGAAGAAAGAAAGAAGGAAAGAAAAGGAAAGAAAGAAAAAAGAAAGAAAGAAAGAGAAAAGAAAGAAAGAAAGAAAGAAAGAAAGAAAGAAAGAAAGAAAGAAAGAAAGAAAGAAAGAAAGAAAGAAAGAAAGAAAGAAAGAAAGAAAGAAAGAAAAAGAAAGAGAAATCACCATTGGGATGTCTGAGTGACTCAGTCAGTTAAACCTCTGCCTTCAGCTCAGGTCATGATCTCAGGGTCCTGGGATGGAGTCCTGTATCGGACTCTTTGCTCAGCCGGGAGCCTGCTTCTCCCACTGCCTCTGCCTCTCCCCCTTGCTCATTCTCTCTCTCTCTCTCACTCAAATAAATAAAATCTTAAAAAAAAAGAAAAATCACCATTAACTGAAAGTCATTGAAAGAAGGCATAAATGTAAAGATAGGATTTCAAAGCAGAAGGTTCAGTTCCATCTCTTCTCCTATCTGTAAATACTGATTCCTACCATTTTGTTGTTGTTGTTGTTTGCTTGTTTGCTTTTGTTTTTACCAGTTATCATACTTCAAGAGATTTTTTTATTATCTTATGTTAATCACCATATATTACATCATTAGTTTTTTTTTTAATTTTTTATTGTTATGTTAATCACCATATATTACATCATTAGTTTTTTTTAAATTTTTTTATTGTTATGTTAATCACCATATATTACATCATTAGTTTTTGGTGCAGTGTTCCATGATTCATTGTTTGTTCATAACACCCAGTGGTCCATGCAGAACGTGTGCTCTTTAAATACCCATCACCAGGCTAACCCATCCCCCCACCCCCCTCCCCTCTAGAACCCCCACTTTGTTTGTCAGAGTCCATCATCTCTCATGGTTCATCTCCCCCTCTGATTTCCCCCCTTCATTCTTTCCCTCCTGCTATCTTCTTCTTCTTTTTTTTAACATATAATGTATTATTTGTTTCAGAGGTACAGATCTGTGATTCAAAAGTCTTGCACAATTCACAGCGCTCACCATAGCACATACCCTCCCCAATGTCCATCACCCAACCACCCCATCCCTCCCACCCCCCACCACTCCAGCAATCCTCACTTTGTTTCCTGAGATTAAGAATTCCTCTATCAGTGAGGTCATATGATACATGTCTTTCTCTGATTGACTTATTTTGCTCAGCATAATACCCTCCAGTTTCATCCATGTCATTGCAAATGGCAAGATCTCATTCCTTTTGATGGCTGCATAATATTCCTGTGTGTGTATGTGTGTGTGTGTGTGTGTGTGTGTGTGTGTATCACATCTTCTTTATCCATTCATTCAAGGGATTTTTTTTTAATGAACATCTGTTTGGGTAATCCCCCTCCCACCTAGACTTCTCATTGGGATTTTCTTAATTCTCAGGATAAAATTCTATCTCCTTTATGATCCTCTCTACCTCTCTACCAAATTGTTCATTTCTCATTCTTACACCATGCTGCTGTGATATCACTGCTTCCTTTCTTCATTAGCTAATAACAGCTCATCCTTCAAGACCCAGTCCACAAACCGTCTCTTTTGTGTCTCTGTCACTCTCCCTGGCTGATACTTTTGTGCCCCAGGCACCCAATTC
This sequence comes from Zalophus californianus, assembly GCF_009762305.2. Classification (NCBI taxonomy): domain Eukaryota; kingdom Metazoa; phylum Chordata; class Mammalia; order Carnivora; family Otariidae; genus Zalophus; species Zalophus californianus. The sequence continues at coordinate 39,601,108 of NC_045607.1, forward strand.
ACAGCTCTATCACAGTGTTGCACAACTGTATGAATAGTTCTTTTTTTATGTTCAAAAATATTTTTTTAATTGCTTCTATTGAGAAACAGGAAGGCAGAAAATATAAAAAGAATTTATCAGTATTCTTCCATTTAACAGAAGTATTTTCAAAAATCAACTTTTTTAAAATTTTATTTTCATTATGTTATGTTAGAATGAATAGTTCTAATACCTGTTTGCCTTTTCATTAGTAAGTGAGCAATTTTAGAGTAGGAATTGTGATTATTTAGTACAGGAATTAGGAGGTATGTATCATTATCTCCAGCTTTTAGGGCATTTCTAGTGGGTTCCTTAATTTTTTTTCTTGAAATAACACCTTTAGTAAGATATAATTCAATGCCATGAAATTCAAATGTATATAAAGTGAATCTCAGTGGTTGTAGTGCTTTATAAAAGCTGTCATCACGATCTAATTACAGAACATTTTCATCACCCCAAAAAGAAACCTCATGCCCATTTAGCCCACTCACTATTTATTTTTCCTTTCTTCCAGCCTCTGGTAACCCTCTTTCTGTTTCTAGGCACAGTAGTCCCCCACTCTTATCCATGGTTTTGCTTTCCACAGTTCCAGTTACCCACAGTCTACTGTGATCCAGAAGCAGATGATGATCCTCCTTCTGACATATTGTCAGAAGGTTAATAGAAGCCTAACCGTGTGTCCTAATGTCTATGTCATTCACCTCACTTCATCTCATCACAAGGGCATTTCATCACCTCACATCATCACAAGAAAAAGAAGGGTGAGTACAGTACAATAAGATATTGAGAGGGACCACATTCATGAAGGTTTTTTGCAGTACAGTATATTCATGTATTATATATATACAGTATATAGTATATATAATTGTTATATTTTATTATTAGTTATCATTGTTAATCTCAAACTGTGCCTAATTTATAAATTAAAGTTTCTTGTAGATATGTGCATGTAGGAAAAGACATAACATATATAGGTTTCAGTACTATCTGCATTTTTTGTTATCTATGGGGGTCTTGGAATGTATCTCCCCCCACCCCCAGATAAGAGGGACTACTATATTTGCCTCTCCTGGGTATTTAATATAAATTGAATTATACAATATATGGCTTTTTTGTGACTGGCTTCTTTGACTTAGCATTAAGTTTTCAAGGTTCATCCATTCTGTAACATGTATCAGTGTGTCATTCATTTTTGTTGCCAAATAATATTTCTTTATAAGAACATATGCCTATTACTTATCCATTCATCATTTAATAGGCATTTGTGTTGTTTTCACTTTTTGTCTATTATGAATATTCCTTCTTTGGACATTGTGTCCAATTTTTTGTGCAGATAATTTTTTTTTCATTTTTCTTGGGTAGATACCTAGCCGTATTATTACTGAGTTATACGGTAGCTGTATGGTTAACATTTTGAGGAACTGCCAAACTGTTTTCTAAAGTGGCTACACCATTTTTGTGATCCCATCAACTATGCCCGAGAATTTCAGTTACTCCCCATACTCACACCAACTTTTTATTGTCTGTATTTTAAAAAAAATAGCCGCCTTAATGGGTATGAAGTGGTATCCCTTGTGTTTTGATTTGCATTTCCCTAACGTATAATGATACTGAGTATCTTTTCATGTGCTTATTGTAAATTTGTGCACTTTCTTTGGAGAAATGGCTCTTCACATTTGCTTGTTTTAAAAATTAGGTTATTTTTCTTTGTATTATTGAGTTGTAAGCATTCTTTAAATATTCTAGATACAAGTTTCTTCCCAGATATACGATTTGCAAACATTTTATTCCATTCCTATGTTTGTTAATGAAACTCAAGTACAGCCACTCATCGCTTGAAAGCCAATACTCAAGAGACATGTGTTGATGGGAAAGAAAAAGTTGCTTTATTCAGGAAGCAGGCAACCTGGGCAGATGGCATACAGAGGTCCAAAGACCACCTCCAAAGTCCCAGATCAAGCAGGACATTTTTAAAGGTGAGGCACAGAGAAGTGGTGAGGGCTGACGTGCAGGGGAAGCATTCTCAGTATGATCTCAAGCAGACTTGCTGGCATTAGAAAAGTCTATTTTCTAGTGTGGTCAGCCTTGATCTTGGGAACACCTGGTACCTTATTTGCCCAGGATCAGTGTTCTTTTGAGATCTCAAAGAAGCTATAATTAGTCACGCTATAAACTAGAGGTCACAGATTAATGAGTTAGAGATATGTAACCTTTAAGCTGCTTGGAACACAATTAACATGTCGACTTTAAACTGTCCTGATGGTGTTTTTTGAGGTACACAAATTTTTAATTTTGATGAATTATAATTTATCTATTTTCTTATATCACTTGTGTTTTTGGTGTCATATTAAGACATTACTTTATGAAAGAACACAAATATTTACTTATTTTTTAAGAGTTTTTAAGTTTAGCACTTACATTTAGGTATTTGATCCATTTTGAATTAATTTTTTGTACGGTATGAGGTAGGGGGTCAAATTTCATTCTTTTTCATGTAGGTACCCAGCTATCAAGCATTGTTTTTGAAAACACTATTCTTCCACCATATCCTCCTTATGGATAGTCAATTGATAATACATTTGATGGTGCAATTAGGACTCTCAATTCTACATGTCTATCTCTCTGCTAGGATTACACTGTCCTGATTACATAAATAGTAACTAAATATTGGATTTAAGTAAGCAAATTTTGAAATAGGAAAGTACGAGTCATCCAAATTTGTTCTCATTCAAAATTGTTTTGGCTATTCTGGCTCCATTGCAATTCCAGATGAATTTCAGGATCAGCTTGTCACTTACTACAAAGTGAAAGCTGGGAATTTGGTGGGGATTGCATGGATTCTGTGAATCAGTTTTGGGAGGATTGTCACCCATAACAATATTAAATTTCCTGATTCATAAACATGGAATGTTCTATCATTTAGTTAGAACACCACTGATATCTTAAGACAGTGTTTTGTGGTTTTCAGAGTAAAAACCTAGGGCTTCTTTTGTTAAATTTATTCCTAAATATTTTATCATTTTAGATACTATTTTAAATGAAATTGTTTTGCCTTAATTTTTAGATTATTATATGTGAGTGTGTGTAAATACCATTGATTATTGCTCTTGTATCGAGTAACCATGCATAACTTGTTTATTAGATTTAGTAAATTCTTTTAGCAGTTTTTTTTCTTTTCTATATACAATGGAAAGAAATAGTTTTAATCTTTTCTTTTATCTGGACGCTTTTTATTTATTACTTGTTTTTCTTCATTCTTTTGCTACAACCTCTAGTATAATATTAAATAGAAATGGCAAGAAGCCCTGCATCTTTTTCTTCTTCCTCATCTTGTATATGATTAAGTATCCTGTTAGCTGTGGGTTATTTTGTTTGTTAGTCTGTTGCTGTAGATACTTATTATCAAGCTGTGGGAGTTCCTTTATGTGTTTATGCTTATTTGAAAATGTCTTATTTTCTCTAGTGTATTTTCTTCATCTCTTGAGATGATCATGGGTTTTTTTTGTGTGTGCTTATTCTATTTGTATGATATATTGCATTGATTGATCTGAGGATGTCTACACCAACCTTTCATTCTGAAGATAAATCCCACTTGCTAAGGTTGTATAATGCCTTTCATGTTTTGCTGGTTTGGTTTTCTAGTTTTGGGTTTTGTTTGCTTGTTTTTGGAGAATTTCTAATCTATATTCATAAAGAATATTGGTCTGCAGTTTTGTTTCATTTTTGTGATGCCTTGTCTTGTTTTGATATCAGTAAGAGTGGCCTCACACAATGAATTGGGAGTATTTGTTTTTTTATTTATTTAGCATAGTTTCTGAAGAATTGCTGTTAATCCTTTTTCAAAGTTTGGTAGAATTCACCAGTTAAGCTGCTTCTAATAAGCACAGATCATTAAAAAAAAAGTTAATAATCTTTGAATCATGCCACAGCCCAACCTGTTATATCACTATGTTCAACATCTTCAACTATGAATGAAGTGACAGATTTGCTGTTAGATTGTCTTCAGTATGATCCCAGCAAGAGAGTGCCAGAAAAATTATCTGGGTATGAAGGGGTCAAAACAGTTTTGGGCTTTTGTGCTGTTAACATGAGGTATTGTGCCCTTAGACATACTGGGAGTTTAAGGCATAATTGGGGGCTTGTGGTTGCTAAAGCTGAGACAACATTTTAGTGTGAGTATTGGAGACTGATGATGTTGTAAGATGACCCACCAGGAATGTGGGTGGCCACATAAATTACAATGTGCAAAAAAACACATTACATCTGGTCTGCTCTATGACTACAATACGCACAGAGGTGTAACAGTTTCTAGACCCATATCAAAGAGAAATTAGTTTCTTATTTATTAAGAAGTAGATGTATTGTTCAAGGTTGAAACATATTAGGAGGTTCTGATTAATGAAGTTCAGAATCAAATGAATCACTTGGCTGGAAAAGACACTGTAAATATAAAGTGAAGGAGGTATGGAACATTATGGGCAGGAGTGTATTGAGGTACAGATGGATAGCGGCATGATTAGGAAATTATGTTTTGATTATTCTGTAACGAATGATATGTTTTCCCAAATATTTCCCCAAATTTCATCATCAATGAAAAAAAAATCTATCTGCATAGAGCAGTGTCAGTGTATAGGCATTTCAAGCTGGTGGACCAGACAACTACCAGTTGAAATGACAGTTGTGCTTGGTTTTGTTTCTGAGAATGTCCATCTACAAAAAGGCATGAACCAAGTGCTAAAGAAAGGTACACTGGGCTTGGTTGAGAAATGTTGGCTGGAGAAATAATACCAATAATAGCTAAAGCATTAGATTCATTGTGTATTGCTGTATAACCAATTACCCCCCAAAACCTCGTTGCTTAAAACAATAAATTTTCATTGCCTAACATTTTCTCTCAATCAGGAGTTCAAAAACAGCTTGGCTTGTGTTATGTGTGGCTCCCTCCCACAGGAATATTGACAGAATATATCAGCTCCTTATTGGGTGCTGACAGGAGGCTTTAGTTCCTCACCCTTTGGGCCTCACTATAGGGCTGCCTGAGTATCCTCATAACATAGCAGCTGGCTTTCCCCAGAGCCTGTGATCTGGAAGAGACAAGAGATGAAAACTACAATGTCTCTTGTGACCCATCCTAAGAAACCAGAATTTGTCATATCTATAACTCTATTCTATAGGTGCAAGTCACTAAATCTGGCTGCACTCAAGGGTAGGAGAATTAGGCTCTACCCAACTGTCAAAGTATCATCAAATAATTCAAGTACATATTTTTAAGCCACTATACCTATATTAAGCACCTACTATTGTATTGGTTAGGTGCAGTTCTAAGCATCTTACCTTATAGTAACTCATTTAATCTTTGCAAAATCCTATTCTTGATGTTAAAACTACTTTAAATTACATATGAGGAGATTATCCTTTGAGAATATATGTTAATTCTCAGTCACACAGTTACAGAAGCACTGTTACCCCAGGCAATCTGACACTGAACCAATGAGTTAATTTGACATTGTTCAACCTCTCAAAGACAGTATGATCAAATTTACCTTCCAAAGCAAAAGAAACTATTAAGACTGTGTCTGTACATGGATTGTCTACACACACTAGGACATGAGATATCAGAGAAAGGAAGGCCTAATGCAGTCACAGGGGATCACTCAATACACTGTTGAAGACATTCCTTGTTTGAATTAAGGAGGAAAGTTCAAGACATTCCCTCTTTGAACATCGAACTGGAATTTTTAGCCAGAGCAATTGGCAACAAAAAGAAAGAAAAGACATCCAGCTAATGTTATCCTTAATGGTGAAATGTTGAACATTTCCTCCGATAATTGGGAACAGGACTAGAATGACTGTTTTATTATTCACCAAAGTGCTGGAATTTCTATCCAATGCAAATAGTCAATAAAAAGGAAATAAAAGGTATACAAATTAAAAAGTATAAAATTGTCCCTATTTGCAGATGACATGATTGTGTATGTAGAAAATCCCCCAAAAATCTACAAAACTACTCTTAGAGCTAGTGAGTTCATAAAGTTTTTAGGACATAAGATAAACAGATGAAATTAATTTTATTTCTGTATAAGGGTGATGGACATATGGACACTGAATTTAAAAATATAATACCATTTACAGTCACTCAAAAAATGAAATTATTAGGTATAGCCCACAAAATATGTACAGGACTTACATGTTGAAAACTACAAAATGCAGATTAAAGAAATCAAGGAAGGAACGCATAACACAAAGCCAGGATATTATTGCTATAACCTCTAGTACATATGTGAATGGATAAAGTTTACTTGTCCAGTGTGTGGATCTTTTTTAATTCACTGTGTATTTTAGATAAAATCACAATGTTAAGACAAGCAAATCTAATAGTTCAGATTTTCTTCCAGGTAGAATTGTTAACTTAATTTCGTACACTATTACTAAGTAACCTCAGGGAGGAGCTATGGGACGCTCCGTATCAATTTGCTTGCCTCACTCTGTGGCAGGGACTAGACCCCAGCAGTGTGCGTACACACAGGCCACAAGATGGCACAGCACCTCTGTATTTGTTGGTCCCTTGGCAACCCAGCAGGAAAAAAGCTTCTACCACGAGGCAGGATGCTGGGATTTCAGAACCAATCTTAGTAAATCTGGAAAACAGGTAAATGACTTTGCCATCTTAAAGTCCATCCTATATGTTAATAAGGCCAAGATAGTGTATCAATTTTCTTCTAAATCCTATTCCATTATAGTAAATGAACATTTAAAAAGCCATGGAATCCTCATAAAGCTTCTGGTTTACATTAAGACTCTTCTTTACCCAACACCAGGACTGTTGCCTCAAACATTACGTGTAATAATATCCAATGGTAAAAACAAAGAAACGGGGAAGATCAAAATAAATAGATATAACCCGCTCATGCATTAAAGACTTGCTATAGAAAAGATGTTAATTTGCCCCAAAATAATAAAGAAAAGCTTTGACAAAACTGTTTTCACAAACCAGCAATATTTTTCTAAATATAGAAAAGAGTATTTTAAAATTTACCATAGTAAGGCAATAACTGTAACAATACTTTTCATATTTGTATTTGAAATTTGTTATAATGAACTATCATGAAAAATTCATCAGTCAGGTTTGTCTTTTATACCTACAAAATACTTCCCGCTTGATGTTCCAAAACTTTACTTCAAAGGCATGCCCATCTATCTATGTTCATGTGGTAGAATTTGAAATAGAGAACAGGGTTGGAGAGTCAAGAAGCAATAACTGATTCAGAAGAATAGAAAAAAACAGTAAATAATGACTAACTCATTTGAATGTCCTTTTATTTATTACCATGTATGGGCAATTAGAAAGAGAACTGTATTATAAATAAGAATTTATGACATAGGGTAAATACGATCTCATGAAAGCTGTAATATAAGCCACTTTAGAGAAAAGAAAAAGCCTGTAGTCAATAATAAGAGCTTTGACACAATGTCAGGTATAAGCCAAGGACCTAGTGGTACATTTTATAGCTACCATAGCACTTTCACCTCCTGGGCTTAACTTTAACATAACTAAACTATTTTATTTTTTTTAAAGATTATTGATTGATTGATTGATTGATTTGAGAGAGAGAGAAGGGGAGAGAGAGAGAGCGTGGCAGAGGGAGGAGCAGAGGGAGAGGGAGAAACAGGATCCCTGCTCAGCAGAGAGCCTGACATGGGGCTCAATCCCAGATCCCTGGGATCCTGACTTAACCAGCTGAGCCACCCAGGCGCCCCTAGATAAATTATTTTAAATGCAAACTATCTTATGTCCATATGGTTGGTATAGAAATGAAAATCAACCAATTTTTTTCTAAAGGTCTCAAATAAGTAACTAACTCCAGAAGTATTCCCTGACAAGGGTATCATTTGAAAGTAGCATACAGTAAGCAAAAGTGAAATTATGCTCGAAGATGCACCATTATTCACTCATTGTCACTAAGCTCCTTAGAAAAGTGTACACTAACAATAAAATTCTTCTAATATCTTTTCGTTTTAGTCAGATAACTTTTCCAAAGTATCCTCACAACAGGAAGAATTTTTAAAATATGAAATATGCCAACACTCAAATTTGATGACTCTAAAATTTGTCTGCTAAGAGGAATTTCCCCTTCTCACTTTCCCCTCTTTCTGTATTTTTCTGTCTGAAGTGGAACTAAGTTGATGTTTCCTATGCACTCTATTGGAGTTCATCTGATACGAACATATCAAGCATTTCACCTAGAAATTACTGACACAGATAAGGCATGAACACTAGATGACAATATTAAGCGAATTTTAACCACAATTGGGAAGCTTTGCCAGAATTACATATGTATATTTTTAAAATATAACAAATCTCTAATATATATACATACCCACATATAAATTATAGTATATAGTATAAAAACTGTATGGGCTGTTATTTTAAAAGCTAGGCCAAAACTGTTAGAAATCACATTTGGGCACGAGGAACAATGTAAAACAGATACCCTTGTCTAAGATTTCATCAAGATCTACTTGACCATGATAAGTGTACTCTGATTTGACACACCTATGGCAAAGAGCCAATTATTCTCAAAACTTTCATAGTTTTTCTAGCAATAAGATAATAATTTATGTTTTCTATTAGTTACTATCTATTTTAAGACTGACAAAAGATTTGAAGGGCCATCTATATTTATTGACATTATTTGCATCTATACGTCCCACCTGATTAATTAGAATTTGTGAAAATATACAAACTTCACAAAATATAAAAAATATTAAAAAATTCTAATATACAAAATTGAAGTTTTGCCTTTAAAAATGTTATAAAATAAGATTTAAAAATCACTTATGTAAAATTTAAAATATTGACATAATATTTAAAATACAATAAAAGTAAGCTACAGCAGAATTTAGTATAATATTAAGATGTGAGTGCATACTGTATTCTTTATCAAATTATTTTTATACTTTCCATAATTGTATTTGCAGCATCAGATTACCCAAATTTAAATTGCAAACTGTTTAAAGAACAATAAATGGCAACAATTGTTGGTCAAAATCAGCTAATTCACAGTAGAGACTCAAATAATGGAAACTGTTACTTATTCTGCTTATGAAATCGTGACTGAGACCATCCTAACAATATTTGTAATGAAGCAATATTTTTTGTGTGTGTGAGCCTATATTGTTTTAAATTCAAAGTTTTATTTACATTATTGAGTACATTTTTATCCATCCATTATTGTTTGGCTAGTAAAATATATATACACTTATAAAGCATGATTCATTGTATATGAAAAAATGCATAAGAATATTTGAGATTTTACTAGTTACCTTATAGTTTTTAGTGTCAGATTTTGTTGCATGACTCAGAACTACTTGTTTTGTCCTCAAACAATTTATAGTGATTTATTTATATTTATATCTTTTAAAAATTTATTCAATAATTTTCAAAATGATACTAACATTTTGTAATAATACCAGAAAATAATTAGAGGGTAGGATTGCAATTTAGAATTGTTAGGCTTACAATCATGAAGACTTGGGTTCTAAACTATGTCACAAAGGATACTAAGCTCTGGTTCATCTTTTCTAATATGAAGCCAGTGACACCTTTTTCATAGGGGTACTTAAAGATTAAACATGTATTTTGCCCACTTACCAGGATCATAATAATTGATCATAAATATTAGCTCTTATAGTTATTATTTAAAATTTAATTGAAAAAAGTGCATGACAAAACATAAAATGTTTAAAATGGGGCAGAATAAATCCCAAAACTAATAAAACTGCTTTATGGAATCCAAAAAGGGATTGGACACAGCTTCAAGTAAGGACACAAGTTTGCCTGAGCATCAGGAAACTTTGAACTGTGAGCAGTCTCTGTTTTTCCCAGTTTCTGCTTCCCATTCTCTCTCACTGTGGTCCAAATCTCCTCATTGTAGACAGTTTGGCCACTAAGAACTCTAAGAACTGTGATTTATATCTATTACCATTAAAAAGAAACTGTTTTCGGGCGCCTGGGTGGCTCAGTTGGTTAAGCGACTGCCTTCAGCTCAGGTCATGATCCTGGAGTCCCGGGATCGAGTCCCGCATCGGGCTCCCTGCTCAGCGGGGAGTCTGCTTCTCCCTCTGACCCTCTTCCCTCTTGCGCTATCTCTCATTCTCTCTCTCTCAAATAAATAAATAAAAAAATCTTAAAAAAAAAAGAAAAAAAAAAGAAACTGTTTTCATGCTTTCTGTGAAGAGATACATTGGCCCTGCCTGATTCGCTTTTCCACACTGAGTGTCTTTAATTGTAGCTAGGAAGACTGAGCATCACTATGTATGTCCGGGGTGGTGAAGGTGGGTAGGGTTGAAAGAGGCCATTAGAAAAAAAGGTTGATGTTCAGACAGTCCTATAACCACCCCATAAAACTCAATGACGTCACGAGTAGTTGTATAAGGAGAATATGGCAACCTTACTCTAATTGGTATATGGTGAAATATTTTCTCAGGAAAATAAGATATCCGATGGAATATGTGTTGATTATTCAAGTTTTATATCCTCCAATGAAAATTAAACATTACTTTTATAATGCAGACTTCTCATTGAAATACAATAAAATTTAGAGACTCAAGCTTTTAGGTTTCTTTTTTTTTTTTTAAAGATTTTATTCATTTATTTGACAGAAAGAGACACAGTGAGAGAGGGAACACAAGCAGGGGGAGTGGGAGAGGGAGAAGCAGGCTTCCCGCTGAGCAGGGAGCCCGATGCAGGGCTCGATCCTGGGACCCTGGGATCATGACCTGAGCCACAGGCAGACGCTTAACAACTGAGCCACCGAGGTGCCCCAAGTTTTTAAGTTTCTTGGACACAAACCATCTTGGAAGTTTACTGTTGATATTACAGCTTTTCTGATTTTTTTTTCATTTTTTTCCACATACCGCTTACAACATGTCATTGCATGGTCACTTTTAATTTTCATCATCCATTCCTATAGACCTTATGTTTCCTTTGTTATTTTCTGAGGCACAGAAGTCCAAGTAACACATATAGGGATCTTGACAAAATGGCAACTATCTAGCAGCACACTGGAAGCACTCCAGTATTATTTAAATTAATGTAGACATAGAGACTAAAGGTTTGTGGAAAGCAAACCTTGAAAATTGCTGTCAGAGACACTGTAGTTACTTTCATCAGAGTCATGTTTGGAAGTCAGAGATGTGTTTCTTTTTCTTCATCTGATAGGGATACAGAACTGACTATCAAATGAGTCAATCAAATCAGAGGAGAGAGGGGTTTTGATGGAGGAAAGGTGATGATTATCGCTTCTTCAAAGTGAGCAATTTACTGTAAACTTGGTTACATTTTACTCAATTAGATGCAAGAAATTCAGCCACCACCACCCAATCTCCCAAATAAAGAGTCTTTCTGAAAAAAAAAATCAGGTTTTAGTTTTACATTTGAAAAGAAATTTTGGAAAGTAAGATAATTGTAAACTTCAGAAGTTAATTTTCTTTGTGACCAGATAATGGGTATCTCAGATATAGTAATAGATAAAGAGAAACAGAACACAATAAAGTTTATTTAATATGTCCACCCTAAAATTTGTTTTCATGCCATGTAAAGAAAGCAGTTTACTTGGCCAGAAATGTCTTTAATACATTCTTATATGTAAGTTGACTTTATAATAAAATTACTTAATTCATTTATTCATTGTAAATGTAATATATTACATGGTTCTGGCAGCCATGGACTAGTTTTCTTAAAATACTTCATAATGAAATTACAAGTTACTCAGGTTTTAGCAACTCTGGACAGTAATATGCATTTGAATAAATAAAGGCAATGATTTGTGATAAATGACAAAATGGAGACAAACCCCACCTGGGATTTTCTCAGGAAATACATTTGGGCTTAAATCATGAAGAAAAGAGATTGTAAAGCAGAGAGATGGGGAAAGCTTAGACATTATGAATAAGAATATAAAGAAGTGGAAGATGATGTTATTTTTCTACAATTATAACTAATTTAATGCATGCCACATTTACCATTCATGGGAGGATATGTTGGTTCATGAGGTTAGATATTTAGGCCGGGACCAGAGAGAGAAAGGTTTTTACATAGCACTTAAGTCTTTGGATATAAGCTTTGAGTCAACTGAGTACTATAACAAGATTTAAGGAGAGATGTAATATAATTCATAGGATATTATTTTACCTTAATTAAGGATATAGTATCCTTAATGAAATAATTAGTTTTGATTTTCCAGAACAAAAATGTTTTTCATGTTGATCTCCCTCATGTTAAACATTACCGAGCCATTATCTCTCTTATTGCTTTATATCTCTTATTCAAATTAATAGAAAATAAAGAAATCACAAGTGAAAATGGAGAAATTATGACCACTGTAACTTTTTTAAATTAAATATGAATATTTTTTACTGCTGTATATTGTTGCCAATTACCCAAGTGACACTGTCTTGTTAATTTTGTTCTTAGACAATTGAAAACTCAGAAGTTTTTGTTATTTATGCAATCATTTGTTTATTGCCTTTTTAATGGCACCCACAAAGTTTGATTAAACTTTTATCCAACATCAGTTCCACAATACATGGAATTTAATTATCAAGAGGCAAGTTTTAACATTTTCTTTCTCTTGTTTTAAACAGTCAAGAGATAGTATGGCAGGGTCTTCTGAGTTTCTACTCATTGGCTAGTCTTAGAAATTCAGTTTTGATTATTAAATTATATGTGGTTTTTACTGTTTGAAAACCACTGAATAGCAATGGGCCAGATGTTGTTGGCTGATTAGATACTGAGATATTTTAATCACCAGCTGTAGCATTATAAACCTGCTCTTTTAATACTTCACTTTAAGTTTTCCATCTGCCGTTAGCATCTGGTCAGTTCTGCCTAGGTTGTCATTTTATTTCATTTCTTCTTTGCTATCCCACTAATTTCATGGTTTTAAATGGAAATTCTCTGTCAGTTTTTATGACCAAACCAGATACACCATTATCTTTTATTTAAAAAACACACCTTATTTAAGTAATAATTGTAGTAATACTGATGTTTTTGTAAAGTTTTAATTTTTCAGCATATCTATGGTACATAAAATGGACCAATAATATGTTATACCTAATAGGACAATATTCACTAAAGAAAATTTAATTAATCTGACTGATTAAGATGGGGATCCATCTTGCCCTTTCTGAAGGGATGTGTTAATAAAATAGCCTTGCCAAAATGTATTTTCACCTTCATCATCTTATTAAGAAATGGGTTTAGAGAGTGGAGTTAAGAGAGATTTTATAATTTCAGTATAAAATCTTCATTATAAAATCTAAAATTTCAGTATAAAATAAATAGGACAAAAAATATACACTCACCAGTACTGGAGGCCAGAACTGTAATGACTGCAACAAATACGGTGTTACTGGGGGTTTGCACAAAGACACCCCATCATTAATTACTCTTTCCCATCAACTTTTCAAATCTAAACTTGGCTCAAGTCTTGCCTGCTCTGTGAAGATGTATGATCTATATGCCCACCCACAAATCCGTCTCTTCAGTAAAATGCTATTACATCTAATTTACTAAAACATTGATTTTAATAGTTCAAATTGGAGCTTTACTTAACCAATTAGAAGTCCATTTACAAATATCTTAGTTTTACTTATTTGTATGTCTTCATAAAATTATAAATAACTTCTGAATTCATTCATTCAAAAATATTTATTTTGTGCCCATTGCATGCCAGTCACTCGTCGGAGTCCTCATATATACCAGAACACAAAGCAGGCAGATAGAGCTGCTTTTATACAGCTTATATTCAAATAGAGGATGGAAAGGAATTTTTCCAAATAGCATACCATCCAAATAAGGATCATGATATAAGGCCTAGGAATTTTATAAGGTATCTCCCTACAAAAGTATAAACATACTTTACAGCATTTTATGAAGAAAATTCCTTAAGGATGAGGAAAATTGCTGCTTGAGGCTCTAGCACTTGCATGAATTTTGGCAATAGCCAAAGGAACAACAACAACAAAAAATAGAGTTGATAACAACAAAGCATGGAAGGTGGATTCAGAGCAATTTCAGCTGAGTTACCATCTGTATGTTAATAATGTCACATCAGGGGCGCCTGGGTGGCTCAGTCAGTAAGCGTCTGCCTTCAGCTCAGGTCATGATCCCGGGATCCCGGGATGAAGCCACACATTGGGCTCCCGGCTCCACGAGAAGCCTGCTTCTCCCTCTCCCACTGCCCCTGCTTCTGTTCCCTCTCTCGCTGTGTCTCTCTCCATCAAATAAATAAAATCTTTAAAAAAAATAAGGTCACATCAGAAGACATCAGGAGTGTTCCAGAATCATGTCAACAGGTAATGGTCAATGAGGTGAAAAAAAATAATTTCATCAGAACTGAAAATTTTCCCCTTGTCATTATTTTTGAAATCTCCCTGGTCAGAGTAGGTTTATAGTTAATGCCAGAGCAACCCTCAATTTAAGTGATATATTATTAATTTTGGCGGATGTATATCTTTAATATGAAATTTCAAGAAATCATAAGTAGATCATTTTGATGTGTGTGATTAGCATTTACTATCTAATATTTTTGGCATGTTTAAAGCAATCCAAGTTAAAAAAGAATCCCTTGTACCATAAAGGAAAGAGAGTCAAAGTAACTGAACCCAAGTTATTTCTTCAGCAAAATCCTCTTCTATCGACTGGGTAGTACTGTTTGTCTCTGGCTATCGATGACAAAATCATTGCCAGATCTCAAATACTTAAAAGACTGTAAACTCATCAATCAAAACTTCATTCTTTTTTTGTTTACTTTGTTAAAAACAATTTACAAAAATTACTTAACCCTAACATGGTTTACATAGGAATAACAAACAAAATTATTTTGCTTGATCATCATATTCAAGAAAGATGACATATTTGAGCATAATGATATATTTGCTCATAATGATATATTTGAGCTCAATGATATATTTGATATATGTCAAATGATATATTTGGGCATACAGTTTTTTTAATAGTAGTGATAGATTATACTTGTCTACAAATTATTTTTTTTAACCGAAGACAGGTTTATCCATTTATCCATTCATCATTTCTTGATTTTAGTTACGGTGAATACAAAAACAAGTAAGTCAAATACTAATGTATTTTACTTGTTAAATTATAGATTTAAGATCATAATCTGTGAATTAGGGAAGTTATCTGATTAATGCAGAAGTTGATCTTAGGAATTTATCCTTTTAGAATTAGAAATATTATGATATATAAAGAAAGGATAATGCTATAATGTTCAGTAAGAGGTAAAAATGCCAAAAAGTGGAAAAATTTTCACAAAATTGTAATTGAATTTTGATGTTTATCAGGAACTCTTACTAGATTTTATTTAGCTTTAAAGAAATAGTCCTAAACATTCTTCCTATTAAAATCAGTCATTTCACACAAGTTGTTACTTACAAAGTTCTGCTACTTTCTACTTTCTTCAAGAATATAATCTTTTTATTTTGTTTGTGAAAAATCTGCAGTAATCAAAACAAAAACCAAAGCTAACTTCCAATATTGAAAAATTGATATAAATTATAGTTGGGATGATTTTTATCATAAATTTTGCAAAATGTGCTCCTCTAGCAATCTCTTCTATGAAAGTAAGTAAATTTGCAAACACTTATATTCTCTATTAATAGCCATTATATTTTATCAAGATGTGAAATCAGTTTTGTGGCTCATTTGAATAAATTGAATAGAAAGATATAAGAAATAGTGCAATTTCTGATAATGAGTTCTTTAATCTGAAGTACCTATTATTATTTCTAGGACTAAAATTACTGTGTATTTTTATTACTTTCCAGGAACTAAAGGTGATTTGCAAATACAATTCCAAAAAGAGGCAATTTCAATATCAGAAGTTTGCAAAGAGAACAAAAGAAAGGGAGATTTGACTATGTGCAACCCTTCTAAGGGCAGATAGTACACGCAGCAAGCACACGCATATCTAAGAAATCAAACACATGTTGTTGATGCAACTGCTTTAGTTCATAGTGAACATTATTGTAAGTGCCATTGTTTTGATTATTTTTGTACTTGGCTCTTGAACTTCTTATGCTTAATCCAAAACTGACTTCAATGAATGGTTCAGAAGTATTGTATAGATATATGAAGAAATTATTCTTGACTGTCACACTGTACCATACATGGTCCTTGCAAAACTGAAGAAGGCAGGGAGCTATTTCTTGTAGAGAGTTCATTCACTGTCAGTGTTACTAGGGATTCAAAGTAGACTTCATGGAGTTTATCAATTAATCTGCAGGATATCTGGCACAAGCTGGAAAGCAGTGGGACCTGCTGAGATTTGCTGAAGACCTGTGTGGAGGAGAGCTCATATGACAGATCAGCATTACAATTGGTTTACCCCAATTTGTAAAATGGTAGTTTGCTTGTGTGGTATAGGCCCACCAAGAGATTGACACTTTTGAGTTAGACATTCAGGAAAACAAACTAAAAAAATTCAAAGAGCTTGAAGTTATGTAATCCAGGTCAAGCTTTTTTTTTTAATTTTTAAAATTATGTTATGTTAGTCAAATACATCATTAGTTTTTTTAATTAATTAATTTATTTTTATTATGTTAATCATGATACATTACATCATTAGTTTTTGATGTAGTGTTCCATGGTTCATTGTTTGTGCATAACACCCAGTGCTCCACGCAGAATGTGCCCTCTTTAATACCCATCACCAGGCTAACCCATCCCCCCACCCCCCTCCCCTTTAGAAACGTCAGTTTGTTTCTCAGAGTCCATAGTCTCTCATGGTTCGTCTCCCCCTCCAATTCCCCCCCTTCATTTTTCCCTTCCTATGATCTTCTTTTTTTTTTTTAACATATAATGTATTATTTGTTTCAGAAGTACAGATCTGTGATTCAACAGTCTTACACAATTCATAGTGCTCACCATAGCACATACCCTCCCCAATGTCTATCACCCAGCCACCCCATCCCTCCCACCCCCCACCACTCCAGAGACCCTCAGTTTATTTCCTAAGAATTCCTCATATCAGTGAGGTCATATGATACATGTCTTTCCCTGACTGACTTATTTCGCTCAGCATAATACCCTCCAGTTACATCCACATCGTTGCAAATGGCAAGATTTCATTCCTTTTGATGGCTGCATAATATTCCATTGTGTGTGTGATATATACATACATATATATACCGCTTCTTCTTTATCCATTCATCTGTCGATGGACATCTTGGTTCTTTCCGTAGTTTGGTTTGGCTATTGTGGACATTGCTGCTATAAACATCGGAGTGCATGTACCCCTTTGGGTTACTACATTTATATCTTTGGGGTAAATAGCCAGTAGTGCAATTGCTGGGTCATAGGGTAGCTCTATTTTCAACTTTTTGAGGAACCTCCATACTGTTTTCCAGAGTGGCTGCACCAGCTTGCATTCCCACCAACAGTGTGGGAGGGTTCCCCTTTCTCCGCATCCCCGCCAACATCTGTCGTTTCCTGACTTGTTAATTTTAGCCATTCTGACTGGTGTGAGGTGGTATCTCATTGAGGTTTTGATTTGGATTTCCCTGATGCCGAGCGATGCTGAGCATTTTTTCATGTGTCTGTTGGCCATTTGGATGTCTTCTTTGGAAAAATGTCTGTTCATGTCTTCTGCCCATTTCTGGATTGGATCATTTGTTCTTTGGGTGTTGAGTTTGATTAGTTCTTTATAGATTTTGGATACTAGCCCTTTATCTGATATGTCATTTGCAAATATCTTCTCCCATTCTGTCGGTTGTCTTTTGGTTTTGTTGACTTTCTTTTGCTGTGCAAAAGCTTTTTATCTTGATCAAGTCCCAAGAATTCATTTTTGCCCTTGCTTCCCTTGCCTTTGGCGATGTTTCTAGGAAGAAGTTCTGTGGCTGAGGTCGAAGAGGTTGCTGCCTGTGTTCCCCTTTAGGAGTTTGATGGACTCCTGTCTCACATTTAGGTCATTAGTTTTTGATGTAGTGATCCACGATTCATTGTTTTCGTATAACACCCAGTGCTCCATGCAGTACGTGCCCTCCTTAATACCCATCCTTGGGCTAACCCATCCCCCCTACCCCCTTCCCCTCTAAAACCCTCAGTTTGTTTCTCAGAGTCCATAGTGTCTAATGGTTCATCTCTCCCTCCGATTTCTGCCCCTTCATTTTTCCCTTCCTTCTCCTAATGTCCTCCATGCTATTCTTTATGTTCCACAAATAAGGTCAAGTTTTTACAACAACCAGACCTCCTGTTTTGAGTCGATAATAACTTGGCTGTCTTTTCTTTTTTAAAAGAAAGGCAGAATTATGTTTTAAAAATCTGTTTTGCTTTATTCCCCCTTTTTCTTCTTTTTCTTTTTTTCTTAACATATATTGCATTATTTGTTTCAGAGGTACAGATCTGTGATTAAACAATCTTGCACAATTCACAGTGCTCACCATAGCATACCCTCCCTAATGTCTACTACCCAGCCACCGCATCCCTCCCACCCCCCCACCACTCCAGCAACCCTCAGTTTGTTTCCTGAGATTAAGAATTCCTCATATCAGTGAGGTCATATGATACATGTCTTTCTCTGATTGACTTATTTCACTCAGCGTAATACCTTCCAGTTCTATCCATGTCATTGCAAATGGCAAGATCTCATTCCTTTTTATGGCTGCATAATATTCCATTGTATATATATACCACATGTTCTTTATCCATTCATCTGTTGATGGACATCTTGGCTCTTTCCCATGAAAAACAAACTGAGGGTTCTAGAGGGGAGGGGGTGGGGAGATGGGTTAGCCTGGTGATGGGTATTAAAGAGGGCACATTCTGCATGGAGCACTGGGTGTTATGCACAAACAATGAATCATGGAACACTACATCAAAAACTAATGATGTAATGCATGGTGATTAACATAACAATAAAAAATTTAAAGAAAAAAATAAAATAAAAATCTGGGCGGATATAAATGTTAGAGAAAAAACATTTTTTTAAAATCTTACTTGATCCCTGTGGGTCTTCATATCAAAAAAGGAGGGGGAATATTGCTTACAGTAGTGAAATCATGCACTGCTTCCTTAATTTCCTTATATATGTGCTTCTTGAGTAGTTATGGTCAGAGGAGAGTTTTCTCTTTGCAGTTATTAGTCATACCCTTGATAAAAGCTCCCAGAAGGGTATAACTCACAGTTTAACAGGAAAAAATATCCAGTTGTACGTGTGCATGTGTTTATGCTTGTTTTCCTTGTCATTCTCCATTACTTATTCCCTTGAGAGACAACAGTAGAATCATTTTGCCAAAAGCTACACTGCAGCACTATTAAGGGCCTTAGCAAAACTGCTTTTATCCTTAATAAGTCTGTGGGGAACTCTAATTCAATGGCTTTTGACCATAGACCTCAACTTCCATCTTAGAGAAATGCTTTCTTCTCAGTTACATTGTACTCAGTTTTTAAGTTGCCCAAACAGAAAGGACTAGAATTATGTAGACTTTGTTTATCAGAAAAACATGACTTTGCAAGACATAAGATAAGCATCAGTAGAACAGCAGGTGGACTGGGTTGGCCACAGTTGTCATTAGACAAAGGGACACTGATGGTGTCACATGGGATATTATAATAATTGGTCTGTGGCTTGATAAGGGTGAATTCTCCAAATAAACTCTTTTAGAAATAATTTTATTTTTACCACTAATCCATTTTTTAAAACTTGGTGAGTGAGGGGTGCCTGGATGGCTAAGCGTCCAACTCTTGATCTCAGTTCAGGTTTAGATCTCGGGGTTTTGAGTTCAAGTGTGTTGGGCTCTGTGATAGGCATGGAGCCTACTTCAAAAAAAAATGATGAGTGAAACAAAATGGTGGTACACCTGATATCATGTTTCTTGAAGAAGGTAGCAAAGAATTCAAAATAGTGCTAATGACAATAATAATTTACACATCTAAGGCAGTAGATGGTAGTCTACAAGAGACAGTTTAAAGACACCTATTTTTAGCATTCTCAAATTTTAGCATTTTTTACATATCATAAAAGGGTAAAAGTTTTTGAAATTTTTAGCATGGATATGTGAATATCAAATTTATTCTGTGTCATATGTATAACAACTTATCTGACTAATCCATCTTTATTTAATGTTGAATATCTTTCCCTGGCTGACCTAAAGGTATTCATCAGATTTATTTTTATAATAGTTGAATGATATTACAATAGTTGCATGATATTTAGATAAAAACTATTTGAAATCATTGCTCTTCACATTACTTATTATTCTATTGTCCTAACATGGTCTCTAGATCTCAAAATTGTGGGCACAAAGATCAAGAAGTGAATACATCAAATCTTTCATTCTACTACTAGATAATTAATGGAATACACATGTATATACACAAATATCTGCATGTATAAAATTTTAAATCAAATGCTTTTCAGTCAAGGATAAGAACTTATGAAAACAAAAGATACCTTTAATTTTATTCTCCCTTAAACACAAATTCACCACTAGTAGTGTGTCTTATATTCAATATCCCACCAGTTATGTTATATGGATTATATCTTACTAATTTTCAATGTACAATGGAAAGGGCTCCCCTTTTATGGAGAACAAGAAGTAAAAAATGATATACATATAAACCTGTATGAGACACTGCTTATCTTGTGCAAGAAGTATTCCCAGTCTGAACACATTTTCTAGCACTTGTATCAGAATAGTCTAAAAGATTTTTTATGCTTTATAATTGTTATCCTCTACAAAACATCTGACATTATGATTTTGCCATAACTCTTATTGCCTCACAGAAAAGTTTGTCTCAGTTTAGAAATTCAAGTATGAGTTTTAGTGCATAGCAGAAACTGTTTTGAAAGCCAAGGCACTTTTTATTTATGAAAACTATGGTGCTTTGAATGAGAAAAGGAGAATGCTTGTGTATATTACCCAGGACAGAATCCTAGAAATTTGTAGACACTCCCTCAAAAAAGGAGAGCATATAGGAGGTAGATTATTAATGACAAAGAGTGGTATTGATGTGGATCAGATAATGACAAAATCAGAATGCAATAGGGAAAATAGTCAAGAGTTGATAATGTTAAAAAATGTGGAGATCCAAAGAGTACCAGTAAACCGAATGAAGTCTGTGGTAGGGTTGAGAGTTTAGACCTTGCATCCAAAGGCCATAGGAGAGACCACTGAACTGCTATCAGTGAGCCATGGTAATCAGTGAGCCATTCCCAAAGACCAGAAGGTTGAGCTACACAACAGTAAATGGCAGATCCCACCACTCAAAGACCAACAGCAAGAAGCCTTATCTCAAGGAAGGCAAGTGATGTCCGGGTACAGTTAGGGCAATAAGTTTTACGATGTCATAGACTATTTCTGTAAATCCTATATTATTGTTTTCGATGAGTTTTATTTGTTTGCTCATTTTTGGCTAATTGAGGTATTTCTAGACCATGAGTAACCCTCCAAGGGGAACAGTAGAAAATTCTAGCTGCACCAATGAACAGTGAAGAGTTACCACCAGGTTAGTGTTCTGAACCGTTCATTGACAACCCAGTATATCCATTTCAGATCTTAAGCTGGAGGGTAGCTTGCAGTCAAATTTCCTGTGTTTAGCAGATATTTTTTTCACATGAAATATTAGGGCAATGAGAACACAAAAGTGCTTGCTTTTTGGCAAACACGTTGCTCTTCAAGCAAGATGCATACCTTATGAAGCAACTCTTCTATATGCTTTTTCAGTCAGAACAGATGGTGTACCCTCTTTTCACAGATGTCTTTATAACTGTTTGTAGTTTTATTTTTGTCTTTCTACAAAATGTTATGCAAAAAGCAAGACAAAATAATATCAAGGATACACACACACACACACACACACACACACACATATATAAAATCTTAAAACTGTGAAGAAACCAAAGATTGGTAACTTATTCAATATACTGCCTCGACAAACTGTCCTACATTTATCTGAGCAGTGGCCTCTACCATCCCTCAGCACACATCTCCCTTTAGCAATGGGTTTAGGATCACTAAAAGCTAGACCTTGGAAGCCACAATTGTACTTTTCAATTTTTGGTATGTTAGTGGGAATATCCTACAATATTTATGAAACAGATAGAGTAAAAGAAGCCCTGGCCAACCAGCATTTTGTAAGTGGAGCTGCTCACTTATTTGCCCCAGTCTGTCTGTCAGGATATTAAGTGCCTGAGCTTATCTTTTCCTGGGAAAGCAGAATCCCGACACAAGCTTATGGAGAAGTAAGCTTATTTCACAAAGTTATCTCAAGAAATAAAAACAAAGGACTGGGAATAATTACACTAGTAAAGAGGAAAAGTCAATATTAGGGTGCATATTCAAAGGTTGCCTCTGAGTAACTGTTCCCAGTCTTGCCAGTATCTTCTAAGGACCTACAGAGAAGATATCCTTTGAATGGTCTGTTCAAGGGACTGAAAGGGGGTATTTAAAGATTCTTTCATTCTTTATGCATGGGAGTCCCTCCCATATCTTTTGCAGCACCACTTTGTGTGTGTGTGACTTTAGAGAGTTTCCCAAGGCATCCCATTCTGCTGGATCAGAAGGCAAGAAGCAGAAAGCCAGATTGGTGTGAGCAGCTGAAGTAGGTGCAGACATGTCTGAGTTGTAAGAAGCTGGTTGCTGCAGCCAGGGCCAAAGTAAAAAGTGGGCTGTGAGAAATGTGGGGTGGGATGCAAGAGCTGTCCAGTGCATCAACCAAACTGGTCTGTGAGATCGATTCAATTCAAATTACTCTTCTCAGTAAAACTGGAAAGTATAACCCAAAGCTGCAGAAAGATTAATTGAGAAAGACTAATACACAATATGAAATGCATTGTTTACTTAAGATAATAAAAATGTGACACGAATTTATATAGATGTCTCAGGACTTATTCTGAGTGACAATCTTAACGCTTGCTCTGACTGTTTTTGTGAGGTTGTGTTTGGTATTTTAATGTATGAAAGGTTAATATGAGTAATACTCTGGATAACTAATGCAAAGGACTATTAATTGGAGTGAAGTAGTTAAAAGAGATATCATGAAAGAATTTTCCAATTCACTTTCTATATTCCATAGTCCCACAGAAAGATCAATGACCTTTCTAATTGCCAGGGACTATTAGGATTGTGGTGCCTTTGACCCAGGAAATAACCAATAAAATGAGCCACCCCTTTTTAAAATCACTTCTGAGACAACATGGTTTTTACACAGGGAAGGAATAGAAGTATTGAGGCAGATCTAAATCTGATTGATTGGAACATTCATGAAGGAATCAAGAGTCAACCACATTGGCCTCGGCAAGCTGACTTTGTATGAGAACTTTATGCCTTTTACATTTCATTTCTTTAAAGCAGCCCTTGCCATGTGCAGAGTTGTCACCACTTCCCAATTAGTCAATAGAATATTATTATATATCCCGAGATTCTCTAGCTTGGAATTTGTGTGTTTCTTTCCACGTTTGTCCAACAAATTTGTTACTCTTTACAAATGTAAAGACCACACTGAGTGGTCTTGTCCTAAAACAGACATTTACTTCACATGGTCCCATGCATTTCCTATCTCTTCAATATGGAGCATTCATTGTTATTTTTCTAGCTTTCTATATACTCATTTAGTGTTAGGAATGCTTAATCAAAATTACATAATTTATTGAGTATTGTCTAGTGCATGCACACATGTTACATTATTTTAATACTAATTAATTTCAGACATAAATAATAGTCATAAACAGAAAAGCAATGAGAAGTGTCCAGATGATAATTCATATGAAGCTTTTAGCTTATTACATACACATACTTATTTATTTTAATCAATTAATTAATTTTTTGTTTCACATTTTTATTTAAATTCTAGCTAGTTAACATATAGTGTAGTATTGGTTTCAGAAGTAGAATTTAGTGATTCATCACTTACATATAACACCTAGTGTTCATCACAAGTGTCCTCCTTAATACCCACCACCCGGGGTGCCTGGGTGGCTCAGTTGTTAAGCATCTGCTTTGGGCTCAGGTCCTGGTCCCAGGGTCCTGGGATCGAGCCCTGCATCTGGCTCCCCGCTCTGCAGGAAGCCTGCTTCTCTCTCTTCTACTTACCCTGCTTGTGTTCTTTCTCTCACTGTCTCTCTGTCAAATAAATAAATGAAATCTTAAAAAAAAAAGTACCCATCACCCATTTCGCTCATCCCCTGCTGACCTCCCTCCATTAACCCTCAGTTTGTTCTCTCTAATTAATTTCTTTGTTTTACTTCAGCAAAGTTTGGCATAAACTACAGCTCCCTTTCCCTTAGGTTAGTGTTGAAACCTCATTTAGATGTATGGTATGGGATGGGTGATTTTCTACTATGGCCTCTGTGGTTCTTTATTAATCAATGATCCACTTGGTCATTATCAGTTTATTTGTTCCCCAAATGAAATATGAGTTTCTAAATGGGTCACTCTCAGCTATTGAAGCCAAATACTTTTATAGTTCAATCTTTCTAAGGATAGCGATCGGTGTTTCTATGGTTAAAGATCTGTCTGTTGATACTTACTAATGCCAAACACATGATATTGGGGGATTATAAGAAATAAGACTTTCCTAAAGTAAATATCTGCTACAAAGCTCCTATTTTAAAAAAAAATGTCTTTCTCTATACTGCAGTAGCTCAGATAGAAAAGGAATAATTACATTGACAAGTGTTGACTAGAATCCTTTCCCAACAATACTAGTTGTTTTGTATATTAGCTTTCATTTTAGTATAGGCTACTATAAAATTTTAAAAGGGAAGAAATATGTCTTAATGTTTACATCTGGAGAAAAGATTAGTGATTTTACTCTGAAGAAAGTGTTCCATATAACTATATTTCAGATGTCTAAATGGAGCTTACATTACTTGATATTAGCAATTAGTTCTAATTGATGAATTTGTGTTAAATAACATTAATTCATGCATTTAATTTAAAACTTTTGTAGTTCTTGTGAAAAATTCTAATTTTTAAAATAGATTTTATTATTTCTATCTTGAATTAGACACTATTTATTATCTTTGTCTTCTTACCAATCCCTATATTCTTTAAGAATGATCTTTTAGGAGTACATGGAATTATTATATTCTTTTTCATTTCATATCTACATCCACATCTCTGAATCTCTAGTCTATAATTCAGAAATTTAAAAAAAGTCTAACTCAAAGGTCAAAGAATAATAATGAAAATTTAAAACATATTTATAGATTACTGAAATTTGACAATTTTTTAAAAAAATTAAGACCTCACAAAGTTTGATATATTACTTAGTGTAGTAATGCTCCACAAAAAAAATGAAATAAATATATGCAAATTACATAAATTTCTTTGATGAGGGGCTCCCATCTTTAAGGAACGGATCATATATCTATTGCTTTTCAGAACATGCATCATGTAATACTTGGAAAAATATATGACAAAGAAGCATATATTTTCACTTTTTACACATTATAAAGAACAGATAATCAATGGCAATCTTGTATGTTCCTTTGATAATGACTTTAACACAAAAAGAATAAAAACTGCCACATGTAAAAAGACAGGAAAGAGTTAATGCATACCATCTTTGGTACCAAGACAGTGATCTAAAATGTTTTGCCTTGAAGTTTCAAACCACCCCTTACATCATTAATAAATACGTCCCATTTCTGTCCCTCAGGAATATAAAGATTTGATTACCCCACAAAGGCCTTCTGAATGAAACGATTTTATTATGTTTATGGGGCAGTTAGGACACATTTGGTTGTCAACGACGGCAGAAGTTTCCATTCAAGCAGGAGAGGGTGGAAACACCCTCTAGCGTCTCCCCAGTGGACCTTCTCACTGTCTGCTTGTTGGAAATACCAGAGCCTTTCTTACCCATTTTAGAGGGGTTGCCTGGCCACCACAGGTTTCGTTTGTTCCAGGAAACTCTCCCTTACACATTGTCCTTCCTTTTTATATCTGAGAGGTGCACTGAGTGGAGATTACACGTATTAGGAACCAACCCGCCCTAAGGATCCTCCTCTCAGTGTGACCCTCGCTTAGGGAGATGGACAATCACAGGTATTTATGTACCAAAATTGGAGTCTCCTTTTAAAAACTACTCCCTTAAAACTTTAACAAGCTTCACATCTCACTGATTTGAGGCAATTATGTGTGCTAGAAAGCAAACCTAGAAAGACATTATTTAATTATCACATTGGAACCTGGATTCAGGGCTGTGAATGTTGTGAAGCTAAGTCCTGCGCATGCTCTGTACCGTAGCCTGCCATTCATGTCTCTTCAATACGGTGGGTGGCCGGTCGCCGCGAACATAGTCCCTGCTCTCAGTACACATCCCCACAGTAGTTTTCTTTCTTATTCCTCTGTTCCTCCTTCCTTCCCTTCCCTCCCTCTCCTCCCCCCTCTTCTTTTTAATAACAAGGTTGAAGCTTCTCAGTTAGGCTGTGGGTTTGGAGGTAGGAGGTAGTGTCAGGTTTCCTTTAGGCTCTCATCTGTTTGCCTGACAAATATCCTACCTACCAAAAGCTATCTAATATTACTTTGCCCTAACTTTAGTTTTATACAGAGAATTTGCCTTTTCCAAAATTTTCCAAAATGTTTAGAATTTAGTCATTCTTTATTTTAGTCCATTGGCAAAGCTTTTAGCAAAGCTCTATTTTTTTTCTCTTTTTTTCCTGCTTTCAGACGGCCTGATGTCAGGAAAAGCTTGTATCTTTCAGGGCCTTACTTAAAGCTGCAGAATAAGTCAACACACTCAGACATTAAGACATTTTTTCTGCCCCAACCCTAATTTTGCAGGCTTTGGAGACACAAGATCTGGGTCCCATTGCACAGTGCTCCCAGATTCACAGCTATTTTACTAACACATAAGGATTGCCCACTTCTGTCGTTGAGGAGGGAGAGGAGGGGTCTTTACTACCCTTTGTTCTATCTCATTTTAGCTGGGTCTCTTACTGCCAATCCCTATTTCCCTATACTAAATTCTGAATAAGTTCAGATACTTTTGCTTGCAAGTAATAGATGGCTCACATAAATAGAGAGGTTTCTTAGGTAGATCTTATAACTCCTACAGAAAGCCCTGACATTCACTCTTATTGCACTGGTGAAAATCACATTTCCAGCCCCTAAGTAAATCACTTTGGCCATGAAAATGGAATTTGCTGACAGACTTAGCCAAATTCACATGGACTAGAATTTGGAGCTTAAGGACAATCAGTTTTTAGATGGAGTCCTGATTAAAATTAGTTACATTTTGAGAAGAGGGAAGGGGACTTGGAAGCTTAGAATTCAACCAACAGATATAACGATCCCTATAAATCATTCTGAATTTATGGATTTTTTAAATAATATTTATCTCTTTTCCTTAGCACCCAGATGATATTTCATACCAATATTGTTAAAAATTAATTCCCTATGGAAACTACAGTGACAACAAATAGCCATAAGAACAGATTATAAGTATTATGTAGCTGCCATACCAAAACTTTTTTCTTTAAAAAAATAAAAGGCCAGATTACCTAGAGACCATGCAAATTAAATTGGCAATTAGTTTGTTTTCTTTATCTTCTTTTGTATCAGATCTTTGAGTTATAATGTATTTATAACATAAATAAAGCAGAATATAGTCTTTGACTAATTGAGCTTAGAAGGTGCCTCATGACCCATTAGGGACCTATCTGTGAAAAGATAGTTATCCTTGAGGAGGTCACTAAGTTGTTAGGCAGCAACTATACAACCCAACAACAATGTGGAAGAAAGCACTGACTCTGAAATAAGAGATCTGGGTTCAAAACTCTCAACCCTTATTTTATAATATAAAAACAAGGATGGGTTAAAACATATTGAATTACGCTGCTATAGATATTAATACTTGACGAGCAGAATCATTGTAAAGACTAAATAATAAAACATAAATAAACTTAGCAAGCAACCCTGATACATAAATAGGTCCTCAAAAACTAAGAGTAGTTCAGATACTTACTTGAGTTAAAAACTTTTTTTTGCTAGAATTCGAAATAAAAAGGGCTAATGGCCCTTAATTAATTCACTGCCTTTCTTACTGTTTCATTGTTTTTTAGATGATTCTTCTAAAGCTGCATCTGACTCCTCACTTTATCTGCTACTATGATGTTGGTAGAGCACAAATAGCTTCCCGATTGAGTCACATTTATAAACATTTACTGTGAAGAATTTCAGGCCATCATGCTTGGCACTGCCTTCACCAGTATCAAATACCCTTCCTCACCACAGCAACCCTGGGTTTTATTAACTACTCATTCGTGATTCAACCATCATATTACATTCATACTTTTTATTTTACACCTCAGTATACATATTTTTTCAGAACTCAAAACCTCTGGCAGGTTCACATCTCTAGTTCATACCCTAGGGGGAGCCAAAAGATAGTTGCTGAGATCCCAGCCCAGCATGTTCCCCGTGTCACTCCTGCATGCCTCAGAAAGTCACAGAAAAGATAGATTTGCCTTATCAAATAAGTCGTATTTTTTTCTGCTTCCAGGCTCAGAAAACTAGTCTTCAGCAGGCTAGCTCTAGGAACCATTATTATAATAAAGCTCCTGATATAATGAGTGGATTCTTCAAAGTTACTGTTTTCCCTCGTGTTTATTTTAACTACCTTATGGCTTGTGTTTGCTTATTTATTCATTCAAAATATTTTTATCAAGTGTCTACTTATTTACCAGAGTATAGGCTAAGTACTGGAGATAGAGTGGTGTTCACAACAGACCTGATAACTAGTCTTACTGAATTGATGTATGTTGATAGCATCAGGCACTTAAAAGAGGCTTTTGGGGATGTGAATTTAATAGCCTGGAAATTTTTACAGGTTTGACATACTATGAATTCTTCATGGAGTCTTATTAGAAGTTCTAAAATACTTGCTTTTATTTGTGTAAATGTGATTAATGAAGCATGAATAGGTTTAGTCTTGATAAATACCAACATATCCAATTAGATTGCCTTCTGATTCTCTGTTGGTCAGCCCTTTGGAAACTCCCTCCCAGCTCTTCTGACGCCACTCTAGTTCCTCCACCAAAACAGTTCTTATATATTCCAGACATATTAAATGACTGAGTTTTGCAAACCTGGAAAGCAATTACCTTCATGTTTTAAAAATACATAAATATGTGAAGGGGCATTGCATAAAAAAGGATGATTCTGGATCTTCAAAGAAGGAGATATTCAGAGCAGTGGTAATAGCTACCAGAAGGGACTGCATAAACATACATAAGGGTTTGCAGAGCATGAAATCTATGTTTTGGTTCCCTTTCCAGTATATTTGGATGATGACCTCAGAAAGTAGGAACTTAAGTGAAATCTAGGAAGTGTCTGCATGTTTTATTTAAAAGACAGTATTGACTTTGCACTGTAAGAGTCCCTAAGTCAAGACCATGCCACTATGCCAGTGACATTTTAATATCTTCCAGGACAGTCTGTGCCAGTAACATTTTAATATCTTCCAGGAGAGTCTGCCTGGAAAAAGAAAAGGGGGGTGACTTCTGATGAAAAAAACTTGTGTTCTAAAAGATCCAACACAATGGGCATATTCAGTCCTCCTTATTTTTTGGTTTTAAAATATAGAAGGTAGGTTTTTGTCTGGGAGCCATGGATTGCCTGGAAGAAGTGGTAGAGGTGACAGGTAAGGGAAGAGGTCATGACTAAATGATACAATGATGTATAACTGCTGTTTTGTCTTTCTATTAATCATTACCTGCCATAACATCTCTCCTTTTTCTTTTTTTTTAAGAGTATACAATCCATTCACACAGGATTTGAGGGAACATGTCTCTGACTCAAATTAAACCAATTATTATTTTGTGTAACAGGCATTATTCAGACACTAAGGTGACCATCCCTGGCCATGTGGTCTGGAAAAATAAAGAAAGTAGGTAAGGAAAGAGAATAGAGTGGACATGTAGAGAGGGAAGGAGTCAGGTGATAGAAAGTTCTTTGTAGACTTGGAGCCATTTCTCATGCCCAGCTGTCTGAATTCTTAATTCCCTTAATTTCTGTAAGACATTTGATTTCCTTATAAAATTTTCTGATTTTTTTTATGTTCTATTTCAAGAATATCTTTGAATCACTTATAAGATTTTAAACTTTATATTCACATTACAGAGTAACTTCTTTCAAAATAGGTGGATAACATTTTTTTTACAGCCCTTAAAGTCTGCCATCCATATCTGTATCTATATTCAACTGATCAGAAAATTGTCCTATGGTAGTACTTGCAAGCTAAAATTTATTCTAAATTTTCAGTGAGTATTGTAGTCCAGCTGATGATAGCATAGCATCTCTTTTGGAGTTGATATGATACTATAATATTTCTATGTAAAATATTTTAAAATATGAAACCTCTGAAATCTTAAATAAAACAAAGATCAGTTTTAATGTGGAAATTTCATTAAGAGTAGAAAGGTCATTAGCAAATGTAAAAAAAAATAGTCTTGTTTTAACCATGTATATATGTTCCATGTTTCGTTACACTGACTGCTAACAAAATCCCCTAGTAAACATTCCCTAAATGATTTAAGCCTCCAGTGATTTCAGAATGATACTAAGCAATACCCAGGTGTGAGTTCTATGGCAAAATCAATTCTCACAAAGCTCCCTGTTCAGTCACATAGGATTCTGAAACCTTTAGCCAAAAGGTAATGGATGTTTCATTTCCTGTGGGTCAGGTTTGGAGGTCAGTGCTATGAAAAACTGTGGGAGGCACATTCAGCAATATTTTTTTCTTTTCTCTTTTAATGTTCAAAAGCAAGTATAGGAGCCTCCTACACAACAAGCTTTGTTCATAGGCATTTGATTTGGATTCTTGCTGTGAAGCAACACATTGACTAACTGTGTGCTGGGGTAGAAAAATTGAGCTTGAGGTTGTGGTGAGCCGTGGTCAGGCCTGACCACTGAAAATCCACAGGTAAACATAAAGGAGAATCTTCTAGTCACAGGCATGTATGCAGATTAGGAGAGAGTGACCCTGTGCAGACAAAGCTAGATATTTGAGGCCTGTAACCCTAACATTAAATCTGGTGTACGTGCTGGTAAAAGGCTTATTTACAGTTATAAATAAGTAATTTCTGTGTGCCTAGATGATCCACAGATTAGTATTTTCCTGATGTAAGTCTACAGATTTTCTGACTTAATGGAGTAGGACCACCACAACTGAATTGTGGAGGCTACCACACCTTGGCACAGCTCCATGAGACACGAGGTAGGAAATGGTAGCCAGGTCTAACCACGTACATGCTGTTTGTAACTTTGTGCTTATTAGCTGCTCTAAGAGTAAGCCAGAATCAAAACAAATTTGAAACGACTCCAAATTGTCATTCTTCCTTGTCCTTTTATGCACACTGACTCTGGCCAAATGCAGAAATCAGTCAACATGTATTCTTTTTCTGTTATACACACACACACACTACAAATATATACACACAGTTTTCTTTCTCATGGCTTTGGAAAAAGGAGAGGAAAGTATTATATGTGCCATGCTCATCTTCATCCCTCATATATTGGAAAGAAAACGCAGTAAGTGGGTTTCACTTGCAGTCCTTAGATGCATAACACAGGGGAGTCTAGGCCACTGGATATTGCTCACATAGGATGTCCTTGGGCTTCAAGGTCAAAAAGGTGTGTAAATCATAGACACATCTTCCTTCCAGGTATTAGAAACACACAGTGGACTCACAAGGAAGGATCACAAAAGAGTCAGTAAAGCCCTTCTTTCCAACATATATTAACTTGTTGATTTTTTATTTAAGACCCACATAAAATGTCAAGTGAGTCCAAGTAGTAATAGAGTTCATTGAGTTCATACTCAGTACACATCTCTTTTGATGTGTAAGAGAGATGAATGAAGTTGCTAATTGCAGCACTTTGAAAACATTTTACGGGAAAACAAAACAAAACAAAAGCACATAACTTAGCATTATGTCCTGCTGTAAGTACTTTTAGTTATTAACTAATTTAGTTACTATTATCCCCACTTTACAAATGAGGAAATTAAGGTATTAGGAAACAAGTTCCTTACTTTGATCACAAATTTAGAAGTGATTAGAGACAAGGTGTTGACTTGGTGACCTATACAAGCTTTCTTAACATAAAAAGTTAGAACCAGAATTTAACCTGCGGATGTGTCTTCAAAATATGAGCTCTTAACCAGTATTTGACAGAGCCCTCAAATACATATCTTGTTTTCGAGCAAGATATTTTATCTCGCTTTCATGGATAAGGAAAACTGAATCCTAAGAAATGATGTCATTTTCTCTTTGTTGCTAAGTTATTATATGGTACAAATAGAATTTAAACCCATGTTTGTCTGACTCAAAAGAAAACAGCAAATCTCTGTTAGTTTGGCTAGCCAATATGAGATGTTTATGTTTGTTTAATTATTAAGATAATGTTGGATTTTTCTCAATTTTTTTATACTCCTCCTGAGACATGCAGGTAATAATGGACTAATGCAGATGAGTCTGAAAGATATAGAGGAAAATCACTGCTTAAACAGAAATGCCATATACCTTGAGTTTAAAAATAATAAGTTTAATCACAATGTTAATGGCTTCCTGAGAGATTTCCAGACAATGACAGCAAAGAAGAAAAATGAAAGGGAATTTGTGCCACTTGATATTATGATATAACATTAAAAAAAAAACCCAAACATAGATTAAAGCTGTGTGTAACTAGAGCAAAACTAGGCACAGAAATCGATGTAAAAAAAGTAATGTAGAATTACAAGACTGACACCACATTATATATGATGCTTTGATATCTGGTAAGGCTGGTATTGAGATTAATGAAATTTACACCCTAATAAATGATATGAATTAGTTCATAGAAATAAAAATAGCTAATAATCATATTAAAGGGATCTCAGCTTCACTCAAAATTCAGTAAATACAAAATAAATCAGATGCTATTTTCAGTTCTCGGATGGGCCTGTATGTATGTGTTTTGTAGTAACGGTGAATGTATGAGGCAATAGGCAGGCATTCTTATGTACTGTTGGTTAAAGAGTACATTGTTGCAATTATTTATAAAAGGCATTTAGAAAACATGATCTAATTTAAAAATTCACATTTCCTTGACCAACAATTCTACGTCTAGAAATTTTAATATTTACACAACTTTTGATGTGTAAGAGAGATGAATGAAGTTGCTAATTGCAGCACTTTGAAAACATTTTACAGGAAAACAAAACAAAACAAAAGCACATTTTTAGGTGAGGTAATATACAGTGAATTATGATATATTCACAGTCAAATGTTAGTTACTCCTTATACAGAAAAAGATTGACTCTAGAATGCTAATATGTAGTAATTTACATACTGTTTAACTGTGTGAACAAGAACAGCGAGCAAAATGCAA
This sequence comes from Zalophus californianus, assembly GCF_009762305.2. Taxonomy (NCBI): domain Eukaryota; kingdom Metazoa; phylum Chordata; class Mammalia; order Carnivora; family Otariidae; genus Zalophus; species Zalophus californianus. Next base: position 39,634,522 of record NC_045607.1, read on the forward strand.
TGAGCATAATAAAAGTAAAAATGATGTGTGGGATGGAGAAGTTATGGGAATCGAGTTTCACCACGAGAGGTATGCCAGTGTCCTTGCTGGGATAAAGTATTTTATTTAGGCTACAGTGAGAGATTCCTCCGTTGGTTATCTGGGGACTATTTTTAATGATTATTTTAATCAATATACATGTATACTTCACAAAATTCACATACTACTACCACTACAAGGCTAAACCAAATTCAGCAGGCTTCTAACAGTCAACTCCACCCTGCTCCCTTGAGCCAACCCTTGTCATAAAATTAGCTATTATTTTTAGCAGTTTTCTCCATATTTCTCCATATGTCCATATTTCTCCATATCTCCACTTTCTCCATATTTCTGCATAATACTGAAATTTTTGTTACCGATTTTAGACATTATTTTTTTAGTTTATCTTATAGTAGATGAGAATTTTAACTCCCCTAAACCTATTTTTCTGGTGTGTTCCCCTTCTTCTTTTCTTCTTCATCCTCTCAATATGTCACAACTATTTGATAAGTAAATATCATGATTTGGTAAATATTGATCACTGTGAAAAGAAAAATCTTTTTATGATTATGCTTTCTTTTGTTTATGTTTTTTAGTTTTTATAGAAGCCATTAGTCCCCTTTTTTCTTCATACTCTTATTTCTTTGAACTATAGTTTTCTTTTTGTCTAAACAGCTTTCTTAAATGATTCTCAATATAGTTTTCCACATGGAGATATGAGGCAGACAGTCTACTTATTCCTTGTTTTCCTGATTCTTTCTGCTAAACTTTGGACTGATAACTCTCTATAGTGATTATACAATTGGCCATCTGAGTATTTAATCAGGCTGTATTATGTGTTACATTATTATTTCTGGAATCCTCTCCTCTAGCTGTGCTTCGTCATTCTGATAGAACATATTCTCCAATAGCATCTTCAAATAAGTTTTCTGTTAGGCATATTCTTTGAAACTTAACAGAAAATATCTTCATTTTACTTTACGACTTGATTGAGCTAGTAAAGCAATACATAGATATTTTTTCTCAAATATTTAGAATGTATGTGTATGTGTATATGACAATACCAGGCAAGAGGCACATGATAAATATACAAAAGAGTAGAATTAAAACATCTCAGGAGAAACTCTAGGAAATAGATGAGAATGGATGAACAGAATAGCATCTTAAACATTTTTGGTAAATTTTTTAAAGTTCAAAGCAGGACAAAGGGTCTAAGAGTTTCTAGTCTCGTGTGTAAGAACCTTGGAAGTCCACAATCTGTCCTAATAAGTAAAAACAAAACAAAACAAAACAAACAACAGAACAAAGTGAAAAATCAAAACTCCTCATAGATTCATAAGAAAAGTGAGGTCACAGAGTGAAAAGGTGCTTCCAACTTGGAGAAAACTGCAGGTGAATAGAGAGAATGACTACTTGCAGGAGTAAAGACCCCCAAGCAGAAACACGTGCAGGAACCCCGTGCTATGAGAAAGAAGTCTGAACTGTAACTGGAGGCTCACTGTGGGCATCTCTGAGAGTTAAAAACTCCAGGGAAACCCAGTCATAGGGCATCTCCAGCCTTGCATGAGTTTTATCTCCAAGAACTGGACCTACTTCTCTCAGTGAATATTAGAAAAATCTCTTCGTGCCTGTGGTAGGTAGAGGGAAAAAGGATAATAAATTAGACAAAGCTATTTCCAAAACATCTATTCAAATAGATGCTATCTTTTATGAAGTTATATTTTTCTGGATTTTCACATTATATCACTTTGAAGCTATTAACATTGATCAATCAATGACACATCTTAATGGATAACCAGGATTTTAGACATATGAAACAGATATATTTCTATTTCTCACTGAAATCATGTTTCTTTGAGCCTTTTACATTCAAAGACAAGCCATGAGTCTTATTGATATAGCAAATATAAGTAGTTCTAAATAGAACCAATTTGTCTTTGATCAGTTTTGAATCTCAAATATTTCAGGACTATTTTTGTCTGGCATTATGGGAGAGAACATGACTATAGCCCATAAGCAGAAAAGAGTTTGAAACAGACGCTTTATGTTAGAAGTATAGATTTTCTAAATTCACATAGTTACCATTTAACATATTAAGAATCTGACTTGCTATACTGATTCATGGGCATGGAAAAATCAGAGAACTTGATGAGATGAAGAGAAAGGCCGCAAATTAAATAAAAATGGTGTATCCACATGTATGTGCAAATTTATAATTCTATTGCTTAAGTAATTCTGGCATTACAAACTTAATATCTAATGCAAAATGCAACATTGAGTCTAAAAGATTAAAATGTTATTTTCAAAACATATTGAATTATTGCATTCCATAGTTAGTATTCTATGAATAAATTGCTTCAAATATTGAAAATTATGGAAAGTTTATTGATTAAATAAAAAGGGGTTTTGCCTTTATACACTCCAGAGAACACCTGTAATAATGATTTCCCCATAGCTGTGCTAAAAACTAATGGATATAATGGATATGCAATAAAAATAATAGATCATAATATTGCCATTCTTTTTATTATTTACAATTTTACTGATATTTTATAATTTTATTGTTGAAGAACTCCCAAGAAACTTAACTTAATAGCTAGAGATTCAAATTAGAAAATGTTATGGTAGGTGGTCTTTCTTTTGTTAATTTTTTCTTTTTTTTTCTCGCAATCATTAAGTGGTAGTAATCTTTGGTATGGGAAGACATATTAAATAAAATTTGGTAATACAAGTTTTTTTTCTTCTTGAAAGATGCAGGAATTATCCAATTTTGCTTGACCCAACTATCAAGGAAAAAAAAACCCTGCAAATACTTGAGGCCCCCAAAATATTTGTGTTTATTATTGGTATACTTATATGAAATAAACATAGCAAAAGCATGAGAGAAAAAAGTTTGTAAATCAACTAGAATGCATTTGCCACTAACTCTCTTATGTCCATAGCATGGAATGTAAATTACTCTCTTGGGATATAAATGCAAGTCAAAATAAGATTTGGTTTCCATTTGAGATTTCAAATCACTTTTCTCCTTTCATATAGAAATGTGATTTCTCATTGCTTATTGATCTATCCATGCCCTAGAATCATTTATTCACTTATTCATTCCTTTACTTGTTCATCTATCAGACATTGGGGAGGCAGCTCCTGTGTGCCAGGAATTGGAGCAGGGGCTGGGAATGCAAAGAGAAAAAGTTGCTGTTTTTTAGGATAGAGTGATAACCAGAAGTTTTCACTGTGGTAAATACAGAGGTAGAGAACCAGACATGGCATCCCAGGAGCTCTAAAATAAGTGTTTGTCAGGGCAAGGTATGAAGGAAAGCGTCTTGTAGGAGGTAGTGCTTAACTTGAATCTTTAAGGGCAGCTAGGAGTGCTGGAAGCAGCAAAAGGTGGGAGGGCCAATCTACTTAGCATTCAGCATAAGAAGATGAAGGCCATATAGGCCCATATAGTATTCTGTGTGCATAATAAAAATTAATTTAGGGGTGCCTGGGTGGCTCAGTCATTAAGCATCTGCCTTCGGCTCAGATCATGGTCCCAGGGTACTGGGATCAAGCCCCGCATTGGACTCCCTTCTTGGCGGGAAGCCTGGTTCTCCTTCTTCCACTCCCCCTGATTGTGTTCCCTCTCTCCCTATGTCTCTGTCAAATAAATAAATAAAATCTTTAAAAAATATTAATTTAAATCCATTGTTGTAGTATAAAGTATAAGGCATATGTATGTGTGTGTGTGTGTGTGTATATATATATATATATATAGGGCATTTATACATTATATATATATATATAAAACCTTCCATCAAGGTATTTTATAACTGTTCTGGTTAAAAGCAATAAACATCCATGATTTTTCATAGCATTATCCTATTTGACTTTTATAGCCTCAGTTAATACCTGAAATTATCTTCTTTATTCATACATCAATCTCTTTACTGTGTCTGTTGACAATAAATGAAACATGAATGTAGACTTTTAAAGAGAATGATCTCTTTATATTTTGCTCCTTATTCTATCCTAAGCCTCTAGATAAGGTCTGATGCATAAGGGGATTTGATAAATGTAGTTGACTTCATGTCATGTTGATTTCCTAGCGCAGAAGTGGGGAGGAGGGAAAGGTGAAAGAGGAATCAAAGTTTGAAAACTTGGTGCCCCCTTGGAGTTCAAAGATAACTCTGTTTTGATATCATTTCTACATGTAATTTATATCTTGGCTATATCATATGTTTTCTTGACTTTATACATTAAGTATACTTACCATTTGTTTATCGTATATTTTAAATATTACCCCAGGATGCTATTTTTTTAAAGTCGTGTTTATGGTGCTATTTGTTTTGTAGGTTTTTTTTTCCATTTGTTGCTTTCACTTTGTATTATGCATTTAAGTTTCCTTCATGTCTTTTCAAGGTTTGACAGCTTCTTGTTTTGTTTTGTTTTGTTTTATCACTGAATAATATTCCATTGTTTGGATGTACCACAGTTTGTTCACCCATTCACCTACTGAAGGACATCTTGGTTGCCTTTAAGTTTTGGCAATTACAAATAAAGCTGCTATAAATGTCCACACATAGGTTTTTGTGTAGACATTAAGCTTTCAACTCCCTTCGTTAAATACCAAGAAGTGCAATGCCTAGATCATGTGGTCAAGAGTATGCTTAGTTTTGTAAGAAATTGCCAAACTGTCTTCAGAGTGGCTGTATTATTTTACATTTCCACCAGTAATGAATGAGAGTTTCTGTTGCTCCACATCCTCACCAGCCATTGGTGGTATCAGTGTTTCAGATATTGGACATTCAAGTAGGTATGTAGTGGTATCACATTGTTGTTTTAATTCATATAAAGCTTTGATTTAGCTTGTCAGTATAAATAACAGCAACAACAATAGAAAGAGCCTGCTGTAATTTTGAGATATATTTTGTTGAATGTAGTGGTCAACTAGGGAGAATTTTTAACATAATAATACTGGGTCTTTCACTCCATAAATATGGAATATCCCTCCATTAATTTAGATCATCTTCAATTTCTCTCAATAGTATTTTAGAATTTTTAGTGTGGAAGTCTGCACACTAAATTTGCTTTTGTCAAATTTATTCTTTTGCATTTTGTTTTTTATGTGATTTTGAATTTTCAAATGTATATTGCTAGTATTTAGGATAAGAATATTTTTTATGTTAATTTGGTCCTGAAACCTTGATACTCTCACTTATTTGTTTGGAAAGTTATTTGTTGTGTATGTGTACATATGTGTGTGAATTCCTAGAATTTTTTAAATATAGGCTATCATGTGAATACAGATCGATCTATATCTTCCTTTCAAAAGGTATGCCTTTAATTTTTTTAAAAAATATTATGGTTTCTTTTTTTCTTCACTGGACAGAGCTATCAGTAAAAATAGAAGGACACTTCAAAAAGTAATCTATATTTAGAAGTGGGGGTGCAAAATATGAATGAATAGCAATAAGGACATACAGGGCATTTATACATTTAACCTTATTTATTGTTTGGGATTAAAAAGAAAACAGAAGAGGATAAAGTTTATTCCTTAGTAAAGAAAAGAGATACTATCAGAATTCATTGCTGGCAAAGGTATTTGGAGGGACTTTGAGCATGCATGTTGGAATTGAATTAATATAGCACAAGAGATACTTTAAAGGCTGGTGGCAAAAAACAACTAAAGTTGCAGTAAGTGATATTAACACTTTGTCATTTTAATCCAAATTGGATTTTCAATTTTTTTCTTTCTTTTTGAGAAAGAATGAGCACACCCAAGCGAGTGGGCAGGTGGGAGAGGGGCAGAGGGAGAGGGAGAAGGAGAGATAGAATATTAAGCAGGTTCCAGACTCAGCATGGAGCCTACAGGGCTTGATTTCATGACCCTGAGCTCATGACCTGAGCCGAAATCAAGAGTTGGAGGTTTAAACAACTAAGCCACCCAGGCACCCCAGATTTTCAAAGGTCTTTTAAATGAGTCAGCTCTCTAGTTAATAGATTTTGATAAAAAAATTTCCAAATGAATATATACCCAATAAAACCATTTTTAAGTGTTTTTACATTTCATGTTCCATTCCTAATCATACAAGTAGATGAATAATGAATAGAAGGGGAGGATAAGGAATTGTATGCTCAGTGAAGATAATCTACCCTCTTCATACTTCCATGAGGCTAGTGGATAAGGGTGGTGTTCTCCGCTCCACTGCTTGTACAGGAGAAGAGAGACATGATGATGGCAGTTTGAGAGCTTGGTAATAATGCTCATACCAGCGTGCAGAGCAACAGCCAGGACACAGGGTGGAAATTGCTGGTCATATTTGATTTCTACCCTATGTCTACTCAGATTCTGAGGTCAAATTTTTGTTTCCACAAAAAATTACATCGCATGAGGGAGAAGCTATGTTAGATATTTTCGAGAACAAAGTACTAATCAAAGGATTTCTGGAGATGCCTGGATGGCTCAGTTGGTTAACTGTCTGCTTTTGGCTCAGGTCATGATTTTAGGGTCCTGGGATTGAGCCCCACATCAGGCTCCCTGCTCAGCAGTGAATCTGTTTCTCTCTCTCTCCCTCTGCCCCTCCGCCTGCTTGTATGCTCTCTCTCTCTCTCAAATAAATAAATAAAATCTTAAGAAAAACCAAAGGATTTCTGTGTTCATGATAAATCCCATAGAAACATATATGATATTCTTTGTATTTTTATGATGATTTCCCCTTTATATGCATGCATAGTGTATGCAGTTGTAATAACAATATAAGCCACGATAAGCTGAATTTTGCGATAATTTAGAGAATGACATCAAGCAACTGCTTTATATCATGGGTGTCAGTGGCTAATAGGAAACAGATGCCTAGCTGGGCAAAAAAAATATAAATTCTTAATTCAGATTTTACTTTGGCTTTTTTCTCCCCCTCAATGGTAAGTGTTTTTCTATGGAATTGTAAAAGACTAAACTGATAGGCTATTAGGTAAGGTAGATAGATGTTCATATTTTGATTTTAACAAATCAAGAAAATGAGGATAAGAAGGGTAAAATAGTGCAACGTTACACAATTAGAGAGAGAGAGAAAAAAACGGGAAGGGAAGAAGGAAGGGAGGAAGAGGGAGAGAATGGAAATTTGCATCAACCAATCATAAAGGTATTTGATGCCAAAAAAGATTATGACTAATTCAATTCCACAGTCCAGGTATACCAAAAAAAGAGGTGGATGGAGAGAGAAGGCGAGAGAGAGAAATAACAGGGTTGAGGAAGGAATGGAGGAACAAAGGAAAATAATCATAGTAATACGATTGGTTGCCCAAACTGTAAACATGACTGACTGGAGAGTTTCACCTAAAACAATCTAATTGTAAAATATATATGCAATCCAAAGCATCAAGCTCTAGGTTTGATGAAATGCTTCCAGAACTGCATTTCTTTCTAAAAATATTGCTAAGTTTAATTTTCATCAATGCCTCAGAACTTATTTGGTCTTTCTAAATGAGTCCCACTACTGCTTTCATATTCCTTTCCACATTAATCATATTTAATGATGGCCATGTTATATATAAGCATTTTTATTTAACTTTAAAAAAATTTCACAGTATTTTCTTCTCTTGCTGAATAACTGAGATTTTCTAAAATAAATAAATAAATGACCCATGCAAACCTCTCACAGAATGTCTACTGCATTATTCACATGAGAATCAATATACACAAAATGGTAATTTCTCTGTGGAAAATAAAAATATGGGACATTTCCTTTATATCTATTAACAAATGCCCTAATTTTATATAAATATACTCCTCTCTATTCTCCAGGAATCATGTATTTTCTTTGTCAATTGCTTGATTTTTACACATCCAGAAATTTTATTTTAGGTGTGTAAGAGGCTATTCCTAGCATAATAACGACATATATAAGGCTGGCAGCTTATACTTGCCTGGGTTTCTCCTAGTCCAGAAACTGACCTTCAGGATGAGACCAACAGGAAATATCAGAGTAACAAATTCAGAAGAAGTTGATTTGTTGACTGCATTTTCTAGATGCTGAGTTAGAAATAAATGAAATTTGCTTGAGTTTTAGGTAGTAATTTTGCTATGCTCTGTCTGAATAAACCTGACTTGAAAACAATATGAGTTATTTGAATTAGCAGACTTCTAAAAGAGCATGTTCGGAAACTAAGCACTCTATTGGGGCAAAACGGAATACATTTACTTTGGATGACTATGTAGTCCTAGATTTCTTAAATCTAGACCTATTTATTTCTTAAAGGACTGGGTGTAGTCATGTGTATTGACTTCATTTGCTAATACAAATGACACTGAAGGGGATTTATTGATTCCAAATCTTTATCACTTGTTTGCCAGTGGAATCTTCCATGATTACCTAATTAGCCTAATTTTTCATGTCACTCTTTCTTTATTAAACCATCGTGTGTTCTCTATTACTAATGCATTGTAATTTGGTGGAGTAAAGAACTCAGAATTAGGTTTTCTGGGTTCTATTGTCACCTGAACACTAGTCAGTTTTGAGGACTTAGACACTCCATCTGTTGTTTCAGTTTTAAGAAATAAATTTTACTTAGATGTATTTATCAATTTGGGATGCAAGTTATATTGTTTATGGACAAGAATAACAGTGCCTAAGTTTGTTCCCAGAACATCTGCACAATTTTATTTATTTATTTATTTATTTATTTATTTATTTATTTATTTATTTATTAAAATTCACCATTATGTATTTAATTATTTTTTCATGCCATTGTAAGTTGCTATTATTCTCTTAATTTTATGTTATGTTAATCACCATACATTACATCATTAGCTTTTGATGTAGTGTTCCATGATTCATTATTTGCGTATAACACTCAGTGCTCCATGCAGTACGTGCCCTCTTTAATACCCATTATTTTTTTCAAGATTTTATTTATTTATTTTTGAAAGAGAGAAAGAAAGAGAATACACGCTCATGGGTGGGGTAGGGGGACAGAGGGAGAAGCCGATTCTCATCTGAGCAAGGAGGCCAATGTGGGACTTGATCCCAGGCCCCTGGGATCATGACCTGAGCCAAAGGCAGACACTTAACCGACTGAGTCATCCACGTGCCCCCATTTTCACAATTTTAAAAATTACTGAGAACTCCAAGAACTTTTGTTTATGTGTATTATATCTATTGTTATTTGCTGTAGTCAAAAATGGAAGAAAATTTAAATATTTGTAATACTTTATTTTAAATAACATTATAAACATTACAGATTAATATAAATAACTTTTATAAAATATATTTTTAAAAATAAGTAAATTAGTAAATAGAGTGGCATTGTTTATTTTTTCAATTTTCTTTATTATTTCTACTTCTGCATCCAGTCCGTTGTGATATTATAAATCATCTACCTTTTGGAAAGTTTGTCTGTATAGTTGTGAAAGAATGAGAATAAAAATAGAAGGTATTGTTTTGGTACAATTATGAAAAATAGATCTAACTTTATTAACCCCTTGAATGGGGTCCAAGCCACATTTGAGGAACACTGAACTGGAGTTCCATCAAATGGAGCTTAAAAACTAATAGATATAGAAGAAATATGCTGTAAGTTTTGCTTATAATGTTGAAAAGGAAGAACTAAAATGAAGAGAACAGTAATATAAAGTAAATAAAATAATCATGCTAATTCTTAGCTTTATCTAATGGAAAACTCTCTGGATTAAAGCCCCAACTCTATTCTTAAACAGAGACCTAAAAATCTTTTTGTGAGCAAAGATCCAAGAAGATGATCCTACAAAAGGTAGTTTTATGACATTGGCTAAAAATGAAAAATTAAAATAAATAAAAATTCTATAGGAAAAAAATAAAAAATAGTGTCCAGTAATGAGGCCAGAGCTGAGATTCCAACTGGAAGCTGATAATAATCTCAATCAAAGAGGCCAAATAAAGGTGTGAGTCAAGGCAAAGGACATCAGAGTGACTCCTCCAGGGATGTCTATTTTGAGCAAATGTGATTATGACCATTGCTAGGAGACTAAGATCTTGGAAAATTTTCTGAAAGTGTTGGAATGCAGGGACAGGCTCTGATATGTTGACACTTGAATAGGTAGACTGACGAGATTAGCAGAACTAATCATTTAACAAAATGTTTTAGAAATTTCTGAAGTGTTATTTTCTTTTACATTTTTGAAAGCAGGCAGACTAATAATTACATTTGCCAACACCACCACTCTTTTAAAAATAAAAACTAGAATGTCATGCCAACTGGCATGATATTCTCAGTAAAAATAAAATTCAAAGAAATGAAGAAAAATTTATCTTCTTAACATGTAATGATTAGCCAGAGGAATCTGTTTGCTCTGTTTTATCCATCTGTCTTTCCATCTTTCCATCCAGAAAAAATAATTTTCTGAATAGAAAATTATTCATTAAACTCCAGAATAAGATTATTGTGTTTTGTTACCAGAAAGATTGGGCCTTTGATAATTGTCATTGGTATTCAGAAGATTTTGGCTAATTCTGTATTTGTCCACAAACATCACAAAACAAATAATGGGATTCCTTGAGATAACAAAATGTGTCTAGGAATATTTCAGAAAGTCTATCTATATTCACAGATAACATTTGGCTGCATATAAATGATCAGATACCCTACAGTTTTATTTGTTTATCCTACGATGAGAAATTTTACTGGCATTTAAATATTATTGAGAATAACTATACCAGTTTGAGGGTGCTTGTTTAAGACCTCACTAGAGTTGTTGAAGTTGGGAGCAGGAATATATCCTAAGAAGATTATTATCAGTAAAAGTAAGCATTGATGGAAGATCTAACTGTGTGTTTGATACCACCACTACCTGACACTTATAGGTTAGTGTGTGTGTGTGTGTGTGTGTGTGTGTGTTTTATGCTTGGGAGGTGCAATTTTGTGATTTATAAGGCATATATATTTGGTCATTGATATAACTAAAATGTATTTCTCATATATATTTGGTCTCAGTTTCTGACTCACAGCTCCTAAAGCCCTTGGAATTTCCTAATTGTTGAGAGTGCTAAAAGTATCTTTTGTTATATTAATGAGGTGACCTTGAGCCACACCTAAGCATGGGGGCTGATTACCAATGAAACCAACCATTTGAAGAAAGGGTTGGAATTTTTCAGTCCCATCTCATGCCCTCCAAGATACTGGAGGCAGAATCAATCGCAGATGGCCAGTCATTTAATCAATCATGCTCATGTAATGAAGCTTCATAAAAAACCAAAAGGACTGGGTTCAGAGAACTTCTGGGTTGGTGAACACTTGAAAGGCTTGGAGAATGACGCTCCTGGAAGCCATGGAAGCTCCATGCCTTTGCCCTTTGCATGTCTTCCATATGGTTGTTCTTGACTTCCATCCTTTTGTAATAAACTGGTAACCTAGTAAGTAAAATATTTCTCTGAGTCCTGTGAGCTGCTCTAACAAATTAATCAAACCAAGAAGGAGGTCCTGGAAACCTAATTTATACGCAGTCTGTCAGAAGTACAGGTAACGGGGGGAGCGGAGCAAGATGGCGGAGGAGTAGGAGACCTAGATTTCGTCTGGTCTCAGGAATTCAGCTGAATAGGGATCAAACCATTCTGAACACCTACGAAGTCAACAGGAGATCAAAGGGGAGAGTAGCAACAACTATCTGAACAGAGAAGCGACCACTTACTGGAAGGTAGGACGTGCGGAGAAGTGAATCCGAGGCGATATTTGGGAGGAGGGACGGCGGGGGAGGGGGCCTCCGTCGGCCGCTTCTGGCAAGTGCTAGAGCCGTGGAGCACAAAATCGGACCTTTTAGAAGTCGGCTCCGCTGAGGGACGTCGCTCCAGTGGCTAAGCGGGGGTGGAACCCTCGCGGGACAGTGGGGTCTCAGGACCCTTGGGGTCACAGAAAGACCGGGGGAGCCTGAGTGTGGCAGAGCTCCCAGGTATCGGAGCGGGGAAGCCGGCTGCAGAGACGGAACCGAGGCGCGGGCTCTGAGCTCGGGGTTGCCATAAACTGTGATCCGCGGCCCAGTCGGGCCACTGCTCCTGCAGCAGGGACCCAACAAGCGGCAAATCTGGAGAGACTCCCCTTCCTCCCCCGGGAGGAGTGGCACGGAAGCACACCGCAGGGATCTGCTGGGTTTGGAGACTCCACACGGGGTCGGGTGCCAGAGATACAAACGCTCGGTCACAGGCCGGGTGAGCACGGAGAGCGGCCAGAGACCGGGGACAAGGGAGTGACTGCTTTTCTCTGGGGGCGCACTGAGGAGTGGGGCCCCGAGTTCTCAGCTCCTCTGGGCGGAGATTGGGAGGCCACCATTTTTGCCCTGGTCCTCCAAGGCTGTACGGAGAGCTTGCAGGGAACAAAAGCTCCTGAGATCACACCCGAGCGGCTTGCTTAGCCAGGACCAACAAGGGCGGGGCAATTCAGCCTCCGGCAAAGACATTTGGAAACCACAGCAACAGGCCCCTCCCCCAGAAGATCAGCACGAACAGCCAGCAAGCCAAGACCAAGTTTACCGATCAAGGAGAACGGGAGAACTCCAGCGCTAGGGGAATACTGCACATAGAATTCATGGCTTTTTTTACCATGATTCATTAGTTCATCAAAGTTAATTTTTGTTAACTGTTTTTTTTTTCTTTTTCTTTTACCCTTTTTCAACCAACATCTTATCAATCTCTTTTTAAAAAAAAAACATTTTTTATTTTTCATTTTTAGAGTCATATTTTATCCCTTCATAGTAGTTACCCTTATTTTTGACATATATATATATATATAAGTTGTTCTCTCTTTAAAATTTTGAGATACAGTTTCTTCTAACAGATAAAAATATACCCTAAATCACTAATGTATGGTTCTGTTCTAGTCTCCTGCCTCATCACATTCTCTCCCTTTTTTCTTTTTTTTTTAAATCTTCTTTCTTTTTTCAAACAACTTCTTATCTTATCAAGTCCTTTTATAAAATCTTTTATAATTTTCATCTTTACAGTCATCTTCTATCCCTTCATTGTATCAACCCTTATTTTGTACATATATGTCTTTCTTCCTTTAAAATTTTAGGAGGCACTTTTTTCTAACAGACCAAAATACGCCCAAAATCTAGTGTGTGGCACTGATCTATGCACTAGCCTGATCATATTTGATCACATTCTGCTTTTTTTGTATTGTTCTGTTTTTGTTTTTATCTTTTTTTTCTTTTTTTCTCTTTCTTTTTTCTTTCTTTCCCTTTCTTTTCCCTTGGTTTCAGGTCTTTTCTGATTTGTATACAGTATATTTGCTGGGGACGTTGTAAACCTGTTAGCATTTTGTTCTCTCATTCATCTATTCTCCTCTGGACAAAATGACAAGACGAAAAAAATCACCTCAGCAAAAAGAACAAGAGGTAGTACCGTCAGCCAGGGACCTACTCAATACGGACATTAGTACGATGTCGGACCTAGAATTCAGAATCATGACTTTAAAGATACTAGCTGGGCTTGAAAAAAGCGTGGAAGTTATTAGAGAAACCCTTTCTGGAGAAATAAAAGAACTAAAATCTAACCAAGTCGAAATCAAAAAGGCTATTGATGAGGTGCAATAAAAAATGGGGGCACTAACTGCTAGGATAAATGAGGCAGAAGAGAGAATCAGTGATATAGAAGACCAAATGATGGAAAATAAAGAGGCTGAGAAAAAGAGGGAGAAACAACTACAGGATCATGAGGGCAGAATTTGAGAGATAAGTGATTCGATAAGACAAAACAACATTAGAATAATTGGGATCCCAGAAGAAGAAGAAAGAGAGAGAGGGGCAGAAGGTATATTAGAGCAAATAATAGCAGAGAACTTCCCTAATGTGAGGAAGGAAACAGGCATCAAAATCCAGGAGGCACAGAGAACCCCTCTCAAAATCATTAATAATAGGTCAACACCCCAGCATCTAATACTAAAACTTACGAGTCTCAGAGACAAAGAGAAAATCCTGAAAGCAGCTCGGGAGAAGAGATATGTAACCTACAATGGTAAAAATATTAGATTGGCAACAGATCTATCCACAGAGACCTGGCAGGCCAGAAAGGACTGGCAAGATATCTTCAGAGCACTAAACGAGAAAAATATGCAGCCAAGAATACTATATCCAGCTAGACTGTCATTGAAAATAGAAGGAGAGATAAAAAGCTTCCAGAACAAACAAAAACTAAAGGAATTTGCAAACACGAAACCAGCCCTCCAAGAAATATTGAAAGGGGTCCTCTAAGCAAAGAGAGAGCCTAAAAGCAACATAGACCAGAAAGGAACACAGACAACATACAGTAACAGTCACCTTACAGGCAATACAATGGCACTAAATTGATACCTTTCAATAGTTACCCTGAATGTAAATGGGCTCAATACCCCAATCAAAAGACACAGGCTATCAGATTGGATTAAAAAACAAGACCCATCCATATGCTGTCTGCAAGAGACTCATTTTAGACCCAAAGACACCCCCAGATTGAAAGTGAGGGGGTGGAAAACCATTGACCATGCTAATGGACACCACAAGAAAGCTGGGGTGGCAATCCTTTTATCAGACAAACTAGATTTTAAAACAAAGACTGTAATAAGAGATAAGGAAGGACACTATATCCTACTTAAAGGGTCTATCCAACAAGAAGATCTAACAATTGTAAATATCTATGCCCCGAACATGGGAGCAGCCAATTATATAAGACAATTAATAACAAAAGCAAAGAAACACATTGACAACAATACAATAATAGTGGGGGACTTTAACACCCCCCTGACTGAAATGGACAGATCATCTAAGCAAAAGATCAACAAGGAAATAAAGACTTTAAATGACACACTGGACCAAATGGACTTCACAGACATATTCAGAACATTCCATCCCAAAGCAATGGAATACACATTCTTCTCTAGTGCCCATGGAACATTCCCCAGAATTGATCACATCCTAGGTCACAAATCAGGTCTCAACTGGTACCAAAAGATTGGGATCATTCCCTGCATATTCTCAGACCACAATGCTTTGAAACCAGAACTCAATCACAAGAGGAAAGTCGGAAAGAACTCAAATACATGGAGGCTAAAGAGCATCCTACTAAAGAATGAATGAGTCAACCAGGAAATTAAAGAAGAATTAAAAAAATTCATGGAAACCAATGAAAATGAAAACACCACTGTCCAAAATCTTTGTGATACAGCAAAGGCAGTCCTGAGAGGAAAGTATATAGCAATACAAGCCTTTCTCAAGAAACAAGAAAGGTCTCATATACACAATCTAACCCTACACCTAAAGTAGCTGGAGAAAGAACAGCAAATAAAGCCTAAACCCAGCAGGAGAAGAGAAATAATAAAGATCAGAGCAGAAATCTAATAGTATTAGAAGTCCTAGCCACAGCAATCAGACAACAAAAAGAAATCAAAGGCATCCAAATCCGCAAAGAGGAAGTCAAACTCTCACTCTTTGCAGATGATATGATACTTTATGTGGAAAACCCAAAAGACTCCACCCCAAAACTGCTAGAACTCATACAGGAATTCAGTCAAGTAGCAGGCTATAATATCAATGCACAGAAATCAGTGGCATTCCTATACACCAACAACAAGACAGAAGAGAGACCAATCAAGGAGTCGATCCCATTCACAATTGCACCCAAAACCATAAAATCCCTAGGAATAAATTTAACCAAAGAGGCAAAGGATCTGTACTCAGAAAACTATAAAATACTAATGAAACAAATTGAAGAAGACACAAAGAAATGGAAAAAGGTTCCATGCTCATGGATTGGAAGAACAAACATTGTGAAGATGTCAATGCTACCTAGAGCAATCTACACATTCAATGCAATCCTCATCAAAATACCATCCACTTTTTTCAAAGAAATGGAACAAATAATCCTAAAATTTGTATGGAACCAGAAGAGAGCCCGAATAGCCAGAGGAATATTGAAAAAGAAAAGCAAAGCTGGCGGCATCACAATTCTGGACTTCCAGCTCTATTACAAAGCTGTCATCATCAAGACAGTATGGTACTGGCACAAAACCAGACACATAGATCAATGGAACAGAATTGAGAGCCCAGAAATGGACCCTCAACTCTATGGTCAACTTATCTTTGACAAAGCAGGAAAGAATGTCCAGTGGAAAATAGATAGTCTCTTCAACAAATGGTGTTGGGAAAATTGGACAGCCACATGCAGAAGAATGAAACTGGACCATTTCCTTACACCACACACAAAAATAGACTCCAAATGGTTGACAGACCTAAACGTGAGACAGGAGTCCATCCAAATCCTAAAGGAGAACACAGGTAGCAACCTCTTCGACCTCAGCCGCAGCAACTTCTTCCTAGAAATATCACCAAAGGCACAGGAAGCCAGGGCAAAAATGAACACTTGGGATTTCATCAAGATAAAAAGCTTTTGCACAACAAAAAAACAGTCCACAAAACCAAAAGACAACCGACAGAATGGGAGAAAATATTTGCAAATGACATATCAGATAAAGGGCTAGTATCCAAAATCTATAAAGAACTTATCAAACTCAACACCCAAAGAACAAATAATCCAATCAAGAAATGGGCAGAAGACATGAACAGACATATTTCCAAAGAAGACATCCAAATGGCCAACAGGCACATGAAAAAGTGCTCAACATCGCTCGGCATCAGGAAAATCCAAATCAAAACCTCAATGAGATACCACCTCACACCCGTCAGAATAGCTAAAATTAACAAGTCAGGGAACGACAGATGTTGGCGGGGATGTGGAGAAAGGGGAACCCTCCTACACTGTTGGTGGGAATGCAAGCTGGTGCAACCCCTCTGGAAAACAGTATGGAGGTTCCTCAAACAGTTGAAATTAGAGCTACCGTTCGATCCAGCAATTGCACTACTGGGTATTTACCACAAAGATACAAATGTAGGGACCCGAAGGGGTACATGCACCCCAATGTTTATAGCAGCAATGTCCACACTAGCCAAACTGTGGAAAGAGCCAAGATGTCCATCGATAGATGAATGGATAAAGAAGAAGTGGTATATATACACAATGGAATATTATGCAGCCATCAAAAGGAATGAGATCTTGCCATTTGCAACGACGTGGATAGAACTGGAGGGTGTTATGCTGAGTGAAATAAGTCAATCAGAGAAAGACATGTATCTTATGACCTCACTGATATGAGGAATTCTTAATCTCAGGAACAAACTGAGGGTTGCTGGAGTGGTGAGGGGTGGGAGGGATGGGGTGGCTGGGTGATAGACATTGGGGAGGGTATGTGCTACGGTGAGCGCTGTGAATTGTGTAAGACTGTTGAATCACAGATCTGTACTTCTGAAACAAATAACACAACAAATTTTAAGAAAAAAAAAAAGAAGAAGAAGATAGCAGGAGGGGAAGAATGAAGGGGAGTAAGTCAGAGGGGGAGACGAACCAGGAGAGATGATGGACTCTGAAAAACAAACTGAGGGTTCTAGAGGGGAGGAGGGTAGGGGGATGGGTTAGCCTGGTGATGGGTATTAAAGAGGACACATTCTGCATGGAGCACTGGGTGTTATGAACAAACAATGAATCATGGAACACTACACCAAAACAAATTATGTAATATATGGTGATTAACATAACAATAAAAAAAAAAGAAGTACAGGTAATGACCTGGGCCTGTGACTGGTATCTGAAGTGGGGGTGGGGCTGTGGGGTCAGTCTTCTTGTAGGACTGAACTTTTAAACTGTAAAATCTGATGCTATCTGCAGGTAGATAATGTCAGAATTGATTTGAATTCTAGGAAACCCAGCTGGTGTCCCGAGCACTGCTTGGTGGGGGGAACACTCCCACCACCACCATCAGTGCTGGAAATTGAGCCTCCAGAATGCCAAAAGAGGAGATGTTTGACTCTGGTAGATGTATTCATGAAAAAGAAACAAGAATAGATCTGTCTGGGATGAGATAGATACCTAATGTACCTTTATTTTAAAAGCATGGCTAAATTGCATCAGTATATGAGGAAAACTTCATGGAGCAACTGCTTTTGCAATTAGGCTTTGAGAATGGGTAACAGGATCAGGAGGGTACGTGATGTAGGGTAGGGTTCGGGCTATTGTGCTATTGTAACATAGGCAAGATAAATGGTATAGGTAAAAACACAGTGGAGAAAATGAGCAAGCTACATGAGAAAGATAAGAGGTGCTCCATAACATAGAAGAATTAATATGTGTGTGTTGCTGAGGAGTACAGAGCAGGAAATAAATTTGGATTAGTGAAGAAGGACCTAGATATAGAAATGTTTAAATCCATAGTGAGGAATCTAAGTTGAGTTTACCCATTACAGATTTCTGATCAGGACACTATTATGCAGGTGTAGTGTTTTAAATAGATATTGAGTGATCTTATAAACCATGTTACATTTCCATAAGGCACATATTTCAATTCATTAGGTTGCAGAAAGAACTTTTTTAAAATTTATTTTATTTTTATACTTTTAATAATTACTTTTATTTTGAATATGTGTTATATACTACATTTGGCCCTTAAACAACACAGATTTGAACTACATAGGTCCACTTATAAGTAGATTTTTTTATAGTAAGGTACTGTACATGTATTTTCTCTACCTTATGATTTACTTTGTAACATTTTCTTTTCTGTAGCTTTATTGTTAAGAATATAGCATATAATACATATAACATACAAAATATGTACTAATAGACTATTTATGTTATCGGTAAGGCTTCCAGTTAACAGTAGGTTATCAGTTGCTAAGGTTTTGGGAAATCAGAAGTTATATTTAGATTTTCAGCTGCACAGGGGACCAGCACCTCTAACCTCTGCAATTGTTCAAGGGTCAACCAAAGTTGTTTGGTACATGTTTATTTTTTATAAATATATATACATATACATATATATACATGAAATGAATGATCAATGAAAAATTTAAATAATACTGGTGTGTGATCATAAGTTTGTAGATAATATTTAGATGAAGCCAGGGTAATGTGGTAGAATTGATACTGAATTAGGGAGCCTAAAAATAAAATCAGGAGCTGGGATATGACAAATATCATAAAGGGAAGTACAAAAGAATATAGTGCCATATTGGGAATGGATAGAGAGGATGACATAGTGAAAGCTAATGCTAAGCTTTTATGCCTGGAAAAGTGAGTTCATAGTGCTATGTACCAACATTTTGATTTTTTTTAGGATGAAATCTGATGGTAAATGGTCAGTTTGATTTAGAAATTTTATTACCTACATTTCCTTTCTATTTTATATCGTTAAAAAATTTTGTTTGAATACCTGTTATATGTTGAATAATGCTGAAAATACAGGAAAGGATAAAAGGATCTCTGAACTGTAAGATACAATATGGGGTGAATACACACATAAATGTGTACATTTGCTGTACAACCTAGTTAATGTCATAGGAGATTTCTGTATAAGTTGTTTTAGGAAAGACAGTGTTGGAATTATTGATTCTGTCTGGGGGCATCAGATAAGAGCTGGCATTTGTACACAGACTTCAAATCCTTTATCTTTTGTCATTTGGATACTTAATACTTTTGACAAAATTATTAATAAGAATAATTGCCCCTTGCCTCAAAGAAATAAAAAACTGTTTTCTGTATTTACTAATACTAAATATCAAGCTGTTTGTTTTTCTCATAATAACTGTGGGTTGTGACCTTGAAAATAATAGGCAATTCTAAAAAAACAAGTGATATTATAGAGGTACATGATATTGCATGTAGTTAAGCAAAGTCGACTAATTAGATGACATTAACAATCCCCAATTTAAAGATATATAGAAAAGAAGCCAACTGTAACCTTCCAAGGGAAGTCGTAACATTTTATTAGAGATTCACAATATATTTAGAGCTGTTACTAGTTACACTATAATGCCAAACATTACCATGAAATGATTCTTGTCACCTTTACAACACTATTACCATCTTCATATATCATTTACAGACTTACATAAGAAATCTAGCTATTAAGTTTCTTTCTTGCATGCTCTGTATGCAAAAGTATATAAACACACACACACACACACACACACACACACACACATGCACACACACAGTAACCAAAATTTTATATATTTAAAAAAATCGGAAGCTTGTAAAGGGAATCATTTTATGAATTTTTCCATTACCAGTATCAGAATTGCTTTGATTTGCAATTCACTTGGGATGTGTTTTAATAAATAGATTTGTATAATTGCAGAGCAAAGTATGATGTTTCATGTAATAATGATAGTTTAAGTGGCTATAAAGATGCCTTCCTACCTCTGTCACTTGTTATCTTCTCAGTTGTTAGAGTTGGAACAAAGTATAGAAATTTCAATTTTCAAATATATTCTAAGTCAATGGATGACATTTTAACATGTTAAAGTCAGAAAGTTAAATAATACGGATGTGCATCATCATATAAGTCTTTATACAGTTTTAAGAGTTGTGCAGCAATTCAAATATCTGTAAGTCATTTTCTATAATGTGAGATAAATTTTTGTTCCTTTATATGTGCACCTAAACACACATCAACTTTGTGTTCTTTTGATTGGTTACCTATCATTGGAGATCAAAATTAAGTTTCCATTTTTGCCTGCATCTTTCTGACATTTGGCTCTTTAACATCTGAATGCTTCTATTATTTAACCAAAAATTCAATCTTAAATTGAAGATGTAAAGCCAGGTAGAATAGGCAATAGACTGAACTACTTGATATGCCCCTAGAAATAGAGGCATGAAGATAATTAATTATCCTGAGAGGTGGAAAAGTCAAAATTATAAGTAGACTCAAGAAGGACTGAGATACATTTGAGGGTGAGAGATCAATAATGAGTTATTGACACATATTCAGGGTTTTACCCACAGTCATCAAATATATTATCATGTGTAGCATAACAAAGGGTGTCATATTAAATTTGCACAGGAGAACTGCTAGTTGTTTCCTGGAGTGCATTGAAGAGAATTATGAGACAGGTGGTGAGTACAATAGGAATGGGGCCAAGATTAATAAAAATGTCTGCCATGGATGGATGTGGGCTAGTGCTGGCATGGATGTCAGTTTATGGCCACTGGTGACATAAGGGGTATCTATTTAAATTTGCCATCTAACATTCAAACACTTTTCCTCTGGTAAACAATATGCAGATTCTTCCATGGCCACCAACTCATCCTCCAGTTCTAATTCATGAATTTTAGGTAGAGTTGACTCTACCCCCCAAACTCTAGGAATAACCAAGGGCCGTGGGCTTAATAAGACAAAAATTATTTCCTCTGGCACTAGGTATTGGATTCAGAGGTGAGCATTTGACCTACTCAGTGATACAAGACTTAGATTTGGGCTGGATCTTTTAAAAGAGAGGCTTATTGTCTGTTTGGTTAAAGTGAACTTGTTAGAATGTGAGCCTATCGCTACAAAAAGTGATCCATGGAATCCTAGAATAAAGTAAGAGGAGTGAAAAATGGAACAAAATGAATTCCTGACTATATAAATTTAAATAAGCTAAACACAAAGGTAGATAGCCCTATAAATTTCAGTTGAGTACATAAATTCAATTTGACATAGGTCAGTTTGAGTTGGATTTTCCATCACCGGCAAAGCAGAGTCTTAATATAACTGACATGTCTCATCTGTTTGATCACAACCAGTATTTCTGTTCACTGTATACCAGATAGCTGCTGCTTTAACAGTGGCCTGCATATGTACCAGACCATAGCAAAGTTTGATGGGTGTATATATTCACAATTTCATGAGCACAGGAGAGGTGAACATTCATTTGTGTTAGAGGATGAGGCTAGTCAGGGGACAGATACACACATAAGATAGCATACTCATGCCCAAAGAAGAAACCCCTACAAAAAGTGGCTGGGCCAAGTGCATTGCCTTGGAAATTGTCTAGTTTGGCTCCCTTCCAAATCCACACATGGCTCTTAAATTGTCTCCATTCAAATTGTGTATATTCTGGAATGCTAACAGTAATCTGTCTCCTCCTAGCAGGAAATATTAAGGCAGCTGGAATGGGTACTGAAGTGGAGGGGTGAAGGAATACAAGTATGTCTTGTCTTTGAGGGAGTGTGGGAGCAGAAGTTCATGCTGATAGAATGTTTGATGATGTCCATAATAAGTTGCCTAGATCTGTCATGCTAGAGCTTGCTATAGTTCTGTTATGCTATATTTTCACTTTTGTGGACTATGATAAGCATGTCTTTGATTTCCAGTCCTTGTTTTATACCAAGATATGCAATTAGCGTATATTAGTGTAATGGAGTGCAGGAGTATATTAGTGTGGAAGTCTTTATGTGTACACACAGGCATGTATGGGTATGAACTTTCTGCTGTAGATTTACAAGGAAAAAATGAATACATATCCTGTTCCACCTATACTTTTCTTCTCCATACTCTTCAAACCTACAGGATGTGATAAATATCTGTGTGTCGTATGTGTAAATGTCTGGGTTTCAAAAAAAATGAGGAACATTTGCTAAGTTGGGGGTAGGAAAAGTTGGCAGAGGACACAACCCTGAAGATTTGTACATTTGGACATTGTACATCTGAGGTCCATCAAAAGGAATAGTTTAGACTGTGCTCAAACACTGTACCCAGGAATAGACACATTAAGTGAGTATGGCTGTATCCAACTCCCTAAGTACTTGCTCATATGTCCTAGTGCTTTTAGAGGGGAGGTGAAGCGAAGTGAAAGATGAGACTAAGGACCTAGATAACTTTTTTTAAATTTTTTTATTGTTATGTTAATCACCATACATTACATCATTAGTTTTTGATGTAGTGTTCCATGATTCATTGTTTGTGCATAACAACCAGTGCTCCACGCAAAATGTGCCCTCTTTAATACCCATCACCAGGCTAACCCATCCCCCCAACCCCCTCCCCTCTAGAACCCTCAGTTTGTTTGTCAGAGTCCATCGTCTCTCATGGTTCATCCCCTCTCCGACTTACTCCCCTTCATTCTTCCCCTCCTGCTTTCTTCTTCTTTTTCTTTTTTTTTTAACATATGTTGCATTATTTCTTTCAGAAGTACAGATCTGTGATTCAACAGTCTTGCACTATTCACATTGCTCACCATAGCACATACCTACCCAATGTCTATCACCCAGCCACCCCATCCCTCCCACCCCCCACCACTCCAGCAACACTCAGTTTGTTTCTTGAGATTAAGAATTCCTCATATCAGTGAGGTCATATGATACATGTCTTTCTCTGACTGACCTATTTCACTCAGCATAACACCCTCCAGTTCCATCCACGTCGTTGCAAATGGCAAGATCTCATTCCTTTTGATGGCTGCCTGATATTCCATTGTGTATATATACCACCTCTTCTTTATCCATTCATCTGTCGATGGACATCTTGGCTCTTTCCACAGTTTGGCTATTGTGGACATTGCTGCTATAAACATTGGGGTGCACGTACCCCTTCGGAATCCTACATTTGTAACTTTGTGGTAAATATCTAGTAGTGCAATTGCTGGATCACATGGTAACTCTATTTTCAACTGTTTGAGGAACCTCTATACTGTTTTCCAGAGTGGCTGCACCAGCTTGCATTCCCACCAACAGTGTAGGAGGGTTCCCCTTTCTCTGCATCCCCGCCAACATCTGTCGTTTCCTGACTTGTTAATTTTAGCCATTCTGACTTGTGTGAGGTGGTATCTCATTGAGGTTTTGATTTGGATTTCCCTGATGCCGAGCGATGTTGAGCACTTTTTCATGTGTCTGTTGGCCATTTGGATGTCTTCTTTGGAGAAATGTCTGTTCCTGTCTTCTGCCCATTTCTTGATTGGATTATTTGTTCTTTGGGTGTTGAGTTTGATAAGTTCTTTATAGATTTTGGATACTAGCCCTTTATCTGATATGTCATTTGCAAATATTTTCTCCCATTCTGTCGGTTGTCTTTTGGTTTTGTGGACTGTTTTTTTGCTCTGCAAAAGCTTTGTATCTTGATGAAATCCCAATAGTTCATTTTTGCCCTTTCTTCCCTTGCCTTTGGCGATGTTTCTAGGAAGAAGTTGCTGCGGCTGAGGTCGAAGAGGTTGCTACCTGTGTTCTCCTTTAGGATTTTGATGGACTCCTGTCTCACATTTAGGTCTGTCAACCATTTGGAGTCTATTTTTGTGTGTGGTGTAAGGAAATGGTCCAGTTTCATTCTTCTGCATGTGGCCGTCCAATTTTCCCAACACCATTTGTTGAAGAGACTGTCTTTATTCCATTGGACATTCTTTCCTGCTTTGTCAAAGATGAGTTGACCATAGAGTTGGGGGTCCATTTCTGGGCTCTCGATTCTGTTCCTTTGATCTATGTGTCTGTTTTTGTGCCAGTATCATACTGTCTTGATGATGACACCTTTGTAATAGAGCTGGAAGTCTGGAATTGTGATGCCACCAGCTTTCCTTTTCTTTTTCAATATTCCTCTGGCTATTCCGGGTCTCTTCTGGTTCCATACAAATTTTAGGATTATTTGTTCCATTTCTTTGAAAAAAGTGGATGGTATTTCGATGGGGATTGCATTGAATGTGTAGATTGCTCTAGGTAGCATTGACATCTTCACAATATTTCTTCTCCCAATCCATGAGCATGGAACGTTTTTCCATTTCTTTGTGTCTTCTTCAATTTCTTTCATGAGTATTTTATAGTTTTCTGAGTACAGATCCTTTGCCTCTTTGGTTAAATTTATTCCTAGGGATCTTATGGTGTTGGGTGCCATTGTAAATGAGATCGACTCCTTGATTTGTCTCTCTTCTGTCTTGTTGTTGGTGTATAGGAATGCCACTGATTTCTGTGCATTGATTTTATATCCTGCTACTTTACTGAATTTCTGTATGAGTTCTAGCAGTTTTGGGGTGGAGTGTTTTGGGTTTTCCACCTACAGTATCATATCATCTGCGAAGAGTGAGAGTTTGACTTCCTCTTTGCTGATTTGGATGCCTTTGATTTCTTTTTGTTGTCTGATTGCTGTGGCCAGGACTTCTAATACTATGTTGAATAGCAGTGGTGAGAGTGGACATCCCTGCTGCGTTCCTGACCTCAGTCTCATTGAGAATGATATTCGCTGTAGGTTTCTCATAGATGGCTTTTATGGTATTGAGGTACATACCCTCTATCCCTATACTCTGAAGAGTTTTGATCAGAAAGGATGGTGTACTCTGTCAAATGCTTTTTCTGCATCTATTGAGAGGATCATAGGACTCTTGTTCTTTCTTTTGTTAATGTATTGTATCATGTTGATTGATTTGCGGATGTTGAACCAGCCTTGCAGCTCAGGGATAAATCCCACTTGGTCATGGTGAATAATCCTTTTAATGTACTGTTGGACCCTATTGGCTAGTATTTTGGTGAGAATTTTTGTATCCATGTTCATCAAGGATATTGGTCTGTAGTTCTCCTTTTTGATGGGCTCTTTGTCTGGTTTTGGGATCAAGGTAATGGTGGCCTCATAAAATGAGTTTGGAAGTTTTCCTTCCATTTCTATTTTTTGGAACAGTTTCAGGAGAATAGGTATTCATTCTTCTTTAAATGTCTGATAGAATTCCCCTGGGAAGCCATCTGGCCCTGGGCTTTTGTTTGCTGGGAGATTTTTGATGACTGCTTCATTTTCCTTAGTGGTTATAGGTCTGTTCAGGTTTTCTATTTCTTCCTGCTTCAATTTTGGTAGTTGATACATCTCTAGGAATGCACCCATTTCTTCCAGGTCATCTAATTTGCTGGCATAGAGTTGCTCATAATATGTTCTTATAATTCTATTTCTTTTGTGTTGGTTGTGATCTCTCCTCTTTCATTCATGATTTTGTTGATGTGGGTCATTTCTCTTTTCTTTTTGAGAAGTCTGGCCAGGGGTTTATCCATCTTGTTCATTCTTTCAAAGAATCAGTCCCTAGTTTCGTTGATCTGTTCTACTGTTCTTTTGGTTTCTATTTCACTGATTTCTGCTCTGAAATTTATTATTTCTCTTCTCCTGCTGGGTTTAGGCTTTATTTGCTGCTCTTTCTCCAGCTCCTTTAGGTGTAGGTTTAGGTTGTGTATTTGAGACCTTTCTTGTTTCTTGAGAAAGGCTTGTATTGCTATATACTTTCCTCTCAGGACTGCCTTTGCTGTATCTCAAAGATTTTGAACAGTTGTGTTTTCATTTTCATTGGTTTCCATGAATTTTTTTAATTCTTCTTTAATTTCCTCGTTGACCCATTCATTCTTTAGTAGGATGCTCTTTAGCCTCCATGCATTTGAGTTCTTTCTGACTTTCCTCTTGTGATTGAGTTCTAGTTTCAAAGCATTGTGGTCTGAAAATATGCAGGGAATAATCCCAATCTTTTGGTACCGGTTCAGACCTGATTTGTGACCTAGGATGTGATCAATTCTGGAGAATGTTCCATGGGCACTAGAGAAGACTGTGTATTCCGTTGCTTTGGGATGCAATGTTCTGAATATGTCTGTGAAGTCCATTTGGTCCAGTGTGTCATTTAAAGTCTTTATGTCCTTGTTGATCTTTTGCTTAGATGATCTGTCCATTTCAGTCAGGGGGGTGTTAAAGTCCCCCACTATTATTGTATTGTTGTCAATGTGTTTCTTTGCTTTTGTTATTAATTGCCTTATATAATTGGCTTCTCCCATGTTAGGGGCATAGATATTTACAATTGTTAGATCTTCTTGTTGGATAGACCCTTTAGTAGGATATAGTGTCCTTCCTCATCTCTTATTACAGTCTTTGTTTTAAAATCTAATTTGTCTGATATAAGGATTGCCACCCCAGCTTTCTTGTGGTGTCCATTAGCATGGTCAATGGTTTTCCACCCCCTCACTTTCAATCTGGGGGTGTCTTTGGGTCTAAAATGAGTCTCTTGCAGACAGCATATGGATGGGTCTTGTTTTTTAATCCAATCTGATAGCCTGTGTCTTTTGATTGGGGCATTTAGCCCATTTACATTCAGGGTAACTATTGAAAGGTATCAATTTAGTGCCATTGTATTGCCTGTAAGGTGACTGTTACTGTATATTGTCTGTGTTCCTTTCTGATCTATGCTGCTTTTAGGTTCGCTCTTTGCTTAGAGGACACTTTCAATATTTCTTGTAGGGATGGTTTCGTGTTTGCAAATTCCTCTAGTTTTTGTTTGTCCTGGAAGCTTTTTATCTCTCCTTCTATTTTCAATGACAGCCTAGCTGGATATAGTATTCTTGGCTGCATATTTTTCTCATTTAGTGCTCTGAAGATAATCATGCCAGTCCTTTCTGGCCTGCCAGGTCTCTGTGGATAGGTCTGTTGCCAATCTAATGTTTCTACCATTCTAGGTTACAGATCTCTTCTCCCGAGCTGCTTTCAGGATTTTCTCTTTGTCTCTGAGACTCGTAAGTTTTACTATTAGATGTTGGGGTGTTGACCTATTTTTATTGATTTTGAGAGGGGTTCTCTGTGCCTCCTGGATTTTGATGCCTGTTTCCTTCCTCACATTAGGGAAGTTCTCTGCTATTATTTGCTCCAATATACCTTCTGCCCCTCTCTCTCTTGCTTCTTCTTCTGGGATCCCAATTATTCTAATGTTGTTTTGTCTTAGCGTTTCGCTTATCTCTCGAATTCTACCCTCGTGATCCTGTAGTTGTTTCTCTCTTTCTCAGCCTCTTTATTTTCCATAATTTGGTCTTCTATATCACTGATTCTCTCTTCTGCCTCATTTATCCTAGCAGTTAGTGCCCCCATTTTTTATTGCACCTCATCAATAGCCTTTTTGATTTCAACTTGGTTAGATTTTAGTTCTTTTATTTCTCCAGAAAGGGTTTCTCTAATAACTTCCACGCTTTTTTCAAGCCCAGCTAGTATCCTTAAAGTCATGATTCTGAACTCTATGTCCAACATCGTACTAATGTCAGTATTGAGTAGGTCCCTGGCTGATGGTACTATCTCTTGTTCTTTTTGCTGAGGTGATTTTTTTCATCTTGTCATTTTGTCCAGAGGAGAATGGATGAATTAGAGAACAAAATGCTAACAGGTTAACAACGTCCCCAGCAAATATACTCTATACAAATCAGAAAAGACCTGAAACCAGGGGAAAAGAAAGGGAAAGAAAGAAAAAAGAAAGAGAGGAAAAAAAAAAACAAAAAGAAAAAGATAAAAACAACAACAGAAGAAACAAAAAAAAAAACAGAATATGATCAAATATGATCAGGCTAGTGCATAGATCAGTGCCACACACTAGATTTTGCGCATATTTTGGTCTGTTAGAAAAAAGTGCCTCCTAAAATTTTAAGGGAAGAAAGACTTATATATGTACAAAATAAGGGTTGATACAATGAAGAGATGGAAGGTGACTGTAAAGATGAAAATTTAAAAGATTTTATAAAAGGAATTGATACGAAAAGAAGTTGTTTGAAAAAAGAAAGAAGATTTAAAAAAAAGAAAAAAAACGGGAGAGAATGTAATCAGGCAGGAGACTAGAGCAAAGCCATACAGTAGTGATTTAGGGTATATTTTCATCTGTTAGAAGAAACTGTCTCTCAAAATTTTAAAGAGAGAACAACTTATATATGTATATGCCAAAAACAAGGGTAACCACTATGAAGGCATAAAATATGACTCTAAAAATGAAAAATAAAAAATGTTTATTTTAAAAAAAGCGATTGATAAGATGTTGGTTGAAAAAGGGAAAAAGAAAAATTAAAAAAAAACAGTTAAAAATTAACTTTGAAAAACTAATGAATCATGGTAAAAAAAGCCATGAATTCTATGTGCAGTATTCCCCAGCGCTGGAGTTCTCCTGTTCTCCTTGATCGGTAAACTTGGTCTTGGCTTGCTGGCTGTTCGTGCTGATCTTCTGGGGGAGGGCCCTGTTGCCGTGGTTCCCACATGTCTTTGCCGGAGGCAGAATTGCCCCGCCCTTGTCGATCGGGACTAAGCCAGCTGCTCCGGTTTGCTCTCAGGAGCTTTTGTTCCCTGCAAGCTCTCGGTACAGCTTTGGAGGACGACAGTGAAAATGGTGGCTTTCCAATCTCCATCCGGAGGAGCTGAGAACTCGGGGCCCCGCTCCTCAGTGTGCCCCCAGAGAAAAGCAGTCACTCCCTTCTCCCTCGTCTCCGGCCGCACTCCGTGCTCACCCGGCCTGTGACCCAGCGTTTCTATCTCTGGCACCCGACCCCGTGTGGAGTCTCCAAACCCAGCAGATCCCTGCAGTGTGCTCCCGCGCCCCTCCTCCCGGGGGAGGAAGGGGAGTCTCCCCAGCTCTGTCGCTTGTTGGGTCCCTGCTGGAGGAGCAGTGGCCTGACTGGGCCGGGGATCACAGTTTGTGGCAACCCCGAGCTGAGAGCCCGCGCCTCGGTTCCGTCTCTGCAGCCGGCTTCCCTGCTCCTGAGAGCTCTGCCACACTCAGGCACCCCCAGGGGGTCCTGAGACCACACTGTCCAGGGAGGGTTCCACCCCCCGCTTAGCCACTGGCGCAACGTCCCTCAGCGGAGCCGGCTTCTAAAAATTCAGACCTTGTGCTCCGCGGCTCTATCACTTGCCAGAAGCGGCCAATGGAAGCCCCCTCCCCCGCCGTCTATCCTCCAGAATATCACCTCGGATTCACTTCTCTGCATGTCCTACCTTCCAGAAAGTGGTTGCATTTCTGTTCAGAGAGTTGTTGCTATTCTCTTCGATCTCCTGTTGCGTTCGTAGGTGTTCAGAATGGTTTGATCCCTAACCAGCTGAATACCTGAGACCAGAGAAACCCGGGTCTCCTACTCCTCCGCCATCTTGCTCCGCCCCCCAGGACCTAGATAACTTAAGTAAAAGAAAAATAATCCAAGCCAATAGTTAGCAGATTCTGATCCATACACTGGTATCTAAATGTGTCAAGTATTTCTACCCCAGAAGTGCCCAGAGCTGTCACTGCATGTCCACAGGTTATTTCTCTCTATGAACTGTTTTTTTGAAAGATATTCTTGAAGAAAAGGCAATAAAAGAGTAACTGCCAGGAGAAAGAAAACCTCCATCAGCACACACCTAACCAATTCCACATAAAAACCCCACATATATAAAAAATTCCACATATAAAAACCAGTTTTCAGGAAGACTGGGGAGATGAGCTCCTGCTATATGCATCACTCTTCCCATTTCTTCTTTCTATAAGCAGACGAGCAACAATCAGAAATATCTCCTATTGCAAATTTAGTCTTTGATCTATATTTCTGCATTTGCTATGTAACCTGGGGAGATTTTTTAAAAATTCAGATTTCTAGGTTCCATGTCTATTATTTTGATTCAGGAAATACAGTTGGGTATTTGAGAATCTGCATTTTTAACAAACTTGTAGGTGATGTTCGTGGATAGACAGGTTTATTGAATTAATACATGGAATTCTAGGAAAAGCAAGTATAAATATGGAGAGTCTTCTGATTAATAAGCCAATTGGAAATGGAGAGAATGAAGCACAGCTTATTTGAAGGAGTCAGTAAAGATAAAGGGAAAGTTTTTCTTTTTTTACAGTAGGCTTCAAAATTTTGTTGTTTTAGAAAAAGAATATAGTTCATCACTTTGGATTATATTTTAATCTGTTAACATGCTTACAAATGCAAGTTTTGAATTTCAGCAGTTTTCTCTTTTCCAAATTTTATAAATTCCAGTTAAAATCACAATCACAATAGGTAAAATAATTATTGGGTTAATTTTTGATATGTCTACATCTACTTTCCATCAACTCATTCCATCTCTGATATTTTACATCACAATTAGAAAGGACCATAATTTTAATGTGTGTGCCTCTGAGATTATCACTGAGACTGTTTTTGTTTGCTTTGTTTTGTTTATTTGCTCAATTTAGGATCTATAAATCTATAGGTTCTGCTTTGGACAATACTAAAACTACTGCTCAGAGGACTATCTGACTTCACTCAATTGTTTCTTTACTTCATAGTCAACTCACAAGGCTGGTTTTAATGAATTGGGAGAATAATGAACACTCTCCTATTGATTCATCATTCTGGTAAGCCTATTACAAGAGACAAAGATTAAAAGCCCCTGTGCTATGAGGCTGATGAAAGATTTCGTTGTCTATTTCTTTACTTCCTTCTGGTTTCTATAAAATTATGAAGTATCTTCTTTTCATGAACATCTGTTTATTAAAAGAAAAAAATTAAATATATAATGTATTCATAAAATCTCAGATGCAAGTTATATGCCTCTAAGTGAAGCCACGAGTATAATAAAAATTCAACCATTTTTTGAAATTAAAT
Organism: Zalophus californianus; assembly: GCF_009762305.2. Lineage (NCBI taxonomy): Eukaryota > Metazoa > Chordata > Mammalia > Carnivora > Otariidae > Zalophus > Zalophus californianus. The sequence goes on from NC_045607.1 coordinate 39,665,697, forward strand.
TTTGTTATTATGGATGTTTCTTTTTTATTCCACATTGAGGCTTTTCATCAATTGATTAAAGCAGGATGAAAATGGGATTAAAATCATGTGTTCATGTGTTGCTTAGCATTTTATAGTTGAGAAACACTTTTTCTTTAAGATTTTATTTATTCATTTGAGAAAGAGAGGGAGACAGAGCACAAGCAGGGGTAAAGGCTGGGAGAGGGGGAGAAGGGGAGAGGCTGGGATCCCAGACCTGGAGATCATGACCTGAGCTGAAGGCAGATGCTTAACCATCTGAGCCGCCCAGGCACCCCTGAAAAACACTTTTATAAAAATAGGTGTCTAAGAGTAAATAACTCTGGGGGTGCCTGGGCAGCTCAGCCGGTTAAGCCTGTACTCTTGATTTTGGCTCAGGTCATGATCTCAGGGTCCTGATATGGAGTCTGCATCGCCTGGAGTCAGCTTAAGATTCTCTCCTCCCTCTAACCGGCCCTCTCTCTCTCAAAAAAGAAAAAAAAAAAGGAGGTAAATAACTGTATAAGCTGGCGCCAACCATAAAATCAACTTGAATTAAATTAGTTTATTGCTAAGTAGTTAAAAATTACAGGTCAACATTCAGGGTTCCAGAGGCAGGTAGGTAATCAAGGCTGCTCTTCCCAGCTGACTCAAACATCCGGGCACCACAGGGTATATAAATCTTCCCTCAGGAGGCTCAGGCGCTCTGAAGTGAGGTCAATGGAGAGCACAAAGATGTCTCTCCCCAGCTCCAGTGAGGTGGAGGGAAGGCCAAATTTGGCCTTACTGGGAAAAAGAAAACAACAACAACCACCAAAAACTCCAGGAAAACCTGAAACATCTGGAATTGGGGGGGAAAAAAAAAAGCCAGTATCTGGTGGGTGGAGCAAGGCAGAGCGAGAGCGCCAAGACGGCCCCCTCCCCCAGCCCGCGGGCCTCTAGGTGTGTGCCAAACCAGATGCCTGCCCTTCAGGCGGGAGCTTTAAGACCGTCAAAGGAGCCTCCTTCCCGTGATGTGTGGACACCTCTCCATTGGCTACCTCAGGTGAGCCCTGGGAGGGGTGAGTCCGGGTGCAAGCCCTTTAAGAGCGTTTCTCGGGGTGCACACAGCTTCATGGTTCTCTTGGGCACCGGCCCTGTCGTTCGTCAAAGCTAGGTGTTTTGGGTGCTCCTCTGTCAGTTGCATGTCTTAAAACTTGGGGTGCCCAGTGGGGGTTCAAACCCCTTGCTTCTCCATGAGAAACTGTGCTTTTGTGTTCCCTCCCCATTTGGGGTCGCTGTGCCCTGGGTGAGATTTCCTGGAAGACCATTGCAGTCTCCTGCCTGCTTGGATGTGGGCCTTCTCTCCTTTGTCCAGTGTGTAAAAGGCAGTCAGCCAGTTTCCCTGAGGTCCTTGTTCTGTAGTAGCTGATGCAGATTTGGCGTGCCTGTGGGAGGAGCTGAGTTCAGGGTCCTCCTATGTTGCTATTGGAACCTCTCCTGAATTCTTTGTTTTTTTTTTAAGATTTTATTTATTTATTTGACAGCGAGAGAGGGAACACAAGATGACTGAGCCACCCAGGCGCCCCTCCCCTCCTGAATTCTTAAACTCTGCCAACTACGAATTTATTCTTCGTTTCTTGAATTTTGTCATTTCAAGAATTCTATATAAATCGAATCCTATAGTATGTAATCTTGTGATTACATTATTTTCCGTTAAGCATAATTCCCTGGGAATCCATCAAGTCACTGTGTATCTCTAGAGTTTGCCTTTTTATTACTGAGTAGCATTCTGTGTTATGAATATGCCATAGTTTTAACACTTTACCTACTGCTGTAGACAAGATTGTTTCCAGCTTTTGCCTATTACAATTAAAACTGCTATAAACAGGGGCACCGGGGTGGCTCAGTTTTTAAGCGTCTGCCTTTGGCTCAGGTCATGATCCCAGAATTCTGGGATCCAGCCCCACGTCGGGCTCCCTGCTCAGTGGGGAGTCTGCTTCTCCCACTCCCCCTCCCCCGCTTGTGTTCCCTCTCTCGCTCTCTGTCAAATAAATAAATAAAATCTTAAAAAAAACCAATAAACATTTATGTACAAATTTTTGTGTGAATAAGTTATTTCTCTTATAAATGCTGAACAGTACAATCTCTGGTTCATAATGGTAAGCACACTTCTATGCGCTTATCCACAGTGTCTGCACCATTTAACATTCCCACCAGGAAGGTGAAAATACAGTTTCTCTATATCTTTGCCGGCATTTGATTTTGTCATTATTTAAGTTTTAGCCATTATGATATGTAGTGATATTTTATTTTTATTTTAATTCATATTTCCCTAATGAAAAATACTTTTGGACATACCTTCTATTGGTTATTTCTTACTTGGATGTACTCTTCTGTGAAATACTTTTTGCCAGTCTTCTGATAGGATTTTTTTTTCTTTTTTTGCTGTTGAGTTTGGAGAATTCTTTATATATTCTAGATACCAGTTTTTTTTTCCTTAAGATATGTAGTTTAGAAATATTTTCTCTCAGTGTTTAGTTTGTATTTTATCCTCAATTGAGCATTTCACAGAGCAAAACTTTTTAATTTTGATGAAATGCAATTTATATTTTTTCATTTTATAAGTGGTGCTTTTGGTGTAAGTCTAGGAAACTTGCCTAGTCTGGGATCCCAAAGACTTTCTCCTATGGATTTTTTCCTAAAATGTTTATTGTTGGGCGCCTGGGTGGCTCAGCTGGTTAAGCGACTGCCTTCGGCTCAGGTCATGATCCTGGAGTCCCTGGATTGAGTCCCGCATCGGGCTCCCTGCTCAGCAGGGAGTCTGCTTCTCCCTCTGACCCTCCCATCTCATGTGCTTTCTCTCTCATTCTCTCTGTCTCTCAAATAAATAAATAAAATCTTTAAAAAATAAAATAAAATAAAATGTTTATTGTTTTATATTTTACATTAATGTACATGATCTATGGTCTCATTACTGGCAGCTGGAGCTGTAAGTTCCGGCTCCCCATTCTATCACCACTAACACAGCAAATGGGATGGGGCTTGTTACTAACCAAAACTAAGTTCTGACTCCCTAGTTAGCCTTCTTTGGTTATCTTAGTAGAGAAAGTTGAGTTTGTTACGCCTAGATAAAACCTGGCAGTTGTGGAAGTCTCCATTAGCCTTTATTGACATCGGGAGTTTGGAGCCACAGTTTTTTTCTTTAGTGTTTGGCTAAAATAGAGCAGTTACTGTCTAAAACTTTTCTGTTCTAAACCCCTACTGCCTTTTTCCTGGTCTTTGGCTAGAGAGAGGAAACTTTTGTTGTGGCTTTTTTGATGTGCCATTTATTGTTGCCAGGTTACTGTCTTCTCCAGCAATATGTCTGAGATTTGTGAGGCAGAACAGAACACGAAGGGAACTCACCACTGTTCTGTTTTTTGGATTTCAAAGTCTGTAGCCACTCTGCTCTCTCTCCATGTTTCGGAGTCTACTTGAGATTGTTTTATACACAGTATCAAGGGTTTTTAGTTGTATTTAGTGGTTGGAATAGAGAAAAGTCTGTGTTCTTGGAAGCAGAAGTCTTTTACATTTTAAAGCTACTCAGTGGTATCATACTATTAAACATGTTTTTAATTGATTTTCAATATTAAATATAACAAAATATTCAATAATTCTGTTTTTCACAAATCCTACCTTATGTATTAATGTATTTTAAACTAGTTAAATCAATACTCAATCTCACAGCAACTTGTAATGTTCAGTAAATCTGCGATTCAATGAAATGTTTTCATAAAACATGTTTACTTATTCTTCAGTTGTGATTTTTAAGAATGGTAAACTACATGCAACTGTATACTGACTTACACCAGTGATTTATATAGCACTTTTTGAAATTTATTTTTAAAGTCATAGTTTAAATTGTCCATAAGCCTCAACTGATATTAAACTATAATTATTTATTTCAGTATCATCATAAATCTTATTTAATGTTATGGTTATTCTTTCTTTATTTCTCACTTAATAATAAATGGGTGCATTTCAGGGCCATATCCAATGCCTCCTGATAAGCTAATTCTCTATTATTTTTTTCCTGTATGGGGATCTTCAACTTACTAAGCAAAACTTTGCATAATAATAGGTGGATTTTATTTTAATTTCAGCTTAGTTCCAAGTATATACTTTTTCAATCATTTTTAATTCCAAATTGCAGTCTTTGTTCAATATACTTTGTAGAAATAACTATTGGTCTTGAATCCAATTATATAAGACATGCAGTTTCTTTTACACATCTCTCAAAATAATATCTAGACCCATTACAAATTTTCCAAACATATATAGTTTTTCTGTGTCTGATCAGGACCTCCTGCTTGACCTGTATTCTAAGCAGCAGTTAATCTTTGTTGGTAATTCTGACTTGAATGCCTAGTCAGAAAATCAAACCATGGAAGCTTCTGGGGATCTTTGGTAATCGGAAGTGTTCTTTAGAATTCAAGACTGTTATTCCTACTGTGGAAGAACACTACAATAATGAAACAGAGTAGGAAACCTGGCATAAACAAATCTAGAGGGAATAAGGAAGAATTTTAAAAATATTACAATTGCAGTTATATAGCATTTTTGTTAATTCTGTGGAAAAAGGAGATGTTGGGGGAAAAGAATATATGGAGAAAAAGAAGGAATTGGAGGTGTTGTGAATAGAAATATTTAATACCATTAATGTTACTTAAATTTCCACACATTTGGTGGAACTATTTGGGTCATTACAATAATGTGCTTCTTTGTTTCACCAACTTCTGTAGTGCATATACTCCTGTTGGTAGTCAAGATGGTTCTATTTTTAGGAGATTCTTAATCTTTGTTCTTGTGACCTTTCTGGTAAGAGAAACTTTCTCAATAGCTTTTAGGGTGATGGCATTTTCAATAAATTAGTTTTAGCTGCTAGAGATTAAAATTTGTAAGAAAATGCTTTCTATAGGATTTAAAGTTAAGATTGTACAAAAAATGCAGCAATATCTAAAATATACAAAATCTTAAAGTTAAACATTAAGGAAACAAGCAACCCAATTTTACAAAAGAACAAAGATGTGAACAGGCACCTCAAAAATAGATATGTAGATGACAAGTATATGAAAAGATAGTAAGCATTTTTGGTCGTTAGGGAATAGAAAATTAAAATCGCAATGAGGTAACACTATGTATGCTAGATAGTATTAGATTATTTTGTTTAGATTGGCTAAAATAAAAATAGTGACAATGTCAATTTCTGCTGAGGATGTGGAGCAACAGAAATTTTCATTCAATGCTGGGTGCGAATGCAAAATGGTATAGCCACTTTTGGACAGTATGGCAGTGTCTAACAAATCTAAATGTAGTGTTAAAATGCAATCCAGCAGTCATGTTCCTAAATATATACCTAATAAATTTGAAACTATTTCTGGACAAAAATACACACATGAATGTTTATAACAGCATTTTTCATTATTACCCCAAACTGGAAGCAACCGCGTATCTTTGAATAGATGAATGCATAAACAAGCTGTGGTAAAGCAATAAAATAGGATATTAGCAATACAAATGAAGTGAGTGATGAACATTTTTAGATGGATCTTAAATGCATAATGCTAAGTGAAATAAGTGAGTCTGAAGAGGCTTGATAGTGAATGATTCCAATGTATGACAATCTGGAAACACGAAATTATAGAGACAGTAAAAATATCAGTGATTACCAGTGGTTCAGGAACGCAAGACAAGGACTGAATAGATGAAGAAGGGGATTTTTTTGGAGTGATGAAAAGACTCTATTTGATACTATAATTTTAGCTATAAGACACCATTCATTTGAATTCATTTGAAAGTTCATTCTATTGAACTTTGTAACACAAAGAGTAAACCTTATTGTATGCACATTTTATAAAATAATTTAGGAGCTCATGGGAATCACAGAATGGAGGGCATAATATGAAAACAGTCTATCTTATAAAAGCATGAAATAACCTGGGGGAAAAGGTATTGATCTTAAAACTTTGGAAATAAAGCCTGAAAAACAAGAGAAGGAACATAGGCTAAACTGTAGTTAATGAAATTATTTCTTATGAATAAGTGCAAGTTAATAATTCTTCTATATATGTATCCTATACATGTATACTTCTATCCTGGAAGCTTCTATATATGTATACCAGAATTTAATAAGTTATGGCAAATGAAAGATCAATTTTCTAAGTGTTGAAGTGGGAGTTTGCAGATAAACGAGTGAAGCAAGCTATAATGATCCATGTGACAATGGTTTAGAATCAGAGGTCACACTAAATTCATAATTAGATATATATATACTGACAGTTATATTTGTAGATATACATAGGTTAGTACACGTGCATGTATTTATTTGTCAGCTGAAAATAACTTAAAAAATAACACCTGAGTAACTATGAGCACACCTAGCCCCCAAATCTTGGTTTCTAATACCATTCTCCAGTGAAACGAGTTGGAGATCCTTGGAGAAACGTCTGATTCTGGGAGAGGCAGGGGATATATAAGGTGAGACTGCAGCATTTTATAGTAAAAAAAAGGAATATGTGCTCAAAACAAACAAAAAAATGAAAACAAAATGAGGAGGTATGTCAGTGGAATACAGGAACAAACCAAATGAAGCTCCCAGTGGTCAAAGCAGGAATAATCTGACCAACAAAATAAAGTAGTATACTGATTCATAACTAGAAGTATAAAATACAAATCTATGAGTCCATGATGATGTGAAGAAATGAATGGATAAATAAATGCAGAGACCGGACAAAATTCCCATGCAGAGGAATTCAAAAAAATTTATGTAGATACTCTACCCATGAGGAGGTGGAGTATCGCTTCCCACTTCTTACATGTGGCCTGTGCACAGTAACTTCAAAAGAATGCAGTATGGAAAAGGGATGGGGGAAGAGTTAATTTACAGTGGAGAAATCTGATGATCAGTACCTTAGGTGATCAAGGTTAATATCAACAGTGATAAATCACATTATTATTTATTCCTGATATGATGTTATGAGAATGGTACTTTTCCTCTGGTTTTCTTCCTCGAGTCGCATAACCCCATTTTAATAATGAAGAAAACATCAGAAAAATCCCAGTAGAAAGACATTTTACCAAATATCTGACCAGGACCCCTCAAAATTGATGGTCTTCAGAAACAAAGAAAGTCTGAGAAACTGATATAGCCAAGAGGAGTCTAAAGAGATGTGACAGCTAGATGGAATTTGGTACCTTAGTTGGGATTCTGGAAGAGAAAAATGACATTATGCAAAAACTAAGGCAATCAATAGCAGTATAAAATAATAATGTATCAATATTGGTTGATTAACAAAGTTACCATACTCATAGGGGAAACTGGATGTGGGTTATATGGGAACGCTCTTCACTATTTTCAGAATCTTCCTGTTAGTCTAAAATTGTTCTAGAAAATAAAATTTAATTTTTAATACAGTTAACAAGAACTTAAAAATGATTATCTATTTGAATTCTAGTATCTTTCTCATGCAACATCTCTCTTATGCAATATCTTATTGGCCTTACCAGCATGAAGTTGATGAGCTTATCCCTGACATTAACCCCCTGACCTTATTGGGAGTGTCCACCTAACTCTTCTCTTTAAACCTTTCAGTGCTTATGTGTCACTTTTGCCTGCTAAAATTCAAATTCAAATTTGGCTCCTCAGGCTGCATCACTTCCCAGGCTTGGACCCCCCCTAAAGCTGCCCCCAGCCACTTACTCTGCCCTCCTGCCTCCCACTTGCCCTAGGGTGGAAGAATAGGAGAGAAGGAAATAGAGGCCCTCTGAGTATATATAAAGGTGGTGTAGTTTGAATGTTAGTTAATTGTGCCCAAGAATTTTATAATGCAAAAAGTATTGATTATATAATCAGGGTCTTAATAGACATTTGTTTTCATTCCATTTCTTTTTCACATATATGTTGGTTCTGTTTCTTTCTTTTTTTTTTTTTTTGTTTCCTGCTAACATCTTACCTTTATGTGAGTGATTTTTTTATATATGTATTTTTATTGTTATGTTAATCACCATACATTACATCATTAGTTCTTGATGTAGTCTTCCATGATTCATTGTTTGTGCATAACACCCAGTGCTCCACGCAGAACGTGCCCTCCTTAATACCCATCACCAGGCTAACCCATCCCCCCAACCCCCTCCCCTCTAGAACCCTCAGTTTGTTTTTCAGAGTCCATCATCTCTCATGGTTCCTCTCCCCCTCCGACTTACTCCCCTTCATTCTTCCCCTCCTGCTATCTTCTTCTTTTTCTTTTTTTTTTTTTATTGTTAATCACCATATATTTTGTTGGTTCTGTTTCTTACCAGCTGAACGATTTATCAATTTTCTTAACTAAATAGTTACTTTCTTCTAATCATGGGAAAATAAAAGGATCCTTAGGTCTAATTTAGTTAAGCATCACCGAGCAGAACTATTAAACCTTTGGTCACTGACGACTGTACTAGTTATTTAATTTAATTGCACCATTTTAGTGTATGCTCTGTTGTACTCTCATACTACTTTTCAGAACTAAAGGAATGATTCCGTCTGTTGCTGGAATGCTGTGGGGTCACAGCCTATCTCAGTCCATTTGGGCTGCTATAACAAAATTACCATATGTTTGATGGCTTATAAACAACAAACACTTATTTCTCACAGTTCTGGGGGCTGGGAAATCAAAGCAAAGATCTTGGCACCAGCACATTCAGTATGGTGGCTGGTGAGAGTCCATTTTTTGGTTTATAGACCATGCTGTGCCCTCATGTGGTGCAAGAGACAAACTAGCTCTCTGGGGTCTCTTTTACAAGGGCACTAATCCCATTCATGAGACCTTCATCCTTATGACCTGATCACCTCCCAAAGGCTCCACCTCCTAAAATCATCACCTTAACAGTTAGAATTTTGACATAAGAATTTGGAGGGTACTTAAATATTCAGATTATAGCACAGCCTCTCTGCCAATTCTCTGGGAGTTGCCTTCAGCCAAAGAGAGCCACTTTTCCTGGAGTAATGCTTTCTTCTGAAACATGTTACTGGTTATTGTAAGAGTATATAAACCTGGCTCCATGTCCCAACTTGAGGCAGCTCTGAAGGACCGTTCTTGCTTCATAACCCCTCGTGGGAATGGAGGAGGCCTTGTATGACTTCATTGTAGTCCAATTTCTTCCTCAGTCCAATTTTCTTTCCTCCTGTTACCCTTCAAGTACACACCCCAGTAAGCTCACTGTACTCAAGTCCACTTCAGAGTTTGCATACCAGGAAATTCAGTTTGTTATAGACAGTGCTAGGTATGGGTCCAGAAAGAAGATGTGAAGGAATTTTGGAACTATCAACAGCCAGGGGCTGGTAAGGAGAATCCCTGGTAGTTGGTTTGAGTATGAATAGACAATAGCCCAAGGTAGGAATGTTGTTGCTCAAATTTTCACTGGTGGTGAACTGAATATTATACTAGGGAACAAATCTAATATCTGTGAGACATTTAGGAGATACAGTAATTAGAAAGAAAATACCTGTTGGGGGTCATTGATGTTCTGAAGAAGATAATAAAAGATGGCAGGTGATGAATCATCAATTAAAAGCTCAGAGTAAAAGCCAGTGGACCTTCTGGGGTCATATAAATAGGTCACAGCATCCCTGTAGCTTTAGGTGAGGAAAAGTTGAGAGTCAGGTCCAGAACTTAACTGGAAGCATAAAAGAGCTTCAACAAACTTTATGTTCTCAACCTGGACAGGTCTGTAATGGTCAGGAAAGAACCTTGATTAGGGAAGACAGGAACTCTGTGCATGTGATAAGGATATTTGGGTTTATGCACCTGAAAATCTTTAATATCCATCTCACCTTAAGTCTCTGAGAAAGCAGAAGTGGCCCACTCCTTTCTGGTAAGGCTAGTCCTCTTTCTGGCTTGGCAATGATAGAGGAGTTTGTTGCAACAAGGCAGCATTATTAATCTTTCAAGATTTGTTTCCATCTCTTCTGGCCAGTGGACCAATAACTTGGTGTGTCCTCCTTGTAATCCTATGTCAACACAGTGATGAGAGTACATGGAGTTCAAGATAAATGAGAATCTGGCTAAGGACCATGTACTGAGCCAGGCAACATTGTTATTGTAGGTATTATTGATAAAGTGAAGAGTAACCAGGATGGTTGCAATATAGTAGAGAATGGGAACTAGTCATGTCTTTCTGAGGTACCTCTGAGTTGATTGCTTTTCTGAGCTGAGGTGGCCCATGTTCACTTAGTCCCATCTCCCTTGACCACCATTTTCCTTAATGCAGAGGGGCTGGGATGTCAGAAATTATACCCAGGAGTCATGAGACTACCGCTATGCAGGTGTCATCCACACTGTCTTGACTAAACCTGATGCTTCTTGAAATCTTTTGTCATGAGCTTATTTTAAGTCTCAACACTTTAGCTGATATTTGATCAAAGTGGGCATTGTAGTGCTTTAATCCAGAAATGATTGAGAAAATAATTTTTAAGCATTTTGTGTGATTACTTTGATAATTTGATTGAATTATTTCCATCAAAAATTTGAAATGCACACATGCACATGAAATATGTGCCATTTTAAGGTTACAAATGAACGTCAAGTAAAAATTCTTGATTTAAGTTGATTTAGCTTTTAACATACTTAAAATCTCAAAATCATTTTCGATCTTTTTTTTTCCTTCTTTTTTTTTTAACATATAATGTGTTAATTGTTTCAGAGGTACTGGTCTGTGATTCAACAGTCTTGCACAATTCACAGCACTCACCATAGCACATACCCTCCCCAATGTCTATCACCCAGGCACCCCCATCCCTCCCACCCCCCCACCACTCCAGCAACCCTCAGTTTGTTTCCTGAGATTAAGAATTCCTCATATCAGTGAGGTCGTATGCTACATGTCTTTCTCTGATTGACTTATTTCTCTCAGCATAATACCCTCCAGTTCCATCCACATTGTTGCAAATGGCAAGATCTCATTCCTTTTGATGGCTGCATAATATTCCATTGTGTATATATACCACCTCTTCTTTATCCATTCATCTGTTGTTGGACATCTTGGGTCTTTCCACAGTTTGGCTATTGTGGACATTGCTGCTATAAACATCGGGGTGCATGTACCCCTTCGGATCCCTACATTTGTATCTTTGGGGTAAATACCCAGTAGTGCAATTGCTGGATCGTAGGGTAGCTCTATTTTCAACTTTTTGAGGAACCTCCATACTGTTTTCCAGAGTAGCTGCACCAGCTTGCATTCCCACCAACAGTGTAGGAGGGTTCCCCTTTCTCTGCATCCCCATCAACATCTGTCATTTCTTGACTTGTTAACTTAAGCCATTCTGACTGGTGTGAGGTAATATCTCATTGAGGTTTTGATTTGTATTTCCCTGATGCCAAGCAATGCTGAGCACTTTTTCATATGTCCGTTGGCCATTTGGATGTCTTCTTTGGAAAAATGTCTGTTCATGTCTTCTGCGCATTTCTTGATTGGATCATTTGTTCTATAAGGGGTGTTGAGTTTGAGAAGTTCTTTATAGATTTTGGATACTAGCCCTTTATCTGATATGTCATTTGCAAATATTTTCTCCCATTCTGTCAATTGTCTTTTGGTTTTGTTGACTGTTTCTTTTTTTTTTTTAAGATTTTATTTATTTATTCACGAGAGACAGAGGGAGGGAGAGAGAGAGAGGGAGAGAGAAGCAGAGGGAGAAGCAGGCTCCCAAGGAGCAGGGAGCCCGATGCGGGACTCGATCCCAGGACCCTGGGATCATGACCTGAGCCGAAGGCAGACGCTTAACCATCTGAGCCACCCAGGCGCCCATGTTGACTGTTTCTTTTGCTGTGTAAAACCTTCTTATCTTGATGAAGTCCCAATCGTTCATTTTTGCCCTTGCTTCCCTTGCCTTTGGTGATGTTTCTAGGAAGAAGTTGCTGTGGCTGAGGTCGAAGAAGTTGTTGCCTGTGTTCTCCTTTAGGATTTTGATGGACTCCTGTCTCACATTGAGGTCTCTCAACCATTTTGAGTCTATTTTTTTGTGTGGTGTAAGGAAATGGTCCAGTTTCATTCTTCTGCATCTGGCTGTCCAATATCCCCAATACCATTTGTTGAAGAGACTGTCTTTTTTCCATTGGACGTTTCTTTCCTGCTTTGTCGAAGATTAGTTGACCATAAGGTTGAGGGTACATTTCTGGGCTCTCTATTCTGTTCCATTGATCTATGTGTCTCTTTTTTTGCCAGTACCACACTGTCTTGATGATGACAGCTTTGTAATAGAGCTTGAAGTCCGGAATTGTGATGCCACCAGCTTTGCTTATCTTTTTCAATATTCCTCTGGCTATTCGGGGTCTTTTCTGGTTCCATACAAATTTTAGGATTATTTGTTCCATTTCTTTGAAAAAAGTGGGTGGTATTTTGATGGGGATTGCATTGAATGTGTAGATTGCTCTAGGTAGCATTGACATCTTCATTTTTGATCTTTTGAAAGCTTATTTATAGAGTATCAGAGGTATACTGGAATAGACCTATTCGGGCTCAGGCTGATATTCTTTTATTTGGAGGAAGTGTTTCAGCTGTGCATTTTGTTCCTGAGATATTAAAAAGGTGATAATGTCATTATGCTACTACCAGGAAAGATGATTTATTTAATTGGACAATAAGATAATATGATTAGTATAATTTTCCAGAAAGCTAAGAGTGTTCCATTTAAGGTTCGTTTCCCACACCATACTTTTACATTTGAATGAGGGCTAATAAGAGAATAAAAATGAAATATGATGAGAATTTTTAGCAGTCTGTTAAAAAGAGAAGCATTTGTCATATTGAATTACCAGTTTCTTGATTTTACTATTTTAAGACCCCCAAAGCATTATAGTTCACTAACTTGTGCCTTGAAAATATATTCATTGTAGTAAATTTTTCATTGTAAAGACATTTTATAAAAGAACTTGACTTGTATCATTATATGATATCTTTTCTTAATAATTTAACAAACATTGACTTCCTGGTGTGAAATGAGCCAATTAAAGTCATTTTAAAAATGTGTAAGTTTCTCTAGGTTGCTTTCAATTTTAAGTAATAGCAGTCCTGCAGCTTAGTTTTTCTATTTGAAAATGCAGCTAATATCACCACTATTATTGTTCTCTATCACATATCCCAATTGAATTGACATTTCAGCTCTTGTATGATCTTCCTCTGTAAGTTGGTTTACTAAAGAGTTAAGTCATTCTGAAGAATTCCATCTTCTAGTCAACTTGAAAAGCTCTGAATCAAACTTACTCATGGCTTGTATTCTTTTCTGTTACAAAAGTGGGGAAACATAAACAGCACTAGAGCAAGTATTCATCTTTATCTTAATGAGCATAATGTGAAAGAAGATTCCAGCTTCAGTAGATCTCAGAGATTGACATATCCTAAAAAAAAAAAAAAAAAAAAAAAAAAACACCAAAACACTGGAAAAAAATACATCTGAAAGGAAGAGTCAGTTGATAAACTTGACCCAGTAATCAAACTGTTCCTAGAAGGGACATAAGAATTTTTACTTGGGGGTGCTTGCTTTGGGAGCACATATGCAAAAGTTGGAATGATACAGAGAAGGTTAGCATGGACCCTGTACAACGGTGATGTGCAAATTCCTGAATTGTTCCATATTAACAACAAAAAATTCTTTTTACTATGGCAATGAAAATATGAAGGCCTTTGAGACTGCCAAAATTCTGGGAACCTTAAAAGATGAGGTGTTAAATCTCAGAAGCCCAGGTGTCTAATTGTATCATTCTTCCCACTGACAGTGTATTGGTAGAGAGACAGAATGATGAATATCAGCCACACCTAATTCTAGGCAGGTTCTTTTCTGGTTCTGCTTATTTCCTGGAGCTGAAAAGAAAAAAAGGACTCAGTCACGTGGTCTAGCCAAGGAGGTAAGGTTAACGTAGTTTTTGGATTTGAATATTGAAAACTTCAGAATAAAAGTAACACACCATTGTCTTTATATCATCTACAATGTTTGAAAAAAGCAAGTGCACTATTTTCTTAAAATTAAAAGGTTCTGTGATTCATTTCTGAAGACATAGCAAAGAGCAATTCAGCAGAACCACCCTGCCTGGCAAATTGTCCCTGATGAGCAGGCAGCAGAGGCAAGCTTTGCCTTTATATGCATGCTGCATGTTACATGTAAACTGGGTCACCCATTGACATCTCACACCCATTAACCTGTTGTTTAACTTCCAATGAACCCATGTCTGTGTCTTGAGAAGCAGCTAGGATTGGAAGGATTTATTTGTAAATATAGGAAATAAAGGTTTACTATGTTAGATATAGGCGATATATATGCTACTTCCTGATAGGAATTAAAACACTGGTAGGAAAAGACAGAACTATTTCTCCTCCTTCACTATAGTGCACAACAGAGCCACAGGAGTGCAAAGTTCGCAGGGAGTCTTTGGCAGAAGCTAAGTGCAAGCAGCAGTGTAGCAGAAAAGATGCTTGGCAGAGGGACCTGGATGAGACAGTATTGCTTAAAGAAGTAACATTACTGAGCATAAATTGTGAGACTTAAGTGGATGAGGTGAACTGAGAAACAGTAATGGTACCTTGCAGAAGAATTTGTGTCTTTCAGAGACTGCAGCATCCAATGAAGGTAACAGAAGTGTCTAGCCGTAGGGATGGTGGTAACTAGGGAGTGTGGTGGTATGTTACAATCTGAAAAGCAGAGGCCAACTGAAGCAGAAATTAGGGTGGGGAAAATATACCTCTCCACCACCACCAACAGTGAAGATTCTATGGTATAGTTGACTTCATGAGAATATGATAAAGTTTCTGTGGCACGGATTCCACAATACCTTACTTCTGGCTGCTTCCCCAAAGTATAGTTCCCCTTTTCAGCTGAATCCTTAAATAAAATGAATACAATGACCCTGTTATTCTTATTATTTTATTAAGAAGGATTCTATTTAGACTGTGCATATGCTATGGTATGAAGACTTGTGTGCCTTCCAAATTTACATGTTGAAATTTTACCCCCCCCAAAATGATGGTAGTAAGAGATGGGGCTTTTGAGAGGTACTTAAGTCATGAGGATGGAGTCCTCATTAATGAAATTAGTGCCTTTATAAAAGAGAGTCCAGTATGGTGACTAGCATAACATAATAAAATTAAATTAAATTAAAAAAAAAGAGACTCCAGTGGGATCTAGCCCCCTTCCACCATGTGAGGACATGGCAAGAAGATACCATCTATGAACCAGAAAGTGGGTCCTCACTAGACACTGGTGTTGGACTTCCAGGAACCAGAACTATGAGAAGTTATTTTCTGTTAATTGTAAGCCACACAGTTTATGATATTTTGTTATAGCAGCCCAAATAGACTAAGGCAACATAAAAGAGCCCTCAGATGTTAAAAAAAAAAAAAAAAAAAAAAAAAAAAATGGATTGGATGGTTCTCCTGAAGGGTGTGGCAACAAATCTCCATGTGTCTCACTAAAAATTATCTGTTTCTTGTTCTCTAAAGTAAGAAGTTTTTTTTTCCTGATTAACTAGGGGACATTGTTTATAATTTATAAAAACATGATGGTTATGTGAATAAAAGAAGCAAACTTAAGTGTCAGCTTTTAACTTTAAGCTTTTGAGAATGCTCCACTAGGTGCTATAATTTTTAACTTTTATTGAATATCTACATCATTAGGAAGCACTGAGTTTCTGTACATTTTAAGCAAAAACTACAAATGATCATAAAAATATTAGCATCTATATTTCATGTTTGAGAAAATAAATATTCAAAGACATTAACTTTAATGCAGAAAAATATATATGATAATTTGGTACTAAATAAATACATGATATATATATATGAATTTCTCATAATTGTCTCAAATTTTCACTTTGCTTTGATAGCAAAAATCTGGCTTAGCTCAGTTTGCACATGGCTCTATCTTTTCATTAACTCACCATTCATTTGGACTTAGCTAAGCCATGTTAGCTGTCAATGATGAGAAAAGAGCTTTATGTGAATTATTCATTAGGATGAGTGGGGAAACATTCTATTCCTGAAACAGTGCTTTTGCTACCTAATACAGGATTTCATGGCAGCTGTCTACCTACACAGGTATTTGTTCAATCTGACTATAGCCAGTTTTATTAAAGAGCTTTCTAAAAAATAAAATGAGCTCGCTTCTTTATATTTTAAAATTTTCTTTATAACTAGTCTATTGAGAAAATTGTTCTGCTGTTGTATCACTTTGTGGTGGCAATAGTTTGCTTTATCTTCTAGGGTAAGACTGGTTAAGACATTTGATGGTACATGTGGGTGTGTCTTGTAAGACAAGTAGTATGTAGTATGACCACATTTACTCATTTGCCTTGTCAGTTGTTATTCCATAATTTTATTCATGTCTCTTTTCCTTTTTGAAATACATGTGTACACATTAATTTTCACATTTAATTTAATTTTAAAATTAGATATTGGAATGCCTTTTACAAGGGTCAGTAAGCAACGTCCTTAATCAAGCTCTTTACTTCAGCTGGTTGGAAAGATCACCATTCCTGTTCTTAAAATATCTCATTACAAAGTCTGTGACTTCACAACATACTCTGGACATTTTGAATTTTTATCCTTTCTTTAAATGCTGTCTTCTTTACTCTAAGCACTCTATTTTACACTGCTTTAGTAGTATTAGTATTTTGGGCCTGATAACTCTTTGTTGATAGAGACTGTCCTGCACATTGGAGACTCTTGAGCAGCAACCCTGGCCTCTACCCTAGAGATGCCAGTACCACTTACTCCCCCTCAAAGTTATGGCAACCAAAAATGTCATTAGACATTAATAAGTGTCCTCTAGTTGGGCTACCTCTGCTACTCCCCAGTTGAGAACTAGGGTCTCAGTGATCTGGATTATGAAGCCTTTATCTGCTTATCTAATTCAGTGGATATGTATTCTTGTACTTGTGATTCTTCATCAATGTGCATTTTATTTTCAGTTTAAAAACCAGCGTTGTAATTTTATAATGAATATCATTTATTACATATTATGAATGTGATTGTAATTATATTATTTCCCAAGAAATTATATCATTAAACGATGTTCCTTCTAAAACCTTCAAAATGTTACTGGATTTTAATTCAGAAAGGCCTTTGGAAAGAAAGTCTGCATGGAATAATACATTGTGTCAATTATGCAGTGAAATAAATAAAACAGGTACTATGCTAGGCCCTTATATACAAAGTAAAACAACCATGGTTAGCGATCTAGCTAAGATTATTTAATGAGTAACTTTAAATATTAACATAAGGAAAATATAGTAAGGAATGTGACCACATATTAACTACAGCTAACCTAAGTGGGCCAAAAAAGTGTTCCCAGAGAGTAGCTGCATGACCTGAGGTTTATACGTGATAACCTGGTGTCAAAAGCCATGAGCCTTTGAGTGGGGAAAGACAATGCCTGAAGATGATGATGATGATGATGAAGCTCACATAATTGTTACTGAGTTTGTGCTGGGAAGTTTGCCAACCACTTAGGTATTAGGTCTAATCTTTGTACTTTCTAGTTAATATTTCTAATTAGATCTAATTATCAATGACTCTTTGATGTAACTTTTATTATTGTCATTTTAGACATACAGATTGTGTGATATGTCTAGGAAAATAACTTGCTGGTGATTTTACAGATGCAGTTGTTTAGTTAGGTGTGAAGCCCAGATCTGATAGCCTCCTGAGCCAGGGTCCTTAAACGTTACACTATTTTATGTCTGTATATTATATCACTTGATAAAAGAACTAAAAGAAATTTACAATATCTGGAGCAAAGAAGAGGGTTGAAAGGAAGGTCTGAGGACCTATGGGATAAAGAGAAGATTCAACATAGCCTTGCAAGGCAGTCGGGGACCATGTCATGAAAAGCCATGTTGAAGAGATTGGACATTATCTTAAATGCAATGGACAACTAAAAAGTTTTAATGGAGCTAATGTCATTAGATTTCACATTTTAGAAGGCCCTTTTTGTCTGAAGAAAGCACTCATTGGAGGGGTGGGAAGTGAAGATAAGCAGAGGTCCAGGTGAGAGATGAATGTGAAGTACTTGGATGATGAAGTGGATTTGGAGTTACTGGATACACTCAAAATATATTTGGGACATTGAATTGAAAGGTATTGTAGATTGGCTTTCTCAGGAACCTGACTCTGAGATGGCAAGGAACATTCAGGAACATGATTAGGGAGTAGTGTCCTTGAGAATAAATAACACCTGTGGGGGAGGAGAAAGAAGTAGGCTTGAGCAGAGGGTAAAGTTGAACTGCAGTTCGTCACCAAGACATGATTTAGCTCCAGCTGAGCTGAGTGTTCAGAGTTGTTCTGGGTTGGAGTCAGTGCTTGCTTTTCTGTATCTTCATGGAGTAGTCCCTAGGGGCAGGCTACCTCAAGGAAGGTGGTGAGCTTGGGGAGAAGTCTTCATCTGAGAGCAATCCTTGAACAGAGCTGACCTCTGTCAGCATGCAGCTTTTCTAGATTCTAGGTCCTTCAGTACTGAAGATCAGACTGTATGGCACATTATGATATCCAAAGCAGAAGAATCCCCGAAAAGGCTGGAAGGTGAAGGTAAAGGGGTGTTAAGGATTGTGTCCTGGTTAATGGATTCAGCAATACAGTGAATGGCCTTTCTAAATGCTAAGGTAATCATCAAGAACAATCTGGTATGTGGAGAAAGATGGCCAATTTGCTTTTGGACAGATTTGAAATTTAGGTACCTATAGGTGTCTGAGTGAAAAATTCCAGTACCTACTCAGATACATGGATCTGAAGTTTAGGAGAAGGATATGATAAAGATTTGAGATTCATCAGTATGCAGGTACAATTACCCATATGGAATGAATAAAATTACCCAGGGAGAGTGTTTAGAGGGAGAAAAGTTTGTCCAAAAAAGCAAACTTAGCACAATTTCATTTGGTGTTACTTATGTTTAAATCAAGGAGATATTTAAAATCCTGTCTTTATTTTACTCACATGTTCTATTCACAGTTATAAGAGAAAAGAACACCATTTCTCAAAAATATGTAATTCTCTAAAAAAGAATACTCAATAAATAAAAATATAAAACAGAAACAAGAGCACATTGTCATGGGTGATCATGCAGGACAGTTCTGGTGTGCACTGAAAGAACAGAGCAGCATCTTACTGGTTACTACGTAGACGCACAGACCTTCAGACTAGTTTCTTAGGTTTGGGATCATGATTCTTTTGATTATCTGAAAACTATTAGAATCGTAAGTGAGTTTTCTGTTGTATATTTTTCTAAATGCTTGTTCTATTTCATCTCCCTTTTTATTCATTTTGAAAAAGTACTATGTCAGAACCAAATATTCTAAAGCAGTTTGGGGTAGAGTAAAACTGCAACAATTGTGCCCATTTGTTTGCCATTCCCTCTTCAATTTTTTTGCTTTTACATTTTTTCTATGCTTGTTTTTCTTTTTTGTATATTTCCATAGACCTTTTGAAATGGAAGCTTTTGAATTGGGTATTATAATTACTTCTGATTAATATAGCATTTCATTAAGCCTATTAAAGTCTGTTCATTTTCTACTCACTAAAATGATTCAGTTGTCAAACAAATAGTGATAAGGTTAAGAGGTCTTTTGATTATGAAAGTTTGAAAATCAGTATTCTAATATACATACATCAGCTGTTATGTGCCAGAGGACAATTTAAATGAAGGCCGCTATTTTGATTTTTCCCAGCTCTTATCCTCGGGCAATGTTATGTTTCATATTTTAAAATAGAGCTTCGGTGAAAATCTCTCAATATATTTAAAAAGCATTTAAGAGATTCACCTATGGTCAGATTTATATTGGTTCTGTGTATTGACATTTCATTTAAATCTTAGTAACTTTAAAATCAGGTAAATAATTTTCTTAATTTAGGGAGATGTTAATATTGAAACTAAAATTGTTTTTGGCTGAATTAAACAAATTGTCATTACATGCTGATAGCATGCATCAAAGTTAAATGTTTATTGATAACCTGAGGACCACATCATAAAGGTACAGGTGTTATTAGGGAGGTAATATCCAAGTAGAAGATACAGATTAGAATAAGCCTATAATTCAAGATAAGAGCATCACAGGGGTGCCTAGGTGACTCAAGTCATGATCCCAGGACCCTGGAAGGGAGCCCCGAGTTGGGCTCTTTGCTCAGTGGGGAGCCTGCTTCTCCCTCTCCCTCCTGCTTTGCCTACTTGTGCTCTCTCGCTCTGTCAAATAAATAAGTAAATAAAATGTTTAAAAAATAAAGTAAAATAAAATAATTTAAGATAAGGGCATCACAATTAAATTCTGTAAAATCAGGAGGTTTTTGAAAATTTAATTTTTTTATTGTCAAAACACCCATTTTAAAACATGTGAACCCTAGGTAATGTGGGAAAGCAAAAGTAAATGTTGTGAGCTAGGAAATAAAATAATTTTCCATAAGAGTAAAATAATTCATAAGCCTGAGGGTTAGGGAATCTGGCAAATTCTCTTAGTCACATTGCTTGTGTTTGAGGCCACAATTCCTTCCTCAAGTAGGTCACAGAGGAGAGGAAGGCTAAAGCAAATAGAAGAGTAGCTAGAGAAATGATGTGGTGCTTTTTCTAGGGACTCAACCTACAGGGGAAATTTGGAGAGACCCCTGCAAGTAGAAATACTGGGATCAGGGAAAGGTGAAACTGAATTAATGTCGGTGGTTTTAGATTTTGAGCAGGGAAGAATTGGAGTTAAGGGAAGGCTTCTCAGCACTGACATTACTTAACATTTAGCTAAGAAGTCTGGCTCCAAATTGGAGTATTTGTTTTAAATGTATGGTATTAACCCATACAATTGAATATATGTCATTTATATGCATTTACATATGTATACATATATGTATACAATAACACATAATTAGCTAAGCAACCCCATACCCACTACAAAATGGAATATGACACAATTGAAAAAAAATCTGTGTGCCCCTCCTCACTCTGAATTTTATAATTCTATTTCTTCTTTTTTATATATATAATTTTACCACATATAAGAATAACTTAAAATAACACATTAGTTTTGCAATTTGGAATTTATAAAAAATGGTGTTACACTGTATTCTAATAATTGTGTCTACATTCATATTCATATTACAGCTGTTCATTTTCACTGTAATAATTCTCTGTAAAGTGGAGAAAGACTCTTATCCTTTAAAAGAATATTCTACTCTAATGAATGTTGGGGTTTTTAAAAAAAAATCTTACCAGGAAAACTACTGTTGAGGTATACAAGGTAATTTCAATCTATTTACGTTGTGATGTGATGTGACTGACCAATTTACATTGTTATCAGCAATATACAAGTTCTTTTTATTTATCTAAATTTCAAAATTTTGTTCCTCTAGTCAAGGTGGTGGTATATTATAACTTATTTTTGTGGTTTTAATTTATTTCCCTAATTACTATTAAGGTCAAATAGCTCTTCATATTATCTTCACCATTAGTGTTTTTCATTTGTGAAGTTCATGTCCTTTGTCAATGCTTATATTGTTTTTCCTTTTCTTATTGTATTATAGCAACATTTTAATAAAGTCAGGATTCTAATTCTATTTTTTTCAATTATATGAATTTCAAATATGTACTTATATTTTATGGCTTTTCATTTGTCAAAGCCCTCTAGCCAAAGACCACCAGGACACAATAGTAGTTGAACAAGTTTGCTTGTTCATTGCTCATTGCAGGGAAGGAGAACCCAAAGCATGGGAACCATGGACACGTCAGAAGGAGAAAGATGCAAAGGTCTTATTATAGGATTTGGACTCCTGTTAGGTGATTTTTGGGAGAGTTTAAGGAAGTGAGGTTTAGCTCAAGATTGGATTCTGTCAAGAAGTGGGGGTAATTCTATGATTCGGTAACTGGAGAAATATTAATCTGGAAGTAGGGAAGCTAAAGCATGAAGCTGAAGCTGCAATTGATAAAGAAGTACCAGTCACTAATATTACCCGGGGGGATGTTTGGTCATTTTTGTGATTTGGACAATGTTTGTATTTTGATTGTTTTCACATGACTATGGGGTTTATAGCAGGCTTAATAAGGGTCCCCAAATATATCTACATTCTAGTCCCTAGAGTTGTACGTGTTACCTGACATGGCAAAAGAGACTTCAGATGTGATTAAAGATCTTGAGATGGGTATTATACACCTGTCTGGATGTATTCTAAATATAATCACAAGCATCCTTATAACAGGCAGAGGAGGCTTTGATGAAAGAAGAGAAGGTAATGTGGTTACTGATTACTGAACCAGAGTTTGGAGATGTGTGGATACAAGCCAAGGAATGTTGGCAGCCACTAGAAACTGGAAGAGGAAAGAAAAGGATTTTCCTCTGGAGCCTCCAGAATGTACCAGCCCTGGATTTTAGCCCCATGGCTCTTTTTGGATCAATATACATCACAAATCATTAACTTCCATTTAGTGGTAAAGCAGGTGTTTTAACAAACATCATAGTCAATAGAGTTTAGGTTCATTCGCATGATTCCAAATGCAGCTGCACAAATGAAAAACCACATGGCTATTTTTGTTCTTTTTGCCTTTATCATTTTCCCCTGTGATATCTCTACAAACACTACAGAAGTATTTGGGTTATTTATTTATTTTTTTAATTTAACAAAATCGGTGAAAATTGTTAGCTATTGACTTTTAGATCTAAGGACTTGAATTGTTTTTGATAATGATAATTTTGACCTGTTATACACTATTATAATGGTTTGGACCTTAATATCCACTGAGATCTTCAAATAATTAATGAATAACTGTGGAAACTTACTTGGCATAAAATACCTGAGCATAGTTCAGCCTTCTCGATGGTCTTGGATAACAGAATTTACATCAAATCAGGCAAAGTATAAATTTAAACTATATCTTTTATGAAATGGAAGATGATATTTATACTATGAAGAACACTGTTGTAGATTGTTACTTTAATGGTTTCAAATGAATCCTGGCTTCCAGTATCCAAGCTTTTATGCAGATTTCACTCACATGACTGTTCTTTGCTTTGTATCTTTTGCTTTGTGTTCTGCATCAGAAAACATGACAAAAAAAGAAGTTTAAGAAGCTCCTGAGCATTGAGGTTTTTCCCCCTTGAAACATTCCTGTAACAGTAAGGAGCCCCTTGATTAGAGCGCAACATGGAGAGACTGTATATAGAGAGAGCCTACCTGATAATTCATCCAGATCCAGACATGTGAGTGAGGCCATCTTAAACCCTCTATCCAAAGTTGGGATGCCTTACTACTCTGGGAGAGCCTTTAGTAGTCTTGTTATCAAGAAGAGATTTCATTAGAAAATATAAATATTATGACTGGTACAATAAATATTTAAATGCAAAATAAGTTTTATATTATCAATTTTACTTGGGTGAAAAGTCCTGCAATCACATTCCTTTATTTTTGTTTATCCAGTTGCCTGTATATCTGGTGTCTCCCCTAAATTATCTCTGACAAATACATAAGTATCTGGTGGGCAATTATAGTATGTTATTATTCTTGATGTGATCAAGTCTTAGCTTTCATTTTCCACTGATTTCTTCACCTTCAGAAAAAAGCAATGTAAATACTCCTAAATATTTTGCCTTCTTCAGAGTAAACTGCCAATAGCCTTAACACAATACATTGGATAATCCAGTATTTTTATGATACAAATATCATTAACTATGGTCAAAATTACTTTAGAAGGTACTTACTTTTTTATCAGAAGGTAGTATCTGGGCATACCCTTGATATAAAAAATACTAAAACTATCGCTTTGGGAGAAATTAAATTAGATCAATTTTCATAATATATGCGTATAAATGTTAACATAATAGCTTATTAAACATAAAATAATATGAAATTATATAGCAGAGAATGATTGTAGATTCTAGTGGATGGGTACAGTTTTCTCTATACCTGATGTGAAAACTGAAAGCCTTAATGGTAAATGTTGACAGATTTTAGCTTATTGCTATGTAATTCACCATAAATTAATTGAAAAGATAGAACTTATTAATGACTGTTACATTTCATGTAAAAATAAGACAGTTGCTATGAAAAAATTTTAACGATATAACTTGATGTCTTCAGAAGTAAAAACAAAGGGCTAATAAACGCAATTCTTAGGAATTCGTAAAGTAATAGAAAATTATAATAATGAAATGTCATTTATAAGAGTGAAAAATTTAAACACCATTATTAGTTTTATAAGAGGGCACTGATAAACAGATTCAACTGATGGAAATTTTATTTATTTTTTTTAACCAAAAAAATGGGCTTTTAATATAGAGAAAAAATCCCCATCACCTAATTCACCTATGTGCCGAACCATCCCCCCTCTGATGGAAATTTTAACTGAATAAACTTTTTGGTACAATGTGTCAATATCTATCAAAATTTGAAATAATTGCTTATGACAACCATCTTACTACCTTATCCTAAGGTGTAAGGATTTGACGAAATGGTGTGCTGGAGCCAGATTATAACAGCTCACAAAAGCCAATTTTTAAATTTTCCGGAATTTTGAGAGCTGGTTTATAAAATAAGTAATTTTTAAAACTTAAATTACATAAATTTAGAATTGTACTAAAAACAAGTTAATACTTGAGACTCATGATTTCTTAATTAGTCCTCTATATTTTACTATATACTCTGAGAGTTAACACATTTACTGTCTTGTTTCAGCATAGTGAAAGTTCTCTATATTAGCGTGTAGTACTACTCAGCTCTTCTCAGTTCCATTTATGGTGTCATGCTGGTAGCTGATATGAGCTATGGTGGGAGTATTTTCAGAGTAGAAATCATGTTTGTTTTTACATACATAAATTAGGGACTATTTGAAAAATAATGGAATAGTTACCAATGAACAGGGTATAGGAATAGGCTGGATGGGGACCGGAGGTGGGAGTGAATCATTTCACCTTATACTTTTGGCCTATGTTTTTTTTTTTTGAATTTTTATTTTTAATCAGGTAAATAAAAATAGTCTATAAAGTTCAAAACTGCTAGAAACTAAAACTTTTGAAACAAAAACAATTCACATGAGAAGCATAAAAGTGTAGGTAGATTAGATAAGACCTCCAGAATTCTAAATATTTTATCTATGCAGGATACTATTTTAGGTTTGGGAGCGTGTAATATTTTATAGTCCTTTGGGTATAGAAATTATGGTAATTGGGATTAGGGTAATTATTTTGTTATTGAAACCATTGCCTACTGTAGTTGTTTCTTTGACTTATGCTGAAAAAGTACTGCATTTAATAACTGTGAAGAATCTTGCCAAATGAACTCCAGTAGTAGACCAATGTAACATTCCTCTCATGTTCTTTGACTTCAATTCATATTACTTCAGTTCTTTATGTTAAATAGGTTTGTAAATCACCGTAGATTCTAGTTGCACATTGAAATTCATAACACAAACCAGCAAAATATCCAGTTGTGTTTCTTAGAACAAAGTCAAATATTTAATAGAAAACCCAGATGCAAAATCATGTATATCCTCAAATGAAATTAAACAACTCTGCAGGGACCAGCTTGACAACTCGCACTTGTATTACCCTTTTCCCCATAGCTTTATTTGCCTAATTTTCAAATTTTAAGTAAGAAAAATAAAAGAATCATGAAACCATTTAGTTCTTTGTATCAATTCTCTGGACAGAAAATAGGAGATGAAATAGTGATTCAAGCAAAATTTATTTCTTGAAGCTCATTTGTCTTTATTCCTCGCTCAGTGGAGAAAGTTTTGAGTAAAAATACTATATTGCCATTCTTTGTTTTATTTAAATCTAGGAGCTAGAACATACTTAACATTTTTGGGGTATTGTTCAGAAGTTGGAGAATTCAACAAAGAGCTTAATTATAACTACATTTGAATTCTTTTAACTTTCTTGGCTGTATAAACTTATTTTTTAATCCCAGGATGTAACTCATTTTTCTTGGGCTACACATCTAATACCGCACAAGATCAAACTTTATTCCCAGCCTAAGGAAAGCAATCAGGATGCTTGACCAAAATCAAAAGATTATAGAACAGACTGAAGGAGAAATATATATATATTATGGCATATGGTATATTTCATTTTTTGTCTGCATCTTGCTTTTGATTTATGGTTACATCAGGGCCTGTTGGGGCTGCATTTATAGTTGTCTCAAGGCCCACAGAGTTGAGATTTTTCTTTTGATTTAAGTTGTGTGGATTTTCTTTTCCTGATCAGCTTTTATTTTTTCAGTGGGCAGATCAAGTTACCTTTTGATTTCTGTATTAATTATATTTAAACATCTCACCTTAGAGCTTTAGAATGCATTTTCATTCTTTCAGCAAGTCAGCATAATCTTAATAGCATAACTAATATGTTTCCTCAAATACACCACAGATTAGGGGCTAATAGGAAACCTTATGAAAGTGAGAAATAAGTTTTGTAGCATCTTGTGAATTGGTGTCACCCAGTCATCTTTCAAATATGCTCAAAAAAGTAGATCAGTTGTTCATGGCTGAGGGTCAGGAAATTGACTCATTCATTTAACAGACCTTTTCCATGCATATCATCATAACACTTCTGATTATAAGAGTTTAAGGTGAAGTAATTCTGATTTGTGATTTACTTAGCCTTTTCTTTTTCAGAAAAGAGGATCTTTAAAGTTCTTTCCCTGTGGGAAGTGATTTCTGCAGTCTTCTCAAAGAGTGTTTGTTTTCACTCTCACATCCTTCATGCCCTGGGTCTTGGAGATGTCTACTTTGCTCCTTATTGCAGTTTCTAAGTCATAGTTCATGGTTTCTTTCTCAGAAACCCTATTTGAAATGTATACATTAGATTTCTGTAATTGCTGCTTGTCTTTGTTGCTGTATTTACTGACGTCATAGTTACATACCCTCTATTTTGAATATTTTAACCTTTTATATACCATCTTTCTACCTTTCCTGGTATTGCTGGTGGCTCTCATATTGACATACATTGTCCATATCCTTATCCGTTGTCCTTGACCACCTCTTTTCCCTCTCATTCAATAACCTACTTTGTTGAAATCCAGTCCTTACAGATGATAATACCACGTCTGAAATCTTGATTTTTAAATATCTCACTATTATCTCCTGCCTCAAGATGTTGTAAATAGATGTTGAAAATCTTTTTACAGTGAAATACTTGTTTTTGTGCTTGTTTCAGTCCAACTCTCTCATCTGTGCACTAGATTCTAGCCCTCTCTCTTTTGTTCATACTTTGCCTCTGCAATTATCTTCTTTTTCATCCATATTACAAATATTTGCTCTCCTTTGGTTAATTACTGTCATAATGAAAATGTATTACATCCCCTACCAAAAACTAAAAATTATCCTGCCTTCAAGTTCTCTTCTAGCTACCGTTCAATTCTCTGCCAACCTTTACAAGATAGTTCCCCAAAAGTAGTGTTTATACTGTGTCTACTTCCCACATTTCACAGTTCTTTCTGTAACTCAATCTAATAAGCTTTTATATTGACCACTAAAATTATTTTGACCAAGATTATCCAGCCCCTCCCTTTGACAACTATAAGAGTCAAATCTTATTATTATTTTGTCACATTGTCCTTTTAGTAGTATCTGCATCTTAGCTCTTTTGGCTTAAAGGGATCCCATACTCTTCATATTTTCATCTTACTCAGGGCTACTCCCTCTCAATCTCTGTTTCTGAACTGTCTGCTAAAATATTTGAGATGTTTTTAGGAAGATCCCTCTGCTCTCTTGTTTTATCTATCTACATCATTTACCAGATGATTTCATCAAGGTGTGGAACTTTAAGTATCATGGATATACAACTAAATTTGAGATTTGGGGTTCTTCTCAACTGAGCTTCAAATTCATATCTTTAACTGTCTTTTAAACCCCTGTGCTTTGATGTCTCATAGAGTCATCTTCGGTCCTTTTCTTTATTCCTTACCTCACATCCAGTTCAGCAGTAAGTCATGCTTTCTCTACATAAAAAATATTTATCAAATATGACTGCTATAAGCTCACTTCATCATCATCATCATCAATTTCCTTTGACACTATAATATCCTCCTTATTAATCTCCCAGCCTCTTCTCTTATACCCATTCTGGCTTTCACCCACATTACATCTAGAGAGAGATTTTCAAACGAAATCTGATTTCTTAATTTCCCTGTTTAAACTATAAACACTTCCCATAACCTGGGAGAATATCTATGATCTGAAACCTGACTACCTTACCCATCTCATGTTCTAATATTTCCTTACTTTTCCACATTGGCTCTCTTGCTATTCTTAAACCTGCCAGCTAGTTCTTGTTTCTATGTCTTTGCTACTGTAGTTTCTACTGTCACAATTGTTCTCAGAGGTCTCTAGCCACCTGATAGTTTTACATGCTTTAAGTCTCTTTTCACATGTTATCCCTTAACTAGGTCTTCTCTAATCACTCTTTGTAAAAAACTTCACTGTTTCACCTGCCTTTATTTTTTTTTATATAGATATCACAAGTGGGAATTAAATTGTTCATTAATCTTCTTTTTATATCATCTCCTCTCCCTTGCACTGCAGTTAAATTCCATGATAGGTCTTGGTTTTGTTCACGTCTGTAATCTGAGATTTTAGGACAGAGTTTCACACATAGTATTTGATAAGGATTCATTTATTCAATGTATATTTACTGTAAATTTGTCCAATTATCTGATCCAAGGTGAACTGAATAAGTGTTAAGGAAGAAGCCTTTGAAAATACTAAGTAAAAACTCCCTTCCAACTTTTCTTAGTTTTGTATGTTTCTGTATGTGGAACAGATTTTATTATTTATTTGTGAAACATTTCTAGAAACCATGCATACATTTTTTTTAGTTCTACAGCAAGACACCAAATATAAAGAAGCATTATTGAGAAACCTCACCCCCTAAATAGCTGTTTGTTCAAAGATGGAATAACAATATTTAAATGCAGAATCCATCTTCCTCAGAAGGAATTCCTGCCTACTCCATCAAAATGGACATTCCATTCATGCATTATAATATATAAGAAACTACAAATTATGACACGTGACTCTGCTTGAATCCACCATTTTTTTACACTTATTTTAGAATTGAGACTGGTTTTGGATACTTGTATCCAGTATATCATTACTAATTTTTAAAATCCTAAGTACTTGCCCAGCCTTGATTCATTTACTTTAAAATAGTAGTATATCCAGGGCGCCTGGGTGGCTCAGTTGGTTAAGCGACTGCCTTCGGCTCAGGTCATGATCCTGGAGTCCCGGGATCGAGTCCCACATCGGGCTCCCTGCTCAGCAGGGAGTCTGCTTCTCCCTCTGACCCTACCCCCTCTTGGGCTCTCTCTCTCTCATTCTCTCTCTCTCAAATAAATAAATAAAATCTTTAAAAAAATAAAATAGTAATACATCCATTCTAGCAGGGCAGTATATCTACAAGATAATTCCTATGTTAGAAGAAAATACTTCTGATCTCTTAAAGCATATATAGAGACTCTATGACCAGAGAGACCCTATGTATCAATCAATCCCAATAAAATTATCTTAGTGAATATAAGTATGTATCTCAAATAAGGCCCGGTTCTTCCCATGTATGTTTAAATTTAAACTTGATACTTCTGTGAAATTATTACCACCTTCTGGATTTCCCATGGATCTAATGATAAGTGGAATAGCTCCCCTTGGCAAGAAAGAAATTGTATTCTATTTGGGGAAAGTCAAAAGGTTGACCTCCATTACAGGTTGTGTGTCAATGTTAATCCTCTATGGATTCAGAATTATTCCTCATCTGTACATCAGCTTCCTGAGGGAATATTAAAGCACCAAAGTAGTTTAAAAGAAAATTGGTTCATTATTTCTAAGACAAAGTTATTTTCTCACTAAAGAATTCTATGTAGTTTAGGTCAATAAACTCTTGAATAAGTTCTTTGTAG
This sequence comes from Zalophus californianus, assembly GCF_009762305.2. Taxonomy (NCBI): domain Eukaryota; kingdom Metazoa; phylum Chordata; class Mammalia; order Carnivora; family Otariidae; genus Zalophus; species Zalophus californianus. The sequence continues at coordinate 39,695,586 of NC_045607.1, forward strand.
CAAGAACTGGGTTAAGTGCTATGGAACAAAGAAAATAAGAAATGTCTCCTGCTTTTAAGGAACTTAAAATCTATCAGATAGTGGGAGGGTCAGACATGTGAACATGTAGATTTAGTTCAATGTGATAATTTATAAGATTTATAAGATAAAATAAATCACCATACAGTACCCTTTTCTGGTCAAATCTCTGTAGAGACTTAGAGTAACATAATGAGGGCAAACAGCAACCCAGGTAGCAGTGACTTGACAGATTTTATTATTCTCATGAAGCTGTCTGGTAGGAGAGATAAGAACAACTTCAAGCTTTCCTAGAGAGGATATTATTCATGAAAATTTTGTAGATAAGCCCCTGACAATGTATATTTTCCAATCTTTCCTCACTATTTTCAAGTGATTATTTGTTTTAACAAATATTATTTATAAAAGTGGGCATAAAATATTGTGTGTGTGTGTGTGTGTATTGCTTGTAAAAATGGGCATAGAAGCAAGTGGAAACATGTGTTACAGTTTTTTCCAGTGCATGGGAGTTGGTACCAGGCATGTGTTTATCTTCATCTTGATAACTCTAGACAGGCAAAGTCTATAGTCCCTTCAGGCTACACAGCTCCCAAATCCTTGTAGCCCTTAGGGTGTCAGGGAGTGTAGGTTAAGCAGAGATTGGTGATAGGAAGGGAAACTGTGACATTTTACAATATATTGTTTGGGTGTGATTTTGAACACTTAGGAAAATGTGATATATACTAATAGACTTAGAACTTCTCTATTTCTCAGTTAAATATAATTTAAAATAGCTACCTCATAGGGTTATAATGAGGATAAAATCAGATATCATATGTGTAGGACCTAACTCATTCATGGTGTATATTGTTAACCTGTCCTTTCCCCTTGGTCATGTCACATACCTTGGGTACAAGCACATTCTCACTAGGAATAAATAATGACAAATATGTTGGCATATTTGTAAAACATAACCTGCAGTATTAAGCAGGTAGTGACATAATCCAAGTGAAAAGAAATACTCTGGTTTCATTGTAAATAGGATTTTTTTTTTTAAAGATTTTACTTATTTGTTAGAGAGCACAAGCTGGGGGGTGGGGGGCGGCAGGCAGAGGGAGAAGCAGGCTCCTTACTGAGCAAGGAGCCTAATGCGGAACTCAATCCCAGGACCCTGGGATCATGACCTGAGCTGAAGGCAGATGCTTAACTGACTAAGCCACCCAGGTATCCCAAAAATAGGATTTAATCTATTTTAAGATTATAGAATATAATCTTAACACTTCCTTTTTTGGCTAATTTATCTTTATATTTAGGAGCAACACTAAATTTACTCTATTTGTCATTAATGCATTATTAAAAAAAAACATGTTACTTAAAAGTTGGAGCAGATTCATTCAGGATCTGCGATTGAAAGGAAAAAAAAAATCTCTGGGTTGGAAGTGTTAGCTCTGAGTTTGAATGTCATCTTGTCCTCTCAGTTTATACTCTCTGGAATTTGGTTTTATCATTTAAGAGTTTGGATATCTACAGTTTAGAGTTTTAATCTAAAATAATGAAATGAAGGGGCACCTGGATCACTCAGTTGTTAAGTGTCGCCTTCGCTTCAGGTCATGATCCCAGGGTCCTGGGATCGAGCCCCACATCGGGCTCCCTGCTCCACGGGAAGCCTGCTTCTCCCTCTCCCACTCCCCCTGCTTGTGTTCCCTCTCTCGCTGTGTCTCTCTCTGTCAAATAAATTAATAAAGTCTTTAAAAAACAAAATAATGAAATGAAGTATGTGAAAGAGCTTAGCACCTAGATAAATGCTATTTATTTAGTTCTTATTCACATTTAAGTATCTACTTTGTTGCACAGGAAATTTAAACTTCCTAGTTGTATTATTCCAAGGTTTTTTGTTTGTTTGTTTGTTTTGTTTTTTGTTTTTTGTTTTTTAGAGAGAAGGGGAGGCAGAGGGAGAGAGAGGATCTTTTTTATGCATTTTTTTAAATTTTATTTTATTATGTTATGTTAATCACCATACATTACATCATTAGTTTTTGATGTAGTGTTCCATGATTCATTGTTTGTGTATAACACCCAGTGCTCCACGCAGAACGTGCCCTCTTTAATACCCATCACCAGGCTAACTCATCCCCCCACCCCCTCCCCTCTAGAACCCTCGGTTTGTTTCTGAGTCCATAGTCTCTCATGGTTTGTCTCCCCCTCCGATTTCCCCCCTTCATTCTCCCCCTTCTGCTATCTTCTTCTTCTTTTTTTTTGTTTTAACATATAATATTAGTTTCCAAGGTACAGGTCTGTGATTCAACAGTCTTACACAATTCACAATTTACCATAGCACATACCCTCCCCAATGCCTGTCACCCAGCCACCCCATCCCTCCCACCCTCCACCACTCCAGCAACCCTCAGTTTGTTTCCTGAGATTAAGAATTCCTCATATCAGTGAGATCATATATGTCTTTCTCTGATTGACTTATTTTGCTCAGCATAATACCCTCCAGTTCCATCCATGTCGTTGCAAATGGCAAGATTTCATTCCTTTTGAAGGATGCATAATATTCCATTGTGTGTGTGTGTGTGTGTGTGTGTGTGTGTGTGTGTATGTGTATATATATACATATACATTTCTTTATCCATTCATCTGTCGATGGACATCTTGGCTCTTTCCATAGTTTGGCTATTGTGGACATTGCTGCTATAAACATCGGGGTGCATGCACCCCTTCAGATCGCTACATTTGTATCTTTGGGGTAACTACCCGGTAGTGCAATTGCTGGGTCATAGGATAGCTCTATTTTCAACTTTTTGAGCAACCTCCATAGTGTTTTCCAGAGTGGCTGCACCAGCTTGCATTCCCACCAACAGTGTAAGAGGGTTCCCTTTTCTCTGCATCCCTGCCAACATCTGTCGTTTCCTGACTTGTTAATTTTACCCATTCTGACTGGTGTGAGGTGGTATCTTGTTGAGGTTTTGATTTGGATTTCCCTGATGCCGAGTGATGTTGAGCACTTTTTCATGTGTCTGTTGGCCATTTGGATGTCTTCTTTGGAAAAATGTCTGTTCTTGTCTGGGAGAGAGAGGATCTTAAGTAGACTCCACTCCCCGTGTGGAGCCCAACACGTGGTTTGAACTCACGACCCTGAGATCATGACCTGAGCTGAAATCAAGAGACAGATGCTCAATGGACTGAGTTACCCAGGCGCCCCATCAAGTTTTTTTTTCTTTTTTAATTTTTTCTTAATCTTTAAATCTTGTACATGAATAAAACTGTCATGAAAACATAATGCAATCAAAAGCCTTTGATTTAAACTTCAAGTATTAATGCCAATACTGTATTTGTTCATAATTCTCTCAATTATTATATTGTGCATGGAGATAGTGTATAAAAATAGCCTGGCTTTAAGGAAAGACAGACCTGGTTTCAAGTTCCAGTAGAACTACTTTTAATTTTAGGTAGAGCTACTTTGTGTGTTATCCTGGTTGTTGTTGTTTCTTTTTCTTAAACTTTCTGAACTTTAGCTTCCACATCTGTAGCACATGTCTAATAAATACATCACAGCTCATTATGAAGACTTAATCTGGTCATATGAAATTGGTAGCTTTTTCTTAATAATAATCTGTATTCAACTGCGCATTTTCATGACTTTTTCCCATAAATTAGAAAAACAGAAAGCAGTATGAAGTCACAACTTAAGTAGACAGCATTTTAAAAAATGGCATATATGTATACATATATATAACATTGGCTACTGTAAAAGTAATAGAAGAGGGTTTTAAGGTTCTAGTATGGAAATATGTATTAAATAGAAATATGGACAAAAGATAAATAAGAATCAAGTTATAATAAATAAGTAGTGAATGTAGAGTATTTTCATTCCATTCATCTACCTAGGCATTCTTGTAGCGATCCATTCATTCATTAGTCACACAACCACTGGGGAACTACTGCATTTGAAATGACAGCTAAATGGAGCACACTAATCTATAGATCCTAATCATAAAACATGCCCCCAAAAGGCTGTTATTTTGGTCAGTTACATCCCTTTTCTGAACTTAATTCAAATTTCTCTTTACATTCTCATCCAGATTGTTGCTCTTTGTCTCAATCTGCTGCTGCCAATACTTGTGCCTTCAATGCTTTGGCATATGGTATGCAGAAAGCCACCCCAGCCCTGAGAATACTCTGGGATGGACTAAATAAAGGCAAGCCCTGGCACAAATTCCTGGGTGGCCACTAGACAGGTCAAAATGAACAACCACGTTTTCTTGAAAATAAGGTATAGTTGTTAGCTCTGGTACTAGCAGCATGTACCAGGAGTGTGGGCTGCCATCTGATGGCCATTGCAAAATGAGAATTGAGGGATGGCATGTGGGCTATTTGAAATGCCACAACACTCTCTTACCACAAAGCATCGATTTCTTTTTTTCATCTAGTCTTTGCCTGGTTGGTGTAAGTTTTTGGCTGATTCTATAATTCTGTGAAAGTTGACTTGTGCTGTTATGCCAGCTCATTTGTTGCTTTGTGGAGGAACAAAGCCATGGAGTTCCCTACTCTATCATTTTTTTTCCTACTCTATCATTTTTGATGATGCTACTCTCCTGAGTTTTCTTTTAAGCGGCATATAAGAAATAGCAAAGGAAGTTAAAGGTCAGTCTTTCCTGTCTGGTCTTCACACTTAGAAGAAAGCAAATATACAGCCACACAAACTGTCCCCATGTTGTCATTAAATTAACACTTCTGACCCCATACATTCACCCATTCCTCTTTCTTCTTTTCAAAGAGAAAGGCTTTTTCTAATTGGTGCAGTTGGATGAAAGGTTACTGCCTGCCTGCACTAAGCTCCATTTTCTCTCTATCAGTCCAGGCTGAACACAAGATGGAGGTCATTGCTTTCCCTTCTCTGAGTCTACGTGGTAAACTCATTTAGTTGGGATTGAGGTCTGTCTGTATTACTGATTACTGGAGCCAGGTGAGCATGGGCCATTATGTTCTTTAGAATATGCTTTCATCACTTTAAATGACAAGATAATTATATTGTTCTGGTGATGTATTGAAACACCCTTCCACAGAGAATAGAGACAATATTAAGAAAACCAATTGTAATCACAGATTTAATTCCTTTTTATCAATTCAATTTATATAATTCTAAAGCTAACATGTTGATTTCCCTTTTATGATTATTTGTGTGTGTGTGTGTGTGTGCACGCACGTGCGCATGTTTTCCTCCATTAGTACCAGCAATATTAGTCGTTGAAAGGATATGATTAATCATCCACCACAAATTATGCTTTGTTTGGAAAACAATGAAAAATGGAGTGGGACTTACATTTAGTAACTGGAGCGAACAGATTTATGTATATAGATCAAAGTGTAGCCATTAATGAAAGAGACATTAGTAAGAGACACAAGCCTTTCTTCGACAGGATAAAGCCACTGTTCTACATCATCATGTGGTTATTTTTTTAACTGGTATGATGTTTTTAGGCCCTGGTACTTAAAACTGAGTCATAATTGTTGTCATTGGCCTCCTTAGGAGTGTCACAGAGTTAAATAGTCTGCAAAGAGTTATCTTTTAATTCCTAATTATTCTCTATATTGTGTTGTGGTTTTCACTTAGGTTGTAGGCCAGAAGTTAAACTGCAGAAGCCAGTTAACTTGTACAGGAGATAGAGATTAATAGCATATGATACATTTAGCTATAGTTTTCTAGTGGTAAGCATTCATGGATGGTATCTTACTGACAGTCTTAAATTCTGTTCTTTATATTATTTCAAACTCTGTCTAGGACTAAGAGAATATGAATATCCTTTTTTTTAAGGGATGGAAATAGAAGCTATATGTCCGATGGTCGTTGATTACCTCCTTATATCTTGGTAGCATATGATGGGTTTGTAATATGTAGGTTTTGATCATGGTTTTGAATTAAAAGGATTCAGAAAGAAATCAGAAAGGAGGAAATTATAATGGCACAATATTTAAAGCTACAAATAGGCAATATGAGCAGTTGGGAATTCACCCTTTAAATTTTTGAGAACTTTGTGAAGTATAGATAAAAAATGTAGACAGAATTGAGGGAGCATTTGAGAACATTATTACCTAAGTTTCAAGGTAACACAGTTATTTCACGATGTGATGCTGGTACGAAGAGACCCTGACTAGAAACCGTGTGGAGTTGAACGCCGAGGGGAAGCACTGGCATGATGAGACACCACAGAGGACCCAGAGATGATGTGAACACATTAAATACTGGATTTAGAGTAAGTCTGGATTTACTCTATGATGTGTGCTGTGGATCTGATGTGTTTCCTCATTGGGGCCATACAAAGCAGGGGAGTTTCATACATTTGAAAAATGAATAATTTTGGTAAATTCTAAACTGACTTCTAGGAAAGCATGCTAGGAAAAAAACTCTGGATTATAAATAAAAGGAAAAGAGAATGAAATCAAACAATCAGTGAGCAGTAACAGCCCTACACTTAGTGGAAAAGAAATGGGAGTGAATTAAGAAACTCAGCTGAGATTTCTAGAAAGCGATGTGGGTAGAATAGTAGAAAAATGGAGCACTGGTGGATGATGCATTTTGGACAGCAAAATGTTTCTGCTGTCATTGAAGTTAGCAAAAGTTAGTCATGGGAAAACTGAAAATGGGAAAATTGCAGATCTTAGGGAAACTTGGTTTTGGGGAGGTGTGGGGGAGAAGCATGCAGCAGAGATGTTTGTTCTTACTAGAACCCCCCATCTTCAGAAATCCTAAGAGAGGCTTCAGTCCAGGATTCTATTGTAGGTATTTCAATACCAGAAGGAAATGGGAGAACAATGGGAAAACCATACTAAAAAAGTTTTTTAGTTTTAAAATAATTAGAAACAAGAGGCAGGAGGTAGCAAAAACCAATGTCCAAAGTACAAAAAAAAAAAAAAAAGAAAGAAAGAAAAAAAAAAGTCTGCTCATGAGAGAAAGAAAATGACCTCAAATGAAGGCCACATTTCATGCAGCATTGGAATGTCCAAAAAATGGTTCCAAGGAGGAAGATGAATAAAAAGATTTTATGTCTATGGCATGGGGAAGATTTGACCTGTAACCAGTTGACAAAGGGGACTATCATTGCACTTTTCTAGCATTTTGTAAGAAGGCAGATCTGTTGGATGTTATTCTCTATGAAATAAAGCAGGAAGCAAAGGCAGATTTTCTTGCAGCTATGTTAATCATAATATCATTGATGGGGGGTTTCTCACAATTGTGTTTGGTTCATTGATTTTTAATGATCGCAATAGACTAAAATCCTAGTGAGACTGAATGCAAGAAAACACATATTTTTTTCTTCAAGATTTTCACTACTCCCTTCCATCTCTTAGAAACTTCTGAGTCTCTCTTTTTTTCTTTCATTTTTTGACAATAGTAAGCAATATGAGTCTGGATTATACTATGTATTAAGGTATGGAATCATTGCTTTTTCCTAGGGTAATTGTTGTAGGGCCTGGGAATTTTCTTGCATATTTATCATTTTGTGAATTATAATAATCCTATATGCATTATCACTTTTTTGGCCTCTTTAAATAATGAACATATTGAAGATTCTGAATTAACTCTAAAAATCTTAAGCCAAAAATTACCCATAGCCCAGTTCCACCCAGGTATCTAATGAAGGCCGAGATTGATCTGAGTTAAGAAAGTAGGTTGGAAATAAATATAGACATTTATTTATTTTGGTCTTATTCTACAAGGAAAAGGCTAATTCTTATTAGAATTTGCCACCCTAGGCATTTGATAATAGCAAGGGGGTTCTATTGAACAAATTCTATCAGGTTTATATTGCTGATTTTTGTCATTGCATAATGTCTGGAGAGCTGTATTGGACATTTTGGCTGGGCATAATCTAAAATGAGTAATAGGAGAGGAAATGAAGCTCTGGCCCACAGGGCAGTTTGGCCTTAAAGTGAATTTAATTGATATAATGTATCAGAGTGTTCTAGGGCAAAAGTTGTACTGCTCAACAATGTTTTCTGGAAGATGCATGAAGGAACTGTGGTTGGCTTTTGAGGGTGGTCTCATAAATGTGAGAGCAAGTTTGCATTAAATATTTTTTCACTCCTCCTCCAAGGGGACAACTTTAGGATTAACAACAACCTGAACTGCTAAACCTGATAGGTTTAGAGAACCAAATCCAGTCAGTGTTAAAAAGAACACTATACTCTTGTCCTCTAATGCTGGAAAGGATTTGCTGCTTTCAGAGAAAAATATGAGTTACATTTATGCTTCATTTTTCCATTTCACATAATTAGAAGCAGTTACACTGATCTTATTAACAATATTGCAAACAAATTCTATGAATATAAAATAGTAACTATTTACTTCTCTTTTTAGGGTAGGCTGCCTACAGGATAAAGATACTCTCCCTCCTTTTCTGGCTTCCATGCCATATGCACACTTGGTGCAGAATGGATATCCAGACACATGTCAGGAGATACATCTCTAACTGATTCACTAGTTGGGGAAGATGAGGGTGAGGTAGCAATTCTCACAATTGATTAGATTAGGGTCTACTGGAAAACTACTCCCAGCTGGTAGTTGGGATATTGGGTATTAGGATATGATAGATTAAAACCTAGTTGTAGTCACATATCCAAGAGCCTTTTCAGGAATGAAACTGATAATCAGTTTCGATCTCTTTGACATTTTTGTGTGTTTTCCAAATCTTCTTTACTGGTGACATGAACAAACACTATTTGTGTTTATGTACATATGTAAAACTTTGTTTTTATTTTCCACTATCCTTTAAATTTCACTCAATATGAATGATTTTTCCATTCCATAATGAAAATTAAGGCAAACCACATAGATTTTCTGTTTATTTTTATGCGTGTGACACCTGTGGTTACTCTCACCCACTGAGTAATTATGAAAATTGAGTATTAGGTTAGCACTGAATGTTCAACATTACATATATTTTAAAGCTATGAAATCCTTTTTATCTCAGCCATTATCATGCCTTTTACCAGTGACTAAAATGGCTTTTAATACCTCAAGTATGCTACTTACATGATGCTTTTAGGTTTAAAGATAAAGAACCCAGAATTCTTCAGATTAACATCTTAACTGGGTCAGGTTAACCTGCAGAGGAAAAATTAAAAGAAGAGTTAACATCAGAGTGCAGTCACTACACGCACAGGACCAAAAATTCTGTGTTCCTGATAGACTTAGTAGTAGACTGCAAAGTACTGAGGGCCAGAGTAATATATCCATCTTACTCAAAATCCAAGCATTTCAGTATCACCTTATAAATATTGCCATATTGGCATACCACCATAAGAATTACTTGTATTTTATAAATGAAGATGTTTTATTCTAAATAAAAAATTATCTAAATAAATTAGATAAACAAATTTTATCTAAATGAATGTATGTAAATAAATATAACAGAAATTTTATCTTAGTACCATAGTGAAGAACAAATATTTTTTGCATTTTGCATCCTTTGTCTCTCCAGTGTGAGACAGAATATACCTTATACCACAGAAATTAGCAATGCTTTCTTAGCCATCAAGTGATAATTGGGTGATAATTGGGGCACCTGAATTGGATTTCTAATTTGGAGCTAGTTCCTTACAGGAGAATTTATTTTCTTTGAGGCAGTGGCAGCCGCAACAGTCAGCTTCTAGGAGCGGCAGTTGGCAAAGCTGCTCGCAATCACAGCTGAAGGCTAAGGTGGAGGTGGCCATGCTGTACACGGTGGTAGGTGCAGCAGCAGAAACGGAATCCTCGCGACTCGTTTTCTGGCATGGCTTTGCTCATAGTTTTGTCTGAATAACCTATCTGTCCTCCTCTGATTTTTTTTCTGAGATCATTTTCTCAAAATCTTGCTTTTTTTTTTTAAAGATTTTATTTATTTATTAGAGAGACACAGTGAGAGAGGGAACACAAGCAGGGGTAGCAGGAGAGGGGGAATCAGGCTTCCCGCAGAGCAGGGAGCCCGATGCGGGGCTCGATCCCAGGACCCTGGGATCATGACCTGAGCCGAAGGCAGACGCCTAATGACTGAGCCACCCAGGCACCCCAATTTTCTCAAAATCTTAATAATTAAATGATTTTTTCCAATTACTTTTGGTAAAATATTTTTCTACATTAAGCAAAGTACACTTTTGTTGCACACAACTAAGAGCCTTGAATGGTAGATGGGCAATACAAATTAAGAAAGATAAATGCAGTAAAAGCAATCGTTATATATTCATTTATATGCACCTAAAAGCATCTGTCAGTATTCTGGTGGTACATACCCATGTAACTCTTTGGAAAAGTTCATCCTTGAGATCTTCAAAAAGGAATTTTAAAATTAAAGCTACTATTTTTTTTTAAGATTTTATTTATTTGATAGAGAGAGACACAGTGAGAGGGGGAACACAAGCAGGGGGAGTGGGAGAGGGAGAAGCAGGCTTCCTACTGAGCAGGGAGCCTGATGCGGGGCTCGATCCCAGGACCCTGGGACCATGACCTGAGCCGAAGGCAGACGCTTAACGACTGAGCCACCCGGGTGCCCCAAATTAAAGCTACTTTTATTAGAAATAGAGATAGAAAGGGATTGGAAGGGCAGAGAAAGATAATCTGACAAACTAAAAGCACAAATATGAGAACAGATTCAGTAAAAAGTTAATCCAAAGTTTAGAATTTTTTTGGCTAAGATAAAATAGGTCTTATGGGTTCTGAGCTCTAAAAATATATGTTTTCAAAATTCTTGGGAAGTCAGATGTATTTTGGGAATGGTAGTCTTGTATTCTGTCTGTAGCCATCTACTTAGATGGATAAGATTGTGAGAAAAGAGAGTAGGACCAGATATGGGACATAAATATGGACAGACATTGTCTTCAAGAAACTAAGAGAGAATAGCAGGCCCTTTTTCCTCATACATTTTGAGCCCTTCATTTACTGCTTCTCTCTCCTTCATATTATTTTTACCTTTTTTCCATCATCTATAAAAGTCATAGACACAATAGTCATGTATAGTTTTGTTTGTTTTTGTTTATAATAGAAATAGAGTATTTTTTTAATCAGGTAAGCAAAGGATTTTGTGTGAAAAACAAAAGATGGTAGCTATTCATAGTTTCACCTACACTTATAATTTACCTACTACATCATTTTACTATGTTGGTTCTTATTTGGCCCTTTTATTGTTCTTTTTTTTCAGTGTTTTTTTTTATTATGTTATATTAATCACCATACATTACATCATTGGTTTTTTTAATAATTTTTTATTGTTATGTTAATCACCATACATTACATCATTAGTTTTTGATGTAGTGTTCCATGATTCATTGTTTGTGTATAACACCCAGTGCCCCATGCAGAACGTGCCCTCTTTAATACCCATCACCAGGCTAACCCATCTCCCCACCCCCTCCCCTCTAGAACCCTCAGTTTGTTTCTCAGAGTCCATAGTCTCTTATGGTTTATCTCACCCTCCGATTTCCCCCCCTTCATTCTCCCCCTTCTGCTATCTTCTTCTTCTTCTTTTTTTTTTAACCTATATTGCATTATTTGTTTCAGAGGTACAGGTCTGTGATTCAACAGTCTTACACAATTCACAATTTACCATAGCACATACCCTCCCCAATGTCTGTCACCCAGCCACCCCAACCCTCCCACCCTCCACCACTCCAGCCAACCCTCAGTTTGTTTCCTGAGATTAAGAATTCCTCATATCAGTGAGGTCATATGATACATGTCTTTCTCTGACTGATTTATTTTGCTCAGCATAATACCCTCCAGTTCCATCCATGTCGTTGCAAATGGCAAGATTTCATTCCTTTTGATGGCTGCATAATATTCCATTGTATATATATACCACCCCTTCTTTATCCATTCATCTGTCGATGGACATCTTGGCTCTTTCCACAGTTTGGCTATTGTGGACATTGCTGCTATAACATTGGGGTGCACATACCCCTTTGGATCCCTACATTTGTATCTTTGGGGTAGATACCCAGTAGTGCAATTGCTGGGTTGTATGGTAGCTCTGTCTTCAACTTTTTGAGGAAACTCCATCCTGTTTTCCAGAGTGGCTGCACCAGCTTGCATTCCCACCAAAAGTGTGGGAGGTTTCCCCTTTCTCCGCATCCTCGCCAACATCTGTCATTTCCTGACTTCTTAATTTAAGTCATTCTGACTGGTGTGAGGTGATATCTCATTGAGGTTCTGATTTGGATTTCCCTGATGCTGAGCTATGTTGAACACTTTTTCATGTGTCTGTTGGCCATTTGGATGTCTTTTTTGGAAAAATGTCTGTTCATGTCTTCTGCCCATTTCTTGATTGGATCATTTATTCTTTGGGTGTTGAGTTTAAGAAGTTCTTTATAGATTTTGGATACTAGCCCTTCGTCTGATATGTCATTTGCAAATATTTTCTCCCATTCTGTCGGTTGTCTTTTGGTTTTTTGGACTGTTTCTTTTGCTGTGCAAAAGCTTTTTATCTTGATGAAGTCCCAAGAGTTCATTTTTGCTCTTGCTTCCCTTGCCTTTGGCGATGTTTCTAGGAAGAAGTTGCTGCAGCTGAGGTCAAAGAGGTTGTTGCCTGTGTTCTCCTTTAGGATTTGGATGGAATCCTGTCTCACATTTAGGTCTTTCTACCATTTTGAGTCTATTTTTGTGTGTGGTGTAAGGAAATGGTCCAGTTTCATTCTTCTGCATGTGGCTGTCCAATTTTCCCAACACCATTTGTTGAAGAGACTGTCTTTTTGCCATTGGACATTCTTTCCTGCTAGGGGCATAGATATTTACAATTGTTAGATCTTTTTGGATAGACCCTCTAAGTAGGATATAGTGTCCTTCCTCATCTCTTAGGACAGTCTTTGGTTTAAAATCTAATTTGTCCTATATGAGGATTGCCATTCCAGCTTCCTTTTTTTTAAATTTTTTATTGTTATGTTAATCACCATACATTACATCATTAGTTTTTGATGTAGTGTTCCATGATTCATTGTTTGTGCATAACACCCAGTGCTCGACGCAGAATGTGCCCTCTTTAATACCCATCACCAGGCTAACCCATCCCCCTACCCTCCTCCCCTCTAGAACCCTCAGTTTGTTTTTCAGAGTCCATCATCTCTCATGGTTCGTCTCCCCCTCTGACTTACTCCCCTTCATTCTTCCCCTCCTGCTATCTTCTTCTTTTTCTTTTTTCTTAACATATGTTGCATTGGTGTCCATTAGCATGGTAAATGGTTTTCCACTTGCTCACTTTCAATCTGGGGATGTTTTTGCGTCTAAAATGAGTCTCTTGCAGGCAGCATATCAATGGGGCTTGTTTTTTTTATCCAATCTGATACCCAGTCTTTTGACTGGGGCATTTAGCCCATTACATTCAGAGTAACTACTGAAAGATATGGATTTAGTGCCAGTGTATGGTCTGTAAGGTGACTGTTACTGTATATTGTCTCTGTTCCTTTCTGGACTATGTTACTTTTAGGTTCTCTCTTTGCTTAGAGGACCCCTTTCAATATTTCTTGTAGGGCTGGTTTCATGTTTGCAAATTCCTTTAGTTTTTGTTTGTCCTGGAAGCTTTTTTCTCTCCGTCTATTTTCAGTGATAGCCTAGCTGGATATAGTACTCTTGGCTGCATATTTTTCTCATTTAGTGCTCTGAATATATCATGCCAGTCCCTTCTGGCCTGCCAGGTCTCTGTGGATAAGTCTGTTGCCAAGCTAATGTTTCTACCATTGTAGGTTACAGATCTCTTGTCCCGAGCTGCTTTCAGGATTTTTTCTTTGTCTCTGAGACTTGTGATTTTACTATTAGATATCAGGGTGTTGACCTATTTTTATTGATTTTGAGAGGGGTTCTCTGTGCCTCCTGGATTTTGATGCCTGTTTCCTTCCCCAAATTAGGGAAGCTCTTTTCTATGATTTGTCCCAATATACCTTCTGCCCCCCTCTCTCTTTCCTCTTCTTCTGGGATCCCAATTATTCTAATATTGTTTCATCTTATGGTATCACTTATCTCTTGAATTCTGCCCTGGTGATCTAGTAGTTGTTTATCTCTCTTTTTCTCAGCTTCTTTATTTTCCATCATTTGGTTTTCTGTATCACTAATTCTTTCTCTGCCTCACTTATCCTAGCAGTTAGAGCCTCCATTTTTGATTGCTCCTCATTAATAGCCTTTTTGATTTTGACTTGGTTAGATTTTAGTTCTTTTATTTCTCCAGAAAGGGTTTCTCTAATAACCTCCATGCTCTTTTCAAGCCCAGCTAGTATCTTTATAATCATCGTTCTGAACTCTAGTGTGACATCTTACTAATGTCCATATTGATTAGGTCCCTGGCAGACGGTACTACCTCTTGTTCTTTTTGCTGAGGTGATTTTTTCCATCTTGTCATTTTGTCCAGAGGCGAATAGATGAATGAGAGAACAAAGTGCCAACAGGGTAACAATGTCCCCAGAAAATATACACTAAACAAATCAGAAAAGACCTGAAACCGGGGGAAAGAAAGAAAAAAGAATAAGAAAAGAAAGAGTAAAAACAAACAAACAAAAACAAAATAAAACAAAACAGAATATGATCAAATATGATCAGGGTGGTGCATAGATCAGTGCCACACAGTAGATTTTGGGCATATTTTGGTCTGTTAGAAGAAAGTGCCTCCCAAAATTTTATTTTATTTTATTTTTTTTTTTTAAAGATTTTATTTATTTATTTGAGAGAGAGAATGAGATAGAGAGAGAGAGAGATCATGAAAGGGAAGAGGGTCAGAGGGAGAAGCAGACTCTCTGCTGAGCAGGGAGCCTGATGCGGGACTCGATCCCGGGACTCCAGGATCATGACCTGAGCCGAAGGCAGTTGCTTAACCAACTGAGCCACCCAGGCACCGGCCTCCCAAAATTTTAAAGAAAGAAAAACATATACATACAAAAGTAAGGGTTAATATGATGAAGGGATGGAATATGATTGTAAAGATGAAAATTATAAAAGATTTTATAAAAGGAATTAATAAGAAGTTGGTTGAAAAAAGAAAGAAGAGGATTAAATAAAAAAAAGGGAGAGAATGTGATCGGGCAGGAGACTAGAACAAAGCCATACACTAGAGATAGGTTATATTTTGATTTGTTAGAAGAAACTGTATCCCCAAATTTTAAAGAGAGAACAACATATATATGTGCCAAAAATAAGGGTAACTACTATGAAGGGATAGAATATGGACTCTAAAAATGAAAAATAAAAAAGTTTTTTTAAAAAAAGGGATTGGTAAGATGTTGGCTGAAAAAGGGAAAAAGAAAAATTTTAAAAAAAAGTTAAAAAAATTAACTTTGAAAGACTAAAGAATCATGGGAAAAAAGCCATGAATTCTATGTGCAGTATTCCCCTAGCGCTGGAGTTCTGCTTTTCTCATTGATTGGTAAACTTGGTCTTGGCTGGCGGTTCTTGCTGATCTTCTGGGAGAGGGGCCTGTTGCCATGGTTCTCAAATGTCTTTGCCAGAGGCAGAATTGCCTCGCCCTTTCCAGGTCTGGTATAAATAATCTGCTCAGGTTTGTTCTGGGGAGCTTTTGTTCCCTGCACGCTTTCTGTACAGCTTTGGGGGACGAGAGTGAAAATGGCGGTCTCCCAATCTCTGCCCCGGAGGAGCCGAGAACTCGTCCCTGCTCCTTAGTGCGCCCACAAAGAAAAGCAGTCAGTCACTCCCGTCTCCCCGGTCTCCTGCCGCACTCCATGCTCACCTGACCTGTGACCGAGCGTTTCTATCTCTGTGTGGAGTCTCCAAACCCAGCAGATCCCTGAGGTGCGCTCCTGCGCCACTCCTCCGGGGGGAGGAAGGGGAGTCTCCCCGGATCTGCCGCTTGTTGGGTCCCTGCTGGAGGGGCAGTGGCCCGACTGTGCCATGGATCATGGTTTATGGCAACCTCGAGCTGAGAGCCCGCGCCTCAGCTCCGTCTCTGCAGCCGGCTTCCCCGCTCCGATACCTGGGAGCTCTGCCACACTCAGGCACCCTGAGTCTTTTTGTGACCCAGAGGGTCCTGAGACCACACTGTCCCCGCGAGGGTTCCACCCCTAGTTTAGCCACTTGAGTGATGTCCCTCAGCGGAGCCGACTTCTAAAAGTTCCGATTTTGTGCTCCGCGGCTCTATCACTTGCCAGAAGTCACCCACGGAGGCCCCCTTCCCCACCATCTATCCTCCTGAATATCACCTCAGGTTCACTTCTCAATATGTCCTACCTTCCTTTTCTGTTCAGAGAGTTATTGCTATTCTTTTCTTCCATCTCCTGTGGAGTTCATAGGTGTTCAGAATTTTTGATCCCTATCCACCTGAATTCTTGGGACCAGATGAAATCCAGGTCTCCTACTCCTCTGCCATCTTAGCTCTTTTATTTCTCTTAAATATTAGTTTGAATCCTATAAAATTGTTTTTTATAGGGAGGTGAAAAATTTACATTGAACATTGACATTTCCATTGACAGTGATTCAACTTACAACCATACGCCAAGGAGCAATCTAATAATTGTGAATGTTGAAAATGTGCTATATAGGAATTCTGATATTAATTATAGGAATAAGTTTTGAACCAGTGATTTTGGAGAATACTATACTTGAGAAATATCTGCCCATATGAAACTCAAGGATTATTTGGATGGAAAACTTGAAAATAATAATTATTGTAGTAACATGTTGATTGAAAATTTTCCTCGTGTTCTGAAATTATGGCTAAGGCCCAAAGGAAGAAAGGTCATTTTCAAGAAAATGACCAACCAGCTCCCAAGATTTCACACGTGGCATTTACTATGCCATGTCTGATTCAACCTAACTATCCTATAAATCTCCTTTCTGTATATATTGAAGACAAGGGTGGGAGAGATAATTGAATGATCATCTTTGTGGTGAGCGGTTCAAATATGATGAAGAAACTAAGAATGAATGATTCCCCCTGCCAAAACCAAGTGAGAGGAAGTACTAACAAAAATTGGATGAAGTATCTAAAAGAGGAGTGGGATGGCATTTTTTTTCCTGGATTGGGCATCTAATTAGGCATTATACATGTTCATATTTTTGTGTGTGTTACTGAACAAACAGGAGAATTGGAGAGAGGTGGGCTGAAAAAAGGAGTGGCAGTGCTCCTGATGTTTCATGCTTTGGCCTATCAAGAATTTGTGAAATTCCTGTAAATTGAGTGTTTACTGTGGAAGGTTACCAGGCTTTAGTCATTTCCGAGAGGCTTTCAGCAATAAATGTTGCACAATGGACTATCAGTCGTAATTTATGAGTAGAGGTATAAGAGAATGATTTTAGGATAATACTACCCATTTTAAGTCTTGCTACCCATAAGTTCACAGGTTTCGGGATGTCATCTCAATAAACCACTGTCCCTTTTAAAAACCTACCTCCTTCAAGTATATTTTGTAATTTTCTCCTATGTTTTGTTTTTGCTTTTCTTTTCATTCAGTGAATTGCATGTTCATGTATGTATGAAGTTTTTGTTTGGCCACCTTGCCTCCTCAATACAAAGATAGAGGTTATCATTATTAATCATGATCCTATTTTGCAATTTCAATAAAATACCAATGTCAGTCATTTATTAACAATATTTATTGAATATGTACTGTTATATTTTTTCATCACTAAGTAAACATGGCAAGTAAATATGAGCTCAGGAAATAAATATAACTGAAGACTTACTCTTCAGTGTTAGGCTTTCATTTTTACTTTTATATGGAAATAATAGTGTTCAGCATCATGCACATTTATTCTGCTTTTAGTAGCATTTACTGTTTCTCTGCAGCTGGTAGCCAGGCCTTTGATTTTCACTATAATCCCAAATAAGTCCACTGACATTTAAATACTGTAGATACATCTAACACATGGAAATTCAGAATATTTTTCTAGCTTGGGAATTAAAGACATCCAGCAGTAATTAAGGCATTTGATTTAGTTTTGACCTGATGGTTTTGTTTCTTATAATTTATCATGTTCAATTCTGAAAGAGGTATCTTAAATAACTCCTTAAAGGGCATTGAAAATATTTCAGGGATTTAAAGGATTCAGTGAATTTTTCTGGAAAGATTAACATTTAACATTTAGAATATGAAGTAGTGTAAATTTGCAAACAATAATTAGGAATGGCTGATAGTTGATCCTTTTTAATTCTTTGATCAAGTAATAATAAATGACTACATATTGGGAAATATTTAGGTTGTATATATGTACATATATAGAACATATATAAATGCACATGTATGTATAATATCTACATACATGTAAAGTGAATTGTGAACATGCTTGCAATGTATCTCTATCTTAAAATGGTTGCAATAACTCTAATAAATTTTGAATTGAGTCTATTTTACTCAAGAACCTAGATAGATTTACATGAATACCTTAACTAGTCATCACTCTTGAGCAGAAAATTGTATTGGGAAATTTAATTAACAGAAGATTTCACATAAGAAACCTGAAGTTGAAAATTCCCTTTTCTCATAAAACCTCAGTCAGTGTTTAAAATGATTCTCTTATTACGAGTAGTAGGAGAGAAAGTTACCTTCCAGTTTCTAGACTTACAGTGGCTACAGTGCTGGTGCTTGTGGGTGGGCCCATACTTTCATCTGCAGTGGGTTATTAAAAACATGTTTGAAAATAAAGCAATAAAATTACATAGTATATTTGAGAGTTCTGTTCATAGATAAAACATATTTTAAAATCTCATATTCTTCCTCTGAAGATGCTGCCTTCCTTTTACCTTGGCAACCGAGGTGAGAGGTAATGACTGTGGTGATCAACGAGTGATCTGTTGCAACTGATACTGGAGACTTTTAGCGAGGTATTTCCCTTTCTGTATTACTGTATTGCTTTTCCCCACCAGTGACCACGCAAACTCTTACTCCTTAGGGGTTAAGGAAACATAGGCAATCCCAGTCATTAAGGGGTTGATGTGGTAAAGTAAGTTGAGTTTGGATGAGTCTTGAATAAGAGCCCAGCATGATCAAGCAAGTTCTAAGTTGTCAGGAAGCTTCAGAGAGTTGCTTCATCAAACTGGAGAATGGAATGGGGAGGAAAGGGGAAAGGGATGTAAATCTGGGAGAAAAAAATGTCATCATCATTCATCTCAGTAATGTGATGCATGAAATGTATGTGTATTACAATAGGCAAATCTGACTATATGATGGCTAAATATGACATTTGAATGTTGTGTCTATATCTTACTAATACCGTTGCTTCTATTACGTTGCCAGTGTTTGTAGAACCCAAAGATGTTACAGTCTTTGGGAAAAAAAATTCTGTCCTTTTTTCACTTGCACTGTTCACCTACTAGAAAAATGGAGACTTAAGTGATAGAAATATAAAAGGCTTTTTCATTATTGTTTTTTTTTCTTCTAGATGTTCAAACCTTTTTTCTTCACTATTGTCTTGGCAAAAGTAATGTTATTCTAAGACCTTGAGATTTATGTATGCGGACTTCTGTATAGTACTTCATTGTACCAGTCTTACTTAACTCAAGAAAGAGTAGGTATGGCAAAAACTCTTGTTAAATTTTTTGCATCCTCTGAATTACCTGAATATCTAACTCCTGGATTATTTACCTTAAAAAGGCAAGACCACATCAAGTGATTTGTCTTTGTGGACACACATAAATTTAAGTATTGCTGATCAACGTCATCTGATGGTAAGAGAAAGAAAAATTTTCAGTAGAGGATCTTTCTGAATGGAAGAGTCAAGGACTGAAAGATAAAAATATGTTTCAAACTTTATAATTAAGATAGTTGTTCACAGAGAATTGTGCCTTAACCTCCACAAGAGAAATAAAGGAGATTAGTGTAGCACTGCTTTGACATTGAATTAAGAACTATTGGAAGGAGAGAAAACCAGAAGACCTAAAGGGTCTAAGGAAAAAAAAAAATTCCATGAAGAATCTCAATATGTGTTTAAATTTAAACCAGAAATTTTAAAATAGCAAGAATTAGAAAATAATTTAAGATGAAGAAAGAGGTCATTATGATGAAAATGATTAAGAGAATAAGCAAGGACCTTCAAATATCAATAATTGAAAGAATAAGCAGTGTAAAACTAAAAAACAACATTAAAATTGTGCTGATATGAGAGTATGATTTTACAGTTTAGATATGCATATAATTAACAAGGTAATAGTATAGTGACTTAGTTAAACCTCTTTGAAGGGTTATCTTAAGTAGTTTATTTCCCAAACTGGTTAGTATGATGAATGTGGTTTGAGAGACTCTAATCAGTTACTTTAACACAAATCTCCATACTCTACCTTTCCAAAGAAATGCTACTTTTTACTTCACCTTTGCATTTTTTGCATGTGATTTTTCTGCTTATTTGCCTTTGATGTATTAACTTTGTCTTTAAGGTTGTTGGAGCAAACACTACAATAAATCAGAAAAATCTTCATTTTTTATTCTGTTAGAACTTGTTTCTAGTCATATGCTGTAACTGGAATTTGAGCTATTGCAGAATTAGCCAGAGAAGAAGAGTGATAATTTGGAAATGGTTGTCTGATCAGGCTACAAGTTACGATAGAAGCAGTGACCTGAGTTACAGGCAAGCATGAGAGATAAATCACCCATCAG
Organism: Zalophus californianus; assembly: GCF_009762305.2. Classification (NCBI taxonomy): domain Eukaryota; kingdom Metazoa; phylum Chordata; class Mammalia; order Carnivora; family Otariidae; genus Zalophus; species Zalophus californianus. The sequence continues at coordinate 39,716,139 of NC_045607.1, forward strand.
CAGATTGGCATACTTACAAATATGTTTCCACTCTACAAAATTCTGTTTTTTTCCAAGCATGGGACATACTGACAATTGTTAATATCCTATAAACGCCCCTAGCCAGATGTACCCTACTAATGTATCTCTCCCTTGGGTCTACTGGGAAACATTTGACAAAATCTCCTCTCTGCCTCCTAGTAGATCGGGTAATCTCCAATGTTCCATCTCCCAGCTCCATCTGTTTTCTCATACACCCTCATCTGCAAACCTTTGCACACACCCTTTCTCCCTGAGTCCACTTTTCCGTGGCAGGTGGGCTTTTATTTCTGCTTTGCATAAGCTCCATAGCTCAGGGCAGCCTGCAAATTCCCATTTTTATACCCTGTCAGAATTCTAGATCAGAAGTTAACCTCACCTCTTTGAGGATAATAGTCCAGTCTCCTACAAAGCAGTTAGTATTGTTTCTGATGGCTGAATAATATTCCATTGTGTATATGTACCACATCTTCTTTATCCATTCATCTGCTGAAGGGCATCTCGGTTTCACAGTTTGGCTATTGTGGACATTGCTGCTATGAACATTATGGTGCATGTGCCCCTTCTTTTCACTATGTCTATATCTTTGGAGTAAATACCCAGGAGTGCAATTGCTGGGTCGTGGGGTAGCTCTATTCTTAACATCTTGAGGAACCTCCATACTATTTTCCAGAGTGACTGTATCAACTTGCATTCCCACCAGCAGCGTAAGAGGGTTCCCCTTTCTCCACATCCTCGCCAACATTTGTTGTTTCCTGTTGCGTCAATTTTTGCCATTCTAACTGGTGTAAGATATCTTGTGGTTTTGATTTTTATTTCCCTGATGGGTAGTGATGTTGAACATTTTTTTTCATGTGTCTGTTAGCCATTTCTGTGCCTTTTTTAGAGAAGTGTCTGTTCATGTCTTCTGCCCATTTTTTGAGTGGGTTATTAGTTTTTTGAATGTTGAGTTTGAGAAGTTCTTTATAGATCTTGGATATCAGCCCTTTATGTCTGGAACTAGAGGGGATTATAAGTAAGTCAGAGAAAGACATTTATCATATGGTTTCACTCATTTGTGGAACATAAGCATTAGCATGGAGGACCATAGGGGAAGGGAGGGAAATCCAAAGGGGGAGAAATCAGAGACGAAGATGAACCATGAGAAATTATAGACCCCGAGAAACAATCTGAAGGTTTCAGAGGGGAGGAGGGTGGGGGGAGGGTTAACAGGGTGATGGGTATTGAGGAGGGCATGTGCTGTGATGAGCACTGAGTGTTATACTTAAGTAATGAATCACTGAACACTGCATCAAGGACTAATTATGTGACTAACTGAACATAATAAAAACAAAAAGAAAAAGCAGTTAGTAACATTCTAAGTAATTGGCAAACTGCATGGGATTTGGGAAATTGGGGAAAACTGTGAGGAATTATCCAGTCTCAGGAAACCTATAGCTCAGTGACAAAACATTAGGTTTCTGAGAAGTTAAATAGAAGAGCAGATAGATACACTGACACTAAAGAGTGAGACAGAGCTCTATCTAGGAGAAAGAGCCCAGGGAGGTTGGCACAAGACTAGAGTAGTAACTGCCACAGAGAAACAGATCAATGTCCCATTTATTTGGGACTTGAAAGTCCAAAACAGAGTGCTTCCAGCAGAAACAATGGTATCTTGGTTCTTGTCCTGTAGGATGTGATGTCTGGTTATGATACCAGAAAAAATGATTTTAGAAAGTATAAAGCAACATGCTTTTAACATAAACCAAGAATTGACTTTTGCCAACCCTATTAGAAAGAAAATTTTCTTTTTCCTTTGCCTTGGGCTGATCTGAGAATTGGAAGTTTAAATTATTTAAGCAATAATTGCTCTATATTATAAACTGGAAATGGGGAATTCTGTCATTTTGAGAAGCAATAATTGCCACTCCTCCATTGCAATAACAGTGCTTGATAACCTGTTGGCATCTTGCATCAAACCCACCCAACTTAGATGCTCCTGTCTGTGTCACAGGGTTGAAAGGGTCAAAATTACATTTTCCTGATGCACTGACACTGACCTGCAATTCCAGCTTCTACTTTAGATTTTTCTCTCTCAAGCATTTCCCAAGAGGGAAAATGGGAGCTGTGGTTTCTCTGGCAGCATAGGGCAGGCTCGCAGCTCTGCTGGGCACCTGACCAGCCTCATTGCTCTAGAGTTGCAGCCGGCTGAGGACAGGGTGCCTGAGACTCCTAAGATCTCCTGCCCCTCAACCTTTTTTTTTTTTTAAATCAAGTTTGTAAGTAAATTGTTTCCAGCATTAAATCCCTTCCCTTGCTTTTCCTTCCTAACTACAGGAAGGAGGAGCTCTCTTTGGAAGGCAGGTTTGAGGAACAAGTCACTCCTGATTTTCCTTGAATCATATCTCTACACTGTATTTTTAATTTTTTAACGTAAATTTTCCAAATATTAGAACCACCAATAAGATAGATGTTTATATGTAGATCTGTCTCATAGAGCTCTATCTCTATCTCATCTGTCTACTTACCTATTTCACTATTGGTGGTTCTAATATATGGAATATACTCATATGTACTTTAAATATGCATACATATTTATTTTCATTTTTTAAAAAATAATGATTTTAGATGGCTACTTTATGTATACCTACTAGTAACATTTTAGCTCTTAGTGTCAAAAGAAGAGCATGCTTATTTGGCTTCATCTATGTGAAAAATCATAATTTTGAAAAATGCTTTTCTCAATCTCTTTTCAGTCTTTACATTTTCATTGTAAACTTTCTAAACAGTATTTCTGGGCCCCTGGGTGGCTCAGTTGGTTAAGCATCTGCCTTTGGCTTAGGTTATGATCCCGGGGTCCTGGGATCGAGTCTCACCTCAGGCTCACTGCTCTGTGGGGACCCTGCTTCTCCCTCTGCCTCTGCCTCTCTCTGTCTCTCATGAATAAATAAATAAAATCTAAAAAAAAATAAACAGTATTTCCCCCTACTGATATTTTTTTCTGTTAATAACATTGACCAATTAGAACTTTGACAGACTTGTGAATTAGCAGTTTTATGATCTTTGATAATTTTATTACAACTCTTCAGACCTTAATAATTATGTAACAATTCCAAGTTTACAATGATGAACTGATGAATTTTTAACTTAGAATTTAATTAATAAGGCAAGATGCTAAAAACTCTCCAAATTATTTATATATTTATTTTATGTCTGGGTACAATTGATTCCTCTATGTAAAAAATAATGTAAAAGGAAAGAAATGGCCTTTTGATAGGGATTTCATTGAATCTATAGATTGCTTTGGGTAGTGTGGACATTTTAATAAAATATTAATTCTTCCAATCCAAGAGCATGGAATATCTTTCCATTTGTTTGAGTCATCTTTAATTTCTTTCATCATTGCTTTATAGTTTTAGAGTACAGGTCTTTTGCCTCCTTGGCTAAGATTATTCCCAAGTATTTTATTCTTTTTGGTATAATTGTAAATGGACTTGTTTTCTTAATTTCTCTTTCTGCTATTTCATTTTTAGCATATAGAAATGTACCAGATTTCTGTATATTAATTTTGTATCTTACAACTTTACTGAATTCATTTATTACTTCTAATAGTTTTTTGGTGGAGTCTCCAGGGTTTTCTATGTATAATATCATGTCTGCTGCAAATATTGATGAGGATGAAGCATAGAGCATAGGGAATATAATCAATGGTATCGTAATAGTGTTGTATGGTGACAAATGGTAGCTACACTTGTGGAGAGCATAGTGTAACATATAGAATTGTCAAATCAATATTTTTTACACCTGAATGTAACATTGTGTCTCAACTATACTCAAATAAGAAAAAAAAAGGCAAGAAATGGGGTAAAAGAAAGAGAATATATAAAAGATGTAAGAAGAGACACTGATGACTTAATATAGTTATTGAATGTATTAATGATACTAATCATTCATATTTTTGTCAAGCCAAAATTAAAGGAAAGGCAACTCTCAAATGAAAGATTCCTCAAGAAAGAGAAAAATATTTTTCATTACTAATTGTGAGTATAATTTTATCACATTAATCTTATAATAGGCATATTGTATAATATTGAGCAGTTATTTCAACATTACTTTGATACCGTCTTCAACTTACTGTTTTTGTACTGACACTTAAGAAAGCTTGACACTACTAAGTGTTTCAGAGGCTCAACGCAGTTGCTTGCTCTCAATGAAATGTTCTTTATTAGCTTTTGACTTATTCTTAGAACCCTTATCTTTGACCTCGGTTTTTCAACCCCTTTATGTTGTCATTGGGGGATAGATAATTCTTTGTTGTGGGGGCTATCCTATGGATTGTAGGATGTTTAGCAGCACCCCTGATTTCTACTCACTTGATCTAGATGCCACTTGAATGCCCTTTCCTGTCTTGACAAGTAAACTGTCTTCAAACATTGTCAGATGTCCCTAAGGGTAAAATTTATTTGCGGTTGAGAACCACTGCTTTTGACTGTTGTCTCATATCATAGACTCAGCAACTCCAGCTATATGGATGCAATACAAAACTATATATTCTTTGCATATTCATACCCAGCATGGTCTGTGATAGTTTAGTCATGCTAAGATCATTGCCTAACATTGAATCTTCTCTTAGAAGACATCTGATTTTTTTAGGGTGTGTGGGTGGCTCAGTTGGCTAAGTGTCTGCCTTTGGGTCAGGTCATGATCCCAGGGTCCCGGGATGGAGTCCTGCCTTGGGCTCCCTGCTCAGTGGGGAGTCTGCTTCTCCCTCTCCTTGTCCCTCCCCTTGCTTGTGCTCTCTCATGCTCTCTCTCTCTCAAATAAATAAATCAATCTTAAAAAGACTACCTGATTTTTTAAAATGTCTGCATTCTAATGCATTTTATCTAATTAGAACCAGAAGTGGGGAATCATTTGACAAACAGTAATTAAAATTAATTTTAAGAGATAGGGCTAATGTGATAATTTAAAGGTAAATATTAATCCAGATATATGAAGCTGATCAACATCTAAATGTTTTATAATTATCAGTGTCATCTTCATGATGGTGTGCATATGAATGAACTTTTCTTTTGAATCACTTTTCAGGGTCAGTCATTGAATTCATCTCTGAAAGTATGTATTTTGTTACCTACAGGAAAAAAACCTCAAAAAATCAGTCCCACTTTGTAATTGCTACTTAACTGTAAACAGATAATTCATTTAAAAATATTATCCTTCCGGGACACCTGGGTGGCTCAGTTGGTTGAGCATCTGACTCTTGTTTTTGGCTCAAGTCGTGATCTTATGGGTCGTGATCTCATGGGTGGTGGGATGTAGCCCTGAGGGGGTTTTGCTTAGCAGGGAGTCTGCTTGAAGATTCTCTCCCTCTGCCCCTACCCCACTCACTTGGGCTCTCTCTTTCTCTCTCAAATAAATAAGTAAATCTTAAAAAAAAAACCCACAAAACCCTCATCCTTCAGTCTCCAGATATGAATTAAGGTTTCAATATTTCTCACCTGAGAGAAATATTCTGAGGATTCTAAAAATGATTCAGAAATGCTTTGCAATACTCAAGTGTATGAGACCAGATCTTAAGAGTGAGTTATACCTTACCAGATATCAAATATTTAATTTTGAGAAAACTGTGACCAAGGCAAAATTTTTGATGTGCAGTTAGTTTAGAGAGGTGTCAAGCCTCTAGTCTTTTGGCAAAGCATTCAGTACACTGAGTTTGTGCTCACATTTTTCTAGATTTATACACGACACCTTGTGGTGGTACCTGCAAGTTATATTATTTCCAGTTCACTTGGCTGTGTATGTTTTATTAAATTTAATTTCCACTGTATCATCTTATATTTGTATCACAATTGGTGATATTTTGTATAAGAAAATCACCGTACCCTCCTAGTTTCTAGCACTGCCATTCCACACATACTTGAGTCACTGGAATTTGTTCTCTGGTACTGTCATCCAGCAAACTTTTATTGAGCCAATACTCTAGAGTAAGATCTTTGCACTGAAAAAATATATTGACATGGTATGCAAATGAAATTAATGAACCTTTTAGAATATGGAAATCCATATATTTGCATATGTTTCAACCACAGTAGCGTGTATTTTAAATAATATTGTGCAAGAGATTGAACAAGTGGTACAGTTTATGTTGAAGGACCTTGAGAGCTCAGCTCTAAAACTTTCCTTCAGTAATAAGTAATAGGCTTCACATTCCATGAGAAATAATGAAGAGTATATTCACAGTGCTATTAATAAGACATTTATTATAAGGCAAGAAATTTTTGCATGTATTCAAATCTTGCCTATTAACATTTCCTACATAAACCTTTAACATTTAAATTGCCCTAGTGTTACGCAAATCACTGTAAGTTAAAATGCTGTTTGAGTTTCCTTTATTTAATTTCATAAATAAGATCTATCAACTATAAAAGTGTAAATGAAGAATTTTTATTAAGTGTATTTAATTAAGTATTTAGTGTTAATTTGATAAAATTGATGTTCTCTAATACCTGTCTTTTATGATCCCCCCTTCTGGAGTTTGATCACTATGATAGGTTTTCTTCTCCTTTAGGGAACTCCCTGCATCATTTAAACAACTTTTCCTCCTCCAAACAACTCCCTGCATCCTTCTCTTCACCCACACACTTCTGCTGTTATAAAATATGTCACAAGGAATTGCTAATTTTGACATAATGTATAAAGCACAGAAAGAGCCAGGGCATAAATAATAAGTTGAGATTTAGAGAAGGTCAGATAGATGTAAAATTAGGGTGAACAGATAATTTATTATCCAAAGTGGTTACTTTAGAAACTGAAAAAGGATGCTTTTAATAATTACAGTAGTATAACAGGCATAAAACCCATTGTAAAACATCCTTCTCATTGCCATTGATTATGAGAGTTTGAATGCAGGATACTTTTGGGTGTGCTTGGAATTTGGTAACGTTTTCAATTGTTACAATATTCTGCAGATTTAAAGCTTGTTTTTTTCATACTATATTCTGTGAATCCTCTATTTGGCCTAATATTAAATGTTTGCTATATGTGTAATGGCTTTCCAATATGATATATTTTCCCACATTTGCTGATTCATTTATCACGCTAATTAAAATATAATACCCAGACCTACACACACACACACCCTGTACATAATTCTAGGATCTTATGTCAAATAAGATAAATGATACTATTTATCTTAACTTTAATCTTTTTTTTCTTACTAGCACAGTTGATAGCTCATGATGGAAATTATTCACTTAACAGATTAGATTTAAAGCACAGCTTTGCTCACTAACCCATCTGTCTGTAGAGGTTGCTATATTCTCAAGAATAGCAAATTAGTTTTGAAAGTGACTGACATTCCACTTAAAGTTATGCAAACCCAGAAATTAGTGATTTGAGCAAAAATATATTCCATATTATTTAATAATATTTTGTAAGAATCACTGTCCCTTATTTTCTTTCTCTCTTTTTTTATGCCAATTATATTCTTTTTTAATTTTAATTTTATTTTTTATTATTGTGTTATGTTAATCACCATACATTACATCATTAGTTTTTGATGTAGTGTTCCGTGATTCATTGTTTGCATATAACACCCAGTGCTCCATGCAGTATGTGCCCTCTTTAATACTCATCACCAGGCTAACACATCCCCCAACCCTCCTCCCCTCTAGAACTCTCAGTTTGTTTCTCAGAGTCCATAGTCTCTCATGGTTCGTCTCCCTCTCCGATTCCCCCCCCTTCATTTTTCTCTTCCTGCTATCTTCTTCTTTTTCAACATATAATGTATTATTTGTTTCAGAGGTACAGGTCTGTGATTCATCTTTCTCTCTTAAAAAATTTTTTTTTGTTTTCTTTTCCTTTTCTGCATTGTGTATGTCCTTCTTCATTTTCTTCATTTTAGTTTTTATTGAATATAGCACTTTTTCCTTATAAGAGTAGACTTCAAGAAATATTTTTTTATATATATTTTTATAAAGATTTATTTATTTTTAGAGAAAGAGAGTGTGAGTGAGGGTGAGGGGCAGAGAGAGAGGGGGAGAGAGAGAAACTCAAGCAGACTCCCCGCTGAGCACGGAGCCCAACATGGGACTTGATCTCAAGACCCTGAGATCATGACCTGAGATGAAATCAAGACCTGGACGCTCAACTGACTGAGCCACCCATGTGCCCCAATTATTTTTCATATAAATTGAAGGAGCATTTTATTTTTAAGCCATTTATACTTAATATAGTTACTAATGTACTTAAGTTTAAATCTGCCATTGTGCTTTTCTTTTATATCTGTTCTATTTTACTGTATTATTTTCACTTCTTTAATTAAGTTAATTTGAAAATTCCTTTTTCTCCTCCATTAACTTTCTTGTTATTTATTTCATTAGAATTTTATACTAGTATCACAGAAATTACAACATATAACATTAAGTACTTAAAATCTATCATAAATTCTATGAGTTTCCTAAAATTTTAAATTTATTCACTGCCTCTTGACATCTGAGTTACTATTGCTATGTGTTTTAATTATATTTTAAATCACACATATCATTATAGTTGTGTGTATATATGATATTCATTTAGATTTCTTTGAATATTTACTCTTTGCTTCTCATTCCTAATATATCACCATGCTTTTCTCTTGGATCCTTTTTCTTCTGCCTGAAAATCACTCTTTAGCACTTCCTTTGGTTTTAGCATATAGGTAATGAATTTCCTCAGTTTTTGTTTGTCTAAAAATATCTTTGTTTTGTTGCCATTTTATTTGTTTATTTTTAATTAGTTATTTATTTTATTTGAGAGAGAGTGAGAGAGAGTGTGTGCAAGTGGAGGGGAGGTCCAGAGGGAGAGGGAGAGGTAGAGAATCTTAAGCAGACTCCCTGCTGAATGCAGAGCCGGACTTGGGGGTCTCAATCTCATGACCCTGAGATCATGACCTGAGCCAAAATCAAGAGTTTGACACTTAACTGACTGAATCACCCAGGCACCCCCTGTTGCCATTTTTAAAGAATATTTTCACTTGACATACACTTAGAGGTTGACGGTCATTTTTCTAGCATTTGTTTGAGAGTTTATCTATTTTTAGTTTCCTTTAACCCTTTGGATTATAGCATTCTGGAATTTTTGGCTGAAAGTCTGAGGTCCTTACCAATTGCCCTCTTCCTCAGAGGACCCTGAAATCAAAATTTTTTCTCAGGTCTGTGAGATGATCTAAAGGTCTTTTTATGTTCTCAGTGTTTAAGCTTCCATTTTCTTTGCAACTTCTCAGTCTCTCAATTTCACAAGTGTAAAAGCTACACCAAATTAAATTAAATTTTACTTGGGCCTCCCTTATTTCTAGGATCTTGGCCCTCAAAATCCTGGTTGATTTGGAGTTTCCCAGCATCTCTTATTTAAATTGTTGTTTTGTTGTTGTTCTCTTATTTAAATTGTTTTTCAACAATTTTTTTTTTTGTTGTTTTTCTCTTATTTAAATTTTTTTTCAAACTTCTCTAGTTGAACTAGATGGAAAAGATGTTTTGAAACAAGCTATTCCACTGTTATCAGTCACTCTGGATGACAACGGAAATCATTCAAACAAACAATTCATTGTGTTTAGCTTTTACTTGTAAACACTCAAGATTTTTTCTTTTTCATTAATTGGTAGCAATAACTCTATTAACCGTTATTGGCATATGAAATATAATACCTGTAAGACTTCACTGAATCCATTACCCAGTCTCCATATAAAGTTTTATCAAAAATTATTCACATTTGGGGTGCCTGGGTGGCTCAGTCAGTTGAGTGTCCGACTCGATTTGGGCTCAGATCATGATCTCAGGGTCATGAGATCCAGCCCCACATTAGACTCCATGTTCAGCAGGGAGTCTGCTGGAGATTCTTTCCTCTCCCCCTTGCTCTTCCCTTCCCCCTGCTCTATCTCTAAAATAAATAAGTAAGTCTTTAAAAATTTATTCATTTTTAAATAATACTGGTATCTTATTTGTTTAATTTTATAAGCATTAAAAGTGAAGTTGGGTCACCCAATTGTTACTGAAAGACCTGTCTTTTTGTTTAAACATGTATTACAGATATAGCATTTTAAAATAACATCTGGAATGATTATTAGAAGGTTAATATTGCTAATATTATTTAATTTCTCATGAAGTCTTCTGCTTTCTTTTTTCTTTACATTGATGCATATATAAATAGTTATTGTGTCCCGAACTTAGAAAACATAAATAAGTAAAGTTATGATGTAATATGTTGTCCTGTTGTTAATTGAATTTAATACTATTTTCCTGAATCTTGAAAGAGGAAACTATAAATCCATATATAATTTTGACCCTGACTGTTCTGTGCTAGTTGGATATTGTGTGAAGCACAGGAGCTAAAAAGATGCACAATGAATGATCCTTGTTCCTATAGAATGTTATTTTCCGTCTTTTATGTTAGGGTCTTTTTGAGAAGTATTGTGGTTTTTAACTCAGGAAAGAATTTTTGAGTCCACCAAGTACTGAGCTACATGTTGTAGCACTTAACATCAAAATGTTTGAAATGCATAAAAAAATTATGATAGACTTTTAGTTGATAATGCATGTTGTAATTTCTGTGATACTAGTATATCATTCTAAGTGTAAAATTCTAAAGAAATAATCAGAGGCCTTATGGTATAACTAAATGAACTAGTCCTGAATACTGCCTAATTTCCAGTCCCCACAAAATATAGTAAAAGAAAAAGTTGTATTTCAGAAGGCTTGACCATAGAATCTTAACAGAGAAGAGCTACATGGTATAGAAGGAATAAGGAGAATAATCATTACACTTGATCTCTTGGAACTTGTAATCAAGAATGGAAGGGGGATGGGATGCCTGGGTGACTCAGTCAGTTAAGAATCTGCTTTTGGCTCAGGTCATGATACTGGGGTCCTGGGATCGAGTTCCATGTCAGTCTCCCTGCTCAGTGGGGAGTCTGCTTTTCTCTCTGCCTGCCACTGCCCATGCTTGTGCTCTTTTTCTCTCACTCTCTCTCTGAAAAATGAATAAAATCTTACAAAAAGAATGGAAGGGGGAAACCATCTATTTTATATTTTGGTTTCTTGAGGGATGAAATCAAAATTAAATACTTTAGTGGGATCATATATTTATTTAACGTTGAGTAAACATTATTTATTTATTTAAAAGATTTTATTTATTTGAGAGACAGAGAATGAGAGAGAGAGTGCAAATGAGAGGGGGGAGGGTCAGAGGGAGAAGCAGACTCCTTGCTGAGCAGGGAGGATGATGCGGGACTCGATCCTGGGACTCCAGGATCATGACCTGAGCCGAAGGCAGTCGCTTAACCAACTGAGCCACCCAGGCGCCCGAGTAAACATTATTTAATCAAAAGGATTTTCCAAATGACATTTAGAGATCGCATAGCCAATCTTTTCATTTTAATAGATAGTTAACCTGAGGTAAGACTGGTTATGCCACAGAGGATATAAAGGTGTTAGCACAATTCTTATATTAACCATCTATTTTTTTTCTGCTTAAAATATATTTTATTCTTTTTTTAATAATTTTTTATTGTTATGTTAATCACCATACATTATATCATTAGTTTTTGATGTGTTCCATGATTCATTGTTTGTGCATAACACCCAGTACTCCACGCAGAACGTGCCCTCTTTAATACCCATCACCAGGCTAACTCATCCCCCCAACCCCCTCCCCTCTAGAACCCTCAGTTTGTTTTTCAGAGTCCATCGTCTCTAATGGTTCATCACCCCCTCCGACTTACTCCACTTCATCCTTCCCCTCCTGCTATCTTTTTCTTTTTTTTCTTAACATATATTGCATTATTTGTTTCAGAAGTATAGATCCGTGATTCATCAGTCTTGTACAATTCACAGTGCTCACCATAGCACATACCCTCCCCAACGTCTATCACCCAGCCACCCAATCCCTCCCACCCCCCACCACTCCAGCAACACTCAGTTTGTTTCTTGAGATTAAGAATTCCTCATATCAGTGAGGTCATGTGATACATGTCTTTCTCTGATTGACTTATTTCACTCAGCATAACACCCTCCAGTTCCATCCACGTCGTTGCAAATGGCAAGATCTCAGTCCTTTTGATGGCTGCATAATATTCCATTGTGTATATATACCACCTCTTCTTTATCCATTCATCTGTCGATGGACATCTTGGCTCTTTCCACAGTTTGGCTAGTGTGGACATTGCTGCTATAAACATTGGGGTGCACATACCCCTTCGGGTCCCTACATTTGTATCTTTGGGGTAAATACCCAGTAGTGCAATTGCTGGATCGTATGGTAGCTCTATTTTCAACTGTTTGAGGAACCTCCATACTGTTTTCCAGAGTGGCTGCACCAGCTTGCATTCCCACCAACAGTGTAGGAGGGTTCCCCTTTCTCTACATCCCCGCCAACATCTGTTGTTTCCTGACTTGTTAATTTTAGCCATTCTGACGGGTATGAGGTGGTATCTCATTGAGTTAACCATCTATTTTAAGGAATGAGAATCTCATCTCAGATATTACAAGTCTTCTTTCATTTTTCACTATAGTATGTTATGTAAAACAAAACAATAATAATCAGATCAGCTCGAAAGGTACAAATATATACTACATATACTATCACATAAAAGCAAAAATGTAGGCACATGCTACAATTTCAGCTGTGTAATAGAAATCTACCTGAAAACAACCTAAAGGTGTATCAGCATTAGTTGTTAAAATAAAAATTACATAAATTATTATAGCAACCAAAAATGGAATAGTCTTTAGCTATCAAAAAGAATCAGGCATAACTGCAAACACAATTTAGAAAAGAAATATAGTTATGCTTTAGTGGACAAAAGGTCAATTAAATAATGCTATATGAGATATCCTCTCATTTATGCACATGCACACACGTGTATATATACATGTACGTTTGTGAATAATGTGTAGAACTTTTCATAATAATTTAGTGATACTGGTAAAACTGTTCAGTGAGAATGAAGCCTGGAATGGGTGGGAGAATTATTTTTCTTTATATGCTTTTCCCTGTTTATATTTTTTATGTGCATTTTAAAAATAAATTTAGGGAGTGGGTGTGGGGAAAGAGTTTATCTAAATAACACAAAACCCCACTAAGACACACATGGAATTCCTTAATTGCAGCACATGGAGAAATAGAAGAAAAAAGAGATTAACATTGCATTGGTATTCTAGACATTGATTCACATGACAGTTTATTTAGGATGCTTAACATTAGAAAAAAATACAAAGAAATACTCTATTTTACGTTTATTAAGCCATTGAGTTTACTGCTATATTTTACAGTATTTAAATAAAATCATCATGATCATGGACAGGTGTTTTAAAATGGTAGTTTAGTTTTGTGACTTTTAAAAATTTGTTAGTAACAATGACCATTCTCTACCCTTTCTGGTAGAAAGGTACATAAAAATCTTCAGAAATTGAGGCTTATGCTCTAAATTGAATTATTTTCTTTTTCTTTTTTTATTTTGAAATAAAACTGCAACTTTTATCCATTATCTTTATAATCAACAGAGCACATTTCCATATTTTTAGGTTTGGCAAGAGGCATTTTATAGGTGAGAATATTGAGGACATCAGAGCTAAAGTGACAGCAAAAGCTCAGTACCATGACTTTGATATCAGTGAACCTCTGGTATAACTGAATGAGCTAGTCCTAAGTAGTGCCTAATTTCCAGTTGTCCCAGTAATTATAAAATTAAGATTATATGTTAGAATGCTTGCCTGTAGAATCTTAGCAGAGAAGAGCTGATCTGGTGTCTTCCTTTCCTTTGAGAATAAATTCCTTATGTACATATATGAAATCAATTCATGATATGGGTTCTTTTTTGAGAGAAGGTAATGATAACAAATTGAAGTGCCATTCCATCATCAACTGCCCTGAAACCAAAATTAATAATTTACCTTTTAATTTATTTTCCTATACTACTGTTTTTATTTTTCCTTTTCATTCCTAGAAATATTTCCTTTTCTCTTCAGCCAGATTTCAGTTTGGCTCTGCACGTTTGATATCATTCATATTTTTAAAAACAGGTCCTAGTCTATCAACAAGATATTGATTACAGGGTTAGTGTGAAAAATCTACAAATTAGAAGTGTGCTGCGTACTGTGATAGTGTGTTAATACACAAATATATTACAGAGGTGGAGGGTCATTAAGAAAATATATTTGCTATAGGGAAATGAATTGCAAGGAGAAAACATGATTTTCAGTTGTCAGTAAATCTCTCAATGTGTAAATATTTTTACCTCCATTCATTATTTATTCATTTCTTCATTCAACAAACAATAAGTGAGCCCTACTGGGGGTCGAGCACTGAGTCAGGCATTTGCTGTTCCACTTCTTGCTGTTGGTGGTTTTTATAGGGTATTTTCTATCTGTATATGAATCCTAAAATGTATTAGTTTTAACAGAAGAAGAATCAGATAATCTTAGAAAATGTTCCCAGTATGTGGCCATTTAAGCTTTTTGTTTGTTTTTAGTATATGGTATAGATTATTTTTAAGTCCTTATTTATTTTTTAATCTTTACATAATTAACAACTAAGAATTTCTGGACAGGATTGCTCTGATGCACAATACTGTGTTTAGGGTAAAATTATTTTCTGGAAAAAGTGCAAGGGCATTGTGGTACAGTGTATGACAATAGTGCATGTTTGGATACAACTTTCTTCCATATTAATCTCCCCTTTGGGAGTTACTTCCTTCAGATATCAGTGAATTTGCAACTTAGGAAACAATATATTTACAGTTATTTTGTATTCATTCCATTTGAAATAGCCAGACAGCACTAGACAATAAGACAAATGACTTTAATACTATAGCAATTTTATTAAATATCTTAGTTTTGAATATTACATTATTATATATTGTTCTCTCCCATATGAAGACACTCTGTTTTGGTTTGTAACTCTATTTCCTCATGATGAAAAGCTGTTTTTACTTCCCATCTGTATGATTCATTCTCGTCTTCTTCAGGTGTGTGCTCAAATATCAGTGAGGCTTTTCTTGGCCATCCAATCCGAAATGGCGTTCATACCAAGATGGCACTGCTGGGATGCCTGTGTGGCTCAGTCAGTTAAGCATCCGACTCTTGATTTCAGCTCAGGTCATAATCTCAGGGTTGTGAGATTGAGCCCCATGTCAGACTCTGCGCTGGGCATGGAGTCTGCTTTAGATTCTCTGTCTCCCTCTCTGAAAAAAAAAAATAATGAAAAGGATGGCACTGCTTATTCTCCTTCTCTGTTTTATTATTCTCCATAATGTATTTTTCCATTTGACATATTATTACTATTTACTGTATATCCACTGGAAAATAAATTCAATGAATTCAGAGATGTACATTTCTTTTGTTCAAAATCTCTGTGTGTAGCAGTAAAACTGTACCTGGCAAATAGTAGAACACTGTGTTCTGCAGGAACCTAAAGTTAATTCCATCTTTTCAATTACATAGAGATGCATTGGATATATTTGTTCAAAATAGTGGAGTTTGAAATCCTCAATATCAAGAATTCTCTTTGTGGTTCATGCATCTTATATCAAGTTGAAAAAAGGAGAGGGCATAGGAATTTTGCTTATAAGCCGGGATGGAAAGTATTCCCTGTCTCCTCTTTATTTAGTGATTTTAGAAACTTCTTTGTGAGGTGAGGTGACAAAAATACTCTATCGTTCCTGTCCTAGTTAGTAGGGAATTTTTTTTTTCATCTTAAAGCTAAATATTTTATTCCCACTCATCAGTAGACGTGCTTTATCCTGACCTAGACTGTATGAATGATTCTCCATACCTCCAGACCTCCTTTTTCCCTGATTACATTTTTTTCTTCCTTTCTGAGGAAGACCTTTATAGGATCCCAAGGACCCAGGAGATTGAAAGACTGCTAGAGAATACAGGGAGACTGGAGGAGAGATGTAGAAACTTGGCACTGGACCTGAAGCCAGATCTCGGGGTTGAAATCTTGAATTTACTACTAATTAGTTGTATGACTATGATCAGAGTTCAAGCAAACTTCTTGCCCATTCGTTTTTTGTTTTTTGTTTTTTGTTTTGTTCATTTTTTAGAAGGGTAGTGATAGTATTTACTGCATGAGAATATTGTGACAATCAAATGATTATCATACTGTTTCTTTTCTCTTCCTCTCAGGAAAAATAGGCAACTCAATCTTTACAACAGGGGAACCATAAGAACTACAGAGAGTCATGTCCAATTCTTCATGCAGTTTGCAAAATAGATGAACTTACTTTTGGAGATTACTCAAAGAACATAAATCAAAAGAGCTTTGATAGGAAGTAATCACCAGTCAGGAGTGTTTTGCCCCAAGAGAATGGGTACAGTGAGAAGCAAAATGTTTCTGACTTTGTATTCTTTTAGGATGTCAGTCAATAGTGTATGCACCATAAGAAATAAATAGGATTGATTTAATGTTAGAGAGTGGTTAGGATCAGCAGGTGAACATACTAAGAGAATGTGGAACAATATCCTGAAGGCTGAGTGAGGAAATACTTTACATTTATGGGATGTGAATGTAAATACGTATTTCAGTTTCATCGTATCTCAGTGTACATTAGTACCATGTCCACAGGCTAGTATTTTCAAAGTCCTGTTTACCGATTTTAAAGAGATACAGTTTGTGAAATAAACATGTTTTCCCAAACATGTTGCTTGGTGATATGATGCTTCTCACCAGAATAAAAAGGCAGAGTGAAGATAAGTTACTAAGGATGAGGGAGGTTGAGAATAACCCTAAATACCAGGCCGGTGAAGGAAGAAATGGAAGAAGGTAAGTGTGTCATTCATCCTTTTGTTTCTAGTGCCTAGTATAATACCTGGAACATAGTAAAAATGCAGCAAATATTTTTGAATTAATATATACATTAGAAATGGTAAATTTCTTCATAGTCATTTCTCAACATATTTGTATTATGGTATAAGAAATTAATTTATTATGATATTCATATATTCAGATTTTCCACTGCAGATAAAACTTTAATTATCATATTATTATATCAGAAATACTATTTTTTAATATTTTAAGCTGAAATACTTGCATTCCTAGTAATTTATGCTTGTTCCTCGTGACCTCAATATTCTTCAGTTCAAGCCTGAGGAAGGTAGACATGCAGGTTGGGGGTTGGAAATAGGGTGTTCAAAGTGAGTATCTCCAACAAGCATTTTAATCTGCAAAGAACAATTTTTGAAAGTACAAACAATTAATTTTGAGACCACCACGCCTGGAAGATAGAGCAAAGAAGTTTTCAATAAGCCATACAGTAGACAGGTTGGCACTATTCTGACCCTAGGAAGAGATTAAATCCCCTTTTAAGATTGGAGGGAGGGGCCTCGTTGGAGAGGCACAGGGAGACAGGAATGTGGTATAGAAGCTAGCCTGCCTCCTTGCCAGCAGCCAGCACACCTGCTGCCTTGTTCCAAGTGCCCTGAATGAGGAGCGCATTGTAGAAACCCTCTGGTAGGATAGGTGTGGTGTATACTGAGACTGATACTGATGTCCTCCCTGCTTCATATATGTGTCAATATAAATATATAAATTTGGTTATGATTTTCAGTTTCTCTTGGCAGCATTTTTTTTTTTTTACGTTTTTATTCCTTTCCTTTTTTTCTTCTTTTCTCTTTCCCTTCCTCAAACTTCTTTTCTCTTAGACAACTAAGTGTCTTTGAGTAGATCTATTTTTGGTTCCATTTTATAATATTACTCCTCTTTGGAAGTACTGGGATTTTCCTGGACCAGCTATTTCAGGAAGGTCCCGTGGTAGCAGATTTTACTTCATGATCTCATTATTGTGGGTGTGTCTTTTTCAGCTTTTTGTCTCCACAGCAAACTGAAAATGGCAGAGTTGGTAAAAATGCAGTTTTCTCTCTATACTAATACACAGCTAGTTTGCTTTCTACAAAAATGACTTGTCTGGGTGCTTATATTTTACCTGCCTCTTCAGACTTGCTGAATGGGGTCTGTGGAATTCATTGCTACAGCCCTGCCCTTGGGTTCCATTGTTAAAAATAAGGAATTGGTTTGGCCCATAGGATGTAGTTTTCATGATGAAATCCTAACTTTATGAGACCTATAATCATGAGCATCCTTATCTGTCTTCACTAAATGTGTCGGTCTTTCTTCATGTATTAAATTTGGATTTATGGATATATCAGAATTTCTTTGAAGATGGTATTTTTAAATCATTGATTCTCTTTGTTGATTTTGCGTGAAATCCAGGAGGAAATGGGATATTTTATTTTTTTTCTTTTATAACTGCCATTTTAAAACTGGAACAATGAGACTAAGTTTAAACTTGTACATGGCAAAATGCCTTACGTGGGAACTTTTTTTCTTCTCAAAATGAATATAGAGATGATCAATAAGCAGTGTCCATTTGCAGCAATTTCTGCTATACTTTTGCTTACCAGTTGTATTATATAAATTTTGATTTCCTATGAAGATTAATAAATCTATGTTTAATAAAAGATGGTATGATTGGAAATGCTTAAACTGATGAGAAGCTCTGTATTATCTAAGGAAACATGTCTAACTAGTCTTCCTAGATCATACTAGTTGGTTAATCATAGGAACTTTACATATAGGGCATGATTTCTGCAGATTGTTGTCTCATATTAGCTTGTGAGTATCAAACTCATCTTAAGAATAGCATAATAGATCTACCTATTCCTTCAGGAAACTCTCCATAGAAATCCTGGCTTTTGATCTGTTTGGAACTTAATATTTTCTTTCCCTGAAGAGCACTTTTTGCTTTACTTCTTTAATTATCACAGTATTTTACTTTATCTCTTTCATTGATTTAATTCTTATTTCCTGTTTTTTTTTTTTTTAAACATCCTTATGAGGCAATTTTCTTGTTTCTCTTTAAGACAGACTGATCTTATGGTAGACCAGTCTTTGTGGGAGAGTGAGTGGGCTACCACATGGTATATGAGGCATTTCTATGGGTCTTTACATAGGGAATGGAAGTATATTCCTCTTAAAGGGATATCTGTTTTTTGTTCATCATAATCATAGTAGCAGAAATGTGAGAAAGCAGGTTCTAGAGAGAGCATAACTCCTAAGAGGGCAAGGCCGATACCCTGCTCCAGTGAAGCTGACTAACCCCGGATATGATGATGGTATCTCCCACAGGAAACCAGAGGCTTGGGTAAATGCACAGGCTGCTGGAAATCCAGCCAGTTCCTTTCCGTCTGAAGAGGTGACTGAGTGACCACATTTTCTCTTGATTTGGTGCCTCCAAGTGTCCTGATTTGCTAGTCCTTCTGTGCCATGACAGAGAATGGTATAATTATGTATTTACTCTCTACTCCTGCCCCTCTGTATTTCATTCTCTAATTCTTTCTTTAAATAATTAGGTAATTATGCTCTTCATTTAACATTAATTGAACACCTGTTCTCTTCTAGGCATAATATTGGAGTAAAAAAAGAATACACCTTCCTCAGTTCATGGTTTGTTGGGAAGAAACATCTATAAATAAGTAATTATAGACTTGATTTTTAAGTGTTCTAATGGATACATGTATGTGTGTTTCATCATAGAATAACTAGAAAACTAAAATAGTATAATCACCATGATAGCTGGTGTTTTTAGTTAATAATTTGAAGACTACCTGAAGGTAGATTATAAAAAAGAGTTATGGCAGGAACAAAGTCACCTTGTTGTTGCCTTGGAGGTGTGATTGCTTTTCCTTTTGCAAGATCAAAATGGCAGCCTACCTATTGCTCAGGTAGCCACAACTGTCTTTATATCTGAAAAGGTCCAAACAACCTAAGAATCACCTTTACAGTGTATGACTAAGAGCATGTTAACAATTGTAAAAATGTCATTATCTTGTGAACCCTAGAATGATAACCTTTCCCTCTTTTCCTCCCCTCCTTTTTTTTTTTTCTGATTTGGAAAGATTAGTAATGCAAAAAAGGTAGAAGAAAATATTGTTAAACAAAATTAAAACCTAAACTGGACACTGGAGGTATATTTACCATAAAGATTGATAGCTTTAAAACATAGAGTGCTTTATAAACCGGAAAGTAATTAGCACCTTAATTCTAATAAAATGCAAGAATAAAAATAATAAGAAACAGAATGCAAATGACTAATAACCGTGAGACATAATAGTTAATAATTTGATAATGAAAAATTTAAAATGAGATATAATTTTCACATATCTAATTGTAAATTTATTTTAACCTGGATAGGCCTGATGTAGTGAGAGAAAATATACCATATTTGAGAATTAATATTGGTACAAGACTAAAGAATTAATTTCAGTATTACTGAAATGGAGAAAAACTACCTAAATAGTTGACAGTTTTGGAATGGTTACATAAAGTAGTACAATATGCATAAAATGATGATTAGAGCTCTTTATAAG
This sequence comes from Zalophus californianus, assembly GCF_009762305.2. Lineage (NCBI taxonomy): Eukaryota > Metazoa > Chordata > Mammalia > Carnivora > Otariidae > Zalophus > Zalophus californianus. Next base: position 39,736,535 of record NC_045607.1, read on the forward strand.
TCATAAAATATTACTATTTTGTTTTGTTTTTATTTGAATGTAGTTAGTGCCCAATGTTACATTCATTGCAGGTATATAACATAGTGATCCAAAAGCTCTATCCATTTTTCTATGGCCATTACAAGTGTAGCTACCATCTATTAACCATGAAACCTATTAACAGAACCATGAAATATATTCTCTCCTCTGTATCTTCTATGCCCGTGATTTACTCCTTCCATAACTAGAAGCCTGTATCTCCCACTCCGCTTCACCCATTTTGCATAGAGTATTTCTATTAATATCATATAGAAACTTTATTAGAAATAAAGCTGCCACAACTCTGGCAAATATAGAAAAATCTAAGCAAGAAAAGGCTACAAAAGTATATACCAGTAACTATATAAATGTTAAAAATTCTTTCTTAAAAAGAAATATAAAAAGTCCACCGTGGATTTTGGTGGCTAGCAGGTGTTTGGGTGATGTCTTTCGTACATTTAAAGTTTGTATTTTTTTGTGAAAAAGAATTTTAAAATAAAAATAAGATCAATGTATATATGTTTAGAGCTTATCTTCTGAGTTTGGCAGTAGCCCGTTTATAGGAAATGAGGATTTCAATTAAGTAATATAGGACACTTCAGTGACTGCCGGTGTGATGCGGTGTTGTGATGAAAATGGCAGGAAGTGAAATGTAGAAAGAGCATATGCTGTCAGTAGGGACAGTAGGGGCTTCTGGGCCAAACTTTGCCTGGTAGCTTCAGGCTTTCCACTATATACTAAGAAAACAAGTCATCCCTTGCCTGATGGTGAAAAGATCAGTTTTGAAATTAAGTTAGTCAAGTTCTTGATTTCAGTATCTGATACTGTTTCTGTGACTTTGTTAACGCAGTTGTTTTGTTATGTTCTCACTGAAGCCCTGGGTAACATGAAGTCCTTCCCTGATTTGAACTTTTCCCATTTTTCAACAAGGGTTCTTTTCCTTTCTGATTTCTACTAATAGATTTTTTTCCCCCACTACTTCCATCAACCCTTTTTCAATTTTACTCTCCTTCTCTCTCTTTTTTATAGTAAGCTATTTTAAAGGTCATTAGAACTTTGAAAGGTGAACTAAAAATCAACTAAAGATTTATCTGCAGTATGATACCTGGAAAAATAAGGACCTACTTACAGGATACTGATGATATTGTTGTTCACAACATGTGCTAAATTTCTTAGGTGGTTGTTTTAAGGTGAAGGTTGAATAATTTATATTCACAGAAACTTAATTGAAAAGACAGCCATGTCCATTAACTTCCTATGTCCCACCAGCATGCCCACACTTTTCAGTTTTGTGAAATTTTTCGGAGAGTTTTCACTGTCCTTTTATCATTAAAACATATCTGGCTTACAGGTATCAGTTATAGCTTTATTAAAAGAGCAGCAGAACATTTCTTTTGGTTGTACAGCTTATTTTTCCAAATGAAATTGATGTTTTAAGAGAGAGATGTCCTTGAAAAAATAAAGTATTACATTTTTACCACATGGCCAAAATTCATCATTTTGATGAAATCATTTGTTCCTGTATCATAGAAAGAGACAAAAACCCCAAAGCCTCTAACCAGCTTTCTTTGCTCTCAAAAACCAAATCAAATTCCTGTGCTGCCAAAGCTCCAGTAAATACCCTTGCAATGGAGCGTGTCCTGAGTTCATTACTCTCCGGTTCTTGCCATGCCAGAGTGTAAAGAATGCTTTCCCATTTACATTTTCTTCTAGGGCTTGAGGGAAAAGGGTGCAAACATCACAACAATCACAGCAAAAAAAGATGATTTTAATATCTTGGCGACTTCTCCCTGAAACATTGTTGAAATACCTCTTGCAATGGTTCTCTGAGTAGCATTTCCCAGCTTGGGTCATGTGCGCCTCATCTTAGGGGAATGGGAGCCTCAAAAAGAAAACCGAAATAGCTCCCAGCCAGGGAGCTATAAGCATCTGCTTGAGAAGCTAAAAGAATGATAGATTTGGGCTTTGTTTCTGACCTTGCTTTCACAGTGTCTCTATATTTACATAGCTGAAGTGAGCTCAGGGAGAGGATGTGCTGTCAAAGAGCATTTCTTTTATCCAGTATGTCAACCGTGGAAAGAAAGAAAAGACAACTTTCATCTAATAGTTAGTCAGGACCCAGAGCAGAAGGTGCATTCTCTGTTTGCTTTCCTTTTGCTTCCTGTGACTTGTGAGACACGGGGTGAATCAGCAGTAGTTTGTACATTTATCAGAGATTCTGTAAACCATTAATCATTGGTTTTGGTGTGATTTAAGGCGTTTAGAATAAGTTGTTGAATACAAGTTATAGGGATTAATCACATCATTGCAAAAACATTTATTCAGAACATTTGTTTTTAAGTGGGGTATTTCCTGATTTGCTCTGGGCAGAGATAGTCTAGTATGTAGTTTATTTTCCTCCATAATGATGAATCATCTCCTTTTCTAACTTAGGTGGCAACACATCCTTTAGAAAGGGAACGTTTGGCTACTTCCTGAGTGCAAAAATGGAAGGGAAAATAAAAGTGATTGTTTGTATTAAAGTCAAAGGTAGGCTAGTGTAAAGTATTAGATCTGGAAGGTACTAAAAGGCAAATTCATCCAACTCCTCATTATGAAGATGAATAAACAGAGGCATAGGATATGTAAGTGTTTTGCTCAAGGGCATTGAGACAGTTGGGCTGGGCTGACATTGTGTTCTCCACAATACCAAGAATCGTACATTTATAGATTCTAGGCTTCTGGTTGCCTCCTTTTATTATCTAATAACAGCCTTCATTGCCATTAAGTTTATACTGGAAAATCCACAAATAGTATCTCCTGCATTGTACTTTCTCTGGGCCAATTTCATTTTCATCTTTGATTCAGTGTTTAGTTTGTACTGTAGAAGAACATTAGAAGAACCCATTAGAGAGCAAGGCCATTTCTTTGGATAAGCTGTAGTAATAATGGCTAAAGGAGACTGTGGGCTGAGATAAAAGATTTCTTTATGAGCATGGATACCTTTATTACTTACAATGTATTCTACTATTTACTTGGAATAATTTGAATAAATGTAAGTAGTAACACACATCTGAAACATGTTTCTTTGGTTCCTAAATCTCATACTTATACAAATATGTGTACAACTAGATATTAAAACAGTATTGGGGTATAATGCTGTATTTTTACTCTTATATACTTAGTTTTGAAATGTGCTTTAAAAAACTAAAATAGCATTCTGGTTTCAGTGTAGGCATTAGAATGTGAAAAATGGAAAGAACATAGATTATCATTCAATAGTTAACTGAGTACCTGATTATTTCTTAAATACTGCATTAGTGTGTAATTACTACTTAGTTTTATATTAAAGTCCACATTACAAAGATTTGAACACTGGCACAATAACCTTGTTTTTCACCCAAATAAGTTGTTTCCTTACTGTCTGTTGGTGACTGAAATGTTGGGTGTATGAGGAACTCCATGCTTGATATGGTGAAATAACATCTGTATCTTTGATTTCCAAATTTAATCAAATTAATAGGATGTCATCATTTAATGATATGTTATACATGTTATTCCATTTCCTCACAGTCCTGTGCCTATAAAATTTTAGGATTTGTGGGAGTGTTACAATACCCCTTTTAACATTTGTCCCTGGATTCTTCTTATTTACAAATTAGTCCCTGTTCTGTCTACAAACTATAAGTCCGTGCTTCTCAATGTGAGCTCATGTGTTCTTAGTCTGCTAAAGGCCGGTGTGTAGGGGAGGACGTACACAAGCAATATCTGGTCTTGCAAAGAGCCTGTAGGTCAAAGTACGCTTAGCATTGGTAAACCTGCTGTGACTAGCTAAAGAGTCTGCGAGTATCATAAAATATGTTAGTAGAAATTATTTCTACTTGCTGTGATAATAAAAGCTATGTGTAGGTAATGGCACAAGTTCTGCTAAGCAAACACAGATGTTTTTCATTTAAATAAATAGGAAAATAAATTACTTATTGCTTAATCAGTGCTAATGATTAGTGGCATAATCTTTCATGATATGGAACTCAGTGAAGAGATATTAAAGGATGGCTGTTGGTGAATCAGTTAGGAATAACTGCTTTAAACCTTTTTTTTCTTTTCTAATATTTGATCCAAAGAGGTCCCATATCTGTCACAGAACTGTCAAATCAGAAAATGGGTAAATTGCATAATCAGGGTCCATTTTATACTTGGCTCTGAAAGGCCACACAAAATAATATGCCTCAGTTACAACTATTATTTGTGTATGTAAAATCTCAAAGCAGAATCTAGTGTATAATTGAGGGTTTTACATGCAAAAGAGTCAATCATTATTAGTTAATATATATTCTTTTGCAACCAGAGTGCTATATGAATTTTAGTTTCAAATTTGATCACTGACTTATTTCTTCTAATCATATACATGTGCCTTTTCTCCACAGCTAGTTCAGAATTTACTTAAACATGTTTAAAAAATGAATTTCTTAATCCAAGATTCATATAGGAGTCACTTCCTATATGTTGATTGATTTACTCATTGACTAAATACAAGAGGTGAACTCAGTGCCAAGTAAAAAAGGCAGAGTACGTTTGTTAAGGTGCTCACAGTCTAAAAAATTGAGTGACCAAGGATTATGATTGAACTAATTATGTGATAAATAACACATCGTAACTAATAAATAATAAGTAACTAATAAATAAGTTGAGGCCCAGTTATGCGTAGTTCTGAGCCTAATATCAGGTGCTGACAAGGCAGCAATGCTCAAAGTCCTGAATATTTCATTTTCAAACATGTATAATACTCTTTCAGCATCTTTTTTGTTATAATATTTAAGTATTACCCATATGTAATAATCCTTACATTTTCATCCCAGTTAATTTGAAGTTTTTTTTATAAAAAGTTCTAAATTATGATGTACTGTTACCAAAAACAGTAAATGACTTCAATTAAGTATTTCAAGTTATCATCTGATAACATTTTGAGAGTAATTTTCTAGGCTCTGTGTAGAGCATTAAAGACTGTTTGCTTTTCTTAGAAATAGTATTACTTGAATTTTGCCAGAGATAGAAGTGAACCAAAGATCTCAGGTTAAATAACATTTTCCATATTCTCTATCTCCCTTCCAAAAGCCTAAGCTAAAAGCAGGGTTCAGGAAAGTAATGTCTTGAAATGCTGCCAAACATTAAAGGATGATCTCACATGTGCTGGCTAATGAAGTCTGAAATAGATGTTTTTCTTTTCTTCTTGAATGAGGCGTACCATTTTCTCTGATGAAGGCTACTGAGTTCTTTTAGAAGAATTTTGTTCTACATGTAATATTCATTGACATCAAGTTAAATGTCCACATTGATAGTATGGGCCAGATAGCTTTTTCTTTTTTTTTTCCCCAGCACGGTATTGTTAACTATAGTCACCATACTGTACATTAGTTACAAATACAACTGTGTAACTTATTGTACAAATAAGAAATATTTTGTACAAAATGACATAAATGACTAAGTCTATTTTCTTTCTAATATATGATATTTTTGATCCTTGGAAAACTTCCCAGTAAAATAAATCCCATGACCTGTGATTCTTAAGTGATTCAGTTATGATTGGGAAACTTGATTGGAAGAAAATGAAATAATATTTTCCAAATAATCATCTTTATCTTCCTTAAACACTGTCTTATCCAATAATTGCTAAGTAGTAATAGTTACTAGCTCGTGAGCACCTCATAACGATCCTGAATGCAGTTATTATTATCTTCATTTTATAGCTGAGAACACCAAGACTTGGGGATGTTAAGTGATCTATGTGGGGTAACTTTGTGTTCTCTGCTTTGGAGAGAACACACATTGTTTTTAATTAAAAATATATTGTTTCACTTCAAAAGATTCCGAGATCTCGAGACATTTGAATAACTTCTACCACTTCATATTTTACCAGTCTTTCTTTGGGGCTCATCTATTTGTCCAGCTATGATACAGGGTGACCAGCTGATCTTATACCCATCTCACATAAATTGCTTATACCTGTTGTATGGAATTATCTCTGCTAGTTATGCCCTCATCCTTATTTTTCCTGAACCTACCACTTCCTTTTCCTTCCTGGCTACACTCAGAAAGCCTACCTTGATTGGTGCTCCCGATTTTTCACATCCTCTTCTTTTATGTTTCTCTGTTTTCCTTTTGCAGGTGAGTCGACTTCATGATGTTCTGCTTTTGTTGATGTACTCATTGACTGGACCTACTTTGTTGAAACCTCTCTGTGAAGAAAATATGAAATTACACAATTCTAAACTGAACCCATGTTCAGAACTCAGTGAAAACAGTGTAATTACTGTAAGGTGGTACCTGGGAATTCCTTAGTGTGATACAAGTAGGAAAAAAGCTTACTAGTAATGAGTATTAATTGAGCTGTTCAGAAAGGTTTACTAGAGAGAAAGATAAACATTATTATTTATACCTGTAGAGAACTATGAAAATGGCCTAAATAATAAATTATGCATTCAGACTCTTTTTCCTTTTGTAAAACTGTTATATTTTATTGTGTCAGATTCATAGTTGAAATAGAATTTAATGAATGGTTATGTTTATTAAGGACTGACAGTTTTCTATTTGGTCAAAATAATATCTTGCCTCTGTCTACTGCTTCATAATGTGTAGTGCAATTGCAGTGCCTTGCCACATTTGATGCTCATAGCATCCCTGAGAGGAAAGCAAGGAAGAAAATTCTATAGGGTATACTTTATAAATCTTCTGAACCTGCCCCCATCAGTGTAATCATCTTTTCCACACCTGTCTCACCCTCCCTTTTTGTGTCTTTGAGAGTTTGGTAAATTATAATTACAAATTTTAGATAAATGGTTGCCATCTGCTTTAATGGAAATGTTATTTTAGTTCATACATAAAATGAAAAAAATAGAAAATTTAAAGTTTTTCAGCTTGTTATGGAGAGCCTATATTATACTTGATTCAGTCTCCATCATGCTGGTCAATACAAAAAGTCCTAAAATTTTGTGTATACAGCTCTAACAGGAGCATTTTATTAAATTTAACAGCTAACCTGTTTGAACATATCTCAGAAATCATAACAAAAGAACATTGCAATCCTATGGCAGATGATGTATGGTTTTAGTTTCATTAATGGAGAAATTTGGGACAAGCAAAGGGATAGAGTACCATTCTGTGGGAATTGCTGGGGGAACAGTAGTAAGCAGCATATTGCTTTGCTGCAGATAATATTTGAGTGGTTGAGATTTCACTGCCCTAAAGCAGGTTATATTACAGTCCATTTATTTGTCAGGGTAGGATTTTATTAGCAACCAGTTCCAGGCCTTGCATGAGAATGAATCTTCTCACAGCCTGAGCATAAAAGACTAATGGAGTTCAAAATCAACACCGCATTGGAAAGCTTTAGCCCAGGATCAGTGAGGTGAGGAGGTTGAAGTTAATGTTCCATCCTGTTCTGCTCAGATGAAGCTGATAACAAATACTACATGTGTGTATGTGTTTTCATCTTGATCTGTTGGTGTTGAGCATTAGCTCTAGATCTATTTTAGCTTATCCACATGTTTGTGCTGATGGAAAATCAAAGTTGTAGCTCAGACATGAAAGGAAAATTGTGACTTTAGCCATTTTAGAAAAGGCAAAAAATGATGGGGTTAGGCATTTGTTATAAAACACTGGAATTGCACAAAGGCTTGTGAAAGCACTTAGAGCTAATTCAGCCTCTCAAGGCCACTGGAGGGTCAGTTGGCAAAACAAAAAAAAGACTTTATGTAAAATTTGATCAAATTATTCATTGGTAGCATTCTCCATCTGTATACTAATGTTTTAATGATATCTTGTTTTATAAGAGTAGTAAAAATTGCTAAAACTGCTTTAAAAATTATTCTAGGTTAGAAACAGTCTACTTATTTTATAAAACCATCTAAAGGGTGTCTACAGAAGAGGGGGATAAACATCCTCTTTAACTCACAAAGAATGTTTAAGGATGTTTAAACAGTTGTCTGTGCAAATTTCTTGTATAAAATCCAGGGATCCAATGGTGAACAACAGGAATCCCATTCAGATAAATCGTAACACACCTGACATTTTGAGTTTTATATTTTATCTCAGGGGTAGAGTGCTGGAAGGTAGTGTCTAGAGAGAGGTGAAGGAGAATACAAGCATCATGGTGAGAAATGGTACTGGCAGGGTTGATAAATTAGCAGTAGCTCTGAGAGTGGTGAGTGAGCTGTGGTCACTGGTACTGTATAACATTACATTTGAGTACATCCTAATATGGCATCACACCAACTATCACCTCTTTTTAAATACTTGCTTATTACAAGGAGGAGGGGACTATGAGTTAAAAAAAGGGGGGACTATTGCCAAGGACCTCAGTACCTTGGCTGTAGCACTCTGCTTGCCCCAAGTTATAATCTAGAAAAGAGAGGTATTTGTCTGCAGGAGAAAAAAGTGAGTTACAATGAGTTACAAAGCATCAGAAGGTTCAAGAAGAATAAAGCACCAACCAGGAAAACAGGAGAGTTACAGGAAAACAATGGCAATCTCACCTCACTGGTGGTTGAGTTGAGCATTGTTGACATTTTCAAAACTCAGGAGACATGAAGGTAAGCAACAAAGAGAACAAACACAAATGATCACAGAACAATGATGGTCCTTATGATTAACTGGTTTGTGAGACAAATCATCACCCCATCTTGAAGGCTGCTAGAGAATTACCTAAGTGCGGAAAAAGTAATGTCTACCTCATTTCAGTTTGGAATTACTACTGCGTAGGATGCGTGTCCAGCCTACTAAAGTGATCTTTCAGACCTCAGACCAGTGGGTCCTTGAACCTTACAGACGGTGCTTCAGGCTTTGCAGCCGGCTGATTTTTTGGTAGTTCATTACAATAACAAAAGTCTCCCAGATGCCTGCCCTCTTCTTGAAAGAACATAACCTGACAGATTGAGAAGCCTACCGATAAGGGATCTTTCCACACACAGAATAATTTACTTTTAGTGTACAACCTGGAAAATCTTATTTATTTATTTATTCATTCATTCATTCATTCATTTTTATTATGTTATTCACCATACAGTACATCTTTATTTATTTATTTATTTATGTTCAATTGGCCAAAATATAGTACATCATTAGTTTTTGATGTAATGTTCAATGATTCATTAGTTGTGAATAACACCCAGGGCTCATCACCACATGTGCCCTCCTTAATACGCATCACCCAGTTACTCAATCCCCCACCCTGCTCCCTTCTGTATCCCTAAGGTTGGATCCCGGAGTCCAGAGTCTCTCATGGTTTGTCTCCCTCTCTGATTTCTTCCCATTCAGTTTTCCCTCGTTTCCCCTGTGGTCCTCCACACTATTCCTTATGTTTCACATAGGAGTGAAATCATATGATAATTGTCTTTCTCTGCTTGACTTATTTCACTTAGCATAATCCCCTCCAGTTCCATCCATGTCAATGTAAATGGTAGGTATTCATCCTTTCTGATGGCTGAGTAATATTCCATTAAATATATGAACTACCTGTGCTTTATCTATTCATCTGAAGAAGGACATCTTGGCTCCTTCCACTGTTTGGCTATTGTGGAGATTGCTGCTATGAACATTGGGGTGAAGGTGCCCATTCTTTTCACTACATCTCTATATTTGGGATAAATAACCAGTAGTGCAATTGCTGGGTCATACAGTAGCTCTACTTTTAACTTCTTGAGGTTACCTCCATACTGTTTTCAGGAGTTCTTGTACAGCTTGCATTCCCACCAACAGTGTAAGAAGGTTCCTCTTTCTCCATCCTCTCCGACACTTGCTGTTTCCTGTCCTGATAATTTTAGGCATTCTGACTGGTATAAGGTTGTGTCTCATTGTGGTTCTGATTTGTATTTCCCTGATGGCAAGAGATGCATTTTTTCATTTGTCTGTTGGCCATTTCTATGTCTTCTTTGGGGAAGTGTCTGTTCATGTCTTCTGCCCATTTCCTGACTGGATTATTTGTTTTTTTCGATACTGAGTTTGATAAGTTTTTTATAGATCTTGGATACCAGCCCTTTATCTGTTATGTCATTTTTTTATTATTGTGTTATGTTAATCACCATACATTATTACATCATTAGTTTTTGATGTAGTGCTCCATGATTCATTGTTTGCGTATAACACCCAGTGCCCCATGCAGAATGTGCCCTCTTTAATACCCATCACCAGGCTAATCCATCCCCCACAGCCCTCCCCTCTAGAACCCCCACTTTGTTTCTCAGAGTCCATCATCTCTCATGGTTCGTCTCCCCCTTCGTTTTCTCCCCCTTCATTTTCCCCCTCCTATCTTCTTCTTCTTCTTCTTCTTCTTTTTTTTAAAGATTTTATTTATTTGACAGAGAGAGAGATAGCGAGAGCAGGAACACAAGCAGGGGGAGTGGGAGAGGGAGAAGCAGGCTTCCCGCGGAGCGGGGAGCCCGATGTGGGACTCGATCCCAGGACCCTGGGATCATGACCTGAGCAGAAGGCAGATGCTTAACGACTGAGCCACCCAGGCGCCCTCCTATCTTCTTCTTCTTCTTTTTTTAACATATATTGTATTACTTGTTTCAGAGGTACAGATGTGTGATTCAACAGTCTTGCACAATTCACAGCACTCACCATAACACATATCCTCCCCAATGTCTATCACCCAGCCACCCAATCCCTCCCACCCCCCACCACTCCAGCAACCCTCAGTTTGTTTCCTGAGGTTAAGAATTACTCATATCAGTGAGGTCATATGATACGTCTTTCTCTGATTGACTTATTTCGCTCAGCATAATACCTTCCATTTCCAACCATGTCGTTGCAAATGACAAGATTTCATTCCTTTTGATGGCTGCATAATATTCCATTGTATTTATATACCACATCTTCTTTATCCATTCATCTGTCGATGGACATCTTGGCTCTTTCCACAGTTTGGCTAGTGTGGACATTGCTGCTATAAACATCGGGGTGCACATACCCCTTCAGATCCCTACATTTGTATCTTTGGGGTAAATACCCAGTAGTGCAATGGCTGGGTCACAGGGTAGCTCTATTTTCAACTTTTTGAGGAACCTCCATACTGTTTTCCAGAGTGGCTGCACCAGCTTGCATTCCCACCAACAGTGTAGGAGGATGCCCCTTTCTCCGCATCCCCGCCAACATCTGTCGTTTCCTGACTTGTTAATTTTAGCCATTCTGACTGGTGTGAGGTGATATCTCATTGAGGTTTTGATTTGGATTTCCCTGATGCTGAGCAATGCTGAGCACTTTTTCATGTGCCTGTTGGCCATTTGGATGTCTTTTTTGGAAAAATGTCTGTTCATGTCTTCTGCCCATTTCTTGATTGGATCATTTGTTCTTTGGGTGTTGAGTTTAAGAAGTTCTTTATAGATTTCCAATACTAGCCCTTTATCTGATATGTCATTTGCAAATATCTTCTCCCATTCTGTCGGTTGTCTTTTGGTTTTGTGGACTGTTTCTTTTGCTGTGCAAAAGCTTTTTATCTTGATGAAGTCCCAACAGTTCATTTTTGCCCTTGCTTCCCTTGCCTTTGACGATGTTTCTAGGAAGAAGTTGCTGTGACTGATGTAGTGTTCCATGATTCATTGTTTGCATATAACACCCAGTGCTCCATGCAGAACATGCCCTCCTTAATACTCATCACCAGGCTAACCCATCCCCCCACCCCGCTCCCCTCTAAAACCCTCAGTTTGTTTCCTGGAGCCATAGTCTCTCATGGTTTGTCTTCCCCTCTTATTTCCCCCCCTTCATTTTTCCCTTCCTTCTCCTAATGTCCTCCATGCTATTCTTTATAGTCCACAAATAAGTGAAACCATATGACAATTGACTTTCTCTGCTTGACTCATTTCACTTAGCGTAATCTTCTCCAGTTCCATGTTGATACAAAAGTTGGGTATTCATCCTTTCTGATGGCTGAGTAATATTTCATTCTTTATATGGACCAATAGCCAAACTGTGGAAAGAGCCGAGATGCCCTTCAACAGACGAATGCATATTTTTTACCATAATGCCCAAACTCCTCAATTTCAGCTCTCTGTCTGGATGTTTCTTTTATCCCTTTGCTTTAATAAAAGCCAGGTTTTACCTGAGGAATTGATTATCATCATGCCCTCTCTAAAAGAAGTAGCTATGTATTCATAGCCCTTAAACCTCAGGGTCAGAATATGGAACTGGTGTCCATCACCTTACCATATTGTATTTTCCCAGTCATTATTTTCTGACTATCTTTTAAAATGCTTAGTGTTTGCTTTATTGAATATCCTCTGTCCTTCGTTATCTTACCATTTGTCAACCACCCTGCCATTCATCTTGATTCAGCCAAGATTTTGGTACCTGGCTTACTATATTTTACTTTACTAAACCTGGCATCATGCTGGATGATTTTATACCCAAGTAAACTAGCCATTCTTGACTTCTTGATCTCCAAACACTTTTTGATCCTGTCTTAGCTCCCCACTTACCTGCCCACATTCTGTACATTGTAATTAAACATTTCTAATTCATCTCCAAAAATCTCTTTGTCAAGCTTTACATCCTGCTATTATAATTTTTTATTTTTCCGGTTTGCTTCTCCAGTTACTCCCACCTTTGGAAGCTGTCTTTTACAGCTTCATTGAGACTTTCAGTCTAACATCCTTTGAGCTGTTCAAAATATGTCACTCAAATCTTTATGTTATCTCCCATCTTACCCATCTTACTTATACTCTTACTATGCCCTTTTCCATTTCAAGATTTTATTTTTATTTATTTGACACAGAGAGAGAGAGTGAGAGAGAGCACAAGCAGGGGGATTGGCAGGCAGAGGGAGAGGGAGAAGCAGGCTTTTTGCTGAGCAAGGAGCCTAATGTGGGGCTTGATCCCAGGACCCTGGGATCATGGCCTGAGCCGAAGGCAGCCGCTTAACCAACTGAGCCACCCAGGTGCCCAACTTTTCCATTTCAGAAAATGTCACAGCATGTTGTTAAGAGCATGGACTCCATAGCCACAAAATCTGGGCTCAAATCCCATCCCTGTCTAGATGGATGTGCTTGGATTTCTTTTCCTTAGTGTTTTCAGTAATGGTACCTCTTTTATAGGATTGTTGTGAGGATGAAATAACTCATATCTGTAAAATACTTAAATCTTGATTGGTAGAAATTAGCATTAAAACACATGTAATTTATATATGAGCTTTTATTATCATAAATTACACAGTTTGTCAAATTGGTATTTAAGTACAAATACTTTTTTGCATATATTATAAATGATATTCTAAGTAATTTTAATTTTTATATTTATTTAAAATTAGACATTTTTGACAAAACTGTAGGCTCCCTTGTTCATTCATTTTTACCCACACCCTCTGGCAAATCTCAAAACATGGATCAAACTAAAGGATTCATTCTAACCGTACCACTTTCTAAGTATCTGACTCCTGATGGGAAAGAGTTATGTATTTGGTACTATTACAACTTTATGGTCACAAAATGCAAGGCCTTATTATTCTCTGGCCATTGTATTTATTTCTCTCTTTTTCAACACACTCTCGCCCTCCCTACTACAACTAGTTATTCTTCACTCTCCCTAAATTCCTAAAATGCCTAAAATTTCTCCCCACATCTTAGTCAGGTGATATCATCTTCTACAAAGAAAATACTTAAAAGGCAATGAAATTGGCCACTAATATTGAGTTCTGTGAATGTCCCTCCAGTAAACAAACCAGACTACCTCTAATTGACCTTTCCTCATTCTTACTTTTTGCAGTAGAAGTGCCTTACTATTTAAAATTAATCCTGCCACCTATGTTTTGATCCATTCCTCTTACCACCTTCGGAAAGTATACAATTTTTTTTTTCTGTTTCTGTGTTTATTAACCATTACTTCTTGATTGGATCTTACACAATGCTTGTAAATGTTTTTGCATTTCTTTTTGCATAAGGAAACAACAAACAAGCACTGACCCCAAACTCCCAGACACTAATCTCTATCTCTTTCTTATCTTCTCTCAAGAAAACTTCTGAAAAGAATTGCATTTACTTCTTATTTCATAATTTCTCATTTATTGCTCAGTTAAATTCAGTTTGGTTTCTGACAAATTATGATCTCAATAAGGTCATCAGTATAAATTTTTTAAATTTTTATTCTTTCTTGACTCATGGGCAGCATTCATTGATACCCTCCTCCTTTTCAGGATGATGTATTTACTTAATTTTAGTAACACTATATCCCCCTGGCATCCTCACACTTCTCTTTCATGTCTTACAGACTCATTCTTATCTTTTCATCTCTTACAAGTTGGAGTTCTTTAAGATTTGGTCCTAGGTTCTCTTCTCAATACATAATCTCTTTCACCAAAATCACCTCTCCTTTTTTCTTTAATTAATACTTAAAATTCAAATGACTCACTGTTTCATTTCTTTTTTTAAATTTTATTTTATTTTATTGTGTTATGTTAATCACCATACATTACATCATTAGTTTTTGAGGTAGTGTTCCATGATTCATTGTTTGCATAAAACACCCAGTACTTCATGCAATATGTGCCCTCCTTAATACCCATCACTGTTTCATATCTTTAGCCTGTATCTCTCTGAGATCTAGACCCTTATAGCCATTTGAAATGTATTCTCTGGTGTCACTTAAACAATAGGCAAAAAGAAGCGTGATCCCTCATTCACTCTACACTGAGATTTCTTTCTGGATCCCTTTTCTAAATAAATAGCAAGGCCATCTATCTAGTTGTGCAAGTCAAAATCTAAGTATCTATTTGGATGTCTTCTTTCCACGCATTTCCCATGTTGAGTTCATCTCTCAATTCTCTAAGTAATTCTATGATAAATCTTGATTCCATTTCCTTTTCTACATTTTATTTACTATTCCATTTTCCAGTGCCCAATCATCTCTCACCTGCGTTTTTCATATAACCTCTTAACGAGTTTTTCCACAAGTTTTAGCCCTCTTCGCTGTGTTCTCTTTATATAGTCACAGTGATCCCTTATCTTTTCAAAAAGCAATTTTTTTTACCATTCTTAAAATTTTATTTTCTCTTTTTATAAAATTTTTTATTGTTATGTTAATCACCAACATCATTAGTTTTTGATGTAGTGTTCCGTGATTCATTGTTTGTGCATAACACCCAGTGCTCCACGCTGAACGTGCCCTCTTTAGTACCCATCACCAGGCTAACCCATCCCCCCAACCCCTTCCCTTCTAGAAATCTCAGTTTGTTTTTCGAAGTCCATTGTCTCTCATGCTTCGTCTCCCCCTCTGACTTACTCCCCTTCATTCTTTCCCTCCTGCTATCTTCTTCTTTTTTTTTTCTTAACATATATTGCATTATTTGTTTCAGAAGTACTGATCTGTGATTCAACAGTCTTGAGGAACCTCCATACTGTTTTCCAGAATAGTTGCACCAGCTTGCATTCCCACCAACATTGTAGGAGGGTTCCACTTTCTCCACATCCCCGCCAACATCTGTCATTTCCTGACTTGTTAATTCTAGCCATTCTGACTGGTGTGAGGTGGTATCTCATTGAAGTTTTGATTTGGATTTCCCTGATGCCGAGCGATGTGGAGCACTTTTTCATATGTCTGTTGGCCATTTGGATGTCTTCTTTGGAAAAATGTCTGTTCATGTCTTCTGCCCATTTCTTGATTGGATTATTTGTTCTTTGGGTGTTGAGTTTGATAAGTTCTTCATAGATTTTGGATACTAGCCCTTTATCTGATATGTCAGTTGCAAATATTTTCTCCCATTCTGTCGGTTGTCTTTTGGTTTTGTGGACTGTTTGTTTTGCTGTGCAAAAGCTCTTTATCTTGATGAAATCCCAATAGTTCATTTTGGCCCTTTCTTTCCTTGCCTTTGGTGATGTTTCTAGGAAGAAGTTGCTGCGGCTGAGGTTGAAGAGGTTGCTGCCTGTGTTCTCCTTTGGGATTTTGATGGACTCCTGTCTCATGTTTAGGTCTGTCAACCATTTGGAGTCTATTTTTGTGTGTGGTGTAAGGAAATGGTCCAGTTTCATTCTTCTGCATGTGGCTGTCCAATTTTCCCAACACCATTTGTTGAAGAGACTGTCTTTTTTCCATTGGATATTCTTTCCTGCTTTGTCAAAGATGAGTTGACCATAGAGTTGAGGGTCCATTTCTGGGCTCTCGATTCTGTTCCATTGATCTATGTGTCTGTTTTTGTGCCAGTACCATACTGTCTTGATGATGACAGCTTTGTAATAGAGGTGGAAGTCCAGAATTGTGATGCTGCCAGCTTTGCTTTGCTTTTTCAATATTCCTCTGGCTATTCGGGGTCTCTTCTGGTTCCATGCAATTTTTAGGATTATTTGTTCCATTTCTTTGAAAAAAGAGGATGGTATATAGATGGGGATTGCATTGAATGTGTAGATTGCTCTAGGTAGCATTGACATCTTCACAATGTTTGTTCTCCCAATCCATGAGCATAGAACGTTTTTCCATTTCTTTGTGTCTTCTTCAATTTCTTTCCTGAGTATTTTATAGTTTTCTGAGTACAGATCCTTTGCCTCTTTGGTTAAATTTCTTCCTAGGTATCTTATGGTTTTGGGTGCCATTGTAAATGGGATCGACTCCTTGATTTGTCTCTCTTCTGTCTTGTTGGTGTATAGGAATGCCACTGATTTCTGTGCCTTGATTTTATAGCCTGCTACTTGACTGAATTCCTGTATGAGTTCTAGCAGTTTTGGGGTGGAGTCTTTTGGGTTTTCCACATACAGTATCATATCATCTGCAAAGAGTGAGAGTTTGACTTCCTTGTTGCTGATTTGGATGCCTTTGATTTCTTTTTGTTGTCTGATTGCTGTGGCTAGGACTTCTAATACTATGTTGAATAGCAGTCGTGAGAGTGGACATCCCTGCCGCGTTCCAGACCTTAGCGGAAAAGTTCTCAGCTTTTCCCCATTGAGAATGATATTGGCTGTGGGTTTTTCCTAGATGGCTTTTATGATATTGAGGTATGTACCCTCCATCCCTATATTCTGAAGAGTTTTGATCAAGAAAGTTTGCTGTACTTTGTCAAATGCTTTTTCTGCATCTATTGAGAGGATCATATGATTCTTGTTCTTTCTTTTGTTAATGTATTGTGTCACGTTGATTGATTTGCAGATGTTGAACCATCCTTGCAGCCCACGGATAAATCCCACTTGGTCGTGGTGGATAATCCTTTTAATGTACTGTTGGATCCTATTGGCTAGTATTTTGGTGAGAATTTTTGCATCCATGTTCATCAAGGATATTGGTCTCTAGTTCTCCTTTTTGATGGGGTCTTTGTCTGGTTTTGGGATCAAGGTAATGGTGGCCTCATAAAATGAATTTGGAACTTTTCCTTCCATTTCTATTTTTTGGAACAGTTTCAGGAGAATAGGTATTAATTCTTCTTTAAATGTTTGATAGAATTCCCCTGGGAAGCCATCTGGCCTTGGGCTTTTGTTGGGAGATTTTTGATGACTGCTTCAATTTCCCTAGTGGTTATAGGTCTGTTCAGGTTTTCTATTTCTTCCTGGTTCAATTTTGGTAGTTGATACATCTCTAGGAATGCCCCCATTTCTTCCAGGTTATTTAATTTGCTGGCATAGAGTTGCTCATAATATGTTCTTATAATTGTTTGTATTTCTTTGGTGTTGGTTGTGATCTCTCCTCTTTCATTCATGATTTTGTTGATTTGGGTCATTTCTCTTTTCTTTTTGAGAAGTCTGGCCAGTGGTTTATCCATCTTGTTCATTCTCTCAAAGAACTGGCTCCTAGTTTTGTTGATCTGTTCTACTGTTCTTTTAGTTTCTATTTCATTGATTTCTGCTCTGATCTTTATTATTTCTCTTCTCCTGCTGGGTTTAGGCTTTATTTGCTGTTCTTTCTCCAGCTCCTTTAGGTTTAGGGTAGGTTGTGTATTTGAGACCTTTCTTGTTTCTCGAGAAAGGCTTGTGTTGGTATATACTTTCCTCTCAGGACTTTGCTGTATCCCAAAGACTTTGAACAGTTGTGTTTTCATTTTCATTGGTTTCCATGAATTTTTTAAATTCTTCTTTAATTTCCTGTTGACCCATTCATTCTTTAGTAGGATGCTCTTTAGCCTTCATGTATTTGAGTTCTTTCTGACTTTCCTCTTGTGATTGAGTTCTAGTTTCAAAGCATTGTGGTCTGAAAATATACAGGGAATAATCCCAATCTTTTGGTATCGGTTGAGACCTGATTTGTGACCTAGGATGTGATCAATTCTGGAGAATGTTCCATGGGCACTAGAGAAGAATGTATATTCCGTTGCTTTGGGATGGAATGTTCTGAATATGTCTATGAAGTCCATTTGCTCCAGTGTTTCATTTAAAGTCTTTATTTCCTTGTTGATCTTTTGCTTAGATGATCTGTCCATTTCAGTTGGGGGGGTGTTAGAGTCCCCCACTATTATTGCATTGTTGTCAATGTGTTTCTTCACTTTTGTTATTAATTGCCTTATAAAAGTGGCTGCTCTCATGTTAGGGGCATAGATATTTACAATTGTTAGATCTTCTTGTTGGATAGACCCTTTAAGTAGGATATAGTGTCCTTCCTCATCTCTTATTACAGTCTTTGTTTTAAAACCTAATTTGTCTGATATAAGGATTGCCACCCCATCTTTCTTTTGGTGTCCATTAGTGTGGTCAATGGTTTTCCATCCCCTCACTTTCAATCTGGGGGTGTCTTTGTGTCTAAAATGAGTCTCTTGCAGACAGCATATGGATGGGTCTTGTTTTTTAATCCAATCTGATAGCCTGTGTCTTTTGATCAGGGCATTTAGCCCATTTACATTCAGGGTAACTATTGAAAGGTATGAATTTAGTGCCATTGTATTGCCTGTAAGGTGACTGTGACTGTATATTGTCTGTGTTCCTTTCTGATCTGTGCTGCTTTTTGTCTCTTTGCTTAGAGGACCCCTTTCAATATTTCTTGGAGGGCTGGTTTCGTGTTTGCAAATTCCTTTAGTTTTTGTTTGTCCTAGAAGCTTTTTACCTCTCCTTCTATTTTCAATGACAGCCTTGCTGGATATAGTATTCTTGGCTGCATATTTTTCTTGTTTATTGCTCTAAAGATATCATGCCAGTCCTTTCTGGCCTGCCAGGTCTCTGTAGATAGGTCTGTTGCCAATCTAATATTTGTACCATGGTAGGTTACATATCTCTTCTCCCGAGCTGCTTTCAGGATTTTCTCTTTGTCTCTGAGACTCGTAAGTTTTACTATTAGATGTCGGGATGTTGACCTATTTTTATTGATTTTGAGAGGGATTCTCTGTTCCTCCTGGATTTTAATGCCTCTTCCTTCCCCACATTAGGGAAGTTCTCTGCTATAATTTGCTCCAATATTTTCCATCATTTTTTCTTCTATATCGCTGATTCTCTCTTCTGCCTCTTTTATCCTAGCAGTTAGTGCCCCCATTTTTTATTGCACTTCATTTATAGCCTTTTTGATTTCGACTTGGTTAGATTTTAGTTCTTTTATTTCTCCAGAAAGGGTTTCTCTAATAACTTCCATGCTTTTTTCAAGCCCAGCTAGTATCTTTAAAGTCATGATTCTGAACTCTAGGTCCGACATTGTACTAACGTCCGTATTGAGTAGGTCCCTGGGAGACGGTACTACCTCTTGTTCTTTTTGCTGAGGTGATTTTTTTCATCTTGTCATTTTGTCCAGAGGAGAACAGATAAATGAGAGAACAAAATGCTAACAGGTTAACAATGTCCCCAGCAAATATACTGTATACAAATCAGAAAAGACCTGAAACCAGGGGAAAAGAAAGGGAAAGAAAGAAAAAAGAAAGAGAAAAAAAAATAGAAAAAGAAAAAGATAAAAACAAACAAAAACAGAAGAAAACAAAACCAAAAAAAAAAAAAAACAGAATATGATCAAATTGATCAGGCTTGCATAGATCAGTGCCACACACTAGATTTTGGGTGCATTTTGGTCTGTTAGAAGAAAGTGCCTCCTAAAATTTTAAAGGAAGAAAGACTTATATATGTAGAAAAAGGGGTTGATACAATGAGGGGATGGAAGATGACTGTAAAGATGAAACTTATAAAAGGTTTTATAAACGGAATTGATAAGTTGTTTGAAAGAAGAAAGAAGAAGATTTAAAAAAAAGAAAAAAGAAAAGAAAAAAATGGGAGAGACTGTGATCAGGCAGGAGACTAGAACAAAGCCATACACTAGTGACTTAGGGTATATTTTGATCTGTTAGAAGAAACTGTATATCAAAATTTTAAAGAGAGAAGAACTTATATATATATATATGCCAAAAATAAGGGTAACTACTATGAAGGGATAAAATATGACTCTAAAAATGAAAAATAAAAAATGTTTTTTTAAAAAAGGGATTGATAAGATGTTGGTTGAAAAATGGAAAAAGAAAAATTCAAAAAAACCCCAAAAAACAGTTAAAAAAATTAACTTTGAAAAACTAATGAATCTTGGTAAAAAAGCCATGAATTCTATGTGCAGTATTCCCCTAGCGCTGGAGTTCTCCCGTTCTCCTTGATCGGTAAAGTTGGTATTGGCTTGCTGGCTGTTCTTGCTGATTTTTCTGGGGGAGGGGCCTGTTGCCGTGGTTCCCAAATGTCTTTGCTGGAGGCGGAATTGCCCCGCCCTTGTCGATCTGGGCTAAGCCAGCTGCTTGGCTTTGCTCTCAGGAGCTTTTGTTCCCTGCAAGCTCTTGGTACAGCTTTGGAGGACCAGGGTGTAAATGGTGGCCTCCCACTCTCTGCCCAGAGGATCTGAGAACTTGGGACCCCGCTCCTCAGTGCGCCCCTAGAGAAAAGCAGTCAATCACTCCCGTGTCCCCGGTCTCCGGCTGCACTCCGTGCTCACCCGGCCTGTGACCCAGCGTTTCTATCTCTGGCACCCGACCCCGTGTGGAGTCTCCAAACCCAGCAGATCCCTGTGGTGCGCTCCCGTGCTGCTCCTCCTGGGGGAAGAAGGAGAGTCTCCACGGATCTGCCGCTTGTTGGGTCCCTGCTGGAGGAGCAGTGGCCCGACTGGGCCGCGGATCACAGTTTATGGCAACGCCGAGTGCGCCTCGGCTCCGTCTCTTCAGCCGGCTTCCCCGCTCTGATACCTGGGAGCTTTGCTGCACTCAGGCACCCCCGGTCTTTCTGTGACCCCGAGGGTCCTTTACCACACTGTCCCACAATGGTTCCACCTCCCGCTTAGCCACTGGACCGACGTCCCTCAGCAGAGCCAACTTCTAAAAGTTCCGATTGTGTCCCCCGCGGCTCTAGCACTTGCCAGAAGCAGCTGACAGAGGCCCCCTCCCCCGCCGTCTATCCTCCCGAATATTGCCTCAGATTCACTTCTCCGCACGTCCTACCTTCTAGTAAGTGGTCACTTCTCTGTTCAGAGAGTTGTTGCTACTCTCTTCTTCGATCTCCTGTTGAGTTTGTAGGTGTTCAGAATGGTTTGATCCCTATTCAGCTGAATTCCTGAGACCAGAGGAAATCCAGGTCTCCTACTCCTCTGCCATCTTG
The DNA here is from genome assembly GCF_009762305.2 of Zalophus californianus. Classification (NCBI taxonomy): domain Eukaryota; kingdom Metazoa; phylum Chordata; class Mammalia; order Carnivora; family Otariidae; genus Zalophus; species Zalophus californianus. The sequence goes on from NC_045607.1 coordinate 39,758,029, forward strand.
CTCCGCCCCCCCAAAAAGCAATTTTTTGTCACTTCAATCCTTCTCAAGGCTCCAGTTGCTTCCAAATGCCCCTCAAAAAAGGTCAAGATATCCTAGAAAATAATGCATAATCTTACTCCACTATAAAACCTTCCGACATTATTTCAGATGTCTCAACTTTTTCTCTAGGCTCTTATTTTTGGGGGGGTGGGGCAGAAGGACTTGCTATTTATTTATTTAAAAGTGCTTTATTGAAATTTTAAATACAAATGTACATATTTAATGTGTACAGACTGAATGGTTTGGACATATGCAAACACCTGTGGTACCATTACCACAATCAAGGTAGTAGACATAACCAACACCTCCCAGAGTTTCCCTTATGTCTCTTTTTTTGTGTACATATGTGGTAAGAGCACTTACTATGAATTTTTTTGCAGTGCACAGTATTGTTTTGTTAACTATAGGCACTATGTTGTAAAGCTGATCGCTAGAAATTATTCATTTTGTATAATTGAAACTTTGTATCCATTGAACAGCAAGCAACCCCCCTCTACTCCCCACAGTCTCCGGCAACTACCATTCTGCTTTCTGTTTCTATGAGTTTGACTATTTTATATGCTTCATATAAGTAGAGTCATGCAGTGTTTTTTTTTTTTTTTTTCTGTGACTGACTGACTTCACCTAGTGTAAGGTCCTTTTTTAGAGTTCATTATGTTGTCACAAATTACAGGATTTCCTCATTAACAATGAATAGCATTTTATGTATATGACATTTTCTTTATCCACTCCTTGATGGACATTTAGGTTTATCCTTCCCGTTGACTGTTGTTCCTCAGCGAACATGGGAGTGCAAATATCTCTTTGAGGTACTGATTTCAATTATTTTGGATTGATACCCAAAAGTGGGATTGGCAAGGTATATGGTAGTTCTATTTTTAATTTTTTGAGGAACGTCCATACAGTTTTCCATAAAAGCTGTACCGTTTTATATTCCCACCAACAGTGTACAAGAGTTCTACTTTCTCCTCATCCTTGCCAACTCTTACCTTTCTTTTCTTGTAGTTTATAACCATCCTAACAAATGTCAGGTGACATCTCATTGTGGTTTGGGTTTATATTTCCCTGATGGTTAGTGGTATTTAGCATCTTTTAATTTAACAAATAATTTTGTTAGAACAAGAAAGCCATCGAATTAAGAAAAAAAATTTTTTTTTTTTTTTTTTACATTAAGTACTGTGACTCATCATCTTTAGTTTTGGAATATCAGCACGTAATATATAATTATGTATAGGTCTATGAAAATATTTAGATTTGGCATTAGTTAAATTAATATCTAATTAGGAGAAATGACATGATATTGACTTCAACTTGATGAAAGGCCAATTAGAATTTTAAATGTAATCCATATTTTAGAATGTATATAATAGCATTTATTTATTTTTATTTCTGGCATAAATATTTTGTCACATTTTAGAAATGTCATACAACATAATAAGTGCAATGTAAAGGAATAAATAGATAATTAACATTGAAAATCTTTGTGCTTATGTAAAAATCATTTTCAAATTTCATAAAATATAAAACTATATATTAAGTGAAAAAATATATAGCAAGTTTACAAAAGGGCTGTTTTTAGAAATAATAATTTGTGAGTATGATTTGGCTCCCCAAATGCTTTCCAATATTAGAGTGGTTCAGAATTAGACATACCCTTTCAAACAGCAGTTCTGCTACTGACTCCACAAAGGAGGAGGCAACATACATAAAACTAGGTATACTCGTTCCCTTATCTATAAAGAAGGAATAGTAATACCTGCCTCACTGAGGTATTGAAAGGATTATACTTAATGTACTTAATAATGACTTTAAGCATTAAGCATAGCCTTGGCCCACTAAGTCTTAGATTGGATAATTATTATTCAACCACACATGACTTCTGCTTTGCTAGGATTGCACACTGAGCTCCATAATTTTAATAAACACAATGCCATGCTTGGCTGCTCTATAAACATTTTTATAATTCAGTAGCTAATCAGTAAGGAGGGAAATTTGTCTTTTAAGCCTTTTTTATATACTATATTTAGATTTATCAAGCAAAGAACAGTAGAACATCTATCTGATGAGAACCTAATCAGTTTTGCAAGAAATAGGAGATACTGTCTTATATGACTTGAAGCTTTCTTGATACACCATATTGTTTGCTGATTTTTTTGGGGGGAATGATAAACTCTAATTATGTTAAACCAAACTTGGAAACTGTGACTGTCCCAGCTCTCATAAGTCTTTAATTAATTAGCTGGTCACATTGGATTTGTCTATGTGGCAGAAGGATTGGCAGTATGTAAGGTTGTTCAAGTCCACGTCCAAGATCCATGCATAGCAGGGACTAGGCTGACTGGTGACTTTGTGAAATTGTGGTCAGAATTCTAAGCAAGAATCTTTCACCTGTATATGCACAGCCATTTTAGCTTTTTTACCCACATTTTGTTTTGTGTTGTTTTCTTTCTAACTCATTTTCTCCTCTGTTATTTGTAGTTTAATGACTATTCATGATTTTATACTTGTATTAGATTTTAATTTTAACATGCACATTTATGTATATGATTTAACTTGAATCATAGAACGGCTTCATGATTACCAGAATTTTGGAACTACAGAAAGTAAGATTTAATACATTTCTGAGAAATGGTTCTTGAGACCCTGTTTGGAAGTTCTAGCTAATTCTTAACCTTAACCAATTCTTGACTAAGTAACCGATCTCAATCTGAGTAGACTGGCCTTTTTGTCAGAGAATGCATGTTAATAATTGAGGGATGATGGTGAAAGCACTTAGCTATCAGTGTGACGGATGGCAGAACATCCCAGCCTCACAGTCAATCGTAACAATTAGGAAATTTTTCTCAACGTAATATAACTGGTAAGCTGGAAATCAGCTTGACAATTAAAATAGTCTGTACCCTGGTTTGCTCTAAAATAATACCCATTGCATAGAATTGTGGGAAGTGCTAAGTGTATATATGGAACAAGCTTTATATGGTGCCTCTTGCATGGTAGAGGGTCTATAAATACAATTTCCCTTAATGTTGAGGCAACTCCAACTGAGAAGTTTTATTTGTTTATACAATGTGCCCCGAGAAGTTCATAACTGTGTCACAGCCTGAAAAAATATTGGGCAGTGCTGCCCCAGGGCCAAGAGAAGAATCTAAGACATTATGCTGCAGCATGTCACACAGCAGGCAATTTAAGATTTTAGGTTCTGAAATCCATCTCTTGAAATTGTTCCTAGAATAGATATAGGACATTTATTTCAAGAAATTCAAAACCAATCTTTTACCTTATCTCATTCATTCTCACAGCATACCATGAGAAATGCGAAGGTCAAATAAAACCAACCCCAGATTTTTGATATGTAGATCTGGTAAGTGATTTATTTAGAAACATAACATTTAATAGATCTCAGCCTTCTAGTTCCCAAGGCTTTGCAGTGTTTCCTGATTTAATGAATTAATTTTTTTTTTTTTTTTTGTGAAGAGGGCAATGATTAGTTCCTATTTTTCTGGCTTTATGGATGCAGCAGTTTGAAATCTTGGTCATTTATCTGGAATATGTTCACAACCTTGGTCACCCAGGGTCTTTCGCGGATTGCTCGAATAAACTACGTAGATTGCTGAAGTAAGCATTAGCATTGTCTGGTTTAAATCACTTTGTTCAAGTTAGTTTCATAGAACATGTGGACTGAAAATTCCAACACTATGATGCTAGTGGAGATTTGTCAGGATTCGTTTTTTATAGAGGCTGTAGGAACAGCAACGTAACTGCCATTGCTCAGAATCCTCACTCAAATGAATAATGAATGAAAACTTAATTAAAAATAAGATTTTAAATAAGAAAGGACTGCATTGTATAGAAAGAGCAGTTTCACTCACCCTCATTAGGATGGCATTTATTATCCCCAGGAATATCAGCAATTCTTGCTGACCTGTGTTAAACCATCACTAATAAACTCCTTCAGGTGACTGGTAAAACAGGTTGAAATGAAATGAAATGAGGAAGTTAGCATTTGGATGTGGAGAGACATCTCTGTCTTTACAAGGAAGTTAAATACCTAATCAAGTTCTAAAGTAGAAATATGCAAATATTAGCAGATCACAAAGCTTAACAGTATAAAGTTTGGAAATATATCTAAACACCCAAAGTAAATAATAAGAAATCCTTCTGAGGGAGAGAACTGTCAAGTTTAGGAGCAGTTATTGTTGGGCATTATAATTAAGTGATGGGCTAGGGAGAGATCCAAAGAGATAGCTAATGCAACTTCCATTATAAATAAATAGGAATTTAGGAGAGGAAAAGAAGGAGCAAATAAAAGAGAAGGAGGACCTAGGGAATGTTAGTTATTGGAAAGAATCTGAAACCTGGGGCACCTGGGTGGTTCAATGGGTTAAGCATCTGTCTTTGGCTTGGTCATGATCCCGGCGTCCTGGGATCTAGTCCCACATCTGGCTCCTTAGTGGGGAGTCTGCTTCTCCCTCTGCACCCCCCAGCCCCTGACCACTCCCCTCACTTGTGCTCCCTCCCCACACCTCGCAAAAATAAATAAAATCTTAAAAAAAAAAAAAAAGAATATGAAACCTGTGGAAAGGTGGAGTTAGTTTCTTGGGTCATTGATATAAATGAAGAAATCATAAGAAAAGTTGCTTAATACACAGTCTGTTAAACCATTGATGTAAATTATTGATATAAAATTCTTCTCATAGGATATGTATGTATGAGTGTGTATGTAAAAGGGATAGTCAATTGAGTAAGACTTAAAAAGAATCATGGATACATGAAGCTTAATTGGGTTGGAAAGTTAAAAGGAATCAAAATGGTGAAGTCAGAAGCCATAAAATATGAAAATCATGAAAATACAAGTCCTAAAGTCAGATAAGTCACAAAATATTTAGGAATCTTGGGAACGGTATACGACATACACCTTTAATTGTTATCTGGACAAAACTAGTATCAATAGAAATTTGCCTTTTTGCACTTAAGAGTTGCCAATTCTATGTGAGACTTTTTTTTTTCATTTTCAAATTATGTTTAGTTGGAATTTCATTTCTGTAGTTCGAGCCACTTGAAAAACGGTGATTTCTGTTGCATATCACTATCCTTTAATGACATGTTGCTGAAAGACAAAACTGCAAGTTGCAAATAAAGTATGTGTGTTTATTTTGGATGTTATGGATTACAATCCAGGAGACATAGATTTGACAAAATCAGAAGTGTGCTTTGGAGAAAAAAAGGAGGTTAGAGTTTTTAAAGAGGAAAGAGGCATTTTACATGAACTATTTTGAACAAAATGTTATTGGTTCTGATATAGATACAGTTGCACTAATCTATACATGGTTGATGTTAGATTAAGCAGAAAGTGCATATATATCCACTCTAACATGTAGCATATATCTTGACTTTTAGCTGAGTTCAGTAGTGATTTCAAGAATTCTAGACAGAAGACATGCAAATCCCCACTTCCTCAGTGTCCTTCTGCTCCCATTTTAAATAACTGTCTTAGCAATACTTACTCCATTTATTCTCTGTTACCAGTTTTCTGTTTTTTTTTTTTTTTTTTTTTTGTCACATCCCTCTCACTTACCTGTCTGCTTCTTAAGGACAATTCAGAATCACTGGTTTTAGCTGCCATCACACTCTTTTTATTATTTTCCTGTTTTAAATTTCCTTTTACTTCATGCCTTTCCCCATGATGCCATCAACTGTCCTTAAAATTTTAAATAATATTTCCCTTTTTGAGCAACTGTGGTAGCATCACTTTATGGCAAAATATTTTGACCTTTTCATTTTTACACTCAAGGATATTTTGACTTCACTGCTTGAATCTGTTTCATCTTTGCCCTGCTACTGTAAGAAGAATTACAGTACTATGTATAAAGCAGTAAGAAGACAGGTGAAGAATAGAGTGGCAGAGCACATGCAGTCTGATGCAATAGAGCCAAAGGTAGTTTGCCATATTTGTCTCATTGGTTAAATAGGGAAGAAGTACTCATTACCTCACTCATAAAGAATATGACTCGCACCTGTCTTTAATATAAAGTAAAAGGAATAATGACCAAAACTTCTCATTGTAAAAATGAATTTGGCAGTATTTGTACCCTCGGCCATCAGATATGGTACATAAACACACATGCACACAAACTAATAGTAGCAGAGGCTATAAAGAGTAAAATTTTAAAGCAAAAAAAAAAATTCAAAATGGTACAAAAAATAAAAATCTTAAAATATTTATAGAAAATAACATTTCAGTAACATTAACTAGAATAAATGAAAATGTAATAGATAGAAATGGCTTAATATATTTTCAAAAGAGATTAATTAGTGTTAATATAGTTTTAAGTATTAAACTTGGTCTTTAAAAATGTATTATTAAAATGCTGTCAGGGTCAAAATCGTGTGTCTAAATATCTGATCATTCTCCTTATTGCTTAAAGAGTTGCTTAAAATATAAAATTCCAATTAGTTTCCCAACTAGCCTCCGTCAGTTTTCCAAACTATATTTCCTAATTCCTTTCCACTTCCTTAAATAGTCCTAAGAACATACTGCTATGATCATATTGAGGATCTTAGTTGTGTTTTTACAATCTCATACTTAACAGTCCTGAAATATTTTCTCACCACCTCTTCTTCATCTTCCCCCATTTTTCTGCCTGGCAAATACTTACCCTGAAGGCTCAGTTCACCTCCTTAACCACAGACAAAATTGATTACTTCCACTTTAAGAGCATACTACTGGCATGGTATTATTCACATTGAATAGATGTCTGTTTCTCAACATATTCCATCCACCACTCATTTTGAATTTAATAAAGGCCAAGAATCAAGAATCAAGTTTTATACATTGGTATATTTCCTTCAATACTTTGCAAATACTTTATGCACTTCCCCCCAAATTTGCAAAATAGCTAAAAATTAACAGTATTTAATTTAGAGTAGAGTGCTTTATAGTAGAGTGCTTTAAGAGGTTCGTAATGAATTATCATATGCCCTTTTGAGGTTCATAATGAATTATGTGCCCTTTTAGAATTATCTTAATCTTTGTGCTTAGGAATTTGTTTTGTTTTGCTTCTCTCATCTTTAAATTGTGATGATCATGCCAACCTCGTCGAATTAATATATGCATGAATGGATGCAAAAGACTTAGCGCTGTGGTTGATGTAAAGTAAGCACTCCATGAATTTCATCTATAATATTTTTAAAGTAATTTTATGTTTTAAATATTTATATAAGTCTTAATGGGAAGGAGTAATACATAAAGTTCTTGAACTTCCTACCAGCTCTGAGATTTCCTATAGCTACTCAGTAAAAAAACAGTCATATAAGAATTGTTCTGCTGTTGTTTACATGTTGTTATGTGTTGTGCAATGTAACTGGGATTTTAAAGTCGTGTAAACTACAATTGTAACTTCTATATAATGGACTGTAGCATTAAAAATTATAGAATTCAATTTAAAGGAATTATAGAAGTGTTGGCTTTTTTCAATGAACTAGTTTAAAAGTTACTTTTTCACTTAATGGTTTTACCAAGGAAGTAGCTCTTCAGGAAGGTTGAAAAGCATCATTTCTTTGACTACTCTCTGTCAAAGCCCTTTTACTTTTCAGTCACTGTCTGACCTATTAAAAATAAGTATTGATTTCCCCCCCTTCATTACCCAGCCACCCCATCTCTCCCATCCCCCACCACTCCAGCAACCCTGTTTGTTTCCTGAGATTAAGAATTCCTCATATCAGTGAGGTCATATGATACTTGTCTATCTCTGATTGACTTATTTCGCCCAGCATAATACCCTCCAGTTCCATCCACATCGTTGTAAATGGCAAGATATCATTACTTTTGATGGCTGCATAATATTCCACTGTATATGTATACCACATCTTCTTTATCCATTCATCTGTTGTTGGACTTCTTGGCTCTTTCCATAGTTTGGCTATTGTGGACATTGCTGCTATAAACATCTGGGTGCACGTACCCCTTCAGATCTCTACATTTGTATCTTTGGGGTAAATACCTAGTAGTGCAATTGCTGGGTCGTATGGTAGCTCTATTTTCAGCTTTTTGAGGAACCTCCTTACTGTTTTCCAGAGTGGCTGCCCCAGCTTGCATTCCCACCAACAGTGTAGGAGGGAAATCAGAGGGGGAGACGAACCATGAGAGACTATGGACTCTGAGAAACAAACTGAGGATTCTAGAGGGAAGGGGGGTGGGTGATGGGTTAGCCTGGTGATGGGTATTAAAGAGGGCACATACTGCATGGAGCACTGGGTGTTATACGCAAACAATGAATCATGGAACACTACATCAAAAACTAATGATGTAATGTATGGTGATTAACATCACATAATAAAAATTAAAAAACAAAAGAGTAAAAAAAATAAGTATTGGGTCATATGATGAATACAGGACTTTGAATAATTACCCAGGGGAATTCTTTGCAAATAAATAAATAAATAAATTCAGAGACAATCATAAGTCTTGATTTCTACTATGTAATGGCTCTAGCGTTTGACATTTTGTTTCTTAACATCAAACTGAAAGCAGACATTTTTAGGGATTACTTAGTGTGATAAGAAAGGAGAACTTCCCCTTCTAAATTCTTACCTTTAAAAACTATACCTTCATGGGTCTCAGCTTTTGGTAAGGAAAACCACTTGGCATGTTTTGAGGTTGCTCTCTATACCTGGTTAGTAGTTGTTCTGGGGAAAGGAAGAAGGAATATATCTTCTATGAGTAAGAGAGATTTTTATAGGCATTCACTTTTAATGAGAGAAAAAGATGTTTGGAGTCCCTTAGTTCTTTTTTTTTTTTTTTTTTGAACATGACCTATGACAACACTAGTTCAGAAAAGGACATTTTCAGGCAACACAAACACATTCATTTCTGGTGAGGAGGGTAGCACAGGTATTCTTAGGGAGTAACTGTAGTGTACTCAGTTATGGTATAAACAGATGTATACATGGTTGTATTGTTTCCAAAATAGTATACCTCAGCTATTTTTTTTGAGGATAACAATATTAGTTTATGACATAGCTTGTAAACCTGTGCTGACACAAGTAGTTTTGTAAAGCCATTTATTTGAACACTCATTCATTCAGCAATCTGTTTTATAAGAGTTCGTGGCAGATAGAAATCTTAGGAAATGTGACCCCAAAACTGCACAGGCGTTGTGTGTGGCTAATTTTAAAATTTGTCTTGGACTATAAAAACAACAGATTTGAAGTTTTATTAGTGTTTTGGAAAATCAGCATGCATGTTGGCTTCTTGGCATTTTCCAAAGTCTTCATAGGCATGGGAAATTTCACATGAGTCCCATCTTCCAGAGATACAACTTGCTTCCTATCCTTTTTTGAGGCCAAGTAGCAGAAAAATGGCTTGTCTGCCACTCAGGTAGATTCATGTAAGACATCAATTCAGAAGAGATCAATATGCAGGCAACACCAGGGTATTCATTTATGGTGTCATGGCACACAGAATTCTGGCATTCAGAAGTAACAGGAGCACTGGGGATTTTCCTATACAATGCTCAGGATGAGCGTTGTGATCTGCAGGGTACAGGGTGCATGTCCAAAAAAGGGCAAGATAGTTGGATCCTATCAATGAGTCTGAGAACCTTTAATTATCTTCTAATGTTTCTTCTCAAACTAGTTAGTGATTGTCTGAAGTCAGAAGCCATGATATACTAGGATAGCAACAGGAACTTATAGTTTTCCCAGTTTCTAGAATATATAAATAATAGTGACCACTAGCTTGAATTATATAACTATATAAAACTTGAATATGGGGGGGCGGAACAAGATGGCGGAGGAGTAGGAGACCTAGATTTCGTCTGGTCTCAGGAATTCAGCTGAATAGGGATCAAACCATTCTGAAACCTACGAACTCAACAGGAGATCAAAGAGGAGAGTAGCAACAACTCTCTGAACAGAGAAGCGACCACTTACTGGAAGGTAGGACGTGCGGAGAAGTGAATCCGAGGCGATATTTGGGAGGATAGACGGCGGGGGAGGGGCCTCCGCCGGGCGCTTCTGGCAAGTGCTAGAGCCGCGGAGCACAAAATCAGAACTTTTAGAAGTCGGCTCCGCGGAGGGACGTCACTGCAGTGGCTAAGCGGGGGGTGGAACCCTCGTGGGACAGTGTGGTCTCAGGACCCTTGGGGTCACAGAAGGACCGGGGGAGCCTGAGTGTGCCAGAGCACCCAGGTATTGGAGCGGGGAAGCCGGCTGCAGAGACGGAGCCGAGGCGCGGGCTGTCAGCTCAAGGTGGCCATAAACTGTGATCCGCAGCCCAGTCGGGCCACTGCTCCTCCAGCAGGGACCCAACAAGCGGCAGATCCGGGGAGACTCCCCTTCCTTCCCGGGGAGGAGCGGTGCGGGAACGCACCGCAGGGATCTGCTGGGTTTGGAGACTCCACACGGGGTCGGGTGTCAGAAATAGCAACGCTCGGTCACAGGCCGGGTGAGCACGGAGAGCGGCCGGAGACCGGGGACAAGGGAGTGACTGCTTTTCTCTGTGGGCGCACTGAGGAGCGGGGCCCCGAGTTCTCAGCTCCTCCGGGTGGAGATTGGGAGGCCACCATTTTTTGCCCTGGTCCTCCAAGGCTGTACGGAGAGCTTGCTGGGAACAAAAGCTCCTGAGATCAAACCCGAGCAGCTTGCTTAGCCCGGACCGACAAGGGCGGGGCAATTCAGCCTCCAGCAAAGACATTTGGAAACCACAGCAACAGGCCCCTCCCCCAGAAGATCAGCACGAACAGCCAGCAAGCCAAGACCAAGTTTACCGATCAAGGAGAACGGGAGAACTCCAGCGCTAGGGGAATACTGCACATAGAATTCATGGCTTTTTTTTACCATGATTCATTAGTTCATCAAAGTTAATTTTTGTTAACTGTTTTTTTTTTCTTTTTCCCTTTTTCAAACAACATCTTATCAATCTCTTTTTAAAAAAAAACTTTTTATTTTTCATTTTTAGAGTCATATTTTATCCCTTCATAGTAGTTACCCTTATATTTGGCATATATATATATATATGTATACACATATATATGTTGTTCTCTCTTTAAAATTTTGAGATATGGTTTCTTCTAACAGATCAAAATATACCCTAAATCACTAGTGTATGGCTCTGTTTTAGTCTCCTGCCTGATCACATTCTCTCCCTTTTTTCTTTTTTTTTTTAATCTTCTTTCTTTTTTCAAACAGCTTCTTATCAAGTCCTTTTATAAAATCTTTTATAATTTTCATCTTTACAGTCATCTCTATCCGTTGATTGTATCAACCCTTATTTTGTACATATATGTCTTTCTTCCTTTAAAATTTTAGGAGGCACTTTTTTCTAACAGACCAAAATACGCCCAAAATCTAGTGTGTGGCACTGATCTATGCACTAGCCTGATCATATTTGATCACATTCTGCTTTTTTTGTATTGTTCTGTTTTTCTTTTTATCTTTTTTTTTCTTTTTTTCTTTTTTTTCTCTTTCTTTTTTCTTTCTTTCCCTATCTTTTCCCCTGGTTTCAGGTCTTTTCTGATTTGTATACAGTATATTTGCTGGGGACGTTGTAAACCTCTTAGCATTTTGTTCTCTCATTCATCTATTCTCCTCTGGACAAAATGACAAGACGAAAAAATCACCTTAGCAAAAAGAACAAGAGGTAGTACCGTCAGCCAGGGACCTACTCAATACGGACATTAGTAAGATGTCGGACCTAGAGTTCAGAATCATGACTTTAAAGATACTAGCTGGGCTTGAAAAAAGCGTGGAAGTTATTAGAGAAACCCTTTCTGGAGAAATAAAAGAACTAAAATCTAACCAAGTAGAAATCAAAAAGGTTATTGATGAGGTGCAATAAAAAATGGGGGCACTAACTGCTGGGATAAATGAGGCAGAAGAGAGAATCAGTGATATAGAAGACCAAATGATGGAAAATAAAGAGGCTGAGAAAAAGAGGGAGAAACAACTACAGGATCACGAGGGCAGAATTCGAGAGATAAGTGATACGATAAGACGAAACAACATTAGAATAATTGCGATCCCAGAAGAAGAAGAAAGAGAGAGAGGGGCAGAAGGTATATTGGAGCAAATAATAGCAGAGAACTTCCCTAATGTGAGGAAGGAAACAGGCATCATAATCCAGGAGGCACAGAGAACCCCTCTCAAAATCAATAATAATAGGTCAACACCCCGACATCTGATAGTAAAACTTACGAGTCTCAGAGACAAAGAGAAAATCCTGAAAGCAGCTCGGGAGAAGAGATATGTAACCTACAATGGTAAAAATATTAGATTGGCAACAGACCTATCCACAGAGACCTGGCAGGCCAGAAAGGACTGGCAAGATATCTTCAGAGCACTAAACGAGAAAAATATGCAGCCAAGAATACTATATCCAGCTAGGCTGTCATTGAAAATAGAAGGAGAGATAAAAAGCTTCCAGAACAAACAAAAACTAAAGGAATTTGCAAACACGAAACCAGCCCTCCAAGAAATATTGAAAGGAGTCCTCTAAGCAAAGAGAGAGCCTAAAAGCAGCAAAGATCAGAAAGGAACACAGACAACATACAGTAACAGTCACCTTACAGGCAATGCAATGGCACTAAATTGATACCTTTCAACAGTTACCCTGAATGTAAATGGGCTCAATGCCCCAATCAAAAGACACAGGCTATCAGATTGGATTAAAAAACAAGACCCATTCATATGCTGTCTGCAAGAGACTCATTTTAGACCCAAAGACACCCCCAGATTGAAAGTGAGGGGGTGGAAAACCATTGACCATGCTAATGGACACCACAAGAAAGCTGGGGTGGCAATCCTTATATCAGACAAACTAGATTTTAAAACAAAGACTGTAATAAGAGATGAGGAAGGACACTATATCCTACTTAAAGGGTCTATCCAACAAGAAGATCTAACAATTGTAAATATCTATGCCCCGAACATGGGAGCAGCCAATTATATAAGGCAATTAATAACAAAAGCAAGGAAACACATTGACAACAATACAATAATAGTGGGGGACTTTAACACCCCCCTGACTAAAATGGACAGATCATCTAAGCAAAAGATCAACAAGGAAATAAAGACTTTAAATGACACACTGGACCAAATGGACTTCACAGACATATTCAGAACATTCCATCCCAAAGCAACGGAATACACATTCTTCTCTAGTGCCCATGGAACATTCTCCAGAAATGATCACATCCTAGGTCACAAATCTGGTCTCAACCGGTACCAAAAGACTGGGATCATTCCCTGCATATTTTCAGACCACAATGCTTTGAAACTAGAACTCAATCACAAGAGGAAAGTCAGAAAGAACTCAAATACATGGAGGCTAAAGAGCATCCTACTAAAGAATGAATGGGTCAACCAGGAAATTAAAGAAGAATTAAAAAAATTCATGGAAACCAATGAAAATGAAAACACAACTGTCCAAAATCTTTGGGATACAGCAAAGGCAGTCCTGAGAGGAAAGTATATAGCAATACAAGCCTTTCTCAAGAAACAAGAAAGGTGTCAAATACACAACCTAACCCTACACCTAAAGTTGCTGGAGAAAGAACAGCAAAGAAAGCCTAAACCCAGCAGGAGAAGAGAAATAATAAAGATCAGAGCAGAAATCAGTGAAATAGAAACCAAAGAACAGTAGAACAGATCAACGAAACTAGGAGCTGGTTCTTTGAAAGAATTAAGAAGATTGATAAACCCTTGGCCAGACTGATCAAAAAGAAAAGAGAAATGACCCAAATCAACAAAAGCATGAATGAAAGAGGAGAGATCACAACCAACACCAAAGATATACAAACAATTATAAGAACATATTATGAGCAACTCTATGCCAGCAAATTAGATAACCTGGAAGAAATGGGTGCATTCCTAGAGATGTATCAACTAACAAAACTGAACCAGGAAGAAATAGAAAACCTGAACAGACCTATAACCACTAAGGAAATTGAAGCAGTCATCAAAAATCTCCCAAGAAACAAAAGCCCAGGGCCAGATGGCTTCCCAGGGGAATTCTATCAGACATTTAAAGAAGAATTAATACCTATTCTCCTGAAACTGTTCCAAAAAATAGAAATGGAAGGAAAAGTTCCAAATTCATTTTATGAGGCCACCATTACCTTGATCCCAAAACCAGACAAAGATCCCATCAAAAAGGAGAATTACAGACCAATATCCTTGATGAACATGGATGCAAAAATTCTCACCAAAATACTAGCCAATAGGATCCAACAGTACATTAAAAGGATTATTCACCACGACCAAGTGGGATTTATCCGTGGGCTGCAAGGATGGTTCAACATCCGCAAGTCAATCAACGTGATACAATACATTAACAAAAGAAAGAACAAGAATCATATGATCCTCTCAATAGATGCAGAAAAAGCATTTGACAAAGTACAGCATCCTTTCTTGATGAAAACTCTTCAGAGTATAGGGATAGAGGGTACATACCTCAATATCATAAAAGCCATCTACGAAAAACCTACAGCGAATATCATTCTCAATGGTGAAAAGCTGAGAGCTTTTCCCCTAAGGTCAGGAACGCGGCAGGGATGTCCACTCTCACGACTGCTATTCAACATAGTATTAGAAGTCCTAGCCACAGCAATCAGACAACAAAAAGAAATCAAAGGCATCCAAATCAGCAACAAGGAAGTCAAACTCTCACTCTTTGCAGATGATATGATACTGTATGTGGAAAACCCAAAACACTCCACCCCAAAACTGCTAGAACTCATACAGGAATTCAGTCAAGTAGCAGGCTATAATATCAATACAGAAATCAGTGGCATTTTATACACCACCAACAAGACAGAAGAGAGACAAATCAAGGAATCGATCCCATTCACAATCGCACCCAAAACCATAAGATACCTAGGAAGAAATTTAACCAAAGAGGCAAAGGATCTGTACTCAGAAAACTATAAAATACTCAGGAAAGAAATTGAAGAAGACACAAAGAAATGGAAAAACGTTCCATGCTCATGGATTGGGAGAACCAACATTGTGAAGATGTCAATGCTACCTAGAGCAATCTACACATTCAATGCAATCCCCATCAGAATACCATCCTCTTTTTTCAAAGAAATGGAACAAATAATCCTAAAATTTGCATGGAACCAGAAGAGACCCCGAATAGCCAGAGGAATATTGAAAAAGAAAAGTAAAGCTGGCGGCATCACAATTCCGGACTTCCAACTCTATTACAAAGCTGTCATCATCAAGACAGTATGGTACTGGCACAAAAACAGACACATAGATCAATGGAACGGAATCGAGAGCCCAGAAATGGACCCTCAACTCTATGGTCAACTTATCTTTGACAAAGCAGGAAAGAATGTCCAATGGAAAAAAGACAGTCTCTTCAACAAATGGTGTTGGGAAAATTGGACAGCCACATGCAGAAGAATGAAACTGGACCATTTCCTTACACCACACACAAAAATAGACTCCGAATGGTTGAAAGACCTAAACGTGAGACAGGAGTCCATCAAAATCCTAAAGGAGAACACAGGCAGCCACCTCTTCGACCTCAGCCGCAGCAACTTCTTCCTAGAAACATCAGCAAAGGCACGGGAAGCCAGGGCAAAAATGAACTATTAGGATTTCATCAAGATAAAAAGCTTTTGCACAGCAAAAGAAACAGTCCACAAAACCAAAAGACAACCGACAGAATGGGAGAAAATATTTGCATATGACATAGCAGATAAAGGGCTAGTATCCAAAATCTATAAAGAACTTATCAAACTGAACACCCAAAGAACAAATAATCCAATCAAGAAAAGGGCAGAAGACATGAACAGACATTTTTCCAAAGAAGACATCCAAATGGCCAACAGGCACATGAAATAGTGCTCAACATTGCTCGGCATCAGGTTAATCCAAATCAAAACCTCAATGAGATACCACCTCACACCCGTCAGAATGGCTAAAATTAACAAGTCATGGAACGACAGATGTTGGCGGGGATGTGGAGTAGGGGAACCCTCCTACACTGTTGGTGGGAATGCAAGCTGGTGCAACCCCTCTGGAAAACAGTATGGAGGTTCCTCAAACAATTGAAATTAGAGCTACCATTCGATCCAGCAATTGCACTACTGGGTATTTACCCCAAAGATACAAATGTAGGGACCCGAAGGGGTATGTGCACCCCAATGTTTATAGCAGCAATGTCCACACTAGCCAAACTGTGGAAAGAGCCAAGATGTCCATCGACAGATGAATGGATAAAGAAGAAGTGGTATATATACACAGTGGAATATTATGCAGCCATCAAAAGGAATGAGATCTTGCCATTTGCAACAACATGGATGGAACTGGAGGGTGTTATGCTTAGTGAAATAAGTCAATCAGAGAAAGGCATGTATCATATGACCTCACTGATATGAGGAATTCTTAATCTCAGGAACAAACTGAGGGTTGCTGGAGTGGTGAGGGGTGGGAGGGATGGGGTGGCTGGGTGATAGACATTGGGGAGGGTATGTGCTACGGTTAGCGCTGTGAATTGTGTAAGACTGTTGAATCACAGATCTGTACTTCTGAAACAACGCAACATATTTTAAGAAAAAAGAAAAAGAGGAAGATAGTAGGAGAGGAAGAGTGAAGGGGAGTTAAGTCAGAGGGGGAGACGAACCAGGAGTAATGATGGACTCTGAAAAGCAAACTGAGGTTTCTAAAGGTGAGGAGGGTAGGGGGATGGGTTAGCCTGGTGATGGGTATTAAAGAGGGCACATTCTGCATGGAACACTGGGTGTTATGAACAAACAATGAATCATTGAACACTACACCAAAACAAATGATGTAATATATGGTGATTAACATAACAATAAAAATAAAAAAAAACTTGAATATGTACTTCAGAATTGCATTATTTTAAGGTTCTGTTTGAATAAGTTTTTTTGGACAAATCAAACACTGGAATTGTTCTTTGAAGGTCAGAATTTTTATTTTAAAGTGTCAATACTAATAACTTCTTAAACCAGTATTTGTAAGGGTTAAATGTCATGGTTTTTACAAAATGAGTCAAAGATATCTAGAATATATACAGTGGTCACCAAATTGTTGCTGCTGCTACTGATGTATTGGTGGTAGTGGTGGTAGTATGACCTGAGAGAAGTTCTTCATTAGCTCAGCTATCCTCACCAAAACTCTAGTATTATAATTTCATTTTACTTATGAAGAATATCATGGTGAAGTTGGAAATATCTCATCCACAATCATACAGATTTACCTGTATTCCAAGTCAATGATCCATTTTCTGCTTCATCTGGTCTGTAGTTGAACTCCTCGAGTGTATTTTTCAATTCAATTATTTTATTTTTCTGCTCTGTGACCTCTGTTTGCACTCCCTTATATTTTCTAGTTCTTTTTTAAAGTTCTCACTACATTCATCCATTCTTCCCCTCAGTTTGGTGAGCATCTTCATGACCAGTACTTCCAGCTCTCCACCAGGTAGATTACTTATCTCTGTTTCATTAAGATCTTTTTCTGAGGTTTTGTATTCTTCATTTTTCATTTGGAAAGTGGAAATCAGTATGGAGATTTCTCAAAAAATTAAAAATAGAACTGTCATGTAACCCAGCTTTTCTACTTCTGGGTATTTATCTGAAGAAAACAAAAACACTAATTTGGAAAGATACACCCTTTTGCTCATTGCAGCATTATTTGCAATAGCTGAGATAATGGAAACAACCAAAGTGTCCATTGATGGATAAATAAAAAGCTGTGGGACACACACACACACACACACACACACACACACACACACACACACACACGTACTAGAATACTACTCAGTATTGAAAAAAAAAAAAAAGGGAACACCAGGGATGGACCTTGAGAGTATTATGCCAAGTGAAATAAGTCAGACTGAGAAAGACAAATTCTATATTACTTCATTTACATTTGGAATTTAAAAAAACAGGTAAAACAAAACTCATAGATACAGAGAACAGACTTGTGGTTATCAGAGGAGAAAGGGGTGTGGGGTGGGCAAAATGGGTGAATAGGGTCAGTTCTATGGTGATGGATGGCAACTAGACTTATTGTGATCACTTTGTAGTGTATACAAATATTGAATTATTATGTTGTACACCTGATACTAATATGTTATATACCAATTTTATCTCAGTTAAGAAAAATAAAAAGAGCAGAGTCGATATTTCTCCAAAACCTATGCTCCTCATACCATCCAATATTGTCTACCAAAATCAAAGTCTGACAAACACAAGATATGAGGTAGTCTGCATCAGTGCTTGAAGACTTCATGATAATTGATGAAGAGAAGCAGTCAGGGCAGATGTGTATTTTTCCTAGAACAAAAAAAAAACACACTTTAATTTTAGAGGACTGACTATGCTCCAGGTCCTACTGCAAACTTTTGATATGTATCATTTATTTAATTATCACAGCAAACCAAGAAAGACACGTTCTATCCAAGAAGTGATTATCAACCACTGTGAGAAAATGAACACATGGTAAAGGTGGGAACTGAAGCTAACCAGTCTACTTCTGAATCTGTATTATTTAAGTAAGTGTTAAATAATCTCAAGTTTGCTGTGATGAAGACTCTTGACTCTGGAGTCATTCTAACCCAGATTGCTGTATGTGATCATTAAGACATGATGATATGTGAACGTTTGCATGCTTAAGAGGTTTACTTTTTTGGGGGGATCTTTTTTGTTAAGTGGACACTAAATCTGCTTCCTGGTTTTTAATGGCAATCTTTTAGATTTTTTTAAATTGGAGTATAGTTGACACACAATGTTTCAGGCATACATCATAGCGATTGGACAAGTGTATACATTACACTATGCTCTCTTTAAGTGTAGTTATCATCTGCCACCATACACTGCTATTACAATACCTTTGACTAAATTCCAAGCAAAATGTTGATGGGACAGGGAAAAGCTGTAGGGAGGATGTATATATTCCATGCAGTAATGGAAAAGAGAATAGTCTATGGAGGACTGGAGCAGTGGAGACTCTTTCCCTGATTCTTGACAGTGCCCAAGGCACAGTTAAACCTTGGTAATGATGGCTGTGTAGGGAAGCAAAAAGCAAAAATCCTCAGCCTTGGGGCACCTGGGTGGCTCTGTCAGTTAAGAGTCGGACTCTGGATTTCAGCTCAGGTATGATCTTAGGGTGCTCTCTTGTTCTCTCTCAAATAAATAAATAAATACATATTTTTAAAAAAGTCCTCAACATCACAAAAAATCCCCAAATTTAAAAGTTGAGGCTTGGCAAGGAAGTAGTGGAAAGTCACTTATGTATGTGAATTATCATTTATATATGTACTACGTAGGGAAAACAATAACACTCTCTCATGGGTGTGGGTGTGGGTGTGTGTGTTTGTGAAATAATATGAAGTCTATGGAAGGGAGAGCACAGTTACTGACAATTTCAACTATTCAATAAATTTTAATGATTTTAATTGGCATTTCTATCATGGATTATTTTTTCTATTTTTAATGAATGGATCATTATTAAAATGTAAAATATTTTAATTTAAAATCTTAAGATTATAGATGTCTGTACTCCTTATATTTCTATATATCTTATATTTTTCACTAAATCTCCCCCTAATATTCTTTCTTGACTTGTCTTCCTCTCTCTGTGTTTTCCCTAGACTATTACTATCACTCTTAAGTGCCAATCTAAATTTTGCAAAAAAAAAAAAAAATAGCATCTAGGTTAATATGTAGAAGAACTTTTTGAGATACAGTTAAAAAGTATTTTTTTAGTTATTCTTGATTCTTCACACCAAGTTGATATATGAATATATGTTGGCGATAAACTTACTTTTTTTAGTAGTAGTTTCTGTCCAATTAAAATATGTTTATGAGTATGTGTTTCAGTTATATATTAATAAATGCATACAAATCTTCCATTTGTGTACTTATAGCAGATGAAACTAATAGGAGTACCTAAAACAGATGAGAAATAGTCTGGCTGCAGTTCAGCTAGAGAGAGCACATAAGTCTTCTCTTGTGTTAAATCCTTCACACCATTAAATTGTTATTTACTGATCCTGCTGACAAGGGCAGCAAAGCAGAGCAATTTTACATTTCAAAATAAAAAAATAAATTAAAAAATCCCTTTTCTGATAGATCATGCATATCTCGTGCTAAGCATTCCATATTTATATTTTTCTAGTCCTTGATTTCCTTATATGCCCAGTAGTAATATAACCATAAATGAGGTAAGTGGGTGGAAGTATCTTCTCTGCTTTTTTAATTGATAGTATCATGTGTTTAATTCATTTATCAACAATATTACTATCAGGAAAGGAGAAAACCTAGTAAGCCAAATGCCACATTAAAAGATAAATTCTTAATTTTATCTTCTAGTATCAATTTGTTAAGTTTACTGAGTTATTTAAAAAAATTACCAATAGGAAGTAGAGTAATTATGGTAATGATTAAAATGATTGTTCATCTTTTAGTGTTTTTATTTTTGTTTTGTCTTCTTCCTCTATTCTTAATTTTCAGATTGTGGGATCTACAAAGAGGCAGTAGTGAACAGCCATGTACACTGATTCCTTGTCAATTTGGAAATAGATTAATATGGAAATTTTATAAAATTGAGCAATTATGATCTATGATTTGGAATGCAATAGTTAAATGTGAATTGTATGTGTTGGTTTTTATTTTACTGGCTTTTATTTACAATTTTAGTAACCCTAACTATAATTTTCTGTACAAATTTTAAACAGGATTTTCATTTAGGGTATTGCATTTTCTACTAAGTTACAACACAGTTGATATACTGCACAGTTATCTTTTTCCCCTCTGTACTCATTTATGTATTGAGAGTGCTGAAAATTTGATGTATTAGTTCAACAATTTATCACTGAATTTGCTTCACCTGTGGGCTTTTCATTTTTTTACTGTGGAAAAATGCTAAGTTTTCTATGCTCTCGTTGGCTAAGTTTTCTATGCTCTTGTTGCTCTTCAGTGATGGTTCAGAAGAAGCAAGTCCAAATGAAAGATCTCTGCCCCAGGGAAGCACTTAAATGTTTTTTTCTGGTATGCTTCTCTACCTTGGTACAGCTCGGTAATGCTGGGGATGTAGGCTTTTCTTCATCACTTTCTTCTGATACACAAATGTCTCATTTTCTGCAATATGATTCTTATTGAGCCAGTTGATGATTTCCTTGTCCTTGTCAAACATCTTATATTTGTCCTAATCATTGATAATGCTTTTGATATTTTTTACCTTCAACCATGGCTTCCATGTTGAACTGTAAGATTTAAAAGAATAGTTAGAAGGCACCTTTGTCTCTGCTTTTCATTTCAAATTTGTGGTTCTTTAGTGTCCTGAATTGCACCTTCAGTGTCTTCCTTGCTCAAAGGAAGATGTCTTTTGTGATGGAAATCTTGTTCTTTTTTTCTGTATTGTTATCACAGACTACAATTTGAGATAAATTATGGAAAACAGTAGTATGCCTATGAATAAAAACTTGCCAAGCAGGTTGCCATGGCACATTCACCTTTATAAACTAGGGGATGTTCACTGAGCTGGTTGTCTAAGTAGTGAAGGTCTATGTCTGTTTTGGGGCATATTGCTATTGTGTTTGATCATGACAATTTTGACCCCATCAGGAGTTTTAATACCAGTAGAAAACGTAGTGATATCCAAGAACAACAAATCCTGAACCTTGCCAGATAAGTTCCTGGACAGGTGATTTGTAAACAGTAACCTCATAGGGGTTATGTTCTTTTCATTTGTTTTCCATTGAAGATAGTAGAGGTAGAGAAGTTGACACTTGCTTGGAGATATCTTTCTTGGAGAGGTGAGTGCTAGCCTGTTTTGTTGTATTGTGGTATCCTGAACTCTGCACAGAAAGCCATTCCGGATGTGAGCTTGTCTAAGTTGCACTGTGAAGGGCTTTCTCTGCAGAGTGCAGAAAGCCACAGAACAGGCTAGCATTCAATTTTTCAAACTGGCGCATGTAATGGAGTGCGGAAGTCAACCTTTCTTGAAGAGAATATCAATTTTGCCCTTTTTAAAAAGAAAGTATGTTGAGCATGTTCAGAGTAGTACATCGGCTACAGTCGGAATGAATTATAAAATATCTCATTCCTCATAACACCTCTAACACTAAATTTTAGCTACACATTTTAAACTTTATCTGATAGTTGAAAAATTATATCTCATAATTTTAATTTGCTATTATTTTAATACTAAAGATTTTAAACTGCTTTTTGTGTTATTTTGGTTATTTGAATGCTTCCTTCTGTGAAACGCATGTTTATGTACTGTGAATATTTTTCTACTTGGAAGATGAACTTTTTCTGCTTAATCTGTAGTTTATTGACTTAGTATTTCCAATTATTTAACTGCCCTTCCCACTATCAGATTTGTTTTTACCCACTCTTCTCACATCGGGCTTGACCATGTAATTTGCTTTGGCCATGAAATGGGAGTGGAGGTAATAACTGGTGATAGGGAGCAGAAGCTCTGGGAGTCCCACTATTGATCATTATCTCTCTCTCTCTGCTACAGGAGCTTTTTATCCTAAAGAGACTTCTTCTGCTGACTTGCAATATAACATGAATCTTTGATGTAAGGCACTGAGGTTTTGGTACTGCTATTTTTTTTTCTTTTTTAAGAGAGGGAGAGATAAGGGGGTATGGGGAGAGGGCAGAGGGAAAGGGAGAATCTTAAGCTCCATGACCATCATGGAGCCCAACACAGGAGTTCGGTCTCACGACCCCAAGATTATGACCTGAGCTGAAATCAAGAATTGGACGCTTAACTGACTGAGCCACCCAGGTGCCCCTGGCATTGCTTTTTAATTCAGCATAACCTAGCTTAAGCCGATTGATACACATTTATTTTAAAATATATTTGTACACTTAAGAGCAATGAGTCATTCTGTTGATATGACTGGGTTTTGATTCTATACAGCATTTCCTTCCAACAAATTTGACTACAAACGTAGAATTAAAATACTCATTGAATGTAAACTTTCAATATTTCAGTTTTTATTCTTAGATTAACACAAAGTCTAACTTTTTGCTCTAATAAGCATCTGCTATTTAGATTTTTAAAAATCCTTAGATGAGTTTATAGTCATATGGGTGTTCTGATGATAACGTGTGTATATATATATTCATGTTTCTCTTTAAAAGCTACAGATAAACTGATACCTAAAGGAAAAACAAATAGAAAACTCCACATTATTTATATCATTGTGAAATTATTTTTTGTAGAAAAGGGAAATATCTTT
The DNA here is from genome assembly GCF_009762305.2 of Zalophus californianus. Lineage (NCBI taxonomy): Eukaryota > Metazoa > Chordata > Mammalia > Carnivora > Otariidae > Zalophus > Zalophus californianus. The sequence continues at coordinate 39,781,298 of NC_045607.1, forward strand.
GCTTTCCTTTCCTCTCCAACTACCACCTTTGCATCTCCTTAGGTATTTTTTTAATGCTTGTGACCTGGTAATCCAAATTCTCCTAATCTGATAGGGCCCAGTTTAAGCTTTATTTTCTCATTAGTACATTTTTTCCTCTGTAGTCTCAAAAAATATTAGCTGGCAATGAATATTTAACGTTTTATTACAAACTGAATTAGTTGATGATAAATTGGTTCAGATTCATATTATTTATGCAAGAAAGTAATATTCCTCATGTCAGAGATCAGATTTTAACCTTAGGCATTCAAAATATCTGCCATAATACTAACCAGAGAAGAGATGGTCAATAAATTTAAGATTTGAAACAAAAATGTAAATTCTTCATAGATGAAACCTCATCACAATAAAACAGTTGTGAACTTAGAATCACATATATGCCAGATATGTGGAAATTTAATGTCTTCTGAGTATAAGGAAAGAACAATGGATAATAATGTTAGGGGTAACATCTTAAATTTGTACATTGGTTTAAGTAGATATGTCACTTTTTTTTTTTACTACCACCTAAGAAACTTAATCTAATTAAAGCTAAGTTAAAAATGGAAAAGAATTACAAATATTCCTTACAAAGATCTGGAATATTAATGGATATTAATTTCAATAGAAATTTTAGATACTTCCAGCTGAATATCACACAAATATCAAAATATTGGCTTTGAGGGAAAATTTATGAAAAGATATTTGGGGCATTAATTTTTTTTCATTTTCGTTGACTCGGAGTAAAATTCAAAATATTTGTGTTTAGGAAAAGAAAGTACAGTTTTCGTTCCAACTTAGTTCATTTTTTTTTAAGATTTTATTTATTTATTTGACAGAGAGAGACACAGTGAGAGAGAGAACACAAGCAGGGGGAGTGGGAGAGGGAGAAGCAGGCCTTCCGCGGAACAGGACCCTGGAATCATGACCTGAGCCGAAGGCAGACACTTAATGACTGAGCCACCCAGGCACCAACTTAGTTCATTTAAATGGAAGCCTCCTACTTATGAGTGGGTTGTATTCTAAATAGTGATGTGTCAACCAATTATTTGAAAAGTGGAATATATTTTCCAGTGCTATAATATAATTAATAGTGGCTATGTTACTTATAAGAACAACTCCTCAAACTCAGCATGCAAATACAGTTATATTTGCTTGCTTTTATTTCTTTTCTTATTAATTAGACAAAACTCTGCTGGGTTAAAAGGAACAGCACTGTGAAAGGCCCAAAGAAGGGATGAAAAAACAGGACTACAGACTGGGATAAAATATTTGAAAATCACATATCTGATAAAAGTCTTATATCTGGAATATGTAAAGAACTCTCAAAAGCTGAAGTTAAATCTAATTAGAAAATCATCAAAAGACACATACAAGGCAGCTCAAAGAAGAGATATGGATGGCAAATAAACAAGTGAAAATATGTTTGATAAAATTTACCATTAAGGATATACAAAGTAAAATCAGTATGAGATATCACTAACACACTTATTTGAACATTTAAATTAAAAAAAATGTGACAAAGCCAAATGCTGGTGAGAATATGGATAAATTGGATCTTTTATACATTTCTGGTGATATAAAATAGTATAACCACTCTGAAAAACAATTTGACAATATCTTATAAAATTATACATGTGTCAACCATACAACTCAGTAATTACACTTTTGAGAAAAATGCAAACATACATTTACATTAAAACCTGTACATGAAGGTTCATACCAGATATTTTTAATAGCCCTAAACTGTAAATATCCGAATGTCTTTCAAGAGGTAAATATTTAAATAACTACCACATTTCATACCATGGAATTCTACTCAACAACACAAATAAACAATTATTTATACATGCAATAATCTAGATGGATTTCTAGGACATTATTGGTGAAAAATTCAATTTCTGAAGTTTAAATACCATATGATTTCATTTTGTGTAACATAATATAGCCTTCTTGAAGCTGTGGGGTAGAGAACAGATTAGTAGTTGTCAGGAGACATGGACTAGGCATGTTCTTGTGAATATAAAGGGATAGTGTAAGGGAGTTCTCTTGTGATGGAAGAGTTCATACAGATAATGAAATTGCTTAGAACTATGTACATACACATGCATACACCCAAGAACGCATGTAAAATCAATTAAAACTCAATAAGGTCTATAGTCCACTTAACAGCATTGTACTGAAGCCAGGTTACTGGTATTGGTATTGATACTGTACTACAGCTATATAAGATATTACCACTGAAGAAATTTAGGTCAAAGATACACCGGATGTTATGTACAATATTCACTGCTTCTTGTGAATCTACAATTACCTCAAAATAAAACATTTGAAAAAGAAAATTCAGTATCTTACTCTGGTGATTACTACCATCCTCTTCTGACTTCTCCAGGAAAACATCTACCCAGATTCCACTCACAATGGAGAGAAGACCTAGGTCTGTTTATTAGGTTGCTACCCTTGCTTCTCCTATAGAGTGTCATGTTTGAAGATAAATCTTACATAGACTTAAGAGGTAATTTTTCCTCCATTCTGTGATGGTAGGTTGCAGGTTCTCAAGTTTTTAAAAAAAATATGATTCTAATAGAATCCACTAAAAATGCCCTTCATTCATTTCCCAAATCATGTGGAGTTGTTTCATTTCTCATACACTGGGAATTCTTAGAGTGCCTGGCACTTGAGAATCATGAAATCATGAAAGTGTTAGCATCCTGTCTGTCACAGACATACAACTACTATCTCACTGACAAATTTAAGGATCTCCTATTTTTAAATATTCTTTATATAAATCTACACAGAATGTCTCATTATTTATTCTCTCTCCACCAATGAGGCTATTTACCCCTTCATCTAAGGAGACTTCTCAGTGATTACATGAAGTCTTACCACCAGCCTTATGAGGAGGTTACTTTCTTTCTAAGATACTCCCAACTCATATTACTTTGCTTGTTTATCCTTTTAAAAAGATTACACACAGTTAATTCTAGTGTAAGTTTATTAAATATGTCTGGGGGAAGAAAAGACACAAACAAAACTTGGAAAATTTTTTACTGACCTGGTATGCTACTATAATCAGGATTCCAAGTGAATTGACAAAAGCCTATTAAGCCTAGCTCTTTTGAGATCATTAAGCAGTGATCATATGGAAAAATTATAGTTGATTTTGGTCAATGCAGAGGACTGAATGAAGATATTTAGGATGAAATTTTCAGGAGACAATTGATTTAAAGAAATCTATAGATTCAATCTCTATATATAATAAAAGGCTTTGCCAAATAATGAGTTTTCAGAGAAAATTTTTAAAGAAGTGGTTACATATGGGGGTACCTGGGTGGCTCAGATGGTTAAGCATCTGCCTTCGGCTCAGGTCATGATCCCAGGATCCTGGGATTGAGTCCCGCATCAGGCTCCCTGCTAGGTGGGGAGCCTGCTTCTCCCTCTGCCTCTCTCTCTCTCTCTTTCATGAATAAATAAAATATAAAAAAAAAGAAGTGGTTACATATGTTTTAGAAATTTCAGAGAGCACATTACTGTTTTGGTTTTCTCTTCATGTATGCATTTGTGTGTCCTGGGGCTCTTGATTTCAAATAACAAAAGCATTTTAGCTGCTTCAAACAAAGTGGTAGAATGCACATTACAGTAATAAGAAATATCCATTGAGGTGAAATATAAAGCTCTAACTGGACCTCAAGAATTAACTAGAACCAGGTTCAAAGATGAAAATTGGAATTTTCTTTTTTTCAGCTCCTCACTAATTACATTTACTTCAATTTTCTTTTTCTTTAATAATTATTTCTGCTTGTTTAGTCCGTGGGTTGGGGGAATAGATTTTTTTGTTTTTAGTAGCTCCATATTTTATTATTTTGTTTAGCCACTTGAGATGTAATGGAATTTATCTTTTCACGAGCTCAGGTATCTTACTATGAATCCATCAGCCATGGACAAAAGGCCAGGTTCTAGATAATAATAGGTAATAGGCCTAATAGCTGGGTCAAATATCTGACTAGTCTGGGTCATGGTTGGTGAATGATCTTTCAGTCTTGACCATAGGCAATTAAAACGGTTTTACCTGGCAGGGCCTTGTGGGAAAAAGCTAACTCACAGCACACTTGGTGTACACCTCTTATTACAGTCTGTGAGTCAAGGACTCAGGCACCTATGGCTGTTTATGCTTTTATGCACATCTTTACTGGCAGCCTAGGCATCTCCACTGGGAAGTGTCCTAACTGGAGGGGAAGTTTGAAGATAACTTTTCTCCATACAAACCCAGTCCCAAGTAACCTTTCCTTTCGAGCCCTTCCCCTCTCCATCCTCCCTGGTCCCCATCCATAAAATGGCAGGAACCTTTTATTTAAAGGTTCTCACCTTCTGCAGTGAGAGGATCCCACATCTGTTCTAATCCACCTCACCCTTGCCCAGCGCAGTTCCATGGGGAAAAATGAAACAGTGGAGGAATTTAGCCTTTTACTTATACTGTAGCAGTAAGTGATTAAAGGTTTGGCTGTTACTTTGGTTTTGGCTTCTTGTTTTAATCGACTCTTCCAACACATGGCAGCTCATCTCTCTCCACCTCAGTTCTGCTCTTGACAATATGTACTCCTATTAAAGAAATATACTTGAGGGGGCAAGCTGGTTGTCTAAATATGACTGTTCAGAGTACACGTATATAACTCAACTGTGGAAAGATTAACCCCTAGGGGCACCTGGCTGGCTCAGTCATTAAGCGTCTGCCTTCGGCTCATGTCATGATCCCAGAGTCCTGGGATCTAGCCCCACATCGGGTTTCCTGCTCCGCAGGAAGCCTGCTTCTCCCTCTCTCACTCCCCCTGCTTGTGTTCCCTCTCTCGCTGTCTCTCTCTCTCTCTGTGAAATAAATAACTAAAAATCTTAAAAAAAAAAAAAAAGAAAGATTAACCCCTAAAAATGTACATCACCTAGTTCTGGTGTTCTATAAGTTATGTTGCCTCTGGGGGGACAAAAAAATCTTTCAAACTGCTTAAATATAATTATTACTTAGGAGATGTGAAATACATTTCCAGTACATATCACTACATAAATGATGAGCAGTAATGAACATTTTCTAAGCCTACTCAGAAGGATATGCAAGGTATTTATTACAACAATAATATCTATCTACTGGAAGATTAATAATCAATAACACAGGTCATTAAATTAAAAAACATAGTTTTAGGGGCACCTGGGTGGCTCAGTCGTTAAGCGTCTGCCTTCAGCTCAGGTCATGATCCTAGGATCCTGGGATCGAGTCCCGGATCGGGCTCCCTGCTCAGTGGGAAGCCTGCTTCTCCCTCTCCCACTCGCCCTGCTTGTGCTCTTTCTCGCTATGTCTCTGTCAAATAAATAAAATCTTTAAAAAAAATAAAAAGCATAATTTTAAAGACTATAATATCCTATAAACTGTATGTATGAAGAAGACATATGACCTGGGGTCAACTTGACATATTCAATTTAAATAAAGTTGGCTTGAACTCCCATCTATATCCTGTGAAAAATCTAATACCCAATATAAGATATCTACTAGTGGTTTACATTCTCATTTCCAGAGTCCCCTCTTATCAATATCTTGTTTCCATTTTAATAATTACATTTACAATAATGCCTAAAGCCTTCTCTGTGCCATAAGTTTAGCCAAATATGAAACCCATCCCTAATTTTTGTTAAAAATCCTAAGCATGGGGCACCTGGGTGGCTCAGTTGGCTAAGTGACTGCCTTCAGCTCAGGTCGCGATCCCGGGGTCCGGGGATCGAGTCCCACATCGGGCTCCCGGCTCAGCAGGGAGCCTGCTTCTCCCTCTGACCTTCTCCCCTCTCACGCTGTTTCTCTCTCGCTCGCTCTCTAATAAATAAATAAAATCTTAAAAAAAATACTAAGCATGTTTTTTAGTATAATTTTAGATTTGAGAGAAAATATAAAGCAGAGCATATCAATAAAATATATAAAATATTCTCCATTCTTGGGCGCCTGGGTGGCTCAGATGGTTAAGCGTCTGCCTTCGGCTCAGGTCACGATCCCAGAGTCCTGGGATCGAGTCCCACATCGGGCTCCCTGCTCCTTGGGAGCCTGCTTCTCCCTCTGCCTCTCTCTCTCTCTCTGTCTCTCATGAATAAATAAATAAAATCTTTAAAAAAAATATTCTCCATTCTTAAAAAAATCTTGTCATATATTCCCACAGAGAATTTCTGTAGACTTGCTTTTCTCCTTTATTGTCTCTCTCCAGCCATACTTATCTTTCATTCCAGCTCATTCAAACCAAGCCTGAAGGATGTTATTTCTGTACTCATCCATATTCATTGGACATTTTTCTAAAGACAGGTAGTTCTCTATATTAGAAAGGTACTTCTCTCTCTACAGTGACCTCTTGATTATTTATTTCCTGTAATACTATTAGGGCATTCTCAAGCAAGAGCCATAATTAACTAATGTAATCCATTTAATAAAGGTTACATTTGAGGTGCAGTAACTCCCAGAGTAACAGATGCTTCAGTATGTTAAGTAGTGGGAGAGTACAGACAAGAAAATGTGTATTTATATGCCCTGAAATACATCAGCGACTGTGGCAGGAATCCACTGATAAATAGAAAGCTAATATTTATTATTCATCACTTTTGGTGTGCCAGACAGTGTGAGAACATCATCTATTTTATTTTTTTTTAATACTTACAACCACAGTCTTTGTCAATATTGTTATCTCTATGAGCAGATTTGTGAAAACTGATAACCAGGGAGGTTAAGTAACTTGCCCATGACCTAAATCAAATAATAGAGTCAAGCGTCAAAAAAGTATGTATTCTGATTACAGAGCCCACACTTACATATAAAGATCAGGATTTGGGTTTTTTTTGTGTGTGTGTGTAAAAATACTTCATTAAGATGGAAATACTTTGGGGGTGCCTGGGTGGCTCAGTCAGTTAAGCATCCAACTCTTTTTTTTAATTAATTAATTTTTTTATTATTATGTTAATCACCATACATCACATCATTAGTTTTTGATGTAGTGTTCCACAATTCATTGTTTGTATATATCACCCAGTGCTCCATGCAGAACGTGCCCTCTTTAATACCCATCACCAGGCTAATCCATCCTCCCACCCCCCTCCCCTCTAGAACCCTCAGTTTGTTTCTCAGAGTCCGTTGTCTCTCATGGTTCATCTCCCCCTCCAATTTCCCCCCTTCATTCTTCCCCTCCTGCTATCTTCTTCTTCTTTTTTTTTTTTAACATATAATGTATTATTTGTTTCAGAGGTACAGTTCTGTGATTCAACAGTCTTGCACAATTCACAGCGCTCACCATAGCACATACCCTCCCGATGTCTATCACCCAGCCACCCCATCCCTCCCACCCCCACCACTCCAGCAACCCTGTTTGTTTCCTGAGATTAAGAATTCCTCATATCAGTGAGGTCATATGATACATGTCTTTCTCTGATTGACTTATTTCGCTCAGCTTAACACCCTCCAGTTCCATCCATGTTGTTGCAAATGGCAAGATTTCATTCCATTTGATGGGTGCATAATATTCCATTGTGTGTATATATATATATATATATATATATATATATATATATATATATATACCATATTTTCTTTATCCATTCATCTGTCATGGCTCTTTCCACAGTTTGGCTGTTGTGGACATTGCTGCCATAAACATTGGGGTGCACGTACCCCTTCAGATCCCTACATTTGTATCTTTGGGGTAAATACCCAGTAGTGTAATTGCTCGATCATATGGTACTCTATTTTCAACTTTTTGAGGAACCTCCATACTGTTTTCCAGAGTGGCTGCACCAGCTCTTGATTTCAGCTCAGGTCATGATGTCAGGGTCATGCATGAGATTAAGCCCCGCATGGGGCTCTGCATTGGGCATGGGGCTGCTTAAGATTCTCTCTCCCTCTCCCTTGGCCCCTCCCCCACCTCTCAAAAAAATAAAAGATGGAAATGCTTTTAACAGTGTATTTCACTGGTATCCAGAATAATTACTGAAATTAGCAAGAGAAAATTTATATTATTTTTAAAGTGATATCAATTATTTGTATAACATGATCTGTCATAGCCTATAAAGTAAATAAACAGTCTTTGAACTCTTTTATATATGGGGAAATAACTGTTTTGCTAACTCCACAGTGAAATATGCAAAGTCTTAAGTAAGACATTTAAAGGCTAAATTGAGAAATGAATGTATAGTTACAAGAAACATGTTAAAAGTACACAGAATATCCTTATCTTACACAATTTTGTTTCCTGTCTTTGCTCTCACATACTTTATTATGAATCCTCTGGCTTCTAAATAAGATTGATTGGTGAGTCGATTACAGGGGTGCCTGAGCACAGATTGTGGGAAGTCTCAGTGTGACTCAGTATGTCATAAATCAAACAGTGGGTGAGTGTTTGGGAAACAGTTCCCTGACTCACAAAATATAATGATGAAAAAAAAGTAAATAAACTAGATTCATTTATTTAAAATAACCAATACCATTAATAACGTTGGTAATATGTGGAATACAGTTATCCACACATACATAGTCCTTTTATTTACAAATTAAAAAAATATATAGTATTTATGCTATTACACAAAGAGCTAGGAGATTTAAGTATGAAAACAAGGTACTTGTGGTACATCACCATCAAGTAGTGGAAACCACATATATCACTATAGTATAGAGTAGAAATTAACAGCAAATGTTTATTATCATTTGGAAGAGAAGAAATTTACGTTCCCTGGGGTAATGATTTGAAGAACAGAGAAATGTTCTTAGAAGATGTTTTATGCATACGTGCTAGGATGAAAAAAAAACTGCATTCAAAGTGGAAATAGCAATGTGAGCATGGCTCCTCCTATTTTCACAGCAGAGGTACTCAAAGAAAAACAACCATTTTCTTACTCTCACGTAGTATCTACATAACTTAGATATCTGTTACTATAAATTTCCTTTTCATTAATTCCCTCTTCTCTTTTTTTAAATTGAAGTATAGTTAATATGCCATGTTATATTTGTTTCAGGTATACCATTTTTTTGTTTGTTCATTTGTTTTGTTTTCATTTTTTGATCCCGTAGTGTAGGCCAGGCATAATAAGCTTTGGGAATGAAGAGTGAGGAAAATCACCATTCTCTTTTCCATGTCAGAAATGCCTACAGATTTTTCCCTTCTGTCCATTTTGTGGTCATTGCTTTGGTATATGTTATCATCACCTGTTTATAGAAGTATTTTGACTAACAATATTTTAGGCTTTTCCAATTTTAAACCAAAGTACACATTGTTGAAGTCATTTTTAGCTCACTCTGTTGGCAAAAGTAGAAATCAAGCAAGATTATTGAGATCAGGATATCACTGAAAAAGGACAAGAACCAAAATGTAGACAACAGTTATGTGCATAAATGAACAGTGGAATATGTGCAAAAATATACATGTTACAGTCTTCATCTCAGAGCTATTTATAATAGTGAAATAAAAGACATAATTTAATCTCCATCAGTATTGTAGTAATACAATGAACAGTATGTATTATTCAAAATGATACATCTATAATTTCAGACCTAGGAAATATGTCCATGATATATTTTTATGTGTGTGTGTGTGTGTGTGTGTGTGTGTGTGTGTGTGTGTGTGTGTGTGTGTGACTGACAGAGAACCCTGGAGGATTATGTATCAAACTGCTAAAATTGATTATTTCTGTGTCGAAGAATTGTGGTTAGCAATTGAAAATTTTTCCCAAGATCATTCATTATAAAATTTATCAAAATCCTAATGTAAATAGATTTATCATTACAACTTAGATACAGATGAATATATTCATATTTGTAAAATGGGGTTTTCACATAAAAAACCATTATAATTCTATTTGATGTAAACAATATAAAATTTGAAGTTATGAGTACTTAGAAAAATATACTTAGCAGTTTTCCCATTTACTTATCTGCATTATAAAATGCGATTTTTTCTGCCGCTGTTTTTGGTTAGATTATCATAATTTCATGTTAAACATTTATTATGGATATGGCACAAAGTGTCCGACAGATTAAGGGCATTATTATTTAGTCAGGAACTCCACTAGGTATATAAAAATATGTTTGTTGGACAAGTTTATAGTTTTATGCAAGTGAATTTACCTTCTATTCTTCCTTCAACTAAAAAAAGATACCAGAATTTTTATACTTTTAAGCTCTTAACTGTGAAGATCTCTTTATTTTTTCTAAGTATCTTATAAATATTTAGAGAAAGAAAGGCTGTTTAACATTAATAGATGATTTAGGCATAATTGAGAAAAATTTACATGATAAAATTTTTCTGACAATGATTAGTAATACTAGGTTACATATAACCAGGGTGAAAAAGTAGTGTCAATCAGAACTTTAGGCAATAATATGGGATCACAATCTTATATCCCTATGGCTCATTTTTCTCAAATTGTGCCGTATTTTATCCTGGTCATTTTATCACAGAGCTCAAAAGTCTCATTTGCAAAGAAATCATCATGAAGTATTGGGAGGCTAAAAGAATCCAAGTCTGAGTATAGGCAAGAACCAAACAAGATCTATATGAATATCTGTCAGCCTCCCCAACCTCTTTATAAATTGTTGGATGCTTTATTATTTTCCTATTATTTGATTCACTTTAACTCTGGAGTATATTTGGGATTATGATTTTATTACTGGTAGTTTCTTTTTTATTTTAATATTTCATATATATATATGTTTACTGGTTAGGTTCTGATTCAACAGAATTGCCAAGTGTTCTTCCACATCTTCCTTCTCCTTACAGCCCATCAGTTTCCAAGTTCATTTGTCTTCCATAGTAGCCTCCTTCCTTTCTTTTTGTCTTTTCCTCTGTCATGGCAAAATCCCTCTCTTTTCTTTCCTTTAGGTACTCCAATTGCCTATGTTGGGTCACTTGAAGTTGTCTTACAGTTCACTACATTTTTTTTTCCTTTCTGTGTGTCATTTTAGATCATTTGTATTGTATTTTCAGCTTCAGTAATCTTTTTTTCTGCATTGTCTAATTAATTTTTTTATTTTTATCTGAAATTCTTTTTTTTTAAATTTTATTATGTTATGTTAGTCACCATACAATACATCGCTAGTTTTTGATGTGGTGATCCACGATCCATTGTTTTCGTATAACACCCAGTGCTCCATGCAGTACGTGCCCTCCTTAATACCCATCACCGGGCTAACTGATGCCCCTTCCCTCCTCCCCTCTAAAACCCTGTTTGTTTCTCAGAGTCCATAGTCTCTCATGGTTCATCTCTCCCTCAGATTCCCCCCCTTCATTCTTCCCTTCCTTCTCCTAATGTCCTCCCTGCTATTCCTTATGTTCCACAAATAAGTGAAACCATATGATAATTGACTTTCTCTGCTTGGCTTATTTCACTTAACATCATCTCCTCCAGTCCCATCCACGTGGATGTAAAAGTTAGGTATTCATCCTTTCTGATGGCTGAGTAATATTCCATTGTATATATGGACCACATCTTCTTTATCCATTCATCTGTTGAAGGGCATCTCGGCTCTTTCCACAGTTGGGCTATTGCGGACATTGCTGCTATGAACATTGGGGTGCATAGAGCCCTTCTTTTTACTACATCTGTATCTTTGGGGTAAATACCCAGGAGTGCAATTGCTGGGTCATAGGGTAGCTCTATTTTTAAATTTTTAAGGAACCTCCACACTGTTTTCCAAAGTGGCTGTACCAACTTGCATTCCCACCAACAGTGTAAGAGGGTTCCCCTTTCTCCACAACCTCTCCAACATTTGTTGTTTCTTTCCCTGTCCATTTTTGCCATTCTAACTGGTGTAAGGTGGTATCTCAATATGGTTTTGATTTGAATTTCCCTGGTGCCTAATGATGATGACCATTTTTTCATGTATCTGTTAGCCATTTGTATGTCTTCTTCAGAGAAGTGTCTTTTCATATCTTCTGCCCACTTTTTGACTTATTTGTTTTTGGGTGTTGAGTTTGAGAAGTTCATTATAGATCTTGGATACCAGCCCTTTATCTGTAGTGTCATTTGCAAATATCTTCTCCCATTCTGTGGGTTGCCTCTTTGTTTTGTTGACTGTTTCCTTTGCTGTGCAGAAGCTTTTTATCTTGATGAAGTCCCAAAAGTTCATTTTTGCTTTTTCTTTATCTAGATTTTGGAGATGTATCTTGAAAGAAGTTGCTGTGGGCAATGTCAAAGAAGTTTCTGCCTATGTTCTCCTCTAGGATTTTGATGGATTCCTGTCTCACATGGAGGTCTTTCATCCATTTTGAGTTTATCTTTGTGTATGGTGTTAGAGAATGGTTGAGTTTCCTTCTTCTGCATGCGGCTGTCCAATTTTCCCAGCACCATTCATTGAAGAGACTGTCTTTTTTCCATTGCATATTTTTTCCTGCTTTGTCGAAGATTATTTGACCATAAAGTTGAGGGTCCATATCTGGGCTCTCTATTCTGCTTCATGGATCTATATGTCTGTTTTTGTGCCAGTACCATGCTGTCTTGGTGATCACAGCTTTGTAATATAGCTTGAAATCGGGCAACGTGATGCCCCCAGCTTTGTTTTTCTTTTTCAACATTTCCTTGGTGATTCGGGGTCTTTTCTGATTCCATACAAATTTTAGGATTGTTTGTTCCAGCACTTCATTGGAATTTTGATCGGGATGGCATTGAAGGTATAGATTGCTCTGGGTACCATAGACATTTTAACAATGTTTATTCTTCCGATCCATGAGCATGGAATGTTTTTCCATCTTTTTGCGTCTTCTTTAATTTCTTTCATGAGTGTTTTGTAGTTCCTAGAGTATAGATCCTTTACCTCTTTGGTTAGGTTTATTCCGAGGGATCTTATGGTTTTGGGTGCTATTGTATATGGAATCTTTTCTCTCATTTCTCTTTCTACAGTTGCGTTGTTAGTGTATAAGAAAGCAACTGATTTCTGTGCATTGATTTTGTATCCTGCCACATTACTGAATTGCTGTATGAGTTCTAATAATTTGGGGGTGGAGTCTTTTGGGCTTTCCACATAAAGTATCATGTCATCTGTGAAAAGAGAGAGTTTGACTTCTTCTTTGCCAATTTGAATACCTTTTATTTCTTTTTGTTGTCTGATTGCTGTTGCTAGGACTTCTAGTACTATGTTGAACAATAGTGGCAAGATTGGGCATCCTTGAAGTGTTCCTGATCTTAAGGGAAAGGCTGTCAGCTTTTCCCCATTGAGGATGATAGTTGTTGTGGGTTTTTCATAGATGGATTTTATGAACTTGAGGAATATTCCCTCTATCCCTATACTCTGAAGAGTTTTAATCGGGAAAGGTTGTTGTATTTTGTCAAATGCTTTTTCTGCCTCAGTTGAGAGGACCATATGGTTCTTCTCCCCCTCTTGTTAATGTGTTCTATCTCATTGATTGATTTGCAAATGTTGAACCACCCTTGCATCCCGGGGATAAGTCCCACTTGGTTGTGGTGGATGATTCTTTTAATGTATTGTTGGATCCTATTAGCTAGGATTTTGTTGAGGATTTTGGAATCCCATATTCATCAGGGATATCGGTCTGAAATTCTTTTTGATGGGGTCTTTGCCTGGTTTGGGGATTAAGGTAATGCTGGCCTCATAGAATGAGTTTGGAAGTTTTCCTTCTGTTTCTATTTTTTGAAACAGCTTCAGTAGAAAAGGTATTATTTCTTGTTTGAATGTTTGGTAGAATTCCCCAGGGAATCCATCAGGCCCTGGACTCTTGTTTTTTGGGAGGTTTTTGATCATTGCTTCAATCTCGTTACTGGTTATTGGCTACTCAGGTTGTCAGTTTCTTCCTGTTTCAGTCTTGGCAGCTTCTAGGTTTCCAGGAAGGCCTCCATTTCATCCAGATTGCTCAGTCTATTGGCATATATTTGTTGATAATAATTTCTAATAGTTGTTTCTATTTCCTTGGTGTTAGGCGTGATCTCTCCCCTTTCATTCATAATTTTATTAATTTGGGTCCTTTTTTCTTTTGGATAAGTCTGGCCAGTGGTTTATCGATCTTATTAATTCTTTCAAAGAACCAACTTCTAGTTTCGTTGATCTGATCTACTGTGTTTCTGTTTTCTAATTCATTGATCTCTGCTTTAATTTTAATTATTTCTCTTCCAATGCATGGCTTAGGCATCATTTGTTGCTTTTTCTCTAGTTCTTTAAGGTGTAGAGTTAGTTGGTGAATTCAGGATTTTTCTATTTTTTTGAGTGAGGCTTGGATGGCTATCTATTTCCCCCTTAGGACCACCTTTGCAGTATCCCATAGGTTTTGGACCGATGTGTTTTCATTCTCATTGATTTCCATGAATTGTTTAAGTTCTTTGATTTCCTGGTTGACCCAAACATTCTTGAGCAGAGTGGTCTTTAGCTTCCAAGTGTTCGAATTTCTGCCAAATTTTTTCTTGTGATTGAGTTCCAGTTTTAAAGCATTGTGGTCTGAGAATATGCAGGGAATAATCTCAGTCTTTCGGTATCGGTTGAGACCTGATTTGTGACCCAGTATGTGGTCTATTCTGGAGAAAGTTCCATGTGCGTTCGAGAAGAATGAGTATGCTGTTGTTTTAGGGTGGAATGTTCTGTAAATATCTATGAGGTCCATCTGGTCTAGTGTATCATTCAAAGCTCTTGTTTCCTTGTTGATATTCTGCTTAGATGATCTGTCCATTGCTGAGAGTGGAGTATTGAGGTCTCCTACAATTAACATATTGTTATCAATATGACTCTTTATTTTGGTTAACAGTTGGCTTATGTAGATGGCTGCTCCCATGTTGGGGAAGTAGATATTTATAATTGTTAGATCTTCTTGTTGGATAGACCCTTTAAGAATGATATAGTGTCCTTCTCTGTCTCTAATTACAGACTTTAGTTTAAAATCTAATTTGTCTGATTAGATTGTCTTTCTCCTTTTATAGAACCCCCCCTTAATATTTCTTGCAGGGCCGGCTTAGTGGTCACATATTCTTTCAGTTTCTGCTGGTCGTGGAAGCTCTGCATCTCTTCATCCATTCTGAATGACAGCCTTGCTGGATAAAGTATTCTTGGCTGCATGTTCTTCTCATTTAGTACCCTGAATATGTCTTGCCAGGCCTTTCTGGCTTGCCAGGTCTCTGGATAGGTCTGACGTTATTCTGATGTTCCTTCCTCTATACGTAAGGAATCTCTTCCCCCTAACTGCCCTTAAGATGGTTTCCTTGGTTCTAAGATTTGTGAGTTTTTCTATTACATTCCGGGGCATTGGCCTGTTTTCCTTGATCTTGGGAGGGGCCCTCTCTGCCTCTAGGACAGGAATGTTTGTTTCATTCCCCAGGTTAGGGAAGTTCTCAGCTACGATTTGCTGAAATACATCTTCTAGTCCTCTCTCCACTCCCTCTGGGATTCCAATTATTCTGACATTGGAACGCTTCATGGTGTCACTTATTTCTCTGATTCTATTTTCATGGATTCTGAGTTGTTTTTCCCTGGGCTCCTCTTTTCCCTTTTTATCTATTATGTTGTCTTCCAGGTCGCTTATTCGTTCTTCTGCCTCAGTTACCCTAGCTGTTAGATTATCTAGATTGGATTGGATCTCATTGATAGCTTTTTTAAGTTCTGCCAATTCAGCTTTCATGTCTGCCCTTAGAGACTCTATGTTACCATTAATTGATTTCTCCATTCTAGCCATTGTCTTCACAATTGCTAGCCTGAATTCCATCTCTGACATCTTGGTTATATTGGCATCCATTTGTAAATCTGCAGCATAAGTCATAATCTCTGAGTCTTTTCTATATTGGGGGCTCCTCCTCCTAGTCATTCTGTTGATGGGTGTTTTAGGGAATGTATAGAGTCCAAATTATTGACCAGAACCCAAGCAAGATGCGCCTGTTTTCTTGGGACCTTAAGATAGCTGGCCTCTTGTTTTCCCAGCCTGTCTTCTGTGGGAGGGGCCTGCCGTGCTGTTACTCAGGCAACCCTGTTTGGGCAGAGTTGCCCTGCCCCCCTGTGGCGGGGGATGGGCTCAGCAGGAATCAGTTTTGGGGGCTTTTGTACTCTGGAGGCTTTCCCTGGCGGCTTTCCGTGTCTCTTCTGTGAGTCAGAGCAGAAGAGACTGTTTCCAACCCTCTGCCTCAGAGCAGAGAGACTGCAGTCTGTTCTTCAGTGAGCTCTCCAGGCCACACCATCTCCGTTTCTGTCCGTGCTGCTATAAACTGCAGCGTCCTGGGTTGTGCGCCCCTCTGCAGTGCCCCCAGTCCTGCCTCCAGGTCGGGGCATGTCTCTGCCCTTTGCGCATCTAAAACCACCAGCTGCCCCCAGATCACACGCGTGACATCACTGCTCCGGGTTTCTGCCCTGGGGGCTGCCCTAAAGTCCTTTCCCCGCTGCTACCAGTCTGCGAGTCTGTGCCCCATCCCCAGCGTGCAATGCTGTCGCTCACCGGCGGTGTAGGATCCCTACGGCCAGGCACCCTACTGCTGCCTAGGATCCCCATGGCCAGGCACCCTCCTGCTGCCGTTTATCCTCCGATATATGCCCGCGGAATCAGGCCTCCCCGCTTCATACCCAACCACCTGCGATATTCTCTTTGTAGAGATCCAGATCTTCTTACATCTCAGGCTGGTTTTGTGGGTGCTCAGAGTGGTCTGGTAGATATCCAGCTCAATTCCGGGGACTAGCTGAAATAGGGTCCCCTACTCCTCTGCCATCTTTCCTTTCCCCCATAACACAACCTAATTAAATTTTTTTAACATATGGAATACAGTTACTATAATTGTTTTAATGTCTTTGTGTACTAATCTAATACCTGTGTTAGTTCTAGATTGGTTTCAGTTGATTGCTATTGTCTTCATTATGGGTGTAATTATGGGTGAAATAGGGACTATCTTCTTCCAAATGAAGCTGAACCATGGAGAAATGAAGAAATGTGTTGGATTGGTTGAGTATTAAAGAAAGACATGTGAGGAGTTTTTTGTAGTCTTGGAGTAGTTTGGGAAGAATTTTGGTTGAAGGAAGACTAGTTGTTTCTTTCTTTGAAGTTCAAATTACATATCTACCTTGATGTTAGGGCATATAACATTTGCAGAAAAAAGCAGAAGGAAATGTTATTGACTTCTCTGTTGAATATTTAGGACCATAAAGACTTGAGGGGAGAGGTAGAACAATGTTCACTTAAAACAATGAAACAATAAAAAGTTAATTTCTAGCTAAAATAGAATACAATTATGTTCATAAAGGTGATTGGAATATTGTGATTCCTTGGCAAGTGAGAAAAGGAAAGGACTTCATAATTTCAGAAGAAGTGTTCATTTGTCTTTGCACATTTATTTCTTACCTATATGATTCTGACAGAATGCATCAAGGATATAACCAACTTTCTGGTGTTTGCTTTGATGTTAACCTTGCAAAACAGAAATGATGGTATATGTTTCTGTATAAAACAGGTCAAAGATGGCCTAGAAATGAGTTTACATTGTGCTTTATGATAAGATTCTTAAATTAGTGAAGGCATCAGCATTGATGTGGACTCATTATGCCCATTTTATGATTGTTGGATATAAAGTTTAGAAAGGTTAAGTGCTCACAGTCATAAAATAAGTCTCTGAAGTATTCATATAAAACACCACAATTTCTGGTTTCAAAACCACTGTTCTGTCCTCTGCCTCAGATGCTTTTAAGCTTATAAGTTAGAGGCAGTAGAAATTCTACTGTTTTAGATAGCATTAATGAAATATCATAATTGTACATTTGATTATGTTTAAGGTACAAAGAAACTTTAATCTATATTCATGTTTTTTAACTAAAAGTTTTAGTGTGAATATTAATTTCATTTAAAAATATTCATAGAATTTTAGAGAAAATTAAAGTCTTTACATGCAGAATACAATCTGCATTTGCTTTGACAACTAATTAGTTTACATATGTAAAATAAGTACCTTTCTGTATAGTATATAATTAAGATGCAATGCTAGGATAGCACTGACTGCTTAATTAAAGCAATTAGGTTATTAGTGTATCATGGCACAGCTTACCTTAAGAGGTGTGAACAGAATACATCATAGATTATGATACAATAGTCATTGAGTTCAAAATACTTCCCATGCAATAAAACATAAAGAATATTTGAGGGCTTTAATTCAAGTTTCATTCATTCTTAACACTGTAGATTCATTAAAGGGGGGAAAAAACAACAAAAAACCTTACAGCTTACTGGCTTTTTAAGACTTGGTGATATCATGTCAATGGACTTCCCTACAAATTGACCTATTATTCAAAGCAATGAAGTCCCTAATAGAAAGCGCTTGTTTGCCCGGAGTGTCCCCTAATGTATCTGTATTAGGAATCTTTACCAATGAGTGATAGGTAACTGGCTAAGGGTTCAGAGAGATAAACCTGGCCTCTGCCTGTCTTTCCATTAAAGAGCTATTATCTCCCTCACCTTATTTGAGAAGAGTGGTGGCATTATCGTGGGCTTTGAAATGACTTAATCCTGGATTCAAATTCTAGTCTCAATAATTATTTCTTGGTAAATTAAGGTTGGATGCTTAATTTTTCTGTCTCAGTATTGATAAAATTGTATCTGCTTCATAGACAGGGACAGATCGGGGTTTTGTGGGACCTAAAGCTACACTTTTGGGAGTGCTTTTTTTTTTTCTTTGAAAGATTTTTTTATTTATTTGACAGAGAGAGACACAGTGAGAGAGGGAACACAAGCAGAGGGAGTGTGAGAGGGAGAAGCAGGCTTCCCGCGGAGCAGGGAGCCCGATATGGGGCTCGATCCCAGGACCCTGGGGTCATGACCTGAGCCGAAGGCAGACGCTTAACGACTGAGCCACCCAGGCGCCCCTTGGGGTGCTTTTTGAGGAAAAGAATACAAAACAAATGGTTATGAACATTTATTTAGAATTAACAAAGAGATCACAATGAAATTTAAATTTGAAGAACCTGACAAATTCCACATACATAAGAAAGTCTAAATTGTATTAATTAACTGCCTGATACATCCTTTGTTATACTTTTTCTTTGGTTGTATATTCTCTAATAACTTCTTTATATTGTAACACATTTGAATTCTTTAGTGAGAACGGAAATACAATTCCATCTTTTCTATTAGCATGGTTGATTATTTTTTAAATTAATAATGACAATTTAAGAGGGTTCTGTCAGTTCACAAATAAGTATTATGTGGATTTTGAAGGTTATCTTCAAACTTGCAAAACTTCTATCGTGTTTCTTTTGTATACAAAAATAATACTTTCAAATGTACTTTCTGTACTACTGTTATGAGTCTGTGTCCTATCAACACAGCAATTTTAATAAATACTATTTCATATAAGTCTCATTTTTTAAAATGCGTGATGCCTTTGTAGTCATATGCATTATTGAGTATATGCCTGACAGAGAAATACTTTGTGATTCAGTGCTGAGAAGAACTGAATACTCCTCTTCCAATTTTATACTTAGGACTACAAGAATATTCCAACAATAACAACAACAACAACAACAAACTTTTGAGCTTTGTATTTTTCGTACCTCCATTATTTACAGACATCTGTTGTTGAGTGTTCTGGGACACATTTATATACTGTCATGATCTGTGTATGGCCATAAGCCTTTGCGACGTGATGTTGGGTGTCTCAACACAGTGGCCCTGGGGAGTATCCACCATTCCTATACAGTGTATTCAAAATGCCTTAACCATACATGAAAGGGGTTTCATCTACTAAATACAAATTTTATGTATCCCCAATTCAATTTCTGCTAGCCAGATAACAAAATTGCCTATGGCTGCACCCTGATAGGAGAAGAGATATGACGGAGATGAAGTTGTTTAAAGAGATCATCAATCTTAACTAACTGTGGTTAAAATACTTAAATTGTATAGACTTAACATAATTATAGGGCCATGAGAAGCAATTGCTAGGGTCTCACCTTTGTAAGAGGCTATGTAAGCAAATATCCCTGAAGTTTAAGGTTCATTAGGTATATGGCAAATTTGCTTCTGGTTTAGTGTTTACTTAATGTCTAAAAAAAAAGAGTATATTCAACTATATATATTTTTAATATTATCCCCACAAAACCTGTTGACATATATAATACCTTAGAAAGAATATCTTCTATTATTTTTCTGTTTCAAATTCAGAAAGTCTTATGCAAATTGAAACAAGTTCTAGATAAGATCTCAGTAAGGTACTTCTTAGTCCTTATCAACAAAGAATTAATAAAATATTTCCAGTTTTTTTTTAGTGAGTAACACTTTATTAAAATACCACAATATATATTTGAATTACAAACCTCCAACTGGTAATTGATTAAAATATACAAACATCTCGGTAAAATTAAGTACTTTCCAATTTTTCTTGAATTTTTTGGACAATTTTATCATGAAAAACTGATTATTTTACATGATATAAAGAAAGTGATTTGATAAAAATATTAGGGCATTATTAAACTTTTCATTGCCCTTTCATGATCCGTTAATGATGAAAACATTCTCTTGAGAAAAATCTGTTATTATTCTCATTTTTAAAAGGCTTACTTCTGCTGGATAATGGTTTCTTATGTAATTCCAGAAGTTCTCCAGTGTTTTTATCAGCTTCTTGAAATCTTGTATGTTAGATGGAATTTGCCATTTTACTTGATAATCAATTTTCATTTCTTTTCCATTATATTTTGTAATACTTAACATATAGAAAAAATTAGCCTGGCTAACCAGGCAGGGATAGACATGTTGTAAAATAGAGATGGGTTATTTGGGGAAGACTGTATTAGTCTCCTTAGGCTGCAATGATAAAATACGATAGACTAGGTGGCTTAAACAACAGACATTTATTTTGTCACAATTTTAGAGGCTGATCAAGTGCCAGCAGAGTTGGTTTCTGGTGAGACTTGTCTTCCTGACTTGTAGATGACTGCCTTCTCATTGGGTCCTCACATGGCTTTTTCTCTGTGCATGCATGGAGAGAAAGAGGTTTTGGTGTTCTTTCCTCTTAAAAGGACACAAGTCCTAAGGTATTAAAGTCCCCCTTTTATGACCTCATTTAACCTTAATTACTTCTTTAAAGGTCTTATCTCCAAATACGGTCGCATTGAGGGTTAAGGCTTCAACATATGAATTTTGAGGGAACACAGTCCAGTCCACAACAGGGACTAACATTATGAATGCTCAGATTATTAATAAATATGTTCATGTTATGATTATTTTTGCTTCTCAGTTCTGCATAATGTATACTTAGATAATAAATATCCATTATATTACAATGTTTATTTCAACACTTAATTTCATTCCACACTCTTTTTGTCTTCATGTGTTATGAAAAGAAATCGAATATAATTCTTATCTTTGTTCCTCTATAAGCATAGTTCTATTTTTGTTTTTGTTTTTTCCTCTGCCTTCTTTTAAGATTTTTTCCTTTGCTTTAGATTTTCTGCAATTTGAATATGATATGCCCAGGTATATGTTTTTTTGGTATTTATCCTGCTTGGTATTCTCTGAGCTTTCTGGACCTGTGGTTTTGGAAAGTTCTCTGCCATTATTAAAATATTTCATCTTCTTCTCTCTTTCTTCTTCTAGTATTTCCATTGTCCATTCCTTGCTTTGTCTTTTCAGACTCTTTTTTTCCCCTTCCCTTTTGGCATGCTTTGTAGATCGTTGTGGAAAACTGGGTAATAGCAACTGAGGTAAATAGGCCTTCAGTGGAAGGTTTTATGTTAATCTGGCTGAGACGTGGACTGTGTTTGTTTGCTGTAGCTGTAGGTGCCAGAGGCTTCCAATAAATGTCTTTATTTTTGTCTCCCCTCTTGTCTTTGGATTTCCCCATCAGCTGCTCCTCAGATAGAGTCTTGTCTTGCAGCTTTTTCAGATCTAAGCCACTGTTATTATACCGGAGCCCTGCTGGTGTGGTGGGTAAGGTGTGAAGGATGGGGGAAGCATTGATAATCTTATGATTAAATCTCAGTTTTTTTAGCAGGCTGTTATATGTACCCAGGCTGTGGCCTTCACAGATGTTTCTTAGCTCCCCACACCTTAGGTGAAATGGGAAGGTGAGGGGGGCTGGAGTTGGAGAAATGCCTTTCCTACAAGTGAGAAAAGACTCTTGAGGGCTTTCTGCCTGGAGAGAACACTTGGCATATTTCAGTGGTGACTATTCCTCTGCCAGCATCCTTAGAGGACCTTTCTTGGCTATTTATCTTGAGAATCTCATGGAGTCCCTGGAGGTAAAAGCCTGGGAAAATGTGGGCACCTCCTTAAAGCCCCAAGAGTTCCTCACTCTCAAGTCAGTGCTCACTTGCCTCTAGCAATTAGTCAGCATTACTCTTCAAGTATTCCTACCAGTTTATGACTTCGGGAGCTTCTCCTCTGGTAAACACAACTCTGATATGACTATAGATTTGCTTGTCTCTACAGGTTTCAAGACAGCAGTTTGCCCTGTGACCTCAATCTTCTGATGAGTCCAGGAAAAGCATTGATTTTCAGTGACTTTTTCTTTTTCACCTTTCTTACTGTAAGGGGAAGATGGATGACTTTTAAGCTCTTTACATAAATGTTGGAACTGAAACCAGAAGTTACATTGAAATTTTGCTTCCAAAAAGTTACACCAAATTAAAAATTACATGTATTAACTTTTCATAATAATGATAATGATATCACTTGAGAGCTTACTCTTCATGAGTCATTGTGCTAAGCACTTATATGCCCAATTTGATAGAAATCATAGTTGAAGATAAATAGTTTGGAGCTGGACTGCCTGGGTTCATGTCAGGCTTTTTCACTTATTATGGGGCTTTGGGAAGGTTATTTAACTGTTCTGTGTCTCAATTTTATCATCTGTTCATGGGAACAATAATAAACCTACCTCATAGAGTTGCTATGAGGTTTTAATGAGGTAACTCATGAACTGTGCCTGACATAATATGAGTGCTTTGTGTTTTCTTTTATCATCTCATTTAAGCCTATGATAATCCCCTGATATAGATATTCTTTTTACAGAGAGGGAACAAAGTCACAGATAGTTGAAATAATTTGACTAAGTGCTATTAAATGGCCAGTCCAGATTCCTAAACTGTACCTATGACTTAGAGATAATATAGAAGAAAAATCTCCCATCCTAATTCCCATAATCGGCCACATAATTTTTATGACTTAATATAATGCTCCTAGCCTGTAGTAATGGGGTAATGCTATTTAGAAATTAACTTTTATTTATGTAAAACCCAGATATTATGGGTTAATTACATGTATCTCATGGCCTGGCTTTACTCTGCACATGTTTTGATTTGTAAAAATAGGCTTTTATGTAAAAAAAAAAATCTGAAGGACTCTTGCAGAGTCTCTATAATTCTCATTACCTTGTTAAGTATTCGGTTTTCACAGGGCGACTCATCAGATATTGATATGATATTTTGAAATAACAAGGTCATGCAAGCATATAGGGGGCAAGCATTCTGCAGTCCCTCCATGAGCTCACAGTCAGTTCCCTGGAGAATCAAAATATTTATTGTTCTTATGTGAATTATCTTTTTCATCGTGATTTTCTTTCCCACTTTTTTAATCTTTCTGTTTGGGTAAGAGCAGTACCTGTGCTTTAAATCAGTCATTTATCTTTTTAATAAGCTCTGCTTGTACTGGCAATGTGAGTACCAGACAGTCGCCAATAAGATTTATACAATATGTATAAACAATCAATATTTATACCATATAAAACTTCTAGCTTTCAAATGTCATTGTCATTATTGACATAAGATATCTCTTTACCAATTTTTGTCCTTACTGGAGGATTTTGGAGGTTGTTCTGCTTTCCCTAATATAGCAGACCCTGAAAAGTATGGTTTTCACTCTTAGGCAAACCATAAACCCTCTGTAAGAGGAAATAAAATTGCCAAACTCTTCTGAGAGGGATTCCCACTTGGTGAATCTTTAAAAGCCCATCAATCCAGAATTATATTGCCTTTGATGCAATTCTCTTTCAGGGGAAAGATGGAGATGAGGCGTGGGCTCTCAGCTCGGGATGGTCATAAACTGTGATCTGTGGCCCATTCGGGCCACTGCTCCTCCAGCAGGAACCCAACAAGAGACAGATCCAGGGAGACTCCCCTCCTCCCCGGGGTGGGGGGGGGAGCGGCGTGGGAGCGCACTGCAGGGATCTGCTGGGTTTGGAGACTCCACACGGGGTCATGTGCCAGAGATAGAAACGCTAGGTCACAGGCCGGGTGAGCACAGAGTGTGGCCAGAGTGCGGCCGGAGACCGGGGAGATGGGAGTGATTGACTGCTTTTCTCTGGGGGTGCACTGAGGAGTGGGACCCTGAGTTCTCGGCTCCTCCAGGGCGGAGATTGGGAGGCCGCCATTTTCACTCCTGTCCTCCACAGCTGTACCGAAAGCTTGCAGGGAACAAAAGCTCCCGAGAGCAAACCCGAGCAGATTACTTAGCCCGGACCAGCAAGGGTGGTGCAATTCCGCCTCCGCAAAGACATTTGGGAACCACGGCAACAGGCCCTTCCCCCAGAAGATCAGCATGAACAGCCAGCCAAGACCAAGTTTACCGACCAATGAGAACAGCAGACCTCCAGCGCTAGGGGAATACTGCATATAGAGTTCATGGCTTTTTTCCCATGATTCTTTAGTCTTTCAAAGTTTATTTATTTTTAACTTTCTTTTTCTTTTTCTTTTTTTTTTGAATTTTTCTTTTTCCCTTTTTCAACCAATATCTTATCAATCCCTTTTTTAAAAATCTTTTTTACTTTTCATTTTTAGATTCATATTCTATCCTTTCAGGTAGTTATCCCTATTTCTAGTATATATATATATAAGTGTTCTCTCTTTAAAATTTTGGGATACAGTTTCTTCTAACAGACCAAAATATAACCCAAATCTCTAGTGTATGGCTGCCTGATCACATTCTCTCCCCCCCCTTTTTTTAAATTTCTCTTCTTTCTTTTTTCAACCAATTTCTTATCTTATCAATTCCTTTTATAAAATCTTTTATACTTTTCATCTTTACAGTCATAGTCCATCCCTTCATCATATTTACTCATATTTTTTATTCATATATAAGCTTTTCTTCTTTAAAATTTTGGGAGGCAGTTTCTTCTAACGGATCAAAATGTGCTCAAAATCTAGTGTGTCACTGATCTATTCACCAACCTGATCATATTTAATTGTATTCTTTTTTTTCTTTAATCTTTTTCTTTTCCTTTTTCTTTCTTTTTTCTTTCTTTCCCTTTCTTTTCCCCCGGTTTCAAGTCTCTTCTGATTTGTTTAGTGTATATTTTTCTGGGGTCATTGTTACCCTGTTAGCATTTTGTTCTCTCATTCATCTATTCTCCTCTGGACAAAATGACAAGATGGAAAAAAATAACCTCAACAAAAAGAACAAGAGGCAGTACCGACTGCCAGAGACCTAATCAATACGGACATTAGTAAGATGTTGGAACTAGAGTTCAGAATGATGATTATAAAGATACTAGCTGGGCTTAAAAAAAGCGTGGAAAATATTAGAGAAACCCTTTCTGGAGAAATAAAAGAACTAATATCAAACCAAGTCAAAATCAAAAAGGCTATTAATGAGGGCCAATCAAAAATGGAGGCTCTAACTGCTAGGATAAATGAGGTAGAAGAGAGAATTAGTGATATAGAAGACTAAATGATGGAAAATAAAGAAGCTGAGAAAAAGAGAGATAAACAACTACTGGATCATAAGGATTCATAAGATCATAAGAATTCGAGATATAAGTGATACCATAAGATGAAACAATATTAGAATAATTGGGATCCCAGAAGAAGAAGAAAGAGAGAGAGGGGCAGAAGGTATATTGAAGCAAATTGTAGCAGAGCACTTCCCTAATTTGGGGAAGGAAACAGGCATCAAAATCCAGGAGGCACAGAGAACCCCCCTCAAAATCAATAAAAATAGGTCAACACACTGACATCTAATTGTAAAACTTCTGAGTCTCAGAGACAAAGAGAAAATCCTAAAGGCAGCTTGGGAGAACAGATCTGTAACCTACAATGGTAGAAACATTAGGTGGGCAACAGACCTATCCACAGAGACCTGGCAGGCCAGAAAGGACTGGCATGATATATTCAGAGCACTAAATGAGAAAAATATGCAAACAAAATATGCAAAACAAATATGCAAACAAAAAACAAAAGCCCAGGGCCAGATGGCTTCCTAGGGGAATTCTACCAAACATTTAAAGAAGAATTCATACTTATTCTTCAGAAACTGTTCCAAAAAATAGAAATGGAGGGAAAACTTCCAAACTCGTTTTATGAGGCCACCATTATCTCGATCCCCAAACCAGACAAAGACCCCATCAAAAAGGAGAATTACAGACCAATATCCCTGATGAACATGGATGCAAAAATTCTCACCAAAATACTAGCCAATAGGATCCAGCAGTACATTAAGAGTATTATTCACCACGACCAAGTGGAATTTATCCCTGGCCTCAAGATTGGTTCAGCATCCACAAATCAATCAATGTGATATAATACATTAATAAAAGAAAGAACAAGAACTATATGATTCTCTCAATAGATGCAGAAAAATCATTTGACAAAGTACAGCAAACTTTCTTGATCAAAACTCTTCAGAGTATAGGGATAGAGGGTACATACCTCAAGATCATAAAAGCCATCTATGAAACACCCACAGTAAATATCATTGTCAATGGGGAAAAACTGAGAGCTTTTCCCCTAAGGTCAGGAACATGACAGGGATGTCCACTATCACCACTGCTATTCAACGTAGTATTAGAAGTCCTAGCCACAGCAGACAACAAAAAGAAATAAAAGGCATCCAGATTGGCAAAGAAGAAGTCAAACTCTCACTCTTTGCAGATGATTTGATACTTTGTGTGGAAAACTCAAAAGACTCCACCCCAAAACTGCTAGAACTCATACAGGAATTCAGTAAAGTGGTAGGATATAAAATCAATGCACAGAAATCAGTGCCATTGCTATACACCAACAACAAGACAGAAGAAAGAGAAATTAAGGAGTGGATCCCATTTACAATTCCACCCAAAACCACAAGATACCTAGGAATAAATATAAGTAAAGAGGCAAAGAATCTGTACTCAGAAAACTATAAAATACTCATAAAAAATTGAGGAAGACACAAAGAAATAAAAAATGTTCCATGTTCATAGTTTGGAAGAACAAATATTGTTAAGACGTCAATGCCACCTAGAGCAATCTACACATTTAATGTGATCCCTATCTAAATACCACCCACTTTTTTCAAAGAAATGGAACAAATCCTAAAATTTGTGTGGAACCAGAAAAGAGTTGAATAGCCAGAGGAATGTTGGAAAAGCAAAGCAAAGCTGGTGGCATCACAATTCCAACTTCAAGCTCTATTACAAAGCTATAATCATCAAAACAGTATGGTCCTGGCACAAAAATAGACACATAGATCAATGGAACACAATAGAGAGCCCAAAAATGGACCCTCAACTCTATGGTCAACTAAACTTCAACAAAGCAGGAAAGAATGTCCAATGGAAAAAAGACAGTCTCTTCAACAATGGTGTTGGGAAAATTGGACAGCCCCATGCAGAAGAATGAAACTGGACCATTTCCTTACACCACACACAAAAATAGACTCAAAATGGTTGAAAGACCTAAATGTGAGACAGGAGTCCATCAGCATCTTAAAGGAGAACACAGGTAGCAACCTCTTTGATCTCAGCTGCAGCAACTGCTTCCTAGAAACATCACCAAAGGCAAGGGAAGCAAGGGCAAAAATGAACTATTGGGATTTCATCAAGATGAAAAGCTTTTGCAGAGCAACAAAACAGTCAACAAAACCAAAAGACAACTGATAGAATAGGAGAAGATATTTTAAATGACACATCAGATAAAGGGCTAGTATCCAAAATTTATGAAGAACTTATCAAACTCAACACCCAAAGAACAAATGATCCAATTAAGAAATGGGCAGAAGACATGAACAGACATTTTTCCAAAGATGACATTGAAATGGCCAACGGACACATGAAAAAGTGCTCAGCATCGCTCAGCATCAGGGAAATCCAAATCAAAACCTCAATGAGATACCACCTTACACCAGTCAGAATGACTAAAACTAACTAACCACTGAGGAAATGGCGGATGTTGGTGGGAATGTGGAGAAAGGGGAACCCTCCCACACTGTTGGTGGGAATGCAAGCTGGTGCATCCACTCTGGAAAACAGTATGGAGGTTCCTCAAAAAGTTGAAAATAGAGTTACCCTATTACCCAGCCATTGCACTACTGGGTATTTACCCCAAAGATACAAATGTAGGGATCCGAAAGGGTATGTGCACCCTGATGTTTATAGCGGCAATGTCCACAATAGCCAAACTGTGGAAAGAGCCAAGATGTTCATCGACAGATGAATGGAAAAAGAAGTTGTGTATGTGTGTGTATATATATATATATATATATATATAGGAATATTATGCAGCCATCAAAGGAATGAGAGCTTGCCATTTGCAACGACATGGATGGAACTGGAGGGTATTATGCTGAGCGAAATAAGTCAATCAGAGAAAGACATGTATCATATGACCTCACTGATATGAGGAATTCTTAATCTCAGGAAACAAACTGAGGGTTGCTGGGGTGGTGGGTGGGAGGGATGGGTTAGCTGGGTGATAGACATTGGGGAGGGTATGTGCTATGGTGAGCCCTGTGAATTGTGTAAGACTGTTGAATCACAGAACTGTATCTCTGAAATAAATAATATATTATATGTTAAAAAAAAGAAGATAGTAGGAAGGAAAAAATGAAAGGGGTGGAATTGGAGGGAGAGACAAACCATGAGAGACTATGGACTCTGAGAAACAAACTGAGGGTTCTAGAGGGGATGGGGGTGGGGGGATGGGTTAGCCTGCTGATGGGTATTAAGGAGGGCACGTATTGAATGGAGCACTGTGTGTTATACGGAAATAATGAATCATGGAACACTACATCATAAGCTAATGATGTAATGTATGGTGATTAACATAACATAATAAAATTTAAAAAAAAAGGAGACAGGAAGATAGCTCTCAAAGTACTCTCTGTGGCTTCAGGGCCAGAGGCTTTTATTCAGTGTAGAAGGGGGTGGAAGCAGGGAACTTATATAGGCACTTTTGGGTCAGTTCATTGCTTTTCTGCTTTTGTCCTTCCTCTTCTAAGACCCTTCTGCTGGTAGTAGCTTTTAATGCATCCTAGCTAATAAAAAGTTCTTTTTTTTTTTTGCTACCAAAAAAAGACTATGACTATTTCTTTCCTGACCTGGTTACTGTGGAGGTGTGTGTGTGTGTGTGTGAGAGAGAGAGGAGAGGGAGAAAGTGTATTAATTAAAGAGCAGAGTGGAGCATGTTTAGAGTTTCAGCTGGTATCTTAAGTGATGGTTATGATGGCTACAAATTTTCCTGAGTATTGAATGGTATTTATTTTGACTTATCAATTCATTGCCAGTAAATTTGTTGGGCATTTGAAAGTACCCTTAGGAATTGTTTCAAAATATGTGAAGATGGATATTTCTGAAAAACATATAGATTGTGGGATAATCAATTAGGAGAGAAGCCTAGAGCAACTGGAAATCGAGGATTTAATGAAGAGGTAATCTCAAGTTTTGTTCCTGGAGTTAGGAAGCCATTTGAAAGCAGTTGTACACTGGTAATATTTGAAACTATCATCAAAATGCCATTATGAGAAAAATGAGTTAAGCATTATAGATGTCCATTTATATTTGCTCTAGCTGACTTCTAGCAACATAGAAAATCCACTGGGTGTGTTTTCATGTATAAGTTCAGTGACATCACTGTCATGGAAGCAGTGACAATTTGACAGTTCATTCTTTCATTATTGTTGCCTGAAAGTAATTCCTTTATTTGAGCAATTATAATTCAGAAAGGCATCTCTCTCATCCACTGCCTTGGGTTGTATTTTCAAAGTATCAGTTTTCTTGTCAACCAGACTTGAATTTAAATCTATGTACTAGTTCAGCAACATCAGGTATGTTACTTAACATTTCTGGTATGTCTGTTTCTTTACATATAAAGAATGTTATGGAATAAAATCTTCTAGAGTGCAAGGGTATCATTGAAGAATGAGCTTAGTAAATTGTGATGCAGTGTTTGGAATATGATGCTATTTCAATATTTGCCTCTGTCTTCCTGTAGACATCATTCCCAAGGGTTATGAAGTGGCATCGTCTAGTGATACTCTGAGTCTTAATAAAACAAAGTAGTCTTGGCTACATATTAGTCTCTCACTAGGTTGTTGGAATTTTACACATTGAAATAAAGCACCAGGAAGATTTTTTGTTTGTTTATGAAAATAGATAAATCTTTTTACTTTAGATTTTTTCTGGCATGTTGTAACATTATTAACTCTACATACTTTGGTAACTTGTACATTATTTAAGTCCTACTTATTTTCCTGCTATATCATTTAGAAAACATTGAACCTGGCTTCATTTATCTGCAGATGAGCTGGCCAGAACTGCCACAAATCTGATGTTGGGGGTCATATAATTCAAAAAGAACAAAAAGCCATACAATTTGTTTAGGTAATGAGGGTTAAAAAATAGAATCAGTCAGTTAAGAGGTTTCATATCATAATCAGGATATGAAAAACTGTATCAACTGATGAATTACTTTGAGCTATCATTTAATAACAGTTTTTTCTCATAAGGATTGAGTTATGAAGAAAATTACTTAAATAAGGTTTCAAATAATGGACTTTTTGGATATTTCATAGTATTATTTTACTAACTGAACTTCCTTTTTCTTTGTTCATTGAGATTGATTCCTTAGATGTATAGGCTTTAGTGATAGATACTTTTTGGTACATGATATGGATCTTTATTTGCTTCACTCGTACTTATTAAATCCTAGTTGAATACAAAACAAATCTAGATATTGGTTGATAATATAAAGATAGTAAGTTAGATTTTAATTAGTTATATGAAAGAGACTGTGAACTTGGAAGTGGCCAAGTTTGGACTATGGATGGACTGTGGCATTATAAATTTTAAACTTGACAAATTGTATAATAGAATCTTGACATGTGAATATAATTAGAATTAGGTTTTGCTATGTATGTTTTAAAAATAATAGAGGCTTATATGAGAGCAGTTTATTCTTGTCATACCTAAAATTTTGTTGGTCAAGTGTTGCTATGGTAACTCCAGTATCATCGGGGACTAAGGTTTTTTTTTTTTTTTTTCTGTTGCTTGATCATAAATTACACATGGCTTCAGTTTTCCAATGTTACTCTCTAAAAGGGGGTCAGTAAATCTAGACCCGTAAGCCAAATCTACTATCTACCAAATTTTTGTATATAAAGTTGTTTTGGAACATAACCACTCCCATTTATTATGTGTTGTCTAAGGATCCTTATGTGGTATAATGGCAGCCTTGCATAGTTGTGACAGAAACTATAGGCCTGGTAAAATCAAATGTGTTTGCTATCTGGCCCTTTATAAAAACACAGTTTGCTGACTGATGGTCTGAGACAGTGGTATCTATTAGAAATTTAATGTAAGTCGCATATATAATGAAATTTTCTAGTAGCCACATTAGAAAAAAAAGTAAAAAACAAGTATATTTCATTTTAATAATGCAATTCATTTAAGTCTTTAAAAATTAATGTGTAATAAATTTAGAAAATGAGATATTTTACTTTTTTTAAAAGTTTTTGACATTTGAAATATATTCTTATTTGCATTTTTCTCACTTCAGTATTCCAGTGGTCACGTGTGGCAAGTGGCTACCATATTGAACAGGAGAGGGCTAGTATGTCAAAATGAGTATTACCCATATTCTTTGCTTTGTTGATAGAGGGAGAAAGGGGAGAAATTTGGAGAGGAACAGATAAGATGAATATAAACAAATAGCAATATTATATATTTAATAATACAGTCATTAATATACACATTAAAGGTACATAATTTAAAGATATCAATTAAAAGGCAGAAATTATCCAGTGTATAAAAAGCAAGAACAAACTACATGCTGCCAAAAGGAAAACACCTTTAAATATAAACACACAAATAGGTTAAAAGTAAAAGGATGGAAAAAGATATACTATGCTAACACTCTTCAAAGAAGGCTAGGTGATTATATTAATATTAAACAAAATAGATTTCATAGGAAAAATATTACCAAGTATAAAGAGCTACATTTATTAGTGATGCGGTATCAGTTTTTATCATGAGAACATAATAATTATAAATGTTTTTTTATCTAATAGAATTTTGACCTCACTAACATTTGTAGAACACTCAACTTGATAACAACAGAACAATTGTTTTCAGGTATACATATTCAGGTATACATGATTGTGATGATGGTTTCTCAGGGATATAGATACATAGATAGATGTTAAATCTTATTATATTGCCCAGTAAAACTTCTGAGAAGATATACAATATCTTTGACTCCACCATTCTAAATGAAATAAGTTTGAATATAAAAGTGATACAGAATATAAAAGCTCAGAAAAAACAAAAAGTGATACAGAATAAGTTAATGCTAGGTATCCAAATGTTCATGGACCGGCAGAAGAAAAATTGTGGTTCCCCACCGCTCTCCCCACCCAAATTCATGGAAAATAATTAATTGGCTGTATAGATGCTATGGACAGAATGGTGTTCTCCCAAAATTCCTATGTTGGAACCCTGAGCCCGAATGTAACTGTATCTGGTGATAGGGGTCTTTAAGAGGTAATAAAAGTTAAATGAAGTCACAAGAGTCTAATAGGACTGTGGCTTTATAAGAAGGAGAAGAAATTTCTTTTTTCCATTCCCACACTCTCTCTACATCTCTTTCTATGTGGTCACACAGTGAGAAGGTGGTTATCTGCAATCCAGGAAAAGAGCTCTCACCAGAACCCAACCATGCTTGCCCCTGCTCTCGGACTTGCAGAGTTACTTGTGAGTAAATTCATTTCTGTTGTTTGAGCCACCTAGCCCATGGTATTTTGTTATAACATTTCAAGCTAACTAATACAATTGTTACATATGAATGAATAGGCCATGATCTCTAAAGTGTGAAAATTAAGTTTTAAGTTTTATGGTGATTGTCAAATTTGAGTTGACATCAAATTTGAGTTAATATTTTGTTAGAGCAAAAAAGGATACCTAAAATTTATTTAGTTTGAGCCCAATTTTACATCGAGTAGTAATAATTATCTTTTATTAATTTAGCATTTGTATTGTTTATATTACCTGAAAATTACTAACCACTGAATATTTCAATAATTTATTGAAATACAGTTTTGAGCATCTGGTTAAGTAACTATGGATGACTCACTAAGTTATTAAGGATTTCAAATGCCCTTTGTCCTTCTTATTCTATACCAGAAGACAGAAAAAAACTATATTCTTGCTTCTCTAGCCTCCTTTGAACATATAGATCTGTGTGAAACAATTCTGTCTAATTCAACATAAATGGCAGTTTGGGGGGAGCTTCTGGGAAGTGTTTTGATTTTCCTGATAAAAAGAAAAGATAACATTGGTCTCTTGATCTCCCAGTTCATTTCACTTTCGGTATAGTTACGATACTGGCTCCTAGGGAAAGGAAAAAGCATCACAGATACGCAGCTTCTAGCACTTGAGCAAGTGAATGAACTCCAATGCATACTTCCTCTATACATCTTGTTCTATGAAAACAAATATTTAAGTCACTGAAAGTTAAGTATGTTTAATGCAGCCATATCCAATCTTAATTAATAAGCTTAGTGTATCTCAAAAATACTGTTTGGTGTTAAGGTTACAGAAATGGAAAATGTTGATTTTGATTCTGAACACTTCAGAGTATCATGATGGTGACACATAAAGAAATGGTTGGAGAGAGTTGCTCTTGTGAGGTGAAGACATAATGCTAAGGAATCATTCCCATGACCATTACTCAGCCAGTTCAGTACAGAGACTCCCTGGGTATGAAGGCTTGGAAGGAAGAGTATTACTTAGCTAGACAAAGAGATGCAAGGGTGTTCTAGCCTCTGGGAAGAATTGCCCATGTAAAATGTCTTGATCCTTATTTCAAAATATATCTTTAAGCCATCCACTTTTCTCCCTCCCTGCCCCATCAATCCTACTTCAGATCACAGCCTAACCTAAGTCTCCTCCAGTTTTTCCCTCTTCTGCACTCATCTCCACCCAGAATCCTTTTCTACTACCACCTAGTGAGATCTTTTTAAAAGAAAAGAGATCGTGTCACTCCACTACTTTCAGTCTTGCAATGGACACTACCATAAGTCAAATGTTTGTAAGTTAGTTTATGTAATAAGTGTCTAGAAAGTATGAAGACGAGGTAGAAAAATGAAGCCTACCAGCAACCAAATAATAACCCCTTAGAATTAAACCTGATTTAATGACGTGACAAATATATCAACTACAATACACAAACAAAACACCTCTCTTTTAATGCTTTTTGGACAGCTAATATTTTGATTGTGAGACCTATTCATTTTTATTCTTACTTGAAATATTTCCAAAAAAGGGGAGAGTAGAAAAAGAAAGAACACATTGTGGAACCAGTTGCGCTGAATGGCATTAAGCTCTCATTGTATGTGGTGTGTGAAAATGAATCTGACATAGTTGATTATAGAATCAGTGTAGTCGCTTCATGCAGGTGAGCAGAAAAACCTGGCTTGTATGCTGACATTGCTGAAAGCATTTATAGGAAGGAAAAGCTAAGCACTCCCTGGTATAATACACCCCACGATCTATTGTGGGAACAAGCAAGCTCAGCTGCAAACAATTGGGAACATAGCAAAATCTTTTACCCATGACTTTATGTAGATGCTTTGTTTTTGCAAAACCTTTTTCACTTTGCCTCTAGAAATGTACTGAGATTTCCACATGGCCTACAGGGAGTAAAACTAACTTACAGAAGGATGTGTTTTGAGGATAGGTCAAATCGGTTGGTTCAGCACAGGGATGACTCAAGATATTTTACTCGCTCAACCTGCATTTAAGGGTCTGGGATCAAGAATCAAATTACAAAGTTGTGTTCTTTGTTTTCTAACTGATGGGGCTGGAGGGTAGCAAAAGGGAATGAACAATTATGAGAAAAGGAGGAGACCGTGAGGTTATTAGCTAGAGACCTTAGTGTGGCAGGTCATATATTATCAGAGAAACTTACCAAACTCCCTTAATTTTATGTTACCAAAAATGTTGTAGTTATAATGTGCAATGATCTATATATCTCTTCATCTTTGCTTTTCTGATTTGCAGTTAATGTATGATTTAGATATTATATACACATGATCAAATGTCTTTCATTAGGTTAATAGAAAAAAGCAACTTTAAGAAATTAACATGCAGTTTACTTTGTCTCCTTTGCTGTTTAGTTTAAATATTTGTACATATTTGTGCACAATATAGCAATTTCTAAATTTCGTATTTACTGTCCCTGCTCTCACATTGCTTACTGGACTGCTTGTATTTTGTTACTGGTCTCTTTTCCCTTTCCTCTGCTAAAAACACATGAACAAATTAATTGCCTGCATGTGATACATGTGTATCAATAAATCAAGGGAGGAAAATTACACATATATTTCTAGAAATGAAATCATTACCACAAACTCTGTATTACTTATGATTCTAGTCAGATGTACTCAGTCACAGCACCGCCTGACACCTTTTCTGCTTGTACAGAGTAAGGTCTGTGACCAGTGATGTATAACCCGTAAAGAAAGCAGGCAGAATTGATGTGAATGGAAATTCAGAATGGCCAAATTTTGACTTAAGCTCCTAAAATTAGACAGCCGTACTGATCAGTTCCTAATGTTGCTACTGAGGTTACAGAAATAGCCAATATTGTTAAAGTCCTAAGACAAATTTAATGCAACTACAGTCCTGCAACCACCACTGAGCACTTTGTTCCCACCAGACACAGAAAATAAGCAATCTCTCAGACCCAACCTTTCAATTAAGGAGATGGGAGGAAATCTGTTGTATGGAGCAATTCAAAATGAATAAAGAGTATGTTTTAAAGTGAAGTAAAGTGGCTGAAAGGTATGGCTACTTGTGTCAAATTCAATCTCTTAACTGCAAATTTGATTGGTGTGATGTGGAGTAGAGTTCTAGGTAGGAGACGAGGTCTTCAGAGTCACTGCATAACTGAGTGAACTGAGACAAGCTTCTTCATCTAAGAGGTATTACAAATCTTATTTTTAGGTTCGTAAGGTTAAAATGAGAAAATCCATATGAAAGATCTGAAACATGGTAGAGTGCTAAATAAAACGCAGTTTCCTTTCTTTTCTTTTTAGCTCAAGATTCTCTCCTAGTAATTGGGACCAAATTATTCTTAAGAACTCCAGAACAATTCACTAACATTTGCTCGTTTAACTAAGGAACTATGTAATTTACAGAAACTAAATACACCATAAGATTTAGGGAAAAACAGTGTGATAGAATTTCCATAGTCCAAAGTAATTTTGCATTGACAATAACCAAAATGGAGTCAATCACTTATACAGTGAAATGTAGGCATATTTTGTCTTGGAGTCTCTAAATAGATGAAAAAGTAAGAGTGGAAATTATTGTCCAGATAGTGATTATTGTTCATGTAAAAATGTGCATTTTCATAAGTGGGTAAACAAATAGTCTGTGGGGAGGAAAAAAAAGAAAAAAGCTTCTAATAGAAGGTTTGATGAAATTAGAGAAATTAAGAGCCGAGGTAATTTTCTTAAAGGAATAGCACCAAACATAAGTGGCAAAGTGAAGCACTCTTCCAAAATTATTTAAACACTCAAGTAGGTTAGCAGGATAAAAAAGTCCTAAGATATTTTGGGGTCCTTTAAGCAGAGAAGCAGAAAGCTTAGTTCAATATAATTCAAGAAAACATGTATTTATCAAATGGCAAATATGGCACTGAATATGAAATAGTTATAAGACGTTTTCAGCCTCTGCCCCACAGAAGCTGGCTAATATCTCAGTGGGGAAGAAAGGCAAGTCAGCAGATAATTCCAGTGCCATCTCATTTTAAGAGTTTTATATGTAAAGCTCCAGAGTGTAAGCTCTGTGAAGGGAGAGATTTTTGACATTTTAATTTTGTTTTGTTTGCCTTGTTTTATCTTAACTGATAAACCTACAATATCTCAGTTATGTAAGTGGTACATGGTAGATATTAAATAAATAATTATTGAATGATTGAAAATGAAAAAGGAAACATTCTATTTAAAGGGAAATAATTTTAATTTTTCATGGATATGTTTCCCAAACTTTACACCATCCACCCTATTAGTAAAAAT
Organism: Zalophus californianus; assembly: GCF_009762305.2. Classification (NCBI taxonomy): domain Eukaryota; kingdom Metazoa; phylum Chordata; class Mammalia; order Carnivora; family Otariidae; genus Zalophus; species Zalophus californianus. Next base: position 39,818,539 of record NC_045607.1, read on the forward strand.
ATGTACATGAACATCCCCACCCTAGGTATATGAATGTTTATATACATGTACCACTGTGCTAATCTGTTAAGAACATTAGAGAGTGTAAACAAATAGAGATAAAAATAAGATACAAATCAATGGGAATAGAAAATCTAATATTTTTCTTTGCATTCACTTGTAAATATTTTTGTGTGTTTCCTGGGATGCATGGAATGAGTTTGTTTTATTTGATTTTGTTTTGAGGGAACAAATATGGGAGTAAAAATGTTATCTGATGTTTATGTGACACAAGGTAAATTTAAGGTGATCCCCAATTTTTCAATATATATAATCCTAGAAGTGAGAACTAAAGGAATGCATGCTTCTTAGCTGGTAAAATTGAGTAAATGATCTGGTACATTTCACGTGGCAAAGTCAGTCAAGAAAAGAACATATGAAATAAGTTATAAAGGTATTGATTGCATCCTTGAGTGAGTTAATTTCCAGTTTGTGAGTAAAGGAAAACTTTGCCTTATGAAGATAATAGAAAAAATTTTCCTGGTAAAATATATTAGATTGTTTAACCTTTGAACATAGTTAAACAGTTTCCTCTTTTACTGCAGATTTGTTAGATCCAAATTAAGTAACGAATACTGAAGACAATATAGGAAACAAAATAAGAAATGCATTACAGTTAGTGGAACTTTATTAGTAAACATAAAATTATGCTTGATTAGATTTCAATTTGTATTGAAATTTTCTTTTAAAAATATTTTCGTTACTTTATATCATGATTTTTTCCAAGGTGATAGGATTGATAGAATGTGGCCAACATAAGCCAGGCAAATGGATTGACTTACTTGAATGTAGATAAAAGATTTAGTAAAAGATACAATTACTAAACACCAATCAACAGGCTTGAAGATGCTGTCTGAAAAGTTCGTCTTATGGGCATTGTTTGACCCTACTGGTCTCTGTCATCTGTTCTGGAGATTCTGTTTACCTTTAACTAAGTGTACTGGTTATCATAATACCTTTAGGAATTGTTTCCAGCCAGACCTGAACATGGACTGGCTGAAGTTATGGTAGACCTGGGAAATTGATATTGGATTCTTCCTAACAGAGAGCACTCAGAGTGTCCAGGGCAATGAACAGGAAACAAGCCCAGCATATTTTGAGTGTACCCTGCATGGAGGAGTCCAACAACAGTTTCCCAGGTGTACCATCACTCCAGCCATCCTACTCTTAACCTGGCTGAAATTTATTCCTAAGGTGTTACACTAGTGTATATTGGTAAATTTGATCTTGGGCATCTATGGCAATAGAATAGGTGGAATTTCCCAGATGGATCCAAAGACATAAAAGATGTTGTTCATCCATAGGATCCTGTTTCATCAGTGGCAGTGGTTTTGTTTTTATTGGCATTGTCATAAGATACCATGGTAGCCCCAGCACAATTGAGATACCACCACCTTTGTCATGAATAGTCTCAGGAGATAGTCTTACTGCAAATAATTTCATGAAATTCTCATTATCTCAGTATAGAAGATTATATTAGGCCATATGTAACATTTTTGAGTATCCACTGTGGTCAAGGAGATAAAATGCTCTGATTAGCAAGATACTATTTCTAACATTCAGAGTGTAGAAGTAGTTACATATACTAAACCAGATGTGCTATTTGAGTCAGGGAGAGTTATTCCCCTTTGAAAAATCATTGTAATCTGAAGTCAAAATAGATGATGGGTAATTAAAATGATCATATTTCCTTTATAAAGTAAAATCCTCAGATACTTCTCTCTTCAGGGAACTATCATCTGAATAGCACCCACTTTTATTAAAATGTCACTCTTCATGCAGAAGAAATCTTGATATAGCCTGGTCTGAATCAGGTTACATCCTTTCTAGTGAAGATTTTTTTTCTAAATGTCCCCTCACAATATTTGTCATATATCTACCAACTATCTTAAAACACACCTGTTTTTCCCAAATGCAGTGGATATTTTATTTTTATAGAATTAGCATTTTCATCATTACATAAAGTCTAATAATTGATATAATTAAGAAATTGAATTGGGACTATCCCATTAGCAGAAAAATTTATAACATCTGATAAAGATTTTTTTTTTTCTACTCAAGTCATTTTTCCTCAAAGGCCATCTTTTTGAACTGGGAATTAGCAAGTCATTCATGCTTTATGGCAGTATATGCTTCTGAAATTCAGAGATCACAGAAGTTAAAGAAGAAAAGAACTTTAAAGTGACCACTAAGTCAAGCTTATCACTTTCTGTCACAGCAGGAGAGAGAGAGAGAGAGAGAGTTACTGATCTTTGTTGTAAAAAAAAAAATCTATTAAAGTTATAATACAGTGTAGAAATACATAATCACTTCCAGACCATTAAAGGCAAAATTTTCAAACATTTTTAATTGAAAAGTACTTGCAGTCTTACTTTGGTGTTTTAATGTGTATTTTCTTTCAACTTATTTTATTTTAAAGGTGCACTTTGAATTATCAGGGACACTTAATAGCAGAAATAGAAAGTACCTAATGGATTTCAAGCAGTTTTATATACATATGTTATGTATAATTGTGTATATGTAAGTACAGATGAACCTGTACATTTGTGCATATTAAGAGCATATGTGTAGAATTGCTAGAGGAAAGATAACTAGATAGTGTCTTCCATTGATTTAATTGATACTAAACTATTATTTTGAATTTTCTAAACTTTTAAACTATTAATACATAGTAGGATTTTTTTTCTTTGATTTTCTTCCAGGAGTAAATAATTTCAACTTTATTTACCTTTATATGATAAGCTGTATTAAATAAAACCTTAGAAGCCTAGTAAATTAGGCTATCACTAGCAATATTGTTTTTAGGTTCTGAAATATTGTATTTAATTTTTATGTTTGATGTGATTCTCTAAGTTAGGGAGGTATTGATCAAACAGCGTGTTGATCAGTTGGACAGGACAATGTTATTTCAGAAAGCATAATCGTATTATAAAGACAATTTTTTCTCTTTCATATTTATCCTCCATTGCACATTATCATAAAGCTGACCTCAACATGAACTGATTAAAACTCACTTATCTAAAATTTATAATTTTTGAAACTCTAGGAATCTGAAAATTTGGTCAATAAATCTACAGAAATTGTATTATAAAATAAGTTATTAGAAAACCCTTTAAGTTTACTTAGGACCATTTACTAATGTTTTATAAAGATTTTAACAAGTTTATCTATTTTCAATGCACAACTTTACTGAAACATTTACATATATATGGTATTCTAGTTTGCTAGGACTGTCATACCATTTAGGTTGCTTAAAATGCCAGAAATGTATTGTCTTAAAATTCTGGAGTCTAGAAGCCCAAAATCAAGGCATCAGAAGGCCATGCTGCCTCTGAGACTTTGGGTAGAATTATTCCTTGCCTCTTTCTAAATTCCAGGAGTCATTGGTGTTCCTTGGCTTGCACCTGTGTCGGTGCAATCTCTGTCTCCATCATCACATGGTCATCTTTACATCATGTTCCCTTTGTCCATGTCTTTTTTTGTATTCAAATTTCTCCTTTTTGTCAGGACACTAGTCAGTTTAGGGCCTATTTTAATGATCTTATTTTAATTTGATTACCTCTGTTAAGATCCTATTTCCAAATAAGATTACACTATGGGATTTTGGGACTTGGAACTTCAACATACTTTTTTAGGGGAGATAGTTCCATCTGTAACAGGGAATGACAGAGGAACATGTAGTGATATTTAAAAGAAGGAAATAGATGGGCGCCTGGGTAGCTCAGTCGTTAAGTGTCTGCCTTCAGCTCAGGTCATGGTCCCAGGGTCCTGGGATCGAGCCCCGCATCAGGCTCCCTGCTCAGTAGGAAGCCTGCTTCTCCCTCTCCCACTCCCCCTGCTTGTGTTCCCTCTCTCGCTGTGTCTCTCTCTGTCACATAAATAAATAAAATCTTAAAAAAAATAAAAAATAAAAAGAAGGAAATAGAAATAACCTGGTAACATGTAAGTCCAGAGTCAGAGAACAATGAAACTTTACTCCAAGCATGGGGGAGGGGGAGAAGGAAAGAGACTAGAACAGGAAAGGAAAACAGAACAAAACAAAACTTTCAGCATAAATGAGAGAAGAAATGCCCTAAAAATCTCAGTGGGATATAATAGAATAACTGATTTCATAATGGAATTAATATTTGATGTCCATAGTGATTCTAAGTTATCAATAAAGTAACTTCTTTCAATACACTTTATTTAGAGAAATAGTAAAGTTTTTGATATATATTTTGGGAAAAAAAAACCTCTATTTTTTTATGTATACAGCACCTTGATTGTTTTTACGTTACTAGGAAAGTTTAATGAAAATCATATTTCCCATTGATCCTAAACACATGTAATGAAGCACTATTATGATTCCATTTTATTTTTAATTTTTCTTTTGTCACCACAATATGAAATTCTATAATCTAACTTTAAAATAAAGAAAAATTTGACACATGCTGATAAAAATATTGTAAAAATACAAAATACGTAAAGAAGGAAATAAATAGAATGCATTTAAATCATTTGAAGTTTCTCAAAGTAACATTGTAAAAGGCAGCCCTGTGCTCTATAAAGTGTTCTTTTGTGTCTTAAGATATGCATTCTTATGAAAAATTAGACAGTTAAAAAAAAAACACTAGTTTTTCTAATTTGTCACCGAGGATCAAGAAGGGGTTAAAAATGTATTTTAATGATAAAATCTAGGGGCACCTGGGTGGTTCAGTCATTTAAGCATCAGACTTAATTTTGGATCAGGTCATGATCTCAGGGTTCTGGGATGGAGCTCTGGGCTCTGTGCTTAGTGTGGAGTCTGCTTGTCCCCCTCCCTTCCCCGGCTTGTGTTTTTTCTTTCTCTCAAATAAATAATTAAAAAAAAATCTTTTAAAAAGTCTAGAAGCATTTTTTTAAATCCTCAGTGCAGTCACAAATGCCATTTCCAATTTAGTTCTGATTATCTTATCATAGCTGAGATTTTTCCCAATAAACTGGATGTTTTTTCAAATATGATCATTTTCTACCCTTGTTTAAAACCTTTTAATTCCTCCTCTTTTGTTCAGTTGTACCATTCAAAGACCTTGACTGTTTCACTCAGTTTTCCCTTTTTTTCCTCTACCCTAGTATCTCAATCAGCCCTCTACCCATGGGGTGTTACTGAAGTTCCCAGAATGTATCCTACTTTAACTTGGCACCTTTGCAAAACTGTTCCATTTAACTTAAACAGCTTGGCTCAATTCTGCCTCTGATTTTCACAGAAATAATTTCTGTTCAATTTTCATATTTCTTCTATCACTCGGTCCAGGAGCCTTAGCAGATGACTCAATATATTACCGTCCACTTACATACCTTTTCAGAGTACTCTGTATATAGCAGTTAGCACCCACTATTAAACCTGACCATAATTTTGTATTCTTCCTTATACTATCTACTTGAGGACAGGACTATGTCTTGTTTATTCTCTTATTCCCAGAATCTAAACACTGCCTGGCACATAGTATGGGCTCAATAAATAAATTTTTCCATACATTTTTATTCCTATATCATTCCATAAACTGCTTCTAACACATTTGTAGAATAGGAGTGAATTATTTGAAGACAATATAAATTCTTCCAAAGGATCTCAAAATAATTTGCAACCATGATTTCTTTCATCTGTTGTCATGGTCTAAATATGTTTTTAATCTACCAGTGCAAGTGATTTTAATCTTTTAAATTCATTATTAGCTATATAAAGTACTTCTTTTCTCAGTAGCTAGAGAAATACATGAAAAGAATTAAAAAAATCTGAACCTCCAACCAGCTCTCTGGAATTCTTTCACTCTGCACTCTAAAAGATTTATTCAAAATAATGATTATATTTTATCATAGTGTTTAGAGTGGTATGCAGTCCATATTTTGGCAAAAGTGTGTATCTCAGAACACTGTAACTTTAATAGGTAAGTATTTCATAGAGAGTTGGGTGGGTTCAATAGATTGTACTTAGGGAAAATGTTTAAAAAACTCAAACTTTTTAAGACCTATTATCACTTTTTTCTCTTAAATTTCAAATTTTGGTATGTGACTCACACACAAAAGTTGACATAATAAATTCTAAAATAATTTCTACTTCTGTAGTGTGAGTAGCTCAGTAGAAGTCACTTGCACAATATTTCATGTAATCCTTATGGTACCATATGCTTTTTGTATACATTGGCAATAATGTTTATGATAGTTATGTTCAATAATTTAGGTAACATGGTTGTGATGTAGCAGTACTATTATACCAAATGTTCCTCATCTCCTACCTGTTAGATCACTTTCTATAAGAGGGTTATGTTATCCCATACTCTTTGATGACACTCTTGCCTATACAAATTAATTTGGCCAGTAAAATTGTAAGCATGAATGATGGTATCTTTTCTGAGCAGAAGCTTTCAAAACTAGCTTAGAGCTTGTCACATTCCTTTTTCCTTTAGACCAAGACAAGTGACGTTCCATGTAGGGCCTGCCATGGCACTGTGTATTCTGGAGAGATGGCCTGAAGCAGAGATGCACTTGACCACTTGAGATTCCAGCTTCATATAGCTTAACCTCTCTGACATCATTTTTCTTATTCGGAGACATGAGTGAGGATATCTTTTCATGTCATCTTTATGTATAGTTAAGCAAATATAAATAAATCAGCTAAGTATCTGGAAATTAGGATAGAAACAATCAATCGTAGAAATGTGTTATTAATCTTTGAAATTTAGCTGGAAGAAAGTTACTCCAGGTTTTCCTTTGGTATTAACATATGAATTTTCAACATTCAGAAAACAATGGAAAATAATGTAAATAACCCTTATATACACATCCAACAAGTATCAGTACTTATTACTGATAAAAATAATTAGTTATTATAATCTTATTATAATAATAAGTATTTATTATTAGTATATTGCATTCTTCTGATCCATCCATATCTAAAAACAAAATACAAATCATATCATTTCATCCATAAATACTCAAATATGTATTTCTGAAATTAAGGGTGTCCCCAAAACAGTACAATTATTATAGTCACCAAATTAATGATTCCTAAAGTCAGTTAATACTTCATGGATTTTTAAAAATTATACTAATTGTTTATAAAATAGTTGTACACTTGGTTTGTTAGGACTAGGATTTAAACAAAGTTTTTATATTATGTTTCTCTAGTCTAGTTTTGTGTGTGAGTGTGTGTGTGTGTGTGTGTGTGTGTGTGTGTGTGTGTGTGAAACTTTTTGGGAAAATTTTTATATATATAAAAAGTAGAAACAGGTAGAACAATGAACATCTGTTTACCTGGCAACTGGATTAAATTGCTAACATTTTGCTATATTTAATAAATCTATCTAATCATCTAACTTTATTGCTAAACTATTTTAAAGTAAATTGCAAAGATCCAAACACCCCCTAAATACTCATAAAACATCATGAAGAAATATTCTCCAACATATTTTATACCAGACACCTAAAATAGTTATTACTTATGTCTAATACCCAGTTCATTTTAATATTTCTAAGGTGTTTTGACTTAGCTGGGATGAAATGGCAGAGAGGTATATGCTGAATAGTGAGTGATTGAAAAAAAATGCCCTCATATTAGTCGACCTTCAGCCCTGGTTACCACAGCACCCATGCATATGTTATTATGACCAGATGTGAGTGAAAACCCCTAAAAATGGCTTGGAAAGGAGATATATAACAAATGCATATCATTCAGGGCATAAAACCATAATGACAGGATAAAAGACACCCATCATTGGCAGGAAACCAGTAAAATACTGACAGTAGACATTGAACTCAAGGGAGAGTGAACAGAAGTAATTAGAGAAGCATTTGTTTACTGAAGAGTGGGGTAGTATGAGAGAGAAAAGTTTAGTGACATGTACAGAATGGGAACCATTTATATAAATGTGTGCCCATGGCCTTAGGAATTTTCTGGCTTTATTTTCTGAGAATCTCCTATGGAATTCCAGAAGCTGTTATAAAATAGCCTAAGAAGGGGCACCTGGCTGGCTCATTTAGTAGAGCATGTAACTCTTTTATTTTTTAGCATGAGACCCTTGAGCTCAGGGTTGTGAGTTCAAGTCCCACATTGGGTCCCAGATTACTTAAAAATTAAAAAAAAAATTGGTTTGGTAAGAATGAGTCTGGTACATAAAGCCATGTTAGAGATAAGCCAAGTTGGTGCTTATCACTTGTCCCTCATCAGCCTTCTTGGTGCAGAATAGAGGGCTATCCATTATCTGAAAACTGGGAGATATAAAGACAGTTTCTTCAGTGCTGTATTTCATGGATTACTTTGTGAATAAGGTACAATAAAGAGTTGAAGGAGCAAAGAGGTTAATAAAAGTTGAGAAGACAGAGAGATATGGGAAAAAGTGGATTTCTGAAGACAATTTTAAAATACAATTAATCCATTATGCTCCTTCTTAGAAGGGTGTTCTTTTCTCGCCGGCAGATGATAGCACAGGAGAATTCCTTAAACCATGTTGGAAGTGGCAGTGCATGGTGGTGGCTGCTGATGTATTACACTAATACTTTTTTAGAGTGACAGCACTCTTGATGATGAATTAGAGTAATATTGTAGTTTATCACATGAGCAATACTCTGATGATGCATTACAGCAATATATCATCAAAGCACTTGTGTTTATTTTCTTTCTCACTCATCTAAGTCAAGTCAAAAATTCTGTTAAAAGGGTAAGTCTTTTAGTCCAATATGGCTTTCAAACTGTTTGGGGGCAAAAACGTCTTTGAAAAAGAGTATGGCACTTATAGTTACTATTAAAAAAATGCAGATGACTACAAAAATCTTTTATTTTAGTGCCTAACATTTGCATCTCATAACCTTGCTTTAAAAAATAATACTATTATGTAGTAAAGATTTGCTTTGTATCGGCAGAAGAAAATTTTATATCCACTGTATCTGTAATAACTTGCATGTTCTGGTAGAAAACACTGAAAAGCCTAAGAATTGAAACAATACTTTATTATGTAATTCAGGGACTGTGATGAATCTAATGAGGTCAATTTTTTTGGAATAATTGTCTTAAGAAAACTAAAATCTACCATTGTATAAAGAGGACTTAGCACCTGAAAATACATAATTTTCTCCAGTAACCAGGAAACTTTGATATAGATGATCTTGTGATTAAGAGAATCAGGAAGAGTGACTTAATTCTGGATACTGGGGAGATACCCAAGTTAATTGGTCAGGTGGGCTTTAGAAGGAGGGCAGAAGAGGGAAAAGGGAAAACTAGGGAGAATTGGAAACCTCAATTAGCAGAAAGTTTAGACTCATCAATTATGACACCAAAGTCAGGTTTGCTCTGAAGTTTAATATTCATTATCAAGGGAATTCCAACTATAAAATGTATATTTATAAATGAAAATTACCAAAATGACTCTTGCCTGAGAACTAGTCAATGTACAGAGATAGGGGGCAGGGGAGTAATCTTCATGTACAGAGAGTAAAGAACAACTTCATAACACTTTTGACTGACAATCTCTCACCCACAGTAAATTTAGGGGAAAAAAATGTTTTGGTGGTTACACTGCATATTGTATATGTCCCTGGTAAGGGGAAAATTAGCATGATATAGACCATGTATGATGATTTGTAAATGGAATGATTTAAATGTGGAGAAAAGAGAGCTTTCACTTAAAGAGTACATAATTGTTTAATTCTAAAAAAATACATGTTTCTAGAAGCTTTTAAAAATCAATAACAACCCGTAATTTCAAATTTAATACCTTTATGTTACAGGGAGGTAGAAAATTTCAGATCAGAAAGTAGAGTCATAATCTTGATGGTCTTGCTAATAAATCTAAGTTTTGCTTTTATGTATTAAAAAGATCCATTAATAACAAAAACATATGCACCAGGACATATTATATGTATGGTGGCCAGTTCAGTTATATCTGGTGTCTTGATTTTATTTAGCAAACAACAAATTTATATATTAATCTGAGTGTGTGGCAGATAAAGTCTTTACTATTTCATAAATTTTTTGTTTTCTTTAAAATGACAATCCCATAAAGTACAATATATAATCATATAATGAGATCACTGAGTAGTTGTGAATACATTAGTATATATTTATTAAGTTAAGAAAACTGACAAAGAGAACTAACAAAAGTCATGTATCTTGCAATTAACATGATTATGATATACTTAGGAAGTCAAAAATATCATAATATGAAAAGAAAGTTTTGCTCTATGAAGTGTTCTGAAGTCCATAAGACAGTAATGTTTGAGATTTTATTTTGTCCTTGAAACTCTGGAAGGTGAGTGGCACATGGCTTGAGATCATGGGCTTTGGATTCCAAGAAACCTGTGTTTGAATCTCAGCTCTTTCATTTATCATATATGTGGTCTTGTGCTAGTTAAGTGTGTAAGTCAGTTTATATCTCTAACCCTTAATATTTCTTATCTGAAAAATGGAGAGTAGGAAGAATACATACCTAAAAGAGATTATGTAGAATTAAGGAAATAATACGATTTTTGAAGGCTTACTGCAGTATTTTGGTCAATGAAAGTGCTCAGTATATACCATTATCTGTTTCTTTTACATTTTGAAATTAGAAAACTAAGGACCAGTTTTTTCAAAGACACCCAGAAAGGAAAAGCGAATTGCAAACTATGTTTTTAGATTCCCACACATCTTTTTCTGATTCACAATTCTGCCACTCATACAAACTTGTATCATCCAGGGTTGGAGTTGGTGGCAGTGGCTTAATTAGTTTGTTTCTTTCTGTGGTTTTCTGAAACAAATAAAGACCTCTGTGAGCTCACTGGTTATGTTAATTTAGAGGATGCTTCTTAGATGAGAGAAGTATTTTCTATCTTTTCTAAGAACCACAGTAGGATAATTAATTGAATTAGAAATTAAAGTTTTCCTTTTCTTTTTGTATATAAAACCTGACTTCATTGGTGAGAATGAAAAAGAAATACCTACAATGATGTGTTCTCCCAGTTAGAATAGAACCCAAGACTTGGAGTTGAAGATGGAGAGGTGACAGGATTAGGGTGTAGGGAAGTAGAGTTTCTATAAAAAGAGAAAGATGTTCAGTTTCTAAAGGGATTCACACCCAGTACACTGGAAAGGGATTTTCTCCAGAAGGAAAGGAAGGGAGGAAGTGGTGGGAATAAGAATTATGGCTCTTGAGTACCTTTTTAGCAGACAAAGAAGCACAAGCAAGACAAGCCTTTGAAGTATCCACCGACCCATGTATTCATGTGACATGTGAGCATGAGCATTGACCAATGTGAACTACAGAGCCAGAGCACCCGCCCCCATTTTCTCTGAACTGAATATATATGTGCATAGGTGTGTGAATGTGCATGCATGCATGCGTTTGTGTATGTGCACGCATGTGCATGTATAAAATCACATATATAACCACACAGGAGGAGTATTAAAGGAATCCCAAATAAACACTGGGTTTAAATTTCCTGTGTGGTAGGATTTAAAACAAATTACATTTGAATTGGTAAACAAGTTTGTTTTCTTAAAAACTAGGGAGCCTGGGTACCTTGATAGTTAATAGCACAAAAATCAGTTGGCAGTTTGGCTGATGTCAAATTCCTGTAAGTTGTGGCATGAACTTGGACAAGTTATTTAAATTTTGTGTGCTTCAATATCCTCATCCATAAGATATATTAACAATATCTATAATATAGATCTGTTGTGAGAATAAGCTAATTGATATTAAAATGTAAAGTTAGTGTAATAATAACTTTAATAAATATTTGTATAGTTATGTGGGTGAAATAGAATAATTCCTGTTGCTCATAAAGTAAAATCACTATGTAATACCAGGTAATGATAAATTAATATGTGTAATAGCTCGAAGTGTAACCAGGACTCAAGGACACAGGTGTTATTTCTCAGAATTATTTATAATAATTTGGAATAATTTAGTTTCTAGTCATTGTGTACCTCTATAAAACTAAATACTGCTTCTATAACTTAATAAAAAAGCAGCTACAAACCAGACTGGAATATTTGCATGATTTTATTAGTAAAGATAAACAATTATCTATTCTCCCTAGAATATAGTTTCTGTGAAAACAAAACATAATAATGTAATTTAGAAAAGTATAACCCTGTGTTTAGTTTGTGAACTTTTATTTACTGGGAGGAGCTATAAAATCACTGCAAATAACTAATATCAAATAGTAACCTACCGTAATATTTTGATAATGTATGTGATTTCAGACTATAAAAGATTTTTGAACTTGTTATTTTGGGGCAGATTTCAATATAAAATTTCTTTCTAAAGAATGAGCTTATATGTATGTAGGCAATTTTTTAATCTCAAAATTAATTTTCCCTGATCAGCTACCAAAATAATTGTCAGATAATTAAAAATAAAATATTAATTATGGAATTATAAAAACATAACAAAAAACTTTGATTAGTAAGTTAAACTGCTTACTGTTAATGTTTTTTAAAATGCCAGCCTCTGTATATTATAGACAAATTTTATATGAAAAGTTCTTTTGATGTGTATACTTTCAATTACACAGATCTTAAAATATTTTTTAGGAGTCAATATTTATTACAAAACACAATCCTTAAATTAAAATACTTTATGAAAACTGAATTACATTTATAAAGTTATGAGGTCTCTTTTTTCCCCCTCTCTCTTGCTACTAAAATACAATTCTTCATATTTTCTCCTTTCCTCCCTAGAGGGTGATTTTTTTTTTAACTGCATCACAAAGACATAAGTTAGACATAGGGAATGCTATGTTCTATAGTCCTAGAATACAAAAGGTCATAGAATATTTGGTTTTGAAGTGACTTTTGCAGTCTTTTTTTAAATTTAATTTTATTATGTTATGTTAGTCACCATACAATACATCATTAGTTTTTGATGTACTGATCCACGATTCATTGTTTTCATATAACACCCAGCGTTCCATGTAGTACATGCCCTCCTTAATACGCATCCCTGGGCTAACCCATCCCCCCACCCCTCTCCCCAATAAAACCCTCAGTTTGCTTCTCAAAGTCCATAGTCTCTCATGGTTCATCTCTCCCTCTGATTGCCCCCCCTTCATTTTTCCCTTCCTTCACCTAAAGTCCTCCATGCTATTGCTTATGTTCCACAAATAAGTGAAACCATATGATAATTGACTTTCTCTGCTTGACTTATTTCACTCAGCACAATGTCCTCCAGTCCCATCCATGTTGATATGAAAGTTGGGTATTCATCCTTTCTGATGGCTAGTAATATTCCATTGTATATACGGACCATATCTTCTTTATCCATTCATCTGTTGAAGGGCATCTCAGCTCTTTCCACAGTTCGGCTATTGCAGACATTGCTGCTATGAACATTGGGGTGCATAGGGCCCTTCTTTTCACTACGTCTGTGTCTTTGGGGTAAATACCCAGGAGTGCAATTGCTGGGTCATAGGGTAGCTCTATTTTTTAATTTTCTGAAGCACCTCCATACTGTTTTCCAAAGTGGCTGTACCAACTTGCATTCCCACCAACAGTGTAAGAGGGTTCCCCTTCCTCCACAACCTCTCCAACATTTGTTGTTTCTTGCCTTGTCAATTTTTGCCTTTCTAACTGGTGTAAAGTGGTACCTCAGTGTGGTTTTGATTTGAATTTCCCTGATGGCTAATGATGATGAACATTTTTTCATGTATCTGTTAGCCATTTGTATGTCTTCTTTGGAGAAGTGTCTGTTCATGTCTTCGCATTTTTTGACTTGATTATTTGTTTTTTGAGTGTTGAGTTTGAGAAGTTCATTATAGAACTTGGATACCAGTCCTTTATCTGTAGTGTCATTTGCAAATATCTTCTCCCATTCTGTGGGTTGCCTCTTTGTTTTGTTGACTGTTTCCTTTGCTGTGCAGAAGCTTTTAATCTTGACGAAGTCCTGAGAGTTCATATTTGCTTTTTGTTTCACTAGTCTTTGGAGATGTATCTTGAAAAAAATTGCTGTGGCTGATGTTGAAGAGGTTGCTGCCTATGTTCTCCTCTAGGATTTTGATGGATTCCTGTCTCACATGGAGGTCTTTCATCCATTTTGAGTTTATCTTTGTGTATGGTGTTAGAGAATGGTTGAGTTTCGTTCTTCTCTATATAGCTGTCCAATTTTCCCAGCACCATTCATTGAGGAGACTGTCTTTTTTCCATTGCATATTGTTTCCTGCTTTGTCGTAGATTATTTGACCATAGAGTTGAGGGTCCATATCTGGGCTCTCTATTCTGCTCCATGGGTCTATATGTCTGTTTTTGTGCCAGTACCATGCTGTCTTGGTGATCACAGCTTTGTAATATAGCTTGAAATCGGGCAACGTGATGCCCCCAGCTTTGTTTTTCTTTTTCAACATTTCCTTGGCGATTCAGGGTCTTTTCTGATTCCATACAAATTTTAGGATCGTTTGTTCCAGCACTTTGAAAAATGTCATTGGAATTTTGATTGGGATGGCATTGAAGGTATAGATTGCTCTGGGTACCATAGACGTTTTAACAATGTTTATTCTTCCGATCCATGAGTGTGGAATATTTTTCCATCTTTTTGCATCTTCAATTTCTTTCATGAGTGTTCTGTAGTTCCTAGAGTATAGATCCTTTACCTCTTTGGTTTGGTTTATTCCGAGATATCTTATTGTTTTTGGTGCTATTGTAAATGGAATCGTTTCTCTAATTTCTCTTGCTACAGTTGTGTTGTTAGTGTATAAGAAAGCAACTGGGGCGCCTGGGTGGCTCAGTTGGTTAAGCGACTGCCTTCGGCTCAGGTCATGATCCTGGAGTCCCGGGATCAAGTCCCGCATCGGGCTCCCTGCTCAGCGGGGAGTCTGCTTCTCCCTCTGACCCTCTTCCCTCTCGTGCTTTCTATCTCTCATTCTCTCTCTCTCTGAAATAAATAAATAAAATCTTAAAAAAAAAAAGAAAGCAACTGATTTCTGTGCATTGATTTTGTATCCTGCCACATTACTGAATTGTTGTATGAGTTCTAATAATTTGGGGGTGGAGTCTTTTGGGTTTTCCACATAAAGTATCATGTCATATGCGAAGAGAGAGAGTTTGACTTCTTCTTTGCCAATCTGAATACCTTTTATTTCTTTTTGTTGTCTGATTGCTGTTGCTAGGACTTCTAGTACTATGTTAAACAATAGTGGCAAGAGTGGGCATCCTTGACGTGTTCCTGATCTTAAGGGAAAGGCTGTCAGCTTTTTCCCATTGAGGAAGATAGTTGCTCTGGGTTTTTCATAGATGCATTTTATGAACTTGAGGAATGTTCTCCCTATCCCTATACTCTGAAGAGTTTTAATCAGAAAGCAATGCTGTATTTTGTCAAAGGCTTTTCTGCATCAATTGAGAGGACCATATGGTTCTTCTCCCTCCTCTTATTAATGTGTTCTATCTCATTGATTGATTTGCAAATTTTGAACCACCCTTGCATCCCAGGGATAAATCGCACTTGGTTGTGGTGGATGATCCTTTTAATGTATTGTTGGATCCTATTAGCTGGGATTTTGTTAAGGATTTTGGAATCCATAATCATCAGGGATATCGGTCTGAAATTCTCCTTTTTGATGGGGTCTTTACCTGGTTCAGGGATTAAGGTAATGCTTGGCCTCATAGAATGAGTCTGGAAGATTTCCTTCTGTTTCTATTTTCTGAAACAGTTTCAGTAGAATAGGTATTATTTCTTGTTTGAATGTTTGGTAGAATTCCCCAGGGAATCCATCAGGCCCTGGACTCTTGTTTTTTGGAAGGTTTTTTATCACTGCTTCAATCTCGTTACTGGTTATTGTCCTATTCAGGTTGTCAGTTTCTTCCTGTTTCAGTCTTGGGAGTTTATACGTTTCCAGGAAGGCATCCATTTCTTCCACATTGCTCAATTTAATTGGCATATAGTTGTTGATAATAATTTCTAATAATTGTTTCTATTTCCTTGGTGTTAGGCGTGATCTCTCCCCTTTCATTCATAATTTTATTAATTTGGGTCCTTTCTCTTTTCTTTTGGGTAAGTCTGGCCAGTGGTTTATTGATCTTATTAATTTTTTCAAAGAACCAGCTTCTAGTTTCATTGATTTGATCTGTGTTTCTGGTTTCTAATTCATTGATCTCTGCTCTAATCTTAATTATTTCTCTTCTAATATATAGCTTAGGCATTGTTTGTTGCTTTTTCTCTAGTTCTTAAGGTGTAGAGTTAGTTGGTGAATTTGGGACTTTTCTATTTTTTTGAGTGAGGCTTGGATGGCTATCTATTTTCCCCTTAGGACCGCCTTTGCAGTATCCCATAGGTTTTGGATGGATGTGTTTTTGTTCTCATTGATTTCCATGAATTGTTTAAGTTCTTCTTTGATTTCCTGGTTGACCCAAACATTCTTGAGCAGAGTGGTCTTTAGCTTCCAAGTGTTTGAATTTCTGCCAATTTTTTTCTTGTGATTGAGTTCCAGTTTTAAAGCATTATGGTCTGAGAATATACAGGGAATAATCTGAGACTTTTGGTATTGGTTGAGACCTGATTTGTGACCCAGTATGTGGTCTATTCTGGAGAGAGTTCCATGTGCACTTGAGAAGAATGAGTATTCTGTTGTTTTAGGGTGGTATGTTATGAGGTGCATCTGGGCCAGTGTGTCATTCAAAGCTCTTTTTCTTTGTTGATTTTCTGCTTAGATGATCTGTCTGTTGCTGAGAGTGGAATATTGGGGTCTCCTACAATTAACGTATTGTTATCAGTATAGTGATATGATATGACTCCTTATTTTGATTAATGGTTGGCTTATGTAAATAGCTGCTCCCATGTTGGGGGAGTAGATATTTACAATTGTTAGATCTTCTTGTTGGATAGACCCTTTAAGAAGGATATAGTGTCCTTCTGTGTCTCTAACTACAGTCTTTAGCTTAAAATCTATTTGTCTGATATAACATTTGCTACCCCAGCTTTCTTTAGAGGTCCATTGACATGGAAGATGGATCTCCATCCCTTCACTTTCAGTCTGGATGTATCTTTAGGTTCAAAATGAGTCTGTTGTAGACAGCATGTAGATGGGTCCTGTCTTTTTATCCAATCTGCAACCCTATGCTATTTTATGGGAGCATATAAGCCATTCATGTTGAGAGTGATCATTGAAAGATATGAATTAATTGTCATCTTGTTGCCTGTGAAGACATTGTTTTTATAGATTGTCCCTGTAAATTTCTGTTGTGTATCACTCTTGGGGTCTTTCTCCTTTTATAGAACCCCCTTAATATTTATTGCAGGGCCAGCTTAGTGGTCACATATTCTTTCAATTTCTGCTGGTCTTGGAAGCTCTGCATCTCTCCATCCATCTTTTTTTTATTGTTATGTTAATAACCATATATTACATCATTAGTTTTTGATGTAGTGTTCCATGATTCATTGTTTGTTCATAACACCCAGTGCTCCATGCAGAATGTGTCCTCTTTAATACCCATCACCAGGCTAACCCATCCCCCTACCCTCCTCCCCTCTAAAACCCTCAGTTTGTTTTTCAGAGTCCATCGTCTCTCATGGTTCGTCTCCCCCTCTGACTTACTCCCCTTCATTCTTCCCCTCATGCTATGTTCTTCTTTTTCTTTTTTCTTAGCGTATGTTGCATTATTTGTTTCAGAAGTACAGATCTGTGATTCAACAGTCTTGCACAATTCACAGTGCTCACAATAGCACATACCCTACCCAATGTCTATCACCCAGCAACCCCATCCCTCCCACCCCCCACCACTCAGGCAACCCTCAGTTTGTTTCCTGAGATTAAGAATTCCTCATATCAGTGAGGTCATATAATACATGTCTTTCTCTGATTGACTTATTTCACTCAGCATAACACCCTCCAGTTCCATCCACGTCATTGCAAATGGCAAGATCTCATTCCTTTTGATGGCTGCCTAATATTCCATTGGGTATATATACCACTTCTTCTTTATCCATTCATCTGTCGATGGACATCTTGGCTCTTTCCACAGTTTGGCTATTGTGGACATTGCTGCTATAAACATTGGGGTTCACATACCCCTTTGGATCCCTACATTTGTATCTTTGTGGTGAATACCCAGTAGTGCAATTGCTGGATCGTAGGGTAGCTCTATTTTCAACTGTTTGAGGAACCTCCATCCTGTTTTCTAGAGTGTTTGCAGCAGCTTGCATTCCCACCATCAGTGTAGGAGGGTTCCCCTTTCTCCACATCCCCGCCAACATCTGTCGTTTCCTGACTTGTTAATTTTAGCCATTCTGACTGGTGTGAGGTGGTATCTCATGGAGGTTTTGATTTGGATTTCCCTGATGCCAAGCGATGCTGAGCAATTTTTCATGTGTCTGTTGGCCATTTGGATGTCTTTTTGGAGAAATGTCTGTTCATGTCTTCTGCCCATTTCTTGATTGGATTATTTGTTCTTTGGGTGTTGAGTTTGATAAGTTCTTTATAGATTTTGGATACTAGCCCTTTATCTGATAGGTCATTTGCAAATATTTTCTCCCATTCTGTCGGTTGTCTTTTGGTTTTGTGGACTGTTTTTTTGTTGTGCAAAAGCTTTGTATCTTGATGAAATCCCAAGAGTTCATTTTTGCCCTGGCTTCCCTTGCCTTTGGCGATGTTTCTAAGAAGAACTTGCTGTGGCTGAGGTCGAAGAAGTTGCTACCTGTGTTCTCCTTTAGGATTTGGATGGACTCCTGTCTCATGTTTAGGTCTTTCAACCATTCGGAGTCTATTTTTGTGTGTGGTGTAAGGAAGTGATCCAGTTTCATTCTTCTGCATGTGGCTGTCCAATTTTCCCAACACCATTTGTTGAAGAGACTATCTATTTTCCACTGGACATTCTTTCCTGCTTTGTCAAAGATAAGTTGACCATAGAGTTGAGGGTCCATTTCTGGGTCTCGATTCTGTTCCATTGATCTATGTGTCTGTTTTTGTGCCAGTACCATACTGTCTTGATGATGACAGCTTTGTAATAGAGCTGGAAGTCCGGAATTGTGATGCCGCCAGCTTTGTTTTCTTTTTCAATATTCCTCTGGCTATTCGGGGTCTCTTCTGGTTCATACAAATTTTAGGAATTTTTGTTCCATTTCTTTGAAAAAAGAGGATGCTATTTTGAGGGGGATTGCATTGAATGTGTAGATTGCCCTAGGTAGCATTGACATCTACACAATGTTGTTTCTCCCAATCCACGAGCAGGGAAAGTTTTTCCATTTCTTTGTGTCTTCTTCAATTTCTTTCATGAGTATTTTATAGTTTTCTGAGTACAGATCCTTTGCCTCTTTGGTTAAATTTATTCCTAGATATCTTATGGTTTTGGGTGCAATTGTGAATGGGATCGACTCCTTGATTTGTCTCTCTTCTGTCTTGTTGTTGGTGTATAGGAATGCCACTGATCTCTGTGCATTGATTTTATATCCTGCTACTTTACTGAATTCCTGTATGAGTCTAGCAGTTTTGGGGTGGAGTCTTTTGGATTTTCCACATACAGTATCATATCATCTGCGAAGACTGAGAGTTTGACTTCCTTGTTGCCGATTTGGATGCCTTTGATTTCTTTTTGTTGTCTGATTGCTGTGGCTAGGACTTCTAATACTATGTTGAATAGCAGTGGTGATAGTGGACATCCCTGCCGCATTCCTGACCTTAGGGGAAAAGCTTCAGCTTTTCCCCATTGAGAATGATATTGGCTGTAGGTTTCTCATAGATGGCTTTTATAATATTGAGGTATGTACCCTCTATCCCTGTACTCTGAAGAGTTTTGATCAAGAAAGGATGCTGTAGTTTGTCAAATGCTTTTTCTGCATCTATTGAGAGGATCATATGATTCTTGTTCTTTCTTTTGTTAATGTATTGTATCACGTTGATTTATTTGCAGATGCTGAACCATCCTTGCAGCCCCGGGCTAAATCCCACTTGGTCGTGGTGAATAATCCTTTTAATGAACTGTTGGATCCTATTGGCTAGTATTTTGGTGAGAATTTTTGCATCCATGTTCATCAAGGATATTGGTCTGTAGTTCTCCTTTTTGATGGGGTCTTTGTCTGGTTTTGGGATCAAGGTAATGGTGGCCTCATAAAATGAGTTTGGAAGTTTTCCTTCCATTTCTATTTTTTGGAACAGTTTCAGGAGAATAGGTATAAATTCTTTTTTCAATGTCTGATAGAATTCCCCTTGAAGCCATCTGGCCCTGGGCTTTTGTTTGTTGGGAGATTTTTGATGACTACTTCAAATTCCTTAGTGGTTATAGGTCTGTTCAGGTTTTCTATTTCTTCCTGGTTCAGTTTTGGTAGTTGATACATCTTTAGGAATGCACCCATTTCTTCCAGGTTGTCTAATTTGCTGGCATAGAGTTGCTCATAATATGTTCTTATAATTGTTTGTATTTCTTTGGTGTTGGTTGTGATTTCTCCTCTTTCATTCATGATTTTGTTGATTTGGGTCATTTTTCTTTTTGAGAAGTCTGGGCAGGGGTTTATCAATCTTGTTAATTCTTTCAAAGAACTAGCTCCTAGTTTCGTTGGTTTGTTCTACTGTTCTTTTGGTTTCTAGTTCATTGATTTCTGCTCTGATCTTTATTATTTCTCTTCTCCTGCTGGGTTTAGGCTTTCTTTGCTGTTCTTTCTCCAGCTCCTTTAGGTGTAGGGTTAGGTTGTGCATTTGAGACCTTTCTTGTTTCTTGAGAAAGGGTTGTATTGCTATATACTTTCCTCTCAGCACTGCCTTTGCTATAACCCAAAGATTTTGAACCGTTGTGTTTTCCTTTTCATTGGTTTCCATGAATTTTTAAATTCTTCTTTAATTTCCTGATTGACCCATTCATTCTTTAGTAGGATGCTCTTTAGCCTCCATGTATTTGAGTTCTTTGCGACTTTCCTCTTGTGATTGAGTTCTACTTTCAAAGCATTGTGGTCTGAAAATATGCAGGGAATAATCCTAATCTTTTGGTACCGGCTGAGACCAGATTTGTGACCTAGGATGTGATCAGTTCTGGAGAATGTTCCATGGGCACTAGAGAAGAATGTGTATTCTGTTGCTTTTGGATGGAATGTTCTGAATATGTCTGTGAAGTCCATTTGGTCCAGTGTGTCATTTAAAGTCTTTATTTCCTTGTTGATCTTTTGCTTAGATGATCTGTCCATTTTAGTCAGGGGGTGTTAAAGTCCCGCACTATTACTGTATTGTTGTCAATGTTTTTCTTTGCTTTGTTATTAAGTGCCTTATATAATTGGCTGCTCCCATGTTAGGGGCATAGATATTTACAATTGTTAGATCTTCTTGTTGGATAGACCCTTTAAGTAGTATATAGTGTCCTTCCTCATCTCTTATTACAGTCTTTGTTTTAAAATCTAATTTGTCTGATAGAAGGATTGCCACCCCAGCTTTCCTTTGGTGTCCATTAGCATGGTAAATTGTTTTCCACCCCCTCACTTTCAGTCTGGGGGTGTCTTTGGGTCTAAAATGAGTCTCTTGCAGTCAGCATATTGATGGGTCTTGTTTTTTAATCCAATCTGATAGCCCTTGTCTTTTGATTGGGGCATTTAGCCCATTTACATTCAGGGTAACTCTTGAAAGGTATGAATTTAGTGCCATTGTATTGCCTGTAAGGTGACTGTTATTGTATATTGTCTGTGTTCTTTTCTGATCTGTGCTGCTTTTAGGCTCTCTTTTTGCTTAGAGGACCCCTTTCAGTATTTCTTGGAGGGCTGGTTTCGTGTTTGCAAATTTCTTTAGTTTTTGTTTGTCCTGGAAGCTTTTTATCTCTCCTTCTATTTTCAACGACAGCCTAGCTGGATATAGTATTCTTGGCTGCATATTTTTCTCGTTTAGTGCTCTGAAGATAATCATGCCAGTCCTTTCTGGCCTGCCAGGTCTCTGTGGATAGGTCTGTTGCCAATCTAATATTTCTGTCATTGTAGGTTACATTCTCTTCTCTCGAGCTGCTTTCAGGATTTTCTCTTTGTCTCTGAGCCTCTTAAGGTTTACTATTAGATGTCGCGGTTTTGACCTATTATTATTGATTTTGAGAGGGGTTCTCTGTGCCTCCTGGATTTTGATGCCTGTTTCCTTCCTCACATTAGGGAAGTTCTCTGCTATTATTTGCTCCAATATACCCTGTGCCCCTCTCTCTCTTTCTTCTCCTTGGGATCCCAATTATTCTAATGTTGTTTCGTCTTATCGTATCACTTATCTCTCGAATTCTTCCCTTGTGATCCTGTAGTTGTTTATCTCTCTTTTTCTCAACCTCTTTATTTTTCATCATTTGGTCTTCTATATCCCTGATCCTCTCTTCTGCCTCATTTTTCCTAGCAGTTAGTGCCCCCATTTTTGATTGCACCTCATCAATAGCCTTTTTGATTTCGACTTGGTTAGATTTTTGTTCTTTTATTTCTCCAGAAAGGGTTTTTCTAATAACTTCCACACTTTTTTCAAGCCCAGCTAGTATCTTTAAAGTCATGATTCTGAACTTAAGGTCTGACATCCTACTAATGTCCATATTGAGTAGTTCCCTGGCTGACGGTACTACCTCTTGTTCTTTTTGCTGAGGTGATTTTTTTCATCTTCTCATTTTGTCCAGAGGAGAATAGATGAATGAGAGAACAAAATGCTAACAGGTTAACAACGTCCCCAGCAAATATACTGTATACAAATCAGAAAAGACCTGAAACCAGAGGAAAAGAAAGGGAAAGAAAGAAAAAAGAAGAGAAAAAAAAAGATAAAAAGAAAAACAAAAACAACAATACAAAAAAAGCAGAATATGATCCATTATGATCAGGCTAGTGCATAGATCAGTGCCACACACTAGATTTTGGGCGTATTTTTGTCTGTTAGAAAAAAGTGCCTCCTAAAATTTTAAAGGAAGAAAGACATATATGTACAGAATAACGTTTGATACAATGAAGGGATGGAAGATGACTGTAAAGAAGAAAAGTATAAAAGATTTTATAAAAGGAATTGATAAGTTGTTTGAAAAAAGAAGATTTAATAAAAAAAAGAAAAAAGGGAGAGAATGTGATCAAGCAGGAGACTAGAACAAAGCCATACACTAGTGATTACGGTATATTTTGATCTGTTAGAAGAAACTGTATCTCAAAATTTTAAAGAGAGAACAACTTATACATATATGCCAAAAATAAGTGTAACTACTATGAAGGGATAAAATATGACTCTAAAAATGAAAAATAAAAAATGTTTTTTTAAAAAAGGGATTGATAACATGTTGGTTGAAAAAGGGAAAAAGAAAAATTAAAAAAAAAAACAGTTAAAAAATTACCTTTGATGAACTAATATATCATGGTAATAAAAGCCATGAATTCTATGTGCAGTATTCCCCTAGCGCTGGAGTTCTCCCGTTCTCCTTGATTGGTAAACTTGGTCTTGGCTTGCTGGCTGTTTGTGCTGATCCTCTGGGGGAGGGGCCTGTGCCGTGGTTTCCAATTGTCTTTGCTGGAGGCGGATTTGCCCCACCCTTTTGGGTCTGGGCTAAGCAAGCTGCTCGGGGTTGCTCTCAGGAGCTTTTGTTCCTTGCAAGCTCTCCGTACAGCTTTGGAGGACCAGGGCGAAAATGGTGGCCTCCCAATCTCCACCCGGAGGAGCTGAGAACTCGGGGCCCTGCTCCTCAGTGCATCCCCAGAGAAAAGCAGTCACTCCCGTCTCCCTGGTCTCCGGCTGCACTCTGTGCTCACCCGGTCTGTGACCGGGTGTTTGTATTTCTGGCACCCGACCCTGTGTGGAGTCTCCAAACCCAGCAGATCCATGCGGTGTGCTCCCGTGCCACTCCTCCCGGGGGAGAAAGGGGAGTCTCCCCGGCTCTGCCGCTTGTTGGGTCCCTGCTGGAGGAGCAGTGGCCCGACTGGGCTGCAGATCACAGTTTATGGCAACCCCGAGCTGAGAGCCCGCGCCTCGGCTCTGTCTCTGCAGCCGGCTTCCCCGCTTTGATACCTGGGAGCTCTGTTGCACTCAGGCAACCCCAGTCTTTCTGTGACCCCAAGGGTCCTGAGACCACACTGTCCCGGGAGGATTCCACCCCCCGCTTAGCCACTGCAGTGACGTCCCTCAGCAGAGCTGACTTCTAAAAGGTCTGATTTTGTGCTCCGCGGCTCTATCACTTGCCAGAAGCAGCCACGGAGGCCCCCTCCCCCACCGTCTATCCTCCAGAATATCGCCTCGGATTCACTTCTCCGCACGTCCTACCTTCCAGTAAGTGGTTGC
This sequence comes from Zalophus californianus, assembly GCF_009762305.2. Lineage (NCBI taxonomy): Eukaryota > Metazoa > Chordata > Mammalia > Carnivora > Otariidae > Zalophus > Zalophus californianus. The sequence goes on from NC_045607.1 coordinate 39,842,737, forward strand.
TTCTCTGTTCAGAGAGTTGTTGCTATTCTCCTCTTCCATCTCCTGTTGCATTCGTAGGTATTCAGAATGGTTTGATCCCTATTCAGCTGAATTCCTGAGACCAGATAAAATCTAGGTCTCCTACTCCTCCGTCATCTTGCTCCGCCCCTCTCCATCCATTCTAAATGACAGCCTTGCCAGATAAAATATTTTTGGCTGCATGTTCTTCTTGTTTAGTACCCTGAATATGTCTTGCCAGGCCTTTCTGGCTTGCCAGGTCTCTGCGGATAGGTGTGACATTATTCTGATGTTCCTCCCTCTGTACGTAAGGAATCTCTTCCATCTAACTGCCCTTAAGATGGTTTCCTTGGTTCTAAGATTTGCGAGTTTTACTATTACATGGCAGGGTGTTGGCCTGTTTTCCTTCATCTTGGGAGAGGTCCTCTCTGTCTCTAGGACACGAATGTTTGTTTCGTTCCCCAGATTAGGGAAGTTCTCAGCTAAGATTTGCTCTAATATATCTTCTAGTTGTCTGTCTCTCTCCACCCTCTCTGGGATTCCAATAATTCTGACATTGGAATTCTTCATGGTGTCACTTATTTCTCTGATTCTATTTTCATGGATATTGAGTTGTTCTTCCCTGGTTTCCTCTTTTCCTTCTTGGCTATTAATTGGTCTTCTAAATCACTAATTCGTTCTTCTGCCTCGGTTACCCTAGCTGTATAATTTAACTTTTGCAGTCTTTTAATCCAAGCTCTGTACTTTATAGAGGAAGAAATAAAGTCCCCAAAAATGATTTGCACAATCAAACCAGCCATTGGCAGAGCTAGAAATGGAAATCAGGCCTGTTTTTTTTCTTCCATGTTTCAAAAAATATTTATTTTGCAATATGTAAAGTTTCTGAAATTATTTACATTGTTATAATCAAAGAACTTTGGTTTCTCATGAAATGAGTGCTCATATAAACCTTATAGACAGTTATAGACAGAAAGAAATGTGTTTTAAAATGAACATTAAACAATGATGGTATTTTTCTTTTTTTTTTTTTAAATGTATGGGTTCTTTTCATTTCAAACAATTAAGTTAAATGTTGAGTAGGGGAAATGATGAATGTAACCATCAGTAAGATGCTATTAGTGAAATGGTCTCTGTGTGGCAGTGAGCATGGCTCTACTTACATTGTTAGGATTAAACATTATATTTAAATGAAAGAAATACACACAGCCTTAGTGTTCTATGTAACAGTGTATAGTTATTTGAGAAATCAGATGTGACCTAAATTCTACGAGATGGTCTGCATCACTGCACATTTTAAGACAGTACACTGCACTTCTGAGTTTGAGTTGAGCATTAATGAGATTAGACAGAAGAGAAAGCCTCATCAATTTTTTTTCCTTTGGGGCCTCATTTTGGATTTGTATTTTCCCAGCTTCTCATTCATCTGTCTTCTGTGTCTGATCTCCCAAATTGTGTTACCATCCAGATTCTAGGTTATTTTTATTTAGTTCATATATTTCCAGTTCTGCAGCCTACAGAGGTCATGATTTTCTTTAATAGCTAAATCACCTAATCTAAGCTGCTTTCTTAGATACCTTAGCGAATTATACTGATTTATCAAGATTTTTTCTCTGAGGACTTCTGAAAATCCTTGGCAAGTGCTTACATATTCCCCAAAGATCTCCTGTTTAAGACCACTATGCTCCTTTCTACTCTAGTTTAAAAGAATGTTAATAATTAACATGTGATCCAGCTCAGCTCAGCAATTCAGGACATGGAAGAACTTTCCTAAGCTTTTACGCTTGAGCTTGTTTGGTGTCCCTCTGCAATTGCTTAAAGGTTTGTCCACTCAGATTTGGCCGTCCTTCATTTTCATCACAGGCAGAACTAAGAGAACAGCACGGAATTTGCCTATAATCCTGTTCTTGACTCCTACCCCTATCCAGGCCCCCAGACTCCAAACTTATTAGGGAAAAAGTCTCCCAAGTTTGATTTTCTGTAACATCAGACATGACTACACTTTTGTAGGCAGCAGGGCTCGGTTCAAATTGTACTTTATTGCCATTCATATAACCGTAGCATGAAAGGCCAATTATTGAATTCTTAAATGATACAGAAAATGAAGTGATCAAAACATTATTTGCGGTTATTGTTAAACTCACTGACTAGAAATGCTGCTCCATATTATTGAACTTCTTCATAGGAAGGTATTGTTACACACAGAGAAAGACAACATGAGAACATAGAATTAGAGTGCAGACAAATAAACACACCTGGTGATAATAAATTTGCTCTCAAGTAGCTCTAAGTAGCTTTTCTTCCTCTAGTCCCGTTAATAGTTGATTTTCTGGTCAGGTGCACTATTGATCAATTTTCACTGAAGCCATTTCTTCCTCATTAGCTTTCCAAACTTTTCTTTGCCTCGATTTTACTCAGATACAAAAGCCTCACAAGATTATAGAAGACTTGTTGCTTAGCAACAATCTCATTCCTATAACTGTAATGGTTCAGCACACAATGTCACCTTTTTGGGGGTAGAAGTGCAGTGTTTTCCTATTTCCAGTGTTTATTCCATTTAATTACGAAAGTAAGATGTTTAGTTATTGTTAATTATATCTTTCCTACACGAATGTTTTCAGTTTTTGTAATTGTACGTAGCTGTGTTGAGACAAAATAATGCTTTCTATATCTCCTTTATAAATATATCCAGAAACTTATTCCTGTTTATAAAAAATACTAGCAAGAAAAATGCCTGTTCTTTTTTATTCTCAAAAACTCTTTTCACACTTGAAAAGAGAAATTTTGGCACTTCTTGTAGCAATAATAGCTATCTGGTATTATGTCCTCACGGATTGGAGAGTATATTTTATAGATAAACAAATTTCCTGTAGTAAATTCCTGTAACAATAGAAAGTTACTTTTCATAAGTTCTCTGTTTTCCACCCACATTTGTATACCATTTATACCATTTGTATGTGCTTGATGCAAAGTACCTTATCTATCTTTTGTTAAATATTTAAATATAATTTAAGGGTATGCATAAACATAACTATGTTTTGTGATGTGACAGTATATTTTTGTACAAAATCAAACACAGGAATGGGTTGTTGAAGTAAGACAAAAAAAGATGGAAATAATATATGTAGCTGTCTTAAATTAATAAAACATTCTAGATTAGAAAATGCTGTACCTATCAGTGACAACAGATCAAAGTACTTGTCCATTCTCTTCCCAATGGTGAAATAAATGTCAAGGAACTTAAATTTGCAAAATTGGATTGATACCAATTTAGCATTATGAACCTCAACACAATTGACTGGAATGCATAACTATTTATAAACTGTTTTTTGTTTGTTTTTAATGGGGAGAGGACAGAAGTTTGATAAATAATTTAGGAGATAATCAATCATGAAAATATACCAAGTATCCTTCGTGTAGTATTTGGTGGGTGATTTCTATATGTGGAAATCTGGATTTCCCTAATGTTTTGAACATTTTTCTCCTTTTATCAATCCATTTACAGTTATTTATTTATTTATTTACTTATTTGCATACTACAGTTACCAGGTGATAAATGTTGTATATGCTTGTACATTGAAATTACTCTTGCCACATGACTTCCCCTCTATGTTGAGAGGGGGAATTCTCTTGAATTGGTCCTCAGAGCTGTTGAGGGAGTGAGGTATAACCATTCTGATCATCCTTTTATTATTTATTAAAGTTAATGGAATATTGGAAAAGAAAGGGGACAAAGTATGTCTTCCATAGCAATGTTTAACTAGAACCCTGCATTCTTACTTTAATTATGAGGACTAGATTTTTTCATCAACATCAAAAAGCCATTTATATTGAGATCTAAAGTTTAACTACATTTACATTTTTTTTAACACTCCTGTTACTAGGTGACCAAGGGAGTATACTATTGTGTGTGGAAAGGAAATTGCTCTTGTCAGATGCCTTCCTTGTATGTTGTTTTGAGGAAATTCATTCTAACCATACCACAGAATGCATTGACAAAAAGCCTGGTGTAGCTGATACCCTAAGCCTCTACATCTTGCTGAATGCCACTTACCAAGATTTTGGACATTTGATATGACAAGTGTGTTTTTTAGATTAGTTTTCTGTATTTATTGTATTAGTTTACTAGGGATTCTGTAAACAAAGTGGCACAAACTGGGTGACTTAAAACTGTAGAAATTTTTCTTTAGTGGTTCTGGAGACTGAAGTCTAAAATGAAGGTGTCAGTTGCATGGTGTGCTCTCCAAAGTCTCTAGAGGAGGACTCTTACTTGTCTCTTCTAGCTCCTAGTAGCCCCAAGTATTCCTTGGCTTTTAGAAACATAAATCCACTCTCTTCCTCCATCTACACATCTCCCTGTGTCTTTCATTTCATATAACCATCTCATCATAATGATGCCCGTTATATTAAATCACTCTAGTGTGATTTCACCTTAAGTAATTAAATCTGCAAAGGCCCTCTTTCCAAATGAGGTCACAATCTGAGGTGCTGTGGGTTAGGATGTCAATGTGACTTTTTTGGAGTTCACAATTCAAACTCTAACAGATGGTGATGGTCACAGACTGGAAAAGGCCTAGGGCTGGAGAGTTTTGACCAAGGGTCCTTAGAACTGCCTCCAAGAAATGTAGGATGCAATATTCAATTAAATTACTACATTTTTATTAAAAAAAGAAAAATAAGACATTGTCACAAGTAGAAAAATGATCATTTTTAAAGTTAGGAGGTGAGTACATGGGAACTTGCTGTATTTTTCTTTCTGATTGTGCATGTTTGAAAATTATAATAATAAAAATTCAAAGAATCCACTTAAAAGAATAAAGTATGGTATATGCCTCTGAAGAGAGGAAGACAAAACCTATTGGTCATGTTTTTTCTAAAATTGACAATAATTCCTTAATATCACCAACTGCTTAGTCAAGGATCACATGTCATCATTTTTTTAAACTGAGGTGTACAGTGTATCCATTTTGACAAATACGTGCTGTGGTGTAATTACCACCACTGTCAAGATATAGAATGATCTCATCACCCCCCCAGATTGCCTTATGCTGACCCTTCATGGTGAACCACATCTCCAAGCCCCAGAATAGAAAGCAGCAGAAATCTATCTCTGCACCTATACAACAGTTACACCAGGAGAAACTATATGATTTAACTACTTTGGAACTCTGGGGTCTGTTGAATGCTTTCAAACCTGAGCAGAAGGCTTGGACATTAAATTGCAGTTAATTTTGTCAATTTCAGCTCGTAGCAGAGTAGCAGCAACCCAGCCCATCCTGCAGTTCTTAAATCTCTTGTAGGCAGCTGTGTACCTACTACTGGAGCAGTTTTCACACAGATTGAGAAAAGCACGCTAGGCAAAGGGGACCCAGCTTTCCAGTTCAGAGAACTGTGCTCTGATTGCGGCTCTTTAATCACAAAGGTGCAAGTGAGGGGACTTCAAGCCCCTGTGGTTGCACCTTCCCCTGTTTTTGCAAGCCCTTCCTCCTGTGGCTGAGATACTTCCTGGGGATTTAAAGGTGTCTTTTTCCCCCATTTTTTCTTTGTCTTTTTTTTTTCCTCTTGGGAGCCAGATTGAAGACTATGATATTCAAAAGCAACCACATGAATGTGGGAAATTAGAAGTCATTATGCATGCCAAGGACAAGTTGCAGGCTTGGAAAAGATCTGAAAATACCTTAAGGGATTCTCTAAGGGAGAATCCATTTCCTTATTTTTTTCAGCTTCTAGAGGCTGCTTGCATTCCTTGACTGGTGGCCCCATCCTCCATCTTCAAAGCCAGCAACTAAGTATCTTCAAATCTTTGGCTCTCACACTGACTCTCCTACCTTCCTTCCTCATTTTTAAGGATTTTGTGATTATACTGGGCCCACTCAGATAATCCAGGATAATTTCCCCACCTCAATATGAGCTGATTAGCAATCTCAATTCTATGCAACTTTAATTTCCCCTCCTCACAGAACATTACTTGTTGACAGGTTCTAGGGATTAGGATATGAGCATTTTTTTTTCTTTTTAAAGGGAGGGAACATTTTTCTGCCTTCCATACTGAAAAAAGCAAGGAAACAGATTTTTCTCCTATAGCCTGCACAAGGAAATGCAGCCCTGCTAAAACCTTGCTTTTAGCCTGATGAGACATGCATCAGACTTTTAACCTGTATAACTGTAGAATAATAAATTCATATTTAAACTACCAAGTGTGTGACAATTTGTCATATCAGAAATAGAAAGTTAATATAGACACTTATGGAGGGTAGAATTAATTCAATAATGTACATACATGAAGTGTGAATACTTTCTGATTTAATTTTATAAGACAACTTAAATTATTAAAAAAATTTAAAAAATCAGTAAGCTTTCTGTTATAAGAATATTTTCAGGGTTTTATCTTAAAACAAATTGACAGAAACATAATAGAAGATTCTTCAAAAGAAGAAAAATGACAAAGATCTTGCCTCAGTTACTTCAGTATGCTGGGAAATTTAAACTAGAAGTTAGGAAATTTGGTGAGGGGAGATAGTTTATGCACTAATAAAAGAAATCTATGACTCAGATACTAACTGAAATATTAGTGCTGGCTTGTCACAGAGCTTTCAGTGTTCTCTTATTCAGGGAGTTTTTAGAAAATTTTAATTTATTCATTTTAAATTCTCTATTGTCAGGTTACACATTTTTCCTTATAAAATATTGGCAACAGATCACCATTATCACCATTGTTAATATCTTTATTATAATGTTATAGACAGTTGTGAAATTCAACTGAATGTCTCATATGATTATTTAATCTCTTGCATTTCAATTTCTTTATCTATAAACTGAAATAAGATCCTTCACTTTCCAGCTCTAGTGTTCTTTGCATGCAGGAATGAGTTTTACATTTTGCATTTGTTTGTCAGCATACAGACTAATTTATATGTTTAGTGATGAATATACTCAATTTGCAGATCTCACTTGGAAGGTTGTTCTTTAAAATTGTCATTAATATAGTAAACATAGTAATAAATTATATCCCTGTATGTCAATCCTAAGCAGAGCTATTAGGGTGAACAAAAACAGACCACTTTATCTTCATGTAGACACAATCTACTTTCTTATTTTGTAGTCTTTATTTCTGGACATTTTTAAATTTTCGTAAAGTGTTCCAGATCATCAAATTAGTCTAATTTATAGAAACTGGATATTCAACTCAGGTAGTGGGTCTATAGACCCAGTTTTCCTCCTTTTCTCACCCTATTTCCTGAGTAAAGATGTTTCTTCTTCATTTACTAGTATAAATGTTATAATTTTATTACAGTAGAGTATTTATTATACCCATACACATTTTTTATGTTCAGCATGCTTTTATTGAATGTTATTTGATAGCTATAAATGTTATATTTTTTGTACTTTCATTAAGTTAAAATATTCTTATCTGAAGAACAAATGCAGATAGGTAACACAAGAAAAAAATTAGAATCACGAGAATTGAAAATTTATGTTTTTATTTTTAAAGAAGAGGATATACAAATGATTGCCTTAACCATTGCATCTAATGGGTACCCTAAGAGATTTAGGCTGAATAACTTATGCACTCATATTTCCAGGAATAAATGAATGGATAAATAGATAAATTGATGGATAGATAAATGAGTGATTGGATGAATCACAAATTTATAGATTTACTGAGTCTTTGCCAATTAAATATGCATTTATTTTCTAAATTCCACATTAGAGGGGCACCTGGGTGTCTCAGTCGGTTTAGCTTCTGCCTTTGGCTCAGGTCATGATCCCACGGTCCTGGGATTGAGCCCCACATTGGGCTCCCTGCTCAGTGGGGAGCCTGCTTCTCCCTCTCACCATGCAGCTCCCCCACTTGTGCTTTCTCTCTGTCAAATAAATAAATAATCTTTAAAAAAATAAAAATAAAATAAATTCCACATTAGAGGCTCACATTTTTAAAAAATTGCACAATGGCATATACCACCAGTCTATTCCTAGTACAAGGATTTTGTAAGAATCAAAATTGATTTTCTCATATTTGCTATATCTAGACAGTTTACATATGTAACTATATTTCATCTAGAAAACATTTATTTTGAGGTCAGTAATACCATAATTTGTATTTACTTTATCTTTCTACCTGTTTACTTCCTGTGGATATAAAAGGCATATAGAAATATTTATAAAACTTATAAAATCTGGGAGTTTATTGATAGTGCATTAATATACGTAGACACTAGTTATCCTGCCAGTATACTTTGGAGCATTTAGAATTCTTCTGGGCAATTTGTTTTGCTAAAAATGTATAGCTCAAAAATTCATACCGTTGATGTATTGAACTTTTCATTGTCACTTTAAAAATAAATACTCTACAGACATTGAAATTAGGAAAATTTCAAAGTAGAGACATTAAAATACTTTCAAAAGTCATTAAGGTATTTCCTCATTGAACATCTTCTACAGTGATTTTGAATTATGGATCAGAATAATAACCATCATTGAATAAATACCGAATTCCCATTATGCACACAAGACTCTTTCAGTCAGGGTTGGAGAAGTTGATGTTCACACCCAGAAACTTACTCCCTATTGAAATGTGCAAACCTAACCCACAAAAATTCAGTGAAGAATGTAATTATTTGTTTTTAAAATATTAAGTCAGAAGCATCTGATGGATTTTCAGAAAGCAATGGGACTTTGGCTCTTGAAAGTGAGAAAGCATTAGGAAAGATAAATAATAAAAGCAAGTAAAGTCTCAAAAGCAAAAATAAGCAAAAATATGGTGAGCTGTGAAGGCTTAGGGTAATTTAGAGATCTGCTTCATCAAAGGGAATCATGTGTTTTGGAAGTTAAGGCAAAATAATTTTGGGTTGCCTTATGAAGGGTTCTGAAAGTGAGAAAATGACACATTTTTGTAGTGTTTGGGATGCATTATTTTATTGAGTAACCTGACTTTAGAAAAGGCAAATATACTATTAACATATGATATTAATATTATATGTTACTCTATCAATATTAACTGACAATTTAATATTTAATATTAATGTTATTACATGTTAATATGTAATTTTCATTTTTCCACAACTATAAATTCGAATGCTACCAAATTTTTTTCCCTTACTGATGGTTGAAATAATTATAGATACTTTTAAGTTTTCCATTTGGTTTCTGTGTTCTTAGCAGTCTTATTTTTGGATGGCCTCACATTTGGAATGTTTGGTGATTTGTGAAGGCATGTAGTGTGTGTGTATGTGGGTGTGTGTGTGTGTGTGTGTGTTTCGGATGGTATTTTGATGTTTGGATGGTCCTTAGTATACTTGATGAATTCGTTAGTAGAGACCTTCCTTCAGTATGAAGTCCTCTAGAGAGGGAGAGTTTATGATGCTCTTGGTTAGTTGATCATATAATTGGTGAAAGTGCTTGATCTCTTCCAAACCAGGCTGCTCTTTCTCTGTTCTGCTACTACAGGTATTCTGGTAGCAGCCTCTAAGTCTTAGGTTTTATTCCAGGTACCAATTGCTACATCTTCCAAAGTCCAAAAGAGATTCCAAACTCTCCTATTGATTCTCCTATGACATCATTCAGTTTGCATGTGAGTAGTTGGAGCAGACACTGTTCCATCAACAATGTAGCTAAAATTTATTTTTTTTAAAGATTTTATTTATTTGTTGAAGAGGGAGAGAGAGCACAAGCATGGGGACCAGCAGGCAGATGGAGAAGTAGACCCCCCTGCTGAGCAGGGAGCCAGACGTGGAGGCGGGGCTCTATCCTAGAACCCTGGGATCATGACCTGAGCCAAAGTCGGATGCTTAACCTACTGAGCCACCCAGGCTAAAAATTCTAATAATGGAATTTCTATATTTTTAACGTCTTCAAATCATTTCTTAAATATTCACCAAAGAGAGGTAAGTTAATGCTACCATAATTGCCTTTTGATATATTCTATGAAAACACTTCTCATATAATATTGGGATATATACTACATGATTTTTTGTTTTGTTTTATTTTTATAATTTGGGGACTCAGACAAAATTGTCATATTGTACATATTCTATTTTAACCTGGAGTTACACTAGCAGGAAACAGTCACTGATTTTGGAGCAGGTTAAAGATAGACAATTTGGTGATAATATTTATTATCGATCAAAAGAAAAAATATCTCTTAATCTGGAACAGTCCCTCCGTTTTTCTATTTAATGATCTTTACATTTTGGACAAATAGAGAGTAAATATTGTAGAATGTCTCTAAATTTGGAGTTCCCTGATATTTCCTCATGATTAAATTCTGATCGTGATTCTTGGCAGAGTATCACGGAAGTGATTTTGTGTTCTATGTATCATATAAGGGACACATGATTTCTCATATTCCTGGTGATGTTAACTTTGTCACTTGATCAAGGACTTGTCTGTTGGATTTCTCCACAAAATAGTTACTATTTTTACTTCATTAAATTAAATGCATGTTGAAAATAAATGTCTTTATTTTTTTTGTGGCTCAGTAGATTAAGCATCTTGCCTTCAGCTCAGGTCATGATCTCAGAGTCCTCGGATCGAGTCCCACATTGGGCTCCTTGCTCAGCAGGGAGCCCGCTTCTCCCTCTGCCTGCCGCTCTCCCTGCTTGTGCTCTCTCTCTCTGACAAATAAATAAATAAAATCTTTAAAAAAAGAAAACAAATATCTTTTATCCAACTTTCACCCACTCATTTAAAATTCACTGATTCTTAGTCTCTGAATTATTATTATGGTGGTTGCTAAATGATGAATTTATAATTTCATCATTTTTAATATATTTATCTTTTGATATTCTTCTGTGAATACCAAGTTTCCATTCTTTCCTGTGTATTTATTCATTTATGTACAATTTGATTTTTATGAATTCTAAGTTCATTTGATGGGATGTCAAATTGTCTCAGATTGGTCTAGTAAAGGAAACTTGAAACTGGCTCCTAACTTTTTGACATAGCTTTATAATTATTTGAACATATTTTTAATTTCTGACATATATATTATAGGTTCATTTTGTACTTCCACTTTCTTGACCCCAGAATTGGTAATTTCTCCATGAAAGTCTCTTTCTTTAAGTAATAAAAATTATTGGGAACTGAGAACTAGGGGTGCTCAAGTTTACTGGGTGCCATTGCTTAGAGACCATTTCAGTTAAATAGAAAATAAATGTATGGGTGTATTGGCTTATATTTGTGTATTTAGGTATTTCTCAATCACTCTTAATCTATTCATCTATTCATCTATCTTATTTCTATCTCTTCAGAATAAATACAACTCATGTAGAGCAAATTCTTCTTAAAAACTCATAATAATACATATTTAAAACATAAAACACAATGCACTTAGAGAAAAAGAGCATTAATGAATTTAGACAAGGAATTTCTGCAATGTGTTCTCATTATTCATAGTAGTAATGCTCTCTATAAAGTCACTGCAAACACTGAATTCATGAACACTGAAGTGTTGTTCCTGGGAGAAATCTAGGCTTAGGTTTCTAAAAGCCTCTGGTCACATTTTCCTTAGCTGATCAAGGCGTAACCTTGTTTTATGTGTGTTTCTGTTTAAAACTACTTTTTAAAAAATATACTCTTGATTCATTAACATTGAAATCACAGCCAATAACTGTAACATATGCAGTTTCTCTATAAAGCATATCACGGCATTCTTGCGCTTGAGAACATTAGCCAGTACATCAGCAGTACACTTGGGAATAATTTTATTTATTTATTTATTTATTAAGATTTTATTTATTTATTTGACAGAGAGAGACACAGTGAGAGAGGGAACACAAGCAGGGGGAGTGGGAGAGGGAGAAGTAGGCTTCCCGCTGAGCAGAGAGCCCTATATGGGGCTCGATCCCAGGACCCTGGGACCATGACCTGAGCCAAAGGCAGACGCTTAACGACTGAGCCACCCAGGTGCCCCTTGGGAATCATTTTAAACAGCAAATTCACAAATAAAAGCACAGCAATACAAAAAAAAAAAGGCACTAAATATGTTGTGAAAATGACATTTGTTTATAAGATGAAGATTGAATAAGAAAGCAGAGCACTACCTTATTAGACCTTACCTTGTAACATGCATGACTGGGCAACTCACATTTTTTGCAATGTGTGTGTGTCTGTGAATGACTGAGAAAACAACATGAGCATTGATTTTTGGGTTACAAATAAATTTTATCTAGTAGGGAAATTCTCAGATATGGAATCTGCAAATAATAAAGACCAACTGTACATTTATACATCAGTTTTTATATACTTTTTATTTGCTGGTTATAGTGATATTGTCATAGATAAGATGCATGGATAAAAAAGAATCATTACCCTATAGGAGAATAAGCAACTATGATGGTTAGTTTTATGTGTCAACTTGGCTTGGCTGTAGTGCCCAGATGTTTGGTCAACATGAGTCTGGATGTTGCTATGAGGTATTTTTATATATGATCAACATTTAAATCAGTAGATTCTGAGTAAGTCCGATTACCTTCCAAGAAGTGTGTGGGCCTCATCCAGATAATTGAAGGCCTTAAGAGAAACAGACTGAAGTTCCCAGAAGAAAATATTCTGCCTGTAGACTGCCTTCTGAATTGAACTTCATCAACTCTTTCCTGGGTCTCCAGGCTACAGGAATGCCCTGCAGATTGCTAGCCCCCAGAATCTTGTGATCTTATTTTTTAAAACATCTCTCTCTGTATAAACATAAATATATCCTATTGGTTCTGTTTCTGTGGAGAACCTTGACTGATAAAGTAGCAAATGTCTGCCACCATGTTATACCATCCCATTTTATATGCAGTAATGACAAGTGCTAACAAAACAGTGGACATTTTCCATAGTAAGAACATATAAGGAATAGACAAGATAAATAAAATTACAGATAATTCACAGGTTAAAAAAAAGTTAACCTTAAGGATTTGGTATTTAACTTCAGACATGCTCATCTATATCGTCCATTATTATAAAGACTACTAATCCAGAAAAAACTTTTTGCATATTCTCTCTTCCTAATTTATCTCTGAGTTGACCTACTATTAGGTAACTAAAACCTTTGTACACTGAAGGATTCGTGATCTGTGCAGTTGTACAATATAAATTACTCTCTATTGACCATGCTTACTTGGGGTAGGGTTTCTAGAAGTATATTTTCATTAAGTCCTGTGAGGACCATTATGCATGGGATGGTGAAATTATGACCTTTTGCTCAGAAAAGGCCAAGAAATAAAAAATCGTTAATAGCATGCAATTCTTTGTTGTGACTTACTCATCTATGGTGTAATTGTGGGATATATCCTTCAATTTAACAAAGCATATATATCAAAGATATCAATTTGTATCGATGCTGCCTTGTAGTAGGGTGGCCTATTCAATAATTTATGGTCCTTGAATTGATATCTTTGTGTCTAAAATTGCCACCACTTACTGGTGAGCTCTTAAATTCTATTGATCTACTTTAATGCAGAATTTACCTTCCTGCTCTGATTTATAGTAGAGCAATAGATTATAGGAACTCACTTGTAAGTGAAGGTTATCATCTACATGAGCAAACTGCAGCCTAGCTATTAACCATGAGCAGGTATGGAGTTACAGTCCTGGAATTTGTTTTAATTATCTGTCTGGAAGCAAGGAATAGCACCAACTGATACAATGCATAGCTAAGAATATGCATCTAATAAACATCAGCTAAATGTTGAAAGAATTAATTCATGACCAAATGGCAAATTGCTGTATAGAATATAGGCTCTGAAAAATATATAAGAAATGCTTTCTAGAGACTTCAGGAAATAATTGCAAATTTTTGTGTCCAGAAGTTAATGGTTTGCATAGTATAAACTTATACCTCCAAAAAAGAAGCAATTAAGATTGTCTAAGAATGTAGGAAAGCATGAACTATTGAGTTCATAGGAATGCTCAAACTATGCATGGACCAGACATGGAGGGTTCTCAACTGAGTTTAGGCAAGGTAATTGACTTGGGAAGCAAAATAGGAAGTAAGTTTTGGCCAAATTATATAGCAGAGTGAATTATGGTGTACAAAAAAATAACAAGATCTCAAGAAAAATTTTTAATGTATTAAAAGAAGAATGTATAGAATCCTCTAAGAAGGAAAATGTGTTAAAGATTTTAATAAAAAAGTTTTAGAAGCTGGGTTTCATTCATGTTCTTCCTCTTTTCTCAAATGGAAATCATGAAAATGAAAGGGAAAATGTGAGTTTTAATCAAACAATGTGGTCATGAGTCTGCACACACAGACAAACCCCCCTTAGAGTTCAGTTTGTAGCTTTGTTTATCACAAACACTTGAAATAAATCTTAATTCAGTCTGGTTTAGGAAACTCCAATCCCCCATGAGAAAATTGATTTCAAATCTATATTTTTTATTAAGCTAGATTGTGGTATCTTACTGCTTGAAGTACAGTGAACTTGGTCCTATTCCGATTCCTAGGGTGTAGAAATAACAGTTTTTCGGGGCGCCTGGGTGGCTCAGTCGGTTAAGCGACTGCCTTCGGCTCAGGTCATGATCCTGGAGTCCCGGGATCGAGTCCCGCGTCGGGCTCCCCGCTCAGCGGGGAGTCTGCTTCTCCCTCTGACCCTCTTCCCTCTCGTGCTCTCTATCTCTCATTCTCTCTCTCTCTCAAATAAATAAAATCTTTAAAAAAAAAGAAATAACAGTTTTTCTCCATTTCAATATGTTCTTCATAATTTTTATCAAAATGTTGGCTTGCCTACTTTCTCTGATAGTAAGAGAAAGCGGATATCCCAACAAATGAATAAACTAACTGTGTCTCCCTCAAAGATGTTGAAGTGCTAACCTCTGTACCTAGGAATGTGACTTTATTGGAAATTTAGTTTTGCAGGTGATCAAGTTAGGATAACATTGTTAGGGGACCTGATAAAAATATATGTAAAGGAAAATTTGGACACAGAGACAGAAATGCACAGAGGGGACATGATATGAAGACAAGGGAATGCTATCTACAAGCCACAAATCACCTGAAGCAGTCAGAAACTGGGAGAGAAACATGGGACAGATTATCTTTCACTTCTCCGAGAAGGAGCCAACCCTGCTGACACCTTGATATATTTATATATATTCATGTATATGTATTTTTAAAATATAGTTGTGTATATGTACAAATTGCTATGAAATAAAATATAATGATGAATATAAAGGTTTTAAAATTATAGTTGCTGGGTTATCCTGAACAACAGTCTTATGTCTACCTTCTATACATATTAGCAAATACTTTTAATGTGACTTATAGAAGGAATGTCAAGAATTTTAGAGAAAATATTATTCTATTTAAGATAAAATCTGAAAGATTCAGGTCAATGTTCTGTGAAAGTTTGAGGTCTATTTAAATTTATGAATTCTGCTTATATCATTCTATTTCTGAGCAAGTTTCCAGTTTAAGATTTTTTTTAAATAAGCACTGCGTTAACATATCTTCATCTGTTGTTTTCACTGAATTCCTTTCTCAGCTCTTACATAATATAAATCTACATATGAACCTCTATTTTTCTCAGTAGTTATTTCTGGGACTATGGTCAATTTTGCTTTGTATAAAGTGAGTCAAACTTTTGTTCATTATCTGCTCTATGATTCACATACTGCTCCTTCCCCTCAGGATTCCAGAAATATCTCTTAAATTTCTGTTTATTCTTTTAAAATATTACTTAGTGTTTTAGTTCTTAGCAATTAAAATTATTTTATATTTTTCATGTATTGTTTTCCCTTTATAAAAATGCCAAACATCATCTTTCCTCAGCATAATTTTTAATTAATGAATTCCCTGTAGTATGTGATACTTCTAATTTATTAATTTTTACTTTTAATTTTTACTTAAGTTTACATTTAATTCCCTCTGGATGTTTTGCATGAAAGCACTGACAAATGTTTGGTAGTTTGTTATTTGATGCTTTGGCACCAACCATAACCGTAGTAAAAAGTTAGCAAGTGTGGTGGGCTGAATAATGGTCTCCAAAGATATCCAGATATTAACCCCTAGAACCTGTGAATGCTCTCCTATATAGCACAACTGACTTTACAATTATCATTAAGGTAAAGATTTTAAGATGGGGAGATGATCCTAGATTACTGAGGTGGGTCTTGAATGCAATCACAGTGTCCTTATAAGAAGGAGACAGAGGCAGATTTGACTACAGACAGAAGATGAGAAGGTAACACAGTGTTGCTCCAGGCTTTGAACACAGAGAAAGGAGCCATGGGCCAAGGAATGCAGCTCTAGGAGGTGGAACAGGCAAAGAATCAGATTAGAGTTTCCAGAGAAAGTATGGCCTTGCTAACACCCTCATTTGGGCTTATTGAAACCATTTTCTGACTTCTGGCTTCCAGAAATGTAAAATAATAAATTCCTGTTTATTTGGAAAACTAAATGTGTGTTGTTTTAAACTATGTCTGTAACAATTTTTTTATACACCATAGAAAACTAATACAGCAAGGCTCCTTGGGAGGTCACCATAACTCCTTATGAAGAATATGGAGTCTTCCTGAACATCAGACCTTTCATGCACTTCTACTCTGCAGGTTAATTTGCATCCATAAAAAGGGATATAACAGGAGATGAGACCTGTGAATTGAAGGGTAGGGGTGAAGTAGAGAGAACTGAGGAGCAAGAGTGGAATGCTGGGCTTATTATTGCTTGGACTTATAAGGGATTGCCATTACAACCTTCCCCAATCTGAATCCTCTATGAAAAGAATAGAGTTCTTTTTTAAAAAAAAATTTTATTGTTATGTTAATCACCATACATTACATCATTAGTTTTTTTTTTAAAGATTTTATTTATTTATTTGAGACAGAGAGAATGAGAGAGAGAGAGAGAGAGAGCACATGAGGGGGGGGAGGGTCAGAGGGAGAAGCAGACTCCCTGCTGAGCAGGGAGCCTGATGTGGGACTCGATCCAGGGACTCCAGGATCATGACCTGAGCCAAAGGCAGTCGCCCAACCAACTGATCCACCCAGGCGCCCCACATCATTAGTTTTTGATGTAGTGTTCCATGATTCATTGTTTGTGCATAACACCCAGTGCTCCACGCAGAACATGCCCTCTTTAATACCCATCACCAGGCTAACCCATCCCCCCAACCCCTTCTCCTCTAGAAACCTCAGTTTGTTTTTCAGAGTCCATCGTCTCTCATGGTTCGTCTCCCCCTCCAATTTCCCCCCCCTTCATTCTTCCCCTCCTGCTATCTTCTTTTTTTTTTTTTAACATATAATGTATTATTTGTTTCAGAGGTACAGATCTGTGATTCAACAGTCTTGCACAATTCATAGCGCTCACCATAGCACATACCTCCCCAATGTCTATCACCTAGCCACCCCATCCCTCCCACCCCCAAGGGTAGAGTTCTTTTTAAGTCACAGATTTGGGTGGCCCAGGATTGTTACTTGGATGTTTAAGTGACAAAATATAACACAGAATAGAGGAGAAACTTACTCTATCACATTGGCCATAGAAATGAGCACAGCTTTTAAATCTAATAAAAAATCACAGTGAAAAAGATTCCCTCTGTAATCATAAGAAACCTGCAGTTTGGGGGTACCTGGATGGCTTAGTTGATTAAGCTTCTGAATCTTGATTTCAGCTCAGGTCGTGATCTCAAGGTTGTGAGATGGAGCCCTGCATGGGGCCCCGTGTTCAGGGGGGAGTCTGCTTGAGATTCTCTCTCTCCCTTCTTCCCACCCCTTGCTCTCTCTCTCATAAATAAATAAATCCTTAAAGAAAAGAAAAGAAATCTGCAGTTTTAGCACTTCAGAAGGCTGACCATTGCTGCTAAATCCTTATTATGATGGTAGGCTCCCATCTATGGCAACAGTGAAGCATTGCCCCTAAGTGGATTTCCAGGCAGCAAGCGTAACTGATGGGACCTGAATCTAAGGAATCTGGGAGGTCTGTACTTGAATCAAAGTGTGTCAGACATAAGAAGTCCAAATAATAAATGGATGAGATTTTAAAGGAAATGTGAAAGTCCTGGTCATCAAAAAGGGGTAAGAACATGTTACTGGGACAGTCTGAACTACTTGACACCTCTTTCTAGACTTAAAACTAAGTATTTGAGTCTAATAGACTTTTAGTTGTTGTGTAGAGTCACAAGGGCTCCTTTCTTAAAAGTTGCATGGTGGAGCACACAGTGTTTTTCAGTCACTTCCAGACACTAGTCAAGTAATTGTCAAGGTAAGCAGTACATTTTCAGTATGTGAAGTTAAAACAGGAAAAGTACTTGGTTTTCCAAAATTCTGATGAAGTATAACTAAGTTTAAGGAGCATATCACTAGTTAATGAGGAATTATTCACATCCCAGGAGAATATTTCAGCAAAATATGTTTAGTACTTGTCAAAAGAAGTACTCTCTGTTTCCTCTCCTGTCTTTTCAAACTCTTCCTATCTGAAGTTCTCCAACTTCCAGGCAGGTAACAACAGCCCACAATGACAAGTAACTCTGGCATGAATGGGAAGAGCACCCCAAATCGGTGGTCAGTTCATTAAGATTTGTGTTCTGGCTTCTAGAGAATAATTTTTAAATATGAAATTATAACTTTTATACTGTGGTCACCAGTCAAGGCTTTTATTTAACACATTAATTAATGAAGGAACCAATAAGGTGCTACAGTCAGTTCAAAGGAATATATGAAGAGCAAACACACTGATACACACACAAATGGTCAATGAGAAACAAACCAAATTTGCCAAAAGATGCAAAATATTTAAAATATATAGGGCTATAAAATAAAATGTTTGAAATCACCTTTTTGAGTAGAAAACAGTTGAAACTCTGCCTGAAATTTGCATTTCTATGGACAGAAAAAAAGACCCACTTGCATTATCTTCAATTTTTTGTAACTTACAGAGTTATAGTCAAAGAAAATGAAAGTTACAGATCCCATAGAATTAGGTAAGTCCAAAAAGTATAATAAAGCTGGAGATACCATTGAAAGGACCCCCACCAATCTTTTGCCCATTTTAAAGACCTTCACATATTCTTCTGACATGTCTATTACATACCAATTATGTCAACATTGTCAAGCCATTACAACTCTTTGAAACTCAAGCTCTTGTACCATAAGAATAAAATAATTTCCAGATCACAGGATTATAAGGTAGAATAATTACTGTGTGTAAAAATCATGTTTTATGTAAAATCACCTTATAAAGTAATTTTAGTGTTTATGATCATTTATATTTAAGTAACAGTTGGTTTCCATATCCAAAAAACAACTTGATCCACCTTTCCATGTAAATGCCTGAGTCCAATTTCCAAAAATTCATTTTCAGTACTAAAGAATCCATTAGTACAGTTTCTAAAAGTTATATTAAGATAAAATTTATAGATAACTTTTAAAAAAATAGAATAGTTTTTATTTTGGGCTCCTGGGTGTCTCAGTCAGTTAAGCATCTGCCTTTGGCTCAGGTCATGATCTTAATGTCCTGGGATCAAGCCCCACATCAGGCTCACTCCTCAGTTGGAAGCCTGCTTTTCCCTCTCCCTCTGCCTGCTGCTGCCCCCCACCCCCCGCTTGTGCACTCTCTCTGTCAAATAAATAAAAATCTTAAAAAAAGTTTTTATTTTAATAGATGTGTTATAATTTATACCTTAGAAGAATTTATACCACATACTAATTACCGTATAGATTAATACTAAAATTTTCTCTAAAGATTTTACTTTTTGGAAACTAATTCACTCAACAAATACATTAAAGATTAATCAGGGGGGCACCTAGGTGGCTCAGTCATTAAGCGTCTGCCTTTGGCTCAGGTCATGATCCCAGGGTCCTGGGTTTGAGTCCCACATCGGGCTCTCTGCTCAGCAGGAAGCCTGCTTCTCCCTCTCCCACTCCCCCTGCTTGTGTTCCCTCTCTCACTATCTCTCTGTCAAATAAATAAAATCTTAAAAAAATAAAGATTAATCAGATATACTGTTTTAGGCAATAAAAAAAATATGTTCTCTCAAAAGGGTTACTGTTTAGAAAGGGAGAGCATAGAAAACAGTAATCAACTAAATGAACTATTTATAAACTGAAGTGCAGTTAAGGAAATAGTATTTTTTAAAAAGTTAATGAAGGAACTATTTCAGGAAAATATCTCAAATATTTAACATATCAACTGAGAAGACTAATAAATATAACCCCTTCAAAAGTAGGATGAAACATTTTTTTGTGGAGTGGAAATAGAAAATGCAAAATGTTTTGAAATAAGAGCTTGATATAGTAAAGAATATGAAAACAAGTAAAGAAAAAAAAAGTCAAGTGACCCAAATTTGGTGAAGAAAGATGAGTGAAAACAGATGAAGTCACAGAGGTAGATATGGACAAAAACATGCAAAACTTTAAGATTTTAGTAAAGCCTTTGTCTTTTATCCTAGATGCAATGAAAAGCAACTGAAGATTTTTAAGTAGTGGTGTGACTTAACCTTTGTTTAAGATTTGGATTTAAACAAACAAAAAACACTAAGTTGGGGCTAGTGTGAGGAAAATGGATTGGCAGTGTGAGTGTGAGTCAGATTGTTATCAGGGATCAATTTACAAGTTGTTATAGGAACAATCTGTATTTAATAATAGTGTCTAAGGTAGAATATTGAGGTAGAAATAAATGGTTGAATTTGACACATACTTTAAAAGTAGGAAAGAAATGATTTCTTCATGGAGTAGATGGAGTGAAATAAGAAAAAAGGCCAAGGATGAAATTTTATCTTTCTTGACTGACATGGTGAAAAAATAAAGTGCATTTACTGACATAGGAATGAGTGAAGGTGATACCAGAGAATCTGTGTGTATGTGTGTATATGTGTGAAATAATAGATCAACTTAGGAATTTTAAAACTTAGAATGTGGAAGACATCTTAATAAGGTAAAAGTAAGGAAATAAGGCATCCGAATACTGATTCTCAAGCATAAAGAAGATATATACGCTTGGCAGTTAGTGACTCAAGAATGGCTCACCAATGTAGATAAGAGAAGAGCACATGGAACAAGTTCTGGGGTGCTCAGTTTTTAAATCGATAATAATAGAGTATATTTTAATGTCAAGGGAACTATTTAAAAAGAGAAGACTGCTTGAGGATGTAGGAAAGAGGATATTGCCAAAGGAAGATATATTTTTAAATGTTTTATTATGGAAAATTTTTATATATAAACGAAAGTAGAAAGAATAGTGTAATAAACATCCATGTGTCTCTAACCTGGTTTCAAGTTTTCAACAGATGGCTAATCTTGTTTCATCCATACTTCCTGTGCTTCCCTCCCCCTCCCCAAATCCCAGATGTTATTTTTAAGAAAATACCCAAAATTGTATTATTTATTTCATAAATACCCAATGGAGTGAAATCTTGAGAAAGTAAGCAAAAATGAGATCCATAGCACAAATAAGTTATGTCCAGGTACAAGTGCCTGATAGGAATTTGAAATTGAAAAGAGTTTATGATTGAAGCTTAAAGATTATGGCATAATTCAGAAACAGCTATAGGGAGTAAGAGTAATTATAAGAAAAACTTTTCAATATTCTTTGAAAGGATCACATCTATTATTTGTAGAAAAATAGAACTTTTTCATTATGAAAAATAAAAATAAATCTAAATACTGAAGAGAGCCAGCATTCACATATTAAGAAATGAGGATGGTGTGTGTGTATAGAGTACTGTCTATAGTGTAAATAATGATAAGGGAGTTGTTGAATGTGTTTTCTAAATATTTCTCTGGCATCTCTGAGAGTTCAATTATGTCAATACATTTCCATAAATTTCAGTTAGCCTCTGTCATAATTACTTTCTACACACCTTATAAATTACGTTGACATTTACCTGTCTTTTGTAAAGATCATCACCCTTTAAAAAATAATTAGGAAATTTCTTTAGAAACCATTTTTTTAAACATGAGGAATGACTCCTCTCCAAGTAGTAAGATTGATAGATAGACAGACATGGAGATGTTTAGATAAATAATACATATATTTACAAATCAAGTATAATTTGTGAAGGAGATACACATAATTGGACCTTGGTATATTTAGGATGTTTTATTGAGGAGACAAGGGACATTATTTAAGGAGGAATACGAATTCCTAAGTTCACCATTATTCTAATTTTAGCTCTTTTAGTGCCAGTATTAGATCTGCAAAGGAGTTATGACCTGGGGTAATCAAACACTGTCTTCCCTCAGTGCCTCACAGTCCTATTCTGTTCTGAAGAACCTCAGGTTATTTTTTGTTTGGTTGGGTTTTTTTTTTTTTTTTGGTGAATTTTTTAAAAAGTTTTATTAACATATAATGTATTATTTGTTACAGGGGTATAGGTCTGTGATTCATCAGTCTGAAATAATTCACAGTGCTCACTATAGCATATACCCTCCCCATTATCCATCTCCCAGCCACCCCATCCCTCCCATCCCCCTCCACTCTAGCCACCCTCAGTTTGTTTTCTGAGATTAAGAGTCTCTTATGGTTTATTTCCCTCTCTGGCTTTGTCTTGTTTCATTTTTTCCTGTCTTCCCCTATGATACTCTGCCTTGTTTCTCATAAGATCATATGATAGTTGTCTTTCTCTGAATGACTTATTTCACTTAGCATAATACCCTCTAGTTCTATCCACGTCATTGCAAATGGCAAGATTTCATTTTTGATGGCTGCATAATATTCCATTATATATATATATATATATATATATATATATATATATATATATATATATATATATACACACGTACATATATATACCACATCTTCTTTATCCATTCCTCTGTTGCTGGACATCTAGGCTCTTTCCATAGTTTGGCTATTGTGGACATTGCTGCTATAAACATCGGGGTGCATGTACCCCTTCAGATCCCTACATTTGTATCTTTAGGGTAAATACCCAGTAGTGCAACTGCTGGGTCATAGGGTAGCTCTATTTTCAAGTTTTTGAGGAACCTCCATCCTGTGTTATGGAGTGGCTGCACCAGCTTGCATTCCCACCAACAGTGTAGGAGGGTTCCCCTTTCTCCGCATCCTCACCAACATCTGTCATTTCCTGAGTGGTTAATTTTAGCCATTCTGACGGGTGTGAGGTGGTATCTCATTGAGGTTTTGATTTGAATTTCCCTGATGTCGAGCGATGTTGAGCACTTTTTCATGTGTCTTTTGGCCATCTGGATGTCTTCTATGGAGAAATGTCTGTTCATGTCTTCTGCCCATTTCTTGATTTGAACATTTGTTCTTTGGGTGGAGTTTGATAAGTTCTTTATAGATTTTGGATACTAACCCTTTATCTGATATGTCATTTGCAAATATCTTCTCCCATTCTGTCAGTTGTCTTTTGGTTTTGTTGATTGTTTCTTTTGCTGTGCAGGAGCTTTTCATCTTGATGAAGTCCCAGTAGTTCATTTTTGCCCTTGCTTCCCTTGCCTTTGGCGATGTTTCTAGGAAGAAATTGCTGCGGCTGTGTTCTGGATTTTGATGGATTCTGGTCCCACGTTTAGGTCTTTCATCCATTTTGAGCCTATTTTTGTGTGTGGTGTAAGGAAATGGTCCAGTTTCATTCTTCTGCATGTGGCTGTCCAATTTTCCCAACACCATTTGTTGAAGGGACTCTCTTTTTTCCATTGGACATTACTACTTTATTGAAGATTAGTTGACCATAGAGTTGAGGGTCCATTTCTGGGCTCTCTATTCTGTTCCATTGATCTATGTGTCTGTTTTTGTGCCAGTACCATACTGTCTTGATGATGACAGCTTTGTAATAGAGCTGGAAGTCCGGAATTGTGATGCCGCCAGCTTTGCTTTCTTTCCAACATTCCTCTGGCTATTCATGGTCTCTTCTGGTTCCATACAAATTTTAGGATTATTTGTTCCATTTCTTTGAAAAACGTTGATGGTATTTTGATAGTGATTGCATTAAATGTGTAGATTGACCTAGGTAGCTTTGACATCTTCACAATATTTATTCTTCCAATCCGTGAGCATGGAACGTTTTTCCTTTTTTTTTTTTGTATCTTCCTCAATTTCTTTCATGTGTATTTTATAGTTTTCTGAGTACAGATTGTTTGCCTCTTTGTTTAGACTTACTCCTAGGTATCTTATGGTTTTGAGTGCAATTGTAAATGGGATTGACTCCTTAATTTCTCTTTCTTCTGTCTTGTTGTTGGTGTATAGGAATGCCATTGATATCTGTGCAATGATTTTACATCCTGCCACTTTACTGTATTCTTGTATGAGTTCTAGCAGTTTTGGGATGGAGTCTTTTGTGTATTCCACATAAAGGTTTTGCTAAATACTTGTTATGGTGGGACTAGCCATAGACACATGAAGAACGAATCAGAATCATACAGAGTTTCCAAATGAGCCACATAGTAATAATTTCATCAGACCTGTGATCTGGAAGAATATTGAAGGAAAAGATACATACCAACATTTTGATTAAATACCAGGTATATGTTGGATACCTATTTCTAAGTAAAAATCCATACAATCCATACAGATATCCTAGTGAGAGACATACAGAGCACAGACACAAAAATACAAAGAAGAGAAATAACGTGAAGATGAAGACAGAGACAGAGAACATTATAAGCCAAGCAACCTGAAAGCATACCTGGAGCCACTAAAAGCTCGAAGAACCAAGGAATGGATTCTCACTTAGAGTCTCCTAAGGGATCACAGCCCTGATGATAATTTTTTTCTTTACTCCTTTCCTTCTGTGGACTTCTGGGATTGTCTCCACCTCTTTCTTGATTTCTCAGTTAGCCATACCCATACAAGCCCAAGAATTCTCTAGGTTGTTGTTTCAAAATAATTAGGAAGCAATTTTCTGGCTGAGTTTTGCAGCAAAACCACTGCTGCTGCTTTCCTTTGTATGTGTGTCTGTTCGGTGTCTGGGTGGTGGTGGCTCTAGGTAAAGGATGTTGGGTTGGATAGTGTGTGGAGGAAACAGTAGAAGTTGACTGATTCAGATGGTATTACTATTACCCAAGATATTACCCAGGGACCTTTATACAGGAAAAAGTGCTGGGTTCTTGGGGAATTGAGCACATTTCCCCCATCAGGATCTAATATATTTAGTGGTCTAATATAGCAGAATGATTATAATCAGAATTCTTGATTTTGAGTCCCTGCTTTGCAGTTCACTCCCCGTATATCCTTTGTAAATGTTTGAATGTTCTTGAGATTTAGCTGCCCTGTTAAAAGAAAACAAAACAAAACAAAATGGTAAAGAGTATTTATTTCCTAGCTTCTTTTTTTTAGAAATTTTTGATAAATATGTAGTTTTTTTAATGTAGTATATGTCAGTTTACTAAACTAAATTATAGCAGAGTATATGCCAATTATTCTAATGTATTCCAATAGAGATAAAGTAATTATTTACTTATCATTATAACATGTTATCCTTATTTACTTAAAGTTCAGGGGTGCCTGGGTGACTCAGTAAGTTAAGCATCTGACTCTTGGTTTCAGCTCTAGTCATTATCTCAGGGTCATGAGATCAAGGCCCTTGCCTGCTGCCCCCCTCCCCCGCCCCCACCACCATCAGGCTCCACTCTGGGTGAGAAGCCTGCTTGGGATTTTCTCTCTCCCCATCCCTCTGACCGTTCCCCCTAAAATAAATGAATGAATGAATAAAATAAAGAAAAGAAAAAATAAAATAAAAAAAAAGTTCATCTATATTTGGTAGCCTGTTAATTGCAACTAACCGTACATAGTAGCCTACTGTTTGGCTACACTCAGTCAAATCCATGGCCAACTTAATCGGTCTGTGGAGTCTCTAATGGAAATATCAAGTGGCATATTATAAAGGATTATGACATTTTCCTCTCCTGTTGACTTCAGGAACTTGGTAGATGCTACCAAATATTGTAGTGAGCCATGATGGTCTCAAAGGAAGGAGTTTTTCCAAAATCTTACAAATCTTCCTTATTTTATACTATACCAGGTTTTCAGAATATTAATTTTAATGACCTTTGAAAGAAATTCCATTTGGTATTTCAGCAAGTCCTGGTTTGAATGCTAGTTCTACCAGTAGTTACTCATTCCTACTTCATGGGGTTATTGTGAGATTTAGATAATTAATTAGATGTGAAGTATGATGTATGTTTGTTGCCTAAGAAATGATAGCTATTTTTATTTTTATTTTTTTTATTATGTTATGTTAATCACCATACATTACTTCATTAGTTTTTGATGTAGCGTTCCATGATTCATTACTTGCATATAACACCCAGTGCTCCATTCAATACATGACCTCTTTATACCCATCACCAGGTGAACCCATCCCTCCACCCCTCCCCTCTAGAACTCTTACTTTGTTTCTCAGAGTCTGTAGTCTGTCATAGTACGTCTCCCCCTCCGATTCCCCCCCCTTGATTTTTCCCTTGCTGCTATTTTGTCTTCCTTTTTTTTTTTAACATATAATGTATTATTTGTTTCAGAGATACGGGTCTCTGATTCAACAGTCTTACACAATTCACAGTGCCCACCATAGAACATACCCTCCCCAATGTCTATCACCCAGCCACCTCATCCCTCCCACCCTCCACCACTCCAGCAACCCTCAGTTTGTTTCCTGTGATTAACAATTCCTCATATCAGTGAGATCATATGATACATGTCTTTCTCTGATTGACTTATTTTGCTCAGCATAATACCCTCCAGTTCCATCCACATCATTGCAAATGGCAAGATTTCATTCCTTTCGATGGCTGCATAATATTTCATTGTATATATATACCACTTCTTTAACCATTCATCTGTGAATGGACATCTTGGATCTATCCATAGTTTGGCTATTGTGGACATTGCTGCGATAAACATCGGGATGCACATACCCCTTTGTATCCCCACATTTCTATCTTTGGGGTAAATACCAAGTAGTGCAACTGCTGGGTCATAGGGTAGCTCTATTTTCAGCTTTTTGGGGAACCTCCATCCTGTTTTTCAGAGTGGCTGCACCAGCTTGCATTCCCACCAAGAGCGTAGGAGTGTTCCCCGTTCTCTGCATTCCCGCCAACAGCTGTCATTTCCTGACTTGTTAATTTTAGCCATTCTGACTGGTGTGAGGTAGTATCTCTTTGAGGTTTTGATTTGGATTTGATGCCGAGTGATATTGAGCACTTTTTTATGTGTCTGTTGGCCATTTGAATGTCTTCTTTTGAAAAATCTCTGTTCATGTCTTTTGCCCATTTCTTGATTGGATCATTTGTTCTTTGGGTGTTGAGTTTAAGAAGTTCTTTATAGATTTTGGAGACTAGCCCTTTATCTGATATGTCATTTGCAAATATCTTCTCCCATTCTGTCGGTTGTTTTTTGGTTTTGCTGACTGTTCCTTTGGCTGTGCAAAAGCTTTTTATCTTCATGAAGACGCAAAAGTTCATTTTTGTCCTTGCTTCCCATGTCTTTAGAGATGTTTCTAGGAAGAAGTTGCTGCAGCTGAGGTCGAAGAGGTTGCTGCCTGTGTTCTCCTTTAGGATTTTGATGGACTCCTCTCTCACATTTAGGTTTTTCGACCATTTTGAGTCTATTTTTGTTGTGGTGTAAGGAAATGGTCCAGTTTCATTCTTCTGCATGTGGCTGTCCAATTTTCCCAACACTATTTGTTAAATAGACTGTCTTTTTTCCTTTGGACATTCTTTCCTGCTTTGTTGAAGAGTAGTTGACCATAGAGTTGAGGGTCCATTTCTGGGCTCTCTATTGTGTTCCATTGATCTATGTGTCTTTTGGTGCCAGTACCATACTGCCTTGATGATTACAGATTTGTAATAGAGCTGGAAGTCCGGAATTGTGATGCCACCAGCTTTGCTTTTCTTTTCCAACATTCTTCTGGCTATTCATGGTCTTTTCTGGTTCCATACAAATTTTAGGATTATTTGTTCCATTTCTTTGAAAAAAGTGGATGGTATTTTGATAGGGATTGCATTGAATGTGTAGATTGCTCTAGGTAGCATTGATATCTTCACAATATTTGTTCTTCTAATCCATGAGCATGGAACATTTTTCCATTTCTTTGTGTCTTCCTCATTTTCTTTCATGAGTATTTTACAGTTTTCTGAGTACAGATCCTTTGCCTCTTTGGTTAGATTTATTCCTAGGTATCTTATGGTTTTGGGTGCAATTGTAAATGGGATTGGCTCCTTAATTTCTCTTTCTTCTGTCTTGTTGTTGGTGTATAGGAATGGCACTGATTACTGCGCATTGATTTTATATCCTGCCACTTTACTGAATTCCTGTATGAGTTCTAGCAGTTTTAGGGTGGAGTCTTTTGGGTTTTGCACATAAAATATCGTATCATTGGCAAAGAGTAAGAGTTTGAGTTCTTCTTTGCTGATTCAGATTACTTTTCTTTTTCTTGTCTGATTTCAGTGGCTAGGACTTCTAATACTATGTTGAATAGCAGTGATGATAGTGGACATCCCTGTCATGTTCCTGAACTTAGGGGTAAAGCTCTCAGTTTTTCCCCATAAAGAATGATATTTTCTGTGGGTTTCTCACAGATGGCATTTATGATATTGAGGCATGTACCCTCTCTCCCTGTACTCTGAAGAGTTTTTATCAAGAAAGGATGCTGTATGTTGTCAAATGCTCTTTCTGCATCTATTGAGAGGATAATATGATTCTTGTTCTTTCTTTGATTAATGTATCATGTTGATTGATTTGCAGATGTTGAACCAACCTTGCAGCCCAGAGATAAATCCCACTTGGTCATGGTGAATAATCCTTTCAATGGACTGTTGGATCCTGTTGGCTAGTATTTTGGTGAGAATTTTTGCATCCATGTTCATCAAGGATATTGGTCTGTATTTCTCCTTTTTGATGGGGTCTTTGGTTTGGGGATCAAGGTAATGTTGGCTTAATAAAACGAATTTGGAAGTTTTCCTTCCATTTCTATGTTTTGGAACAGTTTCAGAAGAATAGGTATGAATTCTTCTTTAAAGTTTGGTAGAATTCCCTGGAGAAGCCATCCGGCCCTGGGCTCTAGTTTGTTGGGAGATTTTTGATTACTGTTTCAATTTCCTTAGTGGTTATAGGTCTGTTCAGGTTTTCTATTTCTTCCTGGTTCAGTTTTGGTAGTTGATACATCTCTAGGAATTCACCCCTTTCTTCCAGGTTATCTAATTTGCTGGCATATAGTTACTCATAATATGTTCTTATAATTGTTTGTATTTCTTTGGTGTTGATTGTGATCTCTCCTCTTTCATTCATGATTTTGTTGATTTGGATCCTTTCTCTTTACTTTTTGATCAGTCTGGCCAGGGGTTTATCAATCTTGTTAATTCTTTCAAAGAACCAGCTCTTAGTTTCATTGATCTGTTCAACTGTTCTTTTTTTTCTCTTTCATTGATTTCTGCTCCGATCTTTATTATTTCTCTTCTCCTGCTGGGCTTAGGCTTTATTTGCTGTTCTTTCTCCAGCTCCTTTAGGTGTACGGTTAGATTGTGTATTTGAGGCCTTTCTTGTTTCTTGAGAAAGGCTTGTATTGCTATATATGTACCTCTTACGGCCACCTTTGCTGCATCCCAATGATTTTGAACAGTTGTGTTTTCATTTTCATTTGTTTCCATGTATTTTTTAAATTCTTAATTTCCTGGTTGACCCATTCATTCTTTAGTAGGTTGCTCTTTAGCCTCCATGTTCTTTCCCACTTTCCTCTTCTGATTGAGTTCCAGTTTCAAAGCTCTGTGGTCTGAAAATATGCAGGAAATGATCCCAAAATTTTGGAATCTGTTGAGACCTGATTTGTCACCTAGGATGTGATCTCTTCTGGAGAATGTTCCATGGACACTAGAGAAGAATGTGTATTCTGTTGCTTTGGGATGGAATATTCTGAATATATCTGTGAAGTCCATTTGGTCCAGTGTGTCATTTAAAATCTTTGTTTCCTTGTTGATGTTTTGCTTAGATGGTCTGTCCATTCAGTGAGGGGAGTTGCTAAAGTCCCCCAGTATTATTGTATTTTTGCCGATGTGTTTCTTTGCTTCTGTTATTAATTGGCTTATATAATTGGCTGCTCCCATGTTAGGGGCATAGATACTTACAATTGTTAGATCTTCTTGTTGGATAGACCCTTTAAGTAGGATATAGTGTCCTTCCTCATCTCTTATTATAGTCTTGGTTTAACATCTAATTTGTCTGATATAAGGATTGCCACCCTAGCTTTCTTTTGTTCTCCATTAGCATGGTAAATGCTTTTCCACCCCCTCACATTCAATCTGGGGGTGTCTTTGGGTCTCTTGCAGACAGCATATCAATGGGTCTTGTTTTTTAATCCAATCTGATAGCCTGTGTCTTTTGATTGGGGTATTTAGCCCATTTACATTTAGAGTAACTATTGAAAGATATGAATTTAGTTCCATTATATTGCCTTTAAGGTGACTGTTACTGTATATTGTCTGTGTTCCTATCTATTCTATGTTACTTCAGGCTCTCTGTTTGCTTAGCGGACCCTTTTCAATATTTTTTGTAGGGCTGGCTTAGTGTTTGTAAATTCCTATCGTATTTGTTTGTCCTGGAAACTTTTTATCTCTCCTTCTATTTTCAATGACAGCCTAGCTGGATAGAGTATTCTTGGCTGCATATTTTTCTCACTTAGTGCTCTGAATATATCATGCCAGTCTTATCTGGCCTGCTGGATAGGTCTGTTGCCAAACTAGTGTTTCTACCATTGTAGGTTGCAGATCTCTTGTCCCGAGCTGCTTTCTGGATTTTCTCTTTGTCTCTGAGACTCATAAGTTTTACTATTAGATATTGGGGTATTGACCTATTTTTATTGATTTTGAGGGGGGGTTCTCTGTGCCTCCTGGATTTTGATGTCTCTTTCCTTCCCCAAATTATGGATGTTCTCTGCTATAATTTGCTCCAGTATACCTTCTGCTCCTCTCTCTCTTCCTCTGGGATCTCAAATATTGTAATATTGTTTCGTCTTATGGTATCACTTATCTCTCGAATTCTGTCCTCATGATCCAGTGGTTCTTTATCTCTCTTTTTCTCAGCTTCTTTATTCTACATCATTTTTTCTTCTATATCACTAATTGTCTCTTTTGCCTCATTTATCCTAGCAGTTAGAGCCTCCATTTTTTATTGCACCTCATTAATAGCCTTTTTGATTTTGACTTGGTCAGATTTTAGTTCTTTTATTTCTCCAGAAAGGGTTTTTCTAATATCCTCCATGCTTTTTTCAAGCCCAGCTAGTATCTTCAAAATCATCATTCTGAACTCTAGGTTGAACATCTTACTAATGTCCATTTTGATTAGGTCCCTGGCAGTTAGTACTGCCTCTTGTTCTTTTTTTTTTTTTTTTGAAGCTATTTTTCCATCTTGTCATTTCGTCCAGAGGAGAATAGATGAATGAGAGAACAAAATACTCACAGGGTAACAATGACCCCAGAAATATATACACTAAACAAATCAGAATAGCCCTGAAACCAAGGAAAAACAGAAAGAAAGAAAAAAGAAAAAAAACAGAATATGATCAAATATGATCAGGCTGGTGCATAGATCAGTGCCAAACACTAGATTTGGGGCCAATTTTGGTCTGTTAGAAGAACTTCCCAAAATTTTAAAGAATCAAAAGCTTATATATGTACAAAAGTAAGGGTAAATATGATGAAGGGGTGGATTATGACTCTAAAGATGAAAAGTATAAAAGATTTTGTAAAAGGAATTGATAAGTTGGTTGAAAACAGAAAGAAAAGGATTTTAAAAAAAAAGGCAGAGAATATGATCAGGGAGGAGACTAGAACAAAGCCATACCCTAGAGATTTAGGGTATATTTTGATCTGTTAATAGAAACTGTATCCCAAAATTTTAAAGAGAGAACAATTTATATATATATGCATATATACCAAAAATAAAGTTAACTACTATGAAGGGATAAAATATGACTCTGAAAATGAAAAATAAAGATTTTTTAAAAAAGGGAATGATAAGATGTTGGTTGAAAAATGGAAAAAGAAAAATTAAAAAAAGATAAAAATAACTTTGAAAGACTAAAGAATCATGGGAAAAAAGCCATGAATTCTATGTGCTGTATTCCCCTAGAGCTGGCATTCTGCCATTCTCATTGATTGGCAGAGTTGGTCTTGGCTGGCTGTTCTTGCTGATCTTCTGGGGGAGGAGCCTGTAGCCATGGTTCTCAAAGGTCTTTGCCAGAGGCGGAATTGACCACCTTTGCCAGGAACCAGGTTAACTAATCTGCTTGGGTTTGCTCTCAGGAACTTTTGTTTCCTGAAAGCTTTTCGTACAGCTTTGGAGGACGAGAGTGAAAATGGTGGCATCCCAATCTTCACGTGGAGGAGCTGAGAACTTGGGGTCCTACTCCTTAGTGAGCCCCCAGAGAAAAGTAGTCAATCACTCCCATCTCCCCGGTCTCTGGCCGCACTCCGTGCTCACCTGGCCTGTCATCGAGTGTACCTCTCTCTGGCACCCGACCCTGTGTGGAGTCTCCAAACCCAGCAGGTTCCTGCAGTGCGCCCCCGCGCCACTCCTCCTGAGGGAGGAAGGAGAGTCTCCCCTGTTCTGCTGCTTGTTGGGTCCCTGCTGGAGGAGCAGTGGCCAGACTGTGCTGTTGATCACAGTTAATGGCAACCCTGAGCTGAAGCCTGCTCCTCGGCTCTGTCTCTGCAGCCAGCTTCCCCACTCCGCAATACCTGGGAGCTCTGCTGTACTCAGGCACTCCAGGTTTTTCTGTGATCCCGAGGGTCCTGAGACCACACTGTTCCAGTGACGGTTCCCCCCTCCTCTTAGCCACTTGAGCGATGTCCCTCAGTGGAGCAGACTTCTAAAATTTCCGATTTTGTGCTTTGCTGCTTTATCATTTGCCAGTAGCGGCCGACAGAGGCCCCCTCCTCCACCATCTGTCTTCCCGAATATTGCCTCGGATTCACTTCTCCCCATGTCCTACATTCCAGAAAGAGGTCCCTTTTGTGTTCCGAGTTGCTGCTATTCTTTTCTTGGATCTCCTGTTGAGTTCATAGGTGTTCAGAATGGTTTGAACCCTATCTAGCTGAATTCCTGGGACCAGATGAAATTTAGGTCTCCTACCTCAGCCAACTTGCTCCTCCCCCGTGATAGCTATTTTTTAAAAATTTTTTAATGTTATGTTAATCACCATACATTACATCATTAGTTTTTGATGTAGTGTTCCATGATTCATGGTTTGTGCATAACACCCAGTGTCCCACGCAGAACGTGCCCTCTTTAATACCCATCACCATGCTAACCCATCACCCCACCCCCCTCCCCTCTAGAACCCTCAGTTTGTTTTTCAGAGTCCATCGTCTCTCATGGTTTGTCTCCCCCTCCGACTTACTTCCCTTCATTCTTCCCCTCCTGCTATCTTCTTCTTCTTCTTTTCTCTTAACATAGATTGCATTATTTGTTTCAGAAGTACAGATCTGTGATTCAACAGTCTTGCACAATTCACAGCACTCACCACAGCACATACCCTCCCCAATTTCTATCACCCAGCCACCCCATCCATCCCACCCCCCACCACTCCAGCAACACTCAGTTTGTTTCCTGAGATTAAGAATTCCTCATATCAGTGAGGTCATATGATACATGTCTTTCTCTGATTGACTTATTTCACTCAGCATAACACCCACCAGTTCCATCTACGTCGTTGCAAATGGCAAGATCTCATTCCCTTTTATGGCTGCGTAATATTCCATTGGGTATCTATACCACATCTTCTTTATCCATTCAGCTGTCGATGGACATCTTGGCTCTTTCCACCGTTTGGCTATTGTAGACATTTCTGCTATAAACATTGGGGTGCACGTACCCCTTCGGATCCCTACATTTGTATCTTTGTGGTAAATACCCAGTAGTGCAATTGCTGGATCGTAGGGTAGCTCTATTTTCAACTGTTTGAAGAACCTCCATACTGTTTTCCAGAGTGGTTGAACCAGCTTGCATTCCCACCAGCAGTGTAGTAGGGTTCCCCTTTCACCGCATCCCCGCCAACATCTGTCCTTTCCTGACTTGTTAATTTTAGCCATCTGACTGGTGTGAGGTGGTATCTCATTGCGGTTTTGATTTGGATTTCCCTGATGCCGAGCGATGTTGTGCACTTTTTCATGTGTCTGTTGGCCATTTGGATGTCTTCTTTGGAGAAATGTCTGTTCGTGTCTTCTGCCCATTTCTTGATTGGATTCCTTGTTCTTTGGGTGTTGAGTTTGATAAGTTCTTTATAGATTTTGGATACTAGCCCTTTATCTGATATGTCATTTGCAAATATTTTCTCCCATTCTGTCGGTTGTCTTTTGGTTTTGTGGACTGTTTCTTTTGCTGTGCAAAAGCTTTTTATCTTGATGAGGTCTGAATACTTCATTTTTGCCCTTGCTTCCCTTGCCTTTGGTGATGTTTCAAGGAAGAAGGTGCTGCGGCTGAGGTCAAACACAGCAACACAGGTTGCTGCCTGTGTTCTCCTTTAGGATTTTGATGGACTCCTGTCTCATGTTTAGGTCTTTCAACCATTTGGAGTCTATTTTTGTGTGTGGTGTAAGGAAATGGTCCAGTTTCATTCTTCTACATGTGGCTGTCCAGTTTTCACAACACCATTTGTTGAAGAGACTATCTTTTTTCCACTGGACATTCTTTCCTGCTTTGTCAAAGATTAGTTGACCATAGATTTGAGGGTCCATTTCTGGGCTCTCGATTCTGTTCCATTGATCTATGTGTCTATTTTTGTGTCAGTACCATACTGTCTTGTTGATTACAGCTTTGTAATAGGGCTGGAAGTACGGAATTGTGATGCCACCAGCTTTGTTTTCTTTTTCAATATTTCTCTGGCCATTCGGGGTCTCTTCTGGTTCCATACAAATTTTAGGATTATTTGTTCCATTTCTTTGAGAAAAGTGGATGGTATTTTGATGGGGATTGCATTGAATGTGTAGATTGCTCTAGGTAGAATTGACATCTTCACAATGTTTGTTCTTCCAATCCGTGAGCATGGAACATTTTTCCATTTCTTTGTGTCTTCTTCAATTTCTTTCATGAGTATTTTATAGTTTTCTGAGTACAGATCCTTTGCCTCTTTGGTTAAATTAATTCCTAGGTATCTTATGGTTTTGGGTGTAATTGTGAATGGGATCAACTCCTTGATTTGTCTCTCTTCTGTCTTGTTGTTGGTGTATAGGAATGCCACTGATTTCTGTGCATTGATTTTATATCCTGCTACTTTACTGAATTCCTGTATGAGTTCTAGCAGTTTTGGGGTGGAGTCTTTTGGGTTTTCCACATACAGTATCATATCATCTGCAAAGAGTGAGAGTTTGACTTCCTCTTGGCTGATTTGGATGCCTTTGATTTCTTTTTGTTGTCTGATTGCCGTGGCTAGGACTTCTAATACTATGTTGAATAGCAGTGGTGAGAGTGGACATCTCTGCCACGTTCCTGACCTTAGCAAAAAAGCTCTCAGCTTTTCCCCATTGAGAATGATATTCGCTATAGGCTTTTCATAGATGGCTTTTATGATATTAAGGTATGTACCCTCTATCCCTATACTCTGAAGAGTGTTGATCAAGAAAGGATGCTGTACTTTGTCAAATGCGTTTTCTGCATCTATTGAGAGGATCATATGATTCTTGTTCTTTCTTTTCTTATTGTATTGTATCATGTTGATTGATTTGCGGATGTTGAACCAACCTTGCAGTCCAGGGATAAATCCCACTTGGTCATGGTGAATAATCCTTTTAATGGACTGTTGGATCCTATTGGCTAGTATTTTGGTGAGAATTTTTGCATTGATGTTCATCAAGGATATTGGTCTGTAATTCTCTTTTTTGATGGGGTCTTTGTCTGGTTTTGGGATCAAGGTAATGGTGGCCTCATAAAATGAGTTTGGAGGTTTTCCTTCCATTCTATTTCTTGGAACAGTTTCAGGAAAATAGGTTTTAATTCTTCTTTAAATGTTTGTAGAATTCCCCTGGGAAGCCATCTGCCCCTGGGCTTTTATTTGTTGGGAGATTTTTGATGACTGCTTCAATTTCCTTAGTGGTTATAGGTCTGTTCAGGTTTTCTATATCTTCCTGGTTCAATTTTGGTAGTTGATACATCTCTAGGAATGCACCCATTTCTTCCAGGTTATCTAATTTGCTGGCATAGAGTTGCTCAAAATATGTTCTTTTAAATGTTTTTACTTCTTTGGTGTTGGCTGTGATCTCTCCTCTTTCATTCATGATTTTGTTGATTTGGGTCCTTTCTCTTTTCTTTTTGATAAGTCTCGCCAGGGGTTTGTCAATCTTGTTAATTCTTTCAAAGAACCAGCCCCTAGTTTCGTTGATCTGTTCTACTGTTCTTTTGGTTTCTATTTCACTGATTTCTGCTCTGATCCTTAGTATTTCTCTTTTCCTGCTGGGTTTAGGCTTTATTTGCTGTTTTTTCTCTAGCTCCTTTAGGTGTAGGGTTAGGTTGTGTATTTGAGACCTTTCTTGTTTCTTGAGAAAGGCTTGTATCGCTATATACTTTCCTCTTAGGACTGCTTTTGCTGTATCCCAAAGATTTTGAACAGTTCGGTTTGCATTTTCATTGGTTTCCATGAATTTTTTTAGTTATTCTTTAATTTCCTGGTTGACCCATTCATTCTTTAGTAGGATGCTGTTTAGCCTCCATGTATTTGAGTTCTTTCCGACTTTCCTCTTGTGATTGAGTTCTAGTTTCAAAGCATTGTGGTCTGAAAATATGCAGGGAATGATCCCAATCTTTTGGTACCGGTTGAGACCTGATTTGTGACCTAGGATGTGATCAATTCTGGAGAATGTTCCGTGGGCACTAGAGAAGAATGTGTATTCCGTTGCTTTGGGATGGAATGTTCTGGATATGTCTGTGAAGTCCATTTGGTCCAGTGTGTCATTTAAAGTCTTTATTTCCTTGTTGATCTTTTGCTTATATGATCTGTCCATTTCAGTCAGGCGGGTGTTAAAGTCCCCCACTATTATTTTATTGTTTTCAATGTGTTTCTTTGCTTTTGTTATTAATTGCCTTATATAATTGGCTGTTCCCATGTTAGGGGCATAGATATTTGCAATTGTTAAATCTTTTTGTTGGATAGACCTTTTAAGTAGGTTATAGTGTCCTTCCTCATCTCTTATGAATATCTTTGGTTTAAAATCTAATTTGTCTGATAGAAGGATTACCACCCCAGCTTTCTTTTGGTGTCCATTAGCATGGTTAATGGTTTTCCACCCCCTCACTTTCAATCTGGGGGTGTCTTGGGTCTGAAATGAGTCTCTTGCAGGCAGGTTATGGATGGGTCTTGTTTTTTAATCCAATCTGATAGCCTGTGTCTTTTGAGTGGGGCATTTAGCCCATTTACATTCAGGGTAACTATTGAAAGGTATGAATTTAGTGCCATTGTATTGCCTGTAAGTTGACTGTTACTGTATATTGTCTGTGTTCCTTTCTGATCTATGCTGCTTTTAGGCTCTCTCTTTGCTTAGAGGCCCCCTTTCATTATTTCTTGTAGGGCTGGTTTCGTGTTTGCAAATTCCTTTAGTTTTTGTTTGTCCTGGAAGCTTTTTATCTCCCCTTCAGTTTTCAATGACAGCCTAGCTGGATATAGTATTCTTGGCTGCATATTTTTCTCGTTTAGTGCTCTGACGATATCATGCCAGTCCTTTCTGTCCTGCCAGGTCTCAATGGATAGGTCTGTTGCCAATATAATGTTTCTATCATTGTAGGTTACATATCTCTTCTCCCGAGCTGCTTTCACGATTTTCTCTTTGTCTCTGAGACTCTTAAGTTTTACTATTAGATGTGGGGTGTTGACCTGTTTTTATTGATTTGAGAGGGTTTCTCTGTGCCTCCTGGATTTTGATGCCTGTTTCCTTCCCCACATTAGGGAAGTTCTCTGCTATTATTTGCTCCAATATACCTTCTGCCCCCCTCTCTCTTTCTTCTTCTTCTGGGATCCCAATTATTCTAATGTTGTTTCTTCTTATCGTATCGCTTATCTCTCAAATTCTGCCCTCATGATCCTGTAGTTGTTTCTCTCTCTTTTTCTCAGCCTCTTTATTTTCCATCATTTGGTTTTCTATATCGCTGATTCTCTCTTTTGCCTCATTTATCATAGCAGCTTGTGCCCCCATTTTTGATTGCATCTCATTTATAGCCTTTTTGATTTCGACTTGGTTAGATTTTAGTTCTTTTATTTCTCCAGAAAGGGTTTCTCTAATAACTTCCACACTTTTTTTAAGCCCAGCTAGTATCTTTAAAGTCATGATTCTGAACACTAAGTCTGACATCGTACTAATGTCCATATTTAGTAGGTCCCTGACAGACGGTACTACCTCTTGTTTTTTGCTGAGGTGATTTTTTTTGTCTTGTCATTTTGTCCAGAGGAGAACAAATGAATGAGAGACCAAAATGCTAACAGATTAACAACATCCCCAGCAAATATACTCTATACAAATCAGAAAAGACCTGAAACCAGGGGAAAGAATGGGAAAGAAAGAAAAAAGAAAGAGAAAAAAAGAAAAAGATGAAAACAAACAAAAACAGAACAAAACAAACAAAAAGAAAAAACAGAATATGATCAAATATGATCCGGCTTGTGCATGTATCAGTGCCACACACTAGATTTTGGGCGTATTTTGATCTGTTAGAAGAAAGTGCCTTATAAAATTTTAATGGGAGAAAGACTTATATATGTCCAAAATAGGGTTTATTCAATGAAGGGATAGAAGAGGATTGTAAAGATAAAAATTATAAAAGATTTTATAAAAGGAATTGATAAAATAAGAAGTTGTTTGAAAAAAGAAAGAAGATTTAAAAAAAAAAAAAGGGAGAATGTGATCAGGCAAGAGACTAGAACAAAGCCGTACACTAGTGATTTAGGGTAAATTTTGATCTGTTAGAAGAAACTGTATCTCAAAATTTTAAAGAGAGAACAACTTATATATATATGCCAAAAATAAGGGTAACTACCATGAAGGGATAAAATATGACTCTAAAAATGAAAAATAAAAAATGTTTTTTAAAAAAGGGATTGATAAGATGTTGTTTGGAAAAGGGAATAAGAAAAATTAAAAAAAAAGTTAAAAAAATTAATTTGAAAAACTAATGAATCATGGTAAAGAAGCCATGAATTCTATGTGCAGTATTCCTCTAGCGTTGGAGTTCTCCCGTTCTCCTTGATCGGTAAACTTAGTCTTGGCTTGCTGGCTGTTTGTGCTGATCTCCTGGGGAAGGGTCCCGTTGCCGTGGTTCTGAAATGTGTTTGCCGGAGGCTGAATTGCCCTCCCCTTGTTGGTCTGGGCTAAACAATCTGCTCGGGTTTTCTCTCAGGAGCTTTTGTTCCCTGCAAGCTCTCGGTACACCTTTGGAGGACTAGAGTGTTAATGGTGGCCTCCCGATCTCCACCCGGAGGAGCTGAGAACTCGGGGCCCCGCCCCTCAGTGCGCCCCCAGAGAAAAGCAGTCACTCCCATCTCCCCGGTCTCTGGCCACACTCTGTGCTCACCTGGCCTGTGACCTAGTGTTTCTATCTTTGGCACCCAACCCCGTGTGGAGTCTCCAAACCCAGCAGATCCCTGCGGTGCACTCCTGCGCTGCTCCTCCTGGGGGAGTAAGGGGAGTCTCCCCGGCTCTGCTGCTTGTTGGGTCCCTGCTGGAGGAGCAGTGGCCTCACTGGGCTTCGGATCACAGTCTATGGTAACCCCGAGCTGAGAGCCCACGCCTCGGCTCCGTCTCTGCAGCGGCTTCCCCGCTCCGATACCTGGGAGCTCTGCCACACTCAGGCACCCCCGGTCTTTCTGTGACCCCAAGGGTCCTGAGACCACGCTGTCCCACGAGGATTCCACCCCCCGCTTAGCCAGTGGAGCGACGTCCCTCAGAGGAGACGACTTCTAAAAGTTCTGATTTTGTGCTCTGCTGCTCTATCACTTGCCAGACGTGGCTGACGGAGGCCCCCTCCCCCACCGTCTATCCTCCCAAATATCGCCTCGGATTCACTTCTCCACACGTCCTACCTTCCAGTAAGTTCAGAGAGTTGTTGCTATTGTTCTCTTCAATCTCCTGTTGAGTTCGTAGGTGTTCAGAATGGTTTGATCCCTATTCAGCTGAATTCCTGAGACCAGACGAAATCCAGGTCTCCTACTCCGCCATCTTGCTCCCTTTATCCGTGATAGCTATTTTTAATCTGTGCTTATTTGTTTTACTTTTTTACCCCTTTACAATTTTTTTCAAGTAACAGGTTTTTTTCTGCCTTCCATTGTTTCACGACTTTGTTTAAATAAATTTTTATGGTTTAATGGATTTTTTGTTTTGTTTTAATGAATTTTAATCCTATTTTCTTATAGTATTTTAGGCTGAGGAACTGACACTTTAAAGAATGTTTTATATGACATGTATAACTTATTAACAATTGAAACATCGTATTGTAAAAACACCAGAGATAAATAACTAGATAAATCAAAGGCAGGGATAGATGGACATGTAGATATATAAATAGCAGCTAGATTGAAAGGGAGATAGAAGACAGGCTGTAGTGTGCCTGGGTGGCTCAGTTGGTTAAGCGTCTGGCTTTGACACAGGTCATGATCCCAGGGTCTTGAGATCCAGCTCATTGTCCTGCTCCCTGCTAAGCCAGGAACCTTCTTTGCCCTCTCCCTCTGCCCCTCCATCCCCATTAGTGCTCTCTCACACTCTCTCTCTCTCAAATTAATAAATAGAAAATCTTTTTTAGAGAAGGAGATAGGCTGCAGACAGATGATATGTAAAAAATAATGGAGTGATGTGTAGATAAGTGGCCCCAGATTGATATATAGATGATAGGCAGAAAGGGTAGGTGGTAGATAAAAGAAATAAGAGACTAGCTGGAAGATAAATGAGAGAGGGAGTAATGGTTGAATATGGAGAAAGATAACTGGATAATAATATATATGTTATTTAAAATACATGAATTAAACCTCTTCATTTTCTTGAAATTAAAAGAGGAAGTAGGGAAATAAAAGAAATTAAAGTTTTAAATAAGGGTTTTTAAACTACATGAAGAGAAATTATTTCCTGAATATTTTTTACTGATTGCACTATCATAAAAACATTGAGTACAAAATAACTTGTAATTTTACTTTTCTCTACTTTTAATTATTTTAAAATTGTGATATTAGTTCTTGCTGTGTTGAAAGTGGATGAAATTAATAATTCCCAAATCCACTCCACCTTCCTCCCACCAGTATATTTGATTATTCATTTTTGCATGACTAGAAATATAACATTTATATTCCTTTCTATAACCATAATTTACAAAGATGTTTTAGATTAATTTTACATTTAAATGTTTTCTTTGATCTCTATGAATTATTTTTATATGCATGCTCATTTTTTGAGTCATGTATTAATATACTCTTTTCATTGTTTTGCCTTTTCTTTAGTATGCATCCAGGATTATACATGGCCTTACTTCTTGCATGTTTAAAAATGTCTTCTTGGTCCTTGACAGTAATATTTTCAGTTTACACTTTTTTTCTTTCAGAACTTTGTAGACAAGTTTCCATTGGTCTTTGGCATGAGATGTTCCTTAGGAGACATGTGAGGTAGCCTGATTTCTAACCTTTGGGAATTATTTAGTATTTGCTCTCAGATAAGTAAATAACTCACTCTGTTCCCTGGTATGCTTTGGTGTTTTATGTATGTGTGTGTGTGTGTGTGTGTGTGTGTGTGTGTGTGTGTGTGTGTGTGTGTCAGATATGTGTATATCTGTAGCGTCAGTTCTTTATTCATTTTTCAGTACTTTTCTTCCATTCTCATTGTCTCTGTTTTTTTTCTATTTATCATCAGATGAATCAGCTTTGTCTCCTAACTTAGCTTCTTTATAATTATGTTAATTTGTCTTGTGAAACCATGTTTTGCAAAATTTTCCCCCATGTCCATACTTTTGTTTTTGGCCACAGCTGTTAGTTTCTGCTTTATTAAATGTTTCTTGAATGATGTCATTTTGGCCTTTGCTCATTTTCCTCAGTACTGATCATTGGTTTTATTTATATGATGTTATAATTGATGTTTGTTTTATTTAATTCATTTGCTTTTAAGATATTCTACAGCATGGAATATTATTTTATTCCTTGAACTATATATTCTTTTCTTAAAATTATATTTTCTTCAAGTCTCTTTTGAGACTGGTCATTGTATACTATTCCCATTCTACTTTAATTTGTTGTGTGTGACTCCTTGACTTCCTTTCCAAAATAAAATGGGGCATTTTATTTCTTCATTTTCACTTTTGTTTTGACTTTGGACATATTTTGATCCTTTTTGAAATAAAGAAGATGGCTGAATATTCAGTCTTCTTTTTGATATCCTTATGATATTGAGTGTAGATTAGTGAGAGGTGGAGCAACATTTGCTAACCAAAGTAATAAGTGATATACTCATGAAGAGCATACCAACATCACTTTGAAGGTCATTGTTGGTCAGTACTACCAGCAAGTGATTATTTTAAGAATCAAGGGCGCTGAGAGCAATGGGGATGATAGGATCCCAAAATAATAGAGGCCAGCTAGTGGTACTTAACAATCAAAGCATGGTGTTGATATTTTATAATGAAGAGCAAGGTCAGAGTGGCATAGGCACCAAAGTATTATGCAGATGCTTAATAGAAGAAAGTAGAGTATCCAAGATTGATAATGTTGCTCAACATATGTTATCAGGATAGATGATCAGGAGTCTGAGAGGCATTGCAATAAAAAAAACATCATAAACTCTTGTCCATTTTCCAACCCTGATCCAGTTTTTAGACCTGAAACCCACTGACTGAAGGAGAGACCAGATAATGATTTCCCTTTGTTCTTTCACAAATGGACCTCTGTGCCATTACTATGATAACTGAACAATAGGGAAGGGAGAATACAACTCTAGTATTTTGGATTAAAATTTGGGGTTGATGTTAAAACTTTG
The DNA here is from genome assembly GCF_009762305.2 of Zalophus californianus. NCBI lineage: Eukaryota > Metazoa > Chordata > Mammalia > Carnivora > Otariidae > Zalophus > Zalophus californianus. The sequence continues at coordinate 39,885,586 of NC_045607.1, forward strand.
TCACTGCTCCACCACTACTACTCTGCCTTTAGAGGTGGGACATATGAGTGCTAGGTACTAAAATGGGGTACTGTCTCAAGTCCATAAACAGTGGATCCATGGAGTCTTGGTATGCTATTGGGCCTTGATAGAGAAACATCTTACTATAGAATATCAAGTGACCATGTGGCCAGAGCTGCTGTAAGAACTGTCGGTATCAGACTACTCTGCCTTAAGTTTAAGTGGAGCATCAGGCTATTAAAAGATGAAAGTATTATTTCATAGATTAGTTACAAGCAAAGTTAGAAAGCAAACATAAACTGCAGGAGTAAGTAGGCTAGACAACTATTAATGACCCTTTCAACTCAAACCTGTGGCTATCTTGGGGCAGAGGATTTCTATTACTAAGAAATGATGAAGGAGAGAAGTCAAACTTGATTCATGAATGTATGGCATGCATATATTGTTATAAGCCAAAATGTACTCTAGCCTAGCTTAAAGATAACCTTAAAAGAGAAGGATGAAAATAAGCCCTCACTGAGTAGAACTTCTAATAGTTAAAATGGCCATTCATTTTGGAAGGGTGTGTGTGTGTGTGTGTGTGTGTGTGTGTGTGTGTGTGTGTGTGTGTAAGTGTGTGAACCATGGGCAGTGGCAGATGGCTTGGCTAGTTGGTCAAGTCTGGAAGGGAAAAGGTTGAAAATTTGGGGTCAAGAATTTCAGTGAAATAGACATATGGCCTATTTTTTAAAATGATTGGAATGGTAGTTCAGTAAAAACAGTAATGATCATTATTTACATCACTTATATTTCAGATGTTCTTCTATTATAAATAGTATACTTTGTATGTATGACATTTGTACTTTTTTGAAAAGCCTGACACATTCAGGTTTAAGTATTTGTTTCATTATAGATTCCTATGCTCAAATCCTTAGTTTAATTTAAATATTTCTAGTAATTTATTAAAAAACAAAACAAAACCTTCTCATCTAGTTATGTAGTTGGCCATATATATTTTCTTAAAACTATTCACAGAATGACAATTTATTTTGGGATTTGCAAGTGTAGGATAAGCTGAAAGAGATGAATGAATGTAATTATAGCTCATTATCTAAAATAACATGAAATTATGGGAACTGGTTTGATAGTTTGTCTACATTTTTTAAACATAAAGAGAAATTTTGTAGAAGGATAATTTTTCATAAAGTTATTATTTCATCAAAATTATATAGTTGTTACAGACATGATTGTATTTGATTAACCTGGTGTGTGTGGAGTACAGTATACACACCCATGTATTCTGCTTCTTAAAAAATATCTACTAAAACAACATACATATATTTCAAGGGACTCCCCCAAATGATCATTAATATTTATTTAGAATCAAGCTTACTACATCAGGGAACTTTAAAACTTTTTATAGAACTAGATTTGGGGAGAACAGTATTGAGTGAATTTGACAGAATAGAATTATGTTAGCATACTAAAATTACCATGTACCAGAATTGATTACTGATATTTATAATCCTTGTTAATAGAATTCTGTATTTCTCTTTAGGAATACTATTATCTCAATTTTTTTGTTTCATCTAACTTGATTAACAGTAATTTGTTATCCTCTTTTCCTTCATATGACGAATAAACACCCTACACTGATTTATCTGATTTAGCAAGTGTTTGGGTCTCCAGTGGGTTTAAACTTTAAACTAAATTGTTGCTTGAAATTCCAAGTTAAGTTAACCTCATCTAAAACTATCTGTAATATTTGTTCCTTTAAATGATAATAAAAAAATAAATTTGTAAAGCTAGGCTGGCTAAAGGTGTATAGTGATAGAAGAATCTGGGGGCAAGAAGAATCATCACGTATTACATGGAAAAGGCTGAGGTGTCCCTGTGTGCTTATATTTGACAATTCATAAGGAAACCTTCAAAGGAGGTTAATTTCCTCCAATGTACAAGGCATATTCTTTTTTCTTTTTTTTTCTTTATTCTGTGACTAGTTTTCAAGTACTTTAAAACAATTGATGAGAAATCAGTTAGGGGGGCAATTAATAATAAGCAATAAGCAGTAACTGAATTTCTTATATCAGGACCTGTCAGAGTCCATTTTTAGTGGGATATAACACTATGTTTGCCTATTCTGTGTAGTTGCATTGAAAAGGAATAACAAATGAAAAATGAGAAAGAAAAGGAAATCGATAAATTGGGCTGATAAAGCAATGGGAAATATAGACACATAGTCAGGAAGGCTATGTAAGCATATATTTAAATATATAATTTATTTTTTGGAATTTCCTGGTAAGAAATGTTTAGATATATCAAATACTTCATTTCCATTTAGAAATAGTTACAATAAAAATTTATTATATAAATTAACATTTTATAACATGTTTTTTATGTTATATTGTATTATGTATATATATGTTTTATTATATATAATGTTATACATAATATTTTATACATATATAAAGTATATATTATCTAATGTGTATAATATATTACAATATAATATTCATTGTATATTATACACATAAAGTATATATAATACAATAATCATAGTATATATGATCATACATGTGTATGCCTTTACATTAATTTATATACAATTATATTACATGCATTTATATAACTATACTATTTCTATGCTTTCTATTATTTTCTTGACTTGTCTCTTGTATCACAGAATGCTTTCCTTAATATATACAGTTTTACAGTAATTCTTAATAACTAGGAGAGCTAATCCTCCTAACTTGGCCTTCTTTTAAAAAAAATTATCAGTATCTAATTTATGTACAATAAACCACATACATATAAAATGTACAATTCAGTGAGTTCTGACAATAGGTTCACCCATGAAAAAACAAAAATCCCAATCAAATTTCAGAACGCCAATCACCCAGAAGAGATACTCAGACATTTTTTTAGTTTCATTTTTTTTAATTTCAAGTTTAATTTAAATTCCAGTTAATTCTAATTAGTTAACATATAATGTAACATTCGTTTCAGGAGTAGAGTTCAGTGATTCATCACTTACATGCAACACCCAGTGGTCATCACAACAAGTGCCCTCAATACCCATCAGCCATTTAACCCATCCCCCTGCCCACCTTCCTCCAGCAACCCTTAGTTTTTTCTCTATCCTTAAGATATTTTTATAGTCCATCCTTCCCTGCTCCCAGTTCCAGCAATACTGACCTTTTAGTCACTACAGTTTCCATTTTCTCGTGTTTTGAAAATAGATAATATATGAAATCGTGTAGGATTTTTTTTTCTGTGTGGCTACTTTCATTTAACCTAATGATTTTGAGATTTATCTATACCATGCATGGCGTGTTGGGTTGTTTCCAGTTTGGCCTATTGTCTAAAACCAAATAAAAAGGAAAAAAAAGTGAAGTAATGAGAGGAGAAAAGAGAAATATTTCCAGAGACACAAAAATTATGAGAATTACTTATATCCCCAAATTAAACCATATATTAATTGGAGTTCTTTAGACAAGAAAAATAATGGTTCCATATAGAACCATGGTAATGTGGAAAAAATGAGGAGCAATGAAAATTGAACAAGGCACCAAAAATAAATAAATATTTCCTTATGAAACAATAATTGATATGCACTTTGGAAGTAAAATATATGTAGCATTCAAACATTGAAAATAATATAAAATAATGCCCAAACTTGGATGGATATAGATGGCTTAATATAGTGTTCTAAGTTCTATTGTTAGTAAAGCAGGATAAAATTAACCTTTGTATTGTACTATAATTAGTAAATAATATATGGTTGAATCATTTACCAAGTAAAAGAACAACAAAAAGTGTTTTATTTTAAAAGAATGCAAAAGTAATATTAAACTAAAATAATAAATTAAAATAGTAATTAGACTGATCCATCTAAAAGGAGGCAAACAAGGGGACAAAAAGAACATAAGACAGATAAGTCAAATATTGCAAAACGGTGAGAAGGTACATCTGAAACCAAATATATCAGTTAGCACATCAAATGAATATGAGGTAAGAGTTTCAGCTAAAAGATGAATATTTGAAATTGGAATTTTAAAATGTTGCTTCCAAAAGACAGGCTTTAAATATACAGAAACAAAATTCTTGGAAGTAAATTGATGGAAAAAAATAAGCCACACATATACCCACCAAAGAAAGCTGTTCTAAGTGTTAATACAAAATAAGGTAGACTCTAAGGAATGAAGCATTACTTTTGGTAAAGAGTGATATTTTATATAGATGAGGGTTTGGTCTACCTGGAAGATACAACAGTTCTAAATAGGTATGCACCCAATTAACATGACTCAAAACATAGATGGCATTCAAAACATGGCATGGACACTAGGGTATGCTGCTCTGCTCCTCCTGCAAAGGCAGATTTGTGGTCCAGTTACTGAAAGTCAGTATTTAATTGCCAGCCCATATAGGAATTGCCTCTGCTGCAGAAAGCCACCTCATGCACAGTGATATAAAGGCTAGGTTTCTTGGGGATAACCATTATAGTATGTTGTTTCATCTGGTCCCTAGCCCTGCTCCACCAATTTGGCAAATATTGATTTGAGAAAGAACCATCTCTTTGCCTGGTGTAAACAGGAATTAGAATCAAATCTTGTGGTATTATGAAACAGAACAAAATAAAACAAAACAAAACTGCATCTATCCCTGTTCTGCCACTTCTTCAGAATGCATGGTTGGGGGAATAGCAGCAGTCCATCATCTGTCATGATCAGGGGATTGAAGTCTGAATCTTGTGGCTGCTGTTTTTTTTTTAATTTTATTTTATTATGTTATGTTAATCACCATACATTACATCATTAGTTTTTGATGTAGTGTTCCACCATTCATTGTTTGCATATAATACCCAATGCTTCTTTATAATGTGTTGGGCCAATGACAATCAGTCTTCATCTGCCATCATTTCATTAGACCAGAATTCATTGACTTTAGCACTTGATGGGGACTATGCTTTAGGAAACAGGTATCATTTCTGAAATGGTTCTGCACTGCAAGGGGCCTAAATACAGTGAGACATATTTGAATATGTTAAATCTTACCTCCCAGATATGATTTAAAATTCAAAATAAGGGGGCGCCTGGGTGGCTCAGTCATTAAGCATCTGCCTTCGGCTCAGGTCATGATCCCAGTGTCCTGGGATCGAGCCCCGCATCGGGCTCCCTGCTTGGTGGTAAGCCTGCTTCTCCCTCTCCCACTCCCCCTGCTTGTGTTCCCTCTCTTGCTGTGTTTCTCTCTCTGTCGAATAAATAAATAAAATCTTTACAAAAAATAAAATTCAAGATAAGGATATCCCTAAATGTGATATAGTAATTTAGAGCATCTGAAAGTTCAGACAAGCATCCAATAGGTTTGTCAATGTATTTCATACTCTGAGGCATTGGGACATACAATTCTCACTTTTTATTCTGTAGGTTCCAGGATAGTAAAAGTAGAGCTATATCTTTTCAGAGAAATGATCTAAGATTGTGGTCAGATAACTAGAATAGGAATTTGGGGATAGAGAATAAGGCCAAAATTTAGTTAGCAAAAACTAAATCATATTATTAGTATCTGGGGCTTTAAAAAGGTGAGCAAGTTGAATTATCAGAAATGAAACCCTCCTTAGAATAGAATTAAAATGTTAAGTGATTTACTCTTGAGGTATATACAATGAGTCTTGGGCTACTTAGGTACATATAAATTCCAAAATCTACTTAAGGTACTGAGAGAAGAGTTCAGTTAAAAAAAGAGACCAAATATTGTCAGTGGAAGTGCAAAGATGAGAAGACTACCAAGATCCTGGTTGATTTTATTATAAGCCACTGTGCCTTCAGACTGTGTTTATCTTGGTCAATTCATCTTAATAAAGACCCAAATAAATCAGCTTAGCAGAATGTGAAAATATCAATAATTTTTTTTTTAATTTTTTTATTGTTATGTTAATCACCATATATTACATCATTAGTTTTTGGTGCAGTGTTCCATGATTCATTGTTTGTTCATAACACCCAGTGCTCCATGCAGAACGTGCCCTCCTCAATACCCATCACCAGGTTACCCATCCCCCTACCCCCCTCCCCTCTAGAACCCTCAGTTTGTTTTTCAGGGTCCATCATCTCTCATGGTTCGTCTCCCCCTCCGACATACTCCCCTTTTCTTCCTCTCCTGTTATCTTCTTCTTTTTCTTTTTTCTTAAAATATGTTGCGTTATTTGTTTCAGAAGTACAGATCTGTGATTCAACAGTCTTGCACAATTCACAGCGCTCACCGTAGCACATACCCTCCCCAATATCTATCACCCAGCCACCACATCCCTCCCACCCCCAACCACTCCAGTAACACTAAGTTTCTTTCCTGAGATTAAGAATTCCTCATATCAGTGAGGTCATATGATACATGTCTTTCTCTGATTGACTTATTTCACTCAGCATAACACCCTCCAGTTCCATCCACGTCGTTGCAAATGGCAAGATCTCATTCCTTTTGATGGCTGCATAATATTCCATTGTGTATATATACCACTTCTTCTTTATCCATTCATTTGTCGATGGGCATCTTGGCTCTTTCCACAGTTTGGCTATGGTGGACATTGCTGCTATAAACATTGGGGTACACGTACCCCTTCGGGTCCCTACATTTGTATCTTTGTGGTAAATACCCAGTAGTGCAATTGCTGGATCGAACAGTAGCTCTAATTTCAACTGTTTGAGGAACCTCCATACTGTTTTCCAGGGGGGTTGCACCAGCTTGCATTCCCACCAACAGTGTAGGAGGGTTCCCCTTTCTCCACATCCCCGCCAACATCTGTCGTTCCCTGACTTGTTAATTTTAGCCATTCTGACGGGTGTGAGGTGGTATCTCATTGAGGTTTTGATTTGGATTTCCCTGATGCCGAGCGATGTTGAGCACTTTTTCATGTGCCTGTTGGCCATTTGGATGTCTTCTTTGGAGAAATGTCTGTTCATGTCTTCTGCCCATTTCTTGATTGGATTATTTGTTCTTTGGGTGTTGAGTTGGATAAGTTCTTTATAGATTTTGGATACTAGCCCTTTATCTGATATGTCATTTGCAAATATTTTCTCCCATTCTGTTGGTTGTCTTTTGGTTTTGTGGACTGTTTCTTTTGCTGTGCAGAAGCTTTTTATCTTGATGAAATCCCAATAGTTCATTTTTGCCCTGGCTTCCCGTGCCTTTGGCGATGTTTCTAGGAAGAAGTTGCTGCGGCTAAGGTCGAAAAGGTTGTTACCTGTGTTCTCCTTTAGGATTTGGATGGACTCCTGTCTCACGTTTAGGTCTTTCAACCATTTGGAGTCTATTTTTGTGTGTGGTGTAAGGAAATGGTCCAGTTTCATTCTTCTGCATGTGGCTGTCCAATTTTCCCAACACCATTTGTTGAAGAGACTGTCTTTTTGCCATTGGACATTCTTTCCTGCTTTGTCAAAAATAAGTTGACCATAGAGTTGAGGGTCCATTTCTGGGCTCTCAATTCTGTTCCATTGATCTATGTGTCTGTTTTTGTGCCAGTACCATACTGTCTTGATGATGACAGCTTTGTAATAGAGCTGGAAGTCCGGAATTGTGATGCCGCCAGCTTTGCTTTTCTTTTTCAGTATTCCTCTGGCTATTCTGGGTCTCTTCTGGTTCCATACAAATTTTAGGATTATTTGTTCCATTTCTTTGAAAAAAGTGGATGGTATTTTGATGGGGATTGCATTGAATGTGTAGATTGCTCTAGGTAGCATTGACATCTTCACAATGTTGATTCTCCCAATCCATGAGCATGGAACGTTTTTCCATTTCTTTGTGTCTTCTTCAATTTCTTTCCTGAGTATTTTATAGTTTTCTGAGTACAGATCCTTTGCCTCTTTGGTTAGATTTATTCCTAGGTATCTAATGGTTTTGGGTGCAATTGTAAATGGGATCGACTCCTTGATTTGTCTCTCTTCTGTCTTGTTGTTGGTGTATAGGAATGCCACTGATTTCTGTGCATTGATTTTATATCCTGCTACTTTACTGAATTCCTGTATGAGTTCTAGCAGTTTTGGGGTGGAGTCTTTTGGGTTTTCCACATATAGTATCATATCATCTGCAAAGAGTGAGAGTTTGACTTCCTTGTTGCTGATTTGGATGCCTTTGATTTCTTTTTGTTGTCTGATTGCTGTGGCTAGGACTTCTAATACTATGTTGAATAGCAGTGGTGAGAGTGGACATCCCTGCCGCGTTCCTGACCTTAGGGGAAAAGCTCTCAGCCTTTCCCCATTGAGAATGATATTCACTGTAGGTTTTTCATAGATGGCTTTTATGATATTGAGGTATGTACCCTCTATCCCTATACTCTGAAGAGTTTTGATCAAGAAAGGATGCTGTAGTTTGTCAAATGCTTTTTCTGCATCTATTGAGAGGATCATATGATTCTTGTTCTTTCTTTTGTTAATGTATTGTATCACGTTGATTGATTTGCGGATGTTGAACCAGCCTTGCAGCCCAGGAATAAATCCCACTTGGTCGTGGTGAATAATCCTTTTAATGTACTGTTGGATCCTATTGGCTAGTATTTTAGTGAGAATTTTTGCATCCATGTTCATCAAGGATATTGGTCTGTAGTTCTCTTTTTTGATGGAGTCTTTGTCTGGTTTTGGGATCAAGGTAATGCTGGCCTCATAAAATGAGTTTGGAAGTTTCCCTTCCTTTTCTATTTTTTGGAACAGTTTCAGGAGAATAGGTATTAATTCTTCTTGAAATGTCTGATAGAATTCCCCTTGAAGCCATCTGGCCCTGGGCTTTTGTTTCTTGGGAGATTTTTGATGACTGTTTCAATTTCCTTAGTGGTTATAGGTCTGTTCAGGTTTTCTATTTCTTCCTGGTTCAATTTTGGTAGTTGATACATCTCTAGGAATGCACCCATTTCTTCCAGGTTATCTAATTTGCTGGCATAGAGTTGCTCATAATATGTTCTTATAATTGTTTGTATTTCTTTGGTGTTGCTTGTGATCTCTCCTCTTTCATTCATGATTTTGTTGATTTGGGTCATTTCTCTTTTCTTTTTGATCAGTCTGGCCAGGGGTTTATCAATCTTGTTAATTCTTTCAAAGAACCAGCTCCTAGTTTCGTTGATCTGTTCTACTGTTCTTTTGGTTTCTAGTTCATTGATTTCTGCTCTGATCTTTATGATTTCTCTTCTCCTGCTGGGTTTAGGCTTTCTTTGCTGTTCTTTCTCCAGCTCCTTTAGGTGTAGGGTTAGGTTGTGTATTTGAGACCTTTCTTGTTTCTTGAGAAAGGCTTGTATTGCTATATACTTTCCTCTCAGGACTGCCTTTGCTGTATCCCAAAGATTTTGAACAGTTGTGTTTTCATTTTCATTGGTTTCCATGAATTTTTTTAATTCTTCTTTAATTTCTTGGTTGACCCATTCATTCTTTAGTAGGATGCTCTTTAGCCTCCATGTATTTGAGTTCTTTCCGACTTTCCTCTTGTGGTTGAGTTCTAGTTTCAAAGCATTGTGGTCTGAAAATATGCAGGGAATGATCCCAATCTTTTGGTACCGATTGAGACCTGATTTGTGACCTAGGATGTGATCAATTCTGGAGAATGTTCCATGGGCACTAGAGAAGAATGTGTATTCCGTTGCTTTGGGATGGAATGTTCTGAATATGTCTGTGAAGTCCATTTGGTCCAGTGTGTCATTTAAAGTCTTTATTTCCTTGTTGATCTTTTGCTTAGATGATCTGTCCATTTCAGTCAGGGGGGTGTTAAAGTCCCCCACTATTATTGTATTGTTGTCAATGTGTTTCTTTGCTTTTGTTATTAATTGCCTTATATAATTGGCTGCTCCCATGTTCGGGGCATAGATATCTACAATTGTTAGATCTTCTTGTTGGATAGACCCTTTAAGTAGGATATAGTGTCCTTCCTCATCTCTTATTACAGTCTTTGTTTTAAAATCTAGTTTGTCTGATATAAGGATTGCCACCCCAGCTTTCTTGTGGTGTCCATTAGCATGGTAAATGGTCTTCCACCCCCTCACTTTCAATCTGGGGGTGTCTTTGGGTGTAAAATGAGTCTCTTGCAGACAGCATATTGATGGGTCTTGTTTTTTAATCCAGTCTGATAGCCTGTGTCTTTTGATTGGGGCATTTAGCCCATTTACATTCAGGGTAACTATTGAAAGGTATGAATTTAGTGCCATTGTATTACCTGTAAGGTGACTGTTAACTGGCTGTTGTCTGTGTTCGTTTCTGCTCTTTGCTGCTTTTAGGTTCTCTCTTTGCTTAGAGGACCCCTCTCAATATTTCTTGGAGGGCTGGTGTCGTGTTTGCAAATTCCTTTAGTTTTTGTTTGTTCTGGAAGCTTTTTATTTCTCCTTCTATTTTCAATGATAGCCTAGCTGGATATAGTATTCTTGGCTGCATATTTTTCTCGTTTAGTGCTCTGAAGATATCTTGCCAGTCCTTTCTGGCCTGCCAGGTCTCTGTGGATAAGTCTGTTGCCAATCTAATGTTTCTACCATTGTGGGTTACATATCTCTTCTCCCGAGCTGCTTTCAGGATTTTCTCTTTGTCTCTGAGACTCGTAAGTTTTACTATTAGATGTCGGGGTGTTGACCTATTTTTATTGATTTTGAGAGGGGTTCTCTGTGCCTCCTGGATTTTAATGCCTGTTTCCTTCCTCACATTAGGGAAGTTCTCTGCTATTATTTGCTCCAATATACCTTCTGCCCCTCTCTCTCTCTCTTCTTCTTCTGGGATCCCAATTATTCTAATGTTGTTTCGTCTTATCGTATCACTTATCTCTCGAATTCTGCCCTCGTGATCCTGTAGTTGTTTCTCTCTCTTTTTCTCAGCCTCTTTATTTTCCATCATTTGGTCTTCTATATCGCTGATTCTCTCTTCTGCCTCATTTAACCTAGCATTTAGTGCCCCCATTTTTGATTGCACCTCATCAATAGCCTTTTTGATTTCGATTTGGTTAGATTTTAGTTCTTTTATTTCTCCAGAAAGGTTTCTCTAATAACTTCCACGCTTTTTTCAAGCCCAGCTAGTATCTTTAAAGTCATGATTCTGAACTCTAGGTCCGACATCGTACTAATGTCCGTATTGAGTAGGTCCCTGGCTGACGGTACTACCTCTTGTTCTTTTTGCTGAGGTGATTTCTTTCGTCTTGTCATTTTGTCCAGAGGAGAATAGATGAATGAGAGAACAAAAGGCTAACAGGTTTACAACGTCCCCAGCAAATATACTGTATACAAATCAGAAAAGACCTGAAACCAGGGGAAAAGAAAGGGAAAGAAAGAAAAAAGAAGGAGAAAAAGAAAAAAAAAAGAAAAAAAAAGATAAAAACAAAAACAAAACAATTCAACAAAGGCAGAATATGATCAAATATGATCAGGCTAGTGCATAGATCAGTGCCACACACTAGATTTTGGGCGTATTTTGGTCTGTTAGAAAAAAGTGCCTCCTAAAATTTTAAAGGAAGAAAGACATATATGTACAAAATAAGGGTTGATACAATGAAGGGATGGAAGATGAGTGTAAAGATGAAAATTATAAAAGATTTTATAAAAGGACTTGGTAAGATAAGTTGTTTGAAAAAAGAAAGAAGATTTAAGGAAAAAAAAAAAGGAAAAAGGGAGAGAATGTTATCAGGCAGGAGAGTAGAACAAAGCCATACACTAGTGGTTTAGGGTATATTTTGATCTGTTAGAAGAAACTGTACCTCAAAATTTTAAAGAGAGAACAACTTATATATATATGCCAAAAACAAGGATAACTACTATGAAGGGATAAAATATGACTCTAAAAATGAAAAAAAAAATAAAAAATGTTTTTTTTTAAAAAAAGGGATTTATAAGATGTTGGTTGAAAAAGGGAAAAAGAAAAATAAAAAAAAGTCAACAAAAATTAACTTTGATGAAATAATGAATCATGGTAAAAAAAAAAAAAAAAAAAGAAGCCATGAATCTATGTGCAGTATTCCCCTAGCGCTGGAGGTCTCCTATTTTCCTTGATCGATCAACTTGGTCTTGGCTTGCTGGCTGTTTGTGCTGATCTTCTGGGGGAGGGGCCTGTTGCTGTGGTTTCCAAATGTCTTTGCCGGAGGCGGAATTGCCCCGCCCTTGTCGGTCCGGGCTAAGGAAGCTGCTCCGGTTTGCTCTCAGGAGCTTTTGTTCCCTGCAAGCTCTCGGTACAGCTTTGGAGGACCAGGGCGAAAATGGCGGCCTCCCAGTCTCTGCCCGGAGGAGCCGAGAACTCGGGGCCCCACTCCTCAGTGCGCCCCCAGAGAAAAGCAGTCACTCCCGTGTCCCCGGTCTCTGGCCGCACTCCGTGCTCACCCGGCCTGTGATCAAGCGTTGCTATCTCTGGCACCCGACCCCGCTCGGAGTCTCCAAACCCAGCAGATCCCTGCAGTGCGTTCCCGCACCGCTCCTCCCCGGGAAGGAAGGGGAGTCTCCCCGGATCTGCTGCTTGTTGGGTCCCTGCTGGGGGAGCCGTGCCCCGACTGGGCCGCAGATCACAGTTTGTGGCAACCCAGAGCTGAGAGCCCGCGACTCTGCTCCGTCTCTGCAGCCGGCTTCCCCTCTCCGATACTTGGGAGCTCTGGCGCACGCAGGCACCCCCGGTCTCTCTGTGATCCCAAGGGTCCTGAGACCACACTGTCCCGGGAGGATTCCACCCCCCGCTTAGCCACTGCAGCGACGTCCCTCCGCCGAGCCAACTTTTAAAAGGTCCGATTTTGTGCTCCGCGGCTCTAGCACTTGCCAGAAGCGGCCGGCGGAGGCCCCTCCCCCGCCGTCTATCCTCCCGAATATCGCCTCGGATTCACTTCTCTGCACGCCCTACCTTCCAGTAAGTGGTCGCTTCTCTGTTCAGAGAGTTGTTGCTACTCTCCTGTTCGATCTCCTGTTGAGTTCGTAGGTGTTCAGAATGGTTTGATCCCTATTCAGCTGAATTCCTGAGACCAGACGAAATCTAGGTCTCCTACTCCTCCGCCATCTTGCTCCGCCCCCCGAAAATATCAATAATTAATGAATTATTTGATTATATCACTTAATCATTCATCAAAAACTAGTGGCTATTACACACATACACACACACACACCACACACACACACACACACACACACACACACACACACACAGCCTTAGTGAGATGACCTCTCTAAATATTTCCATAGGTTACATTAGGCATGTATTTACTTAAAAAAATTTCATTTTATTTTTAACAGTTTTATTCATGTATACTTGATATACAAAGAACTGCACATATGTAATGTGTGTAGTTTGATGAGTTTGAATATATGCAATCACCTATGATACCATTACTACAACCAAGGTTGTAGACATATCCACTACTTTCCAGAGTTTCCTTGTGTCCCTTTGTGGTGTGTGTGTGTGTGTGTGTGTGTGTGTGTGTGTGTGTGTGTTTATTTTTTGTGGTAAGAATACTTAATATCAGATCTATCATCCTAATAAATTTTGATGTGAACAAAACAGTATTGTTAACTACAGGCACTGTGTTGTATAGTGGATCTCTAGAACTTATTAATCTTGCATAACTGAAACTTTATACCCATTATATAACAATTCCCCATTTCCCCCACTCTACAACCTCTGGTGACGACTTATTAAATTTTCTCCATTCACAAGTGTGATTCTTTTAGGTATCTTATGTAAGTGTAGTCATACAGTATTTGTCTCTCTGTGGCTACCTTTTTTCACTTAGCATAATGTCCTCTACTTTCATTTATGTTGCCACAAATGGCAGGATTTCCTTCTTTTATAAGGCTGAATAATATTCATCATGCATTTACTTTATCATATCCACATAGTAATTAAAGTCAACTTTCTGAGATACTGTGGTTTTGATATTTAATGATTACATTAGATTAAAATTGTGGACACTTAAATCTGAATTCTTAATTGTCTTTGCATTTAGATGAAAGGGAAAGATGCATCCTCCATCGTAAATTTAGTGACATTTCTTATTTTAGGTAGATGATGCTTGTATAATTAAGTGATCATTAAAGTTTAAGTTTAGGAAGCAGAAATATCCTCATTAAGTTACAGTTAATGGTCTGTTATTTTTTACTGTGGAGCTTTATTTGGAAACCATCACAGACATTTTTACTATCATCAGAGGACACTTAATGAACAAGAGGCTAAATAAGGATGAGTACAACACTGATGTTAAAGTATTGATATGGCACTCCTTTTTGTGAAAGTGTAAAATATTGACTTAAAAGAGAGAACTGTAACTATTGATTTTTCTCCAAGGAGAAGTATTTAAGCTTATGTTCCCTGTTTCATCTACAAATACTTAAAAGTCTGAATTCTGCAATTTATAGTTGAAAAGAAAACAAAAATCAACACACAATAACAAGTGCACCTTTTTATATTACCATCAAGTTGCCTCTTTCTTCAGGCTGGCAAGACTCTTTGATATTATTAGTCTGACTGAGCTGCTGATCCTGCTACTCTTTGCCGATCATTATTTTATTTTATTTGGTAAATCTCTATGACAGTTTTATTGCAGGCTGAAAGCAGAATTGATCTTTGCCCTAGTTTACTTAGACTATCTTTTCAAAGGAAAGAGATACTGCCCAATAATGAGAACTTAGAAGAGAAATAAAATTAAGTACAATCTTAGCCTATTCCAAAGCTCTTTTCTGTGCCAATTTCTTCTCTCACTATACAGTATAAATTCTCGAGTGATGTATCCATTAAGAAGAAATTTATTTAGAAAAAAATATATTAAACATCTAATTCTTTACTTGCATAACCTCAAAATGATTTTAAATTTCCTTATTCTATTTTGAATTTCATGTTTAAAAACCAGTCCATATGGTATGGAATACTTCATCTTGGGGCATTATAGCACCTGCAGGAGCAATCTGCTAACTTTGGTGAAGTTAGCCAAACTTACAGAAATTATAATGTATCTGCACACTTACCAAAGTAAGTTATTTTAGAGTGGGGTTTATGTATTTTTTTTCTTTTTTCATGTAATAGTTATTAGAATGCATACTTACACCATTGCAGGTGCTATCTCAGTTAATAAAGATACATATGTCAATATCCTTGGTTTCAAAGACTAATGAACAGATATTTATCAACCACCATGGCAAATGTGTTAGTAGACATATGAATATATATCTTTAGAATGTCTATAGAACCACATTTAAGCATGTAACTAAGGATGGGAGGGCAAGGGGCAGCTTTCTATAGAGAATGGTGGCTTCACTGAAGCTGAACACATAGGTGGGAGTCAGAATGGGTCATTTACTAAAGATCAATATTTAGAGATAAGACCTCAGGTGTTAGCCTGAGTGAAACCCTGAGGCATAGAACAAACACCATAGTAGGTTTTAATAACAAAGGTACTGAAAGTATCATTTGTGCTTGAGCTATGTTAATAATAATGAAATTACAATGAAGAGATAATACTGAAGGGATATTAAGAGAAGAATTGATAGAATTTCATGAGGCAAGGTAGGGAATTAGAAGGATTAGCAAATGATATCTCAGTTTCTTAATTTGACCAACTTGGTAGATGGAATATAATTTAGTGAATTCAGAAATAAATGTATGTGTGAGGTGGGAGATGGTGTGGTCAGTTTCAGAACACATAGGAGGAGTCATTTAATATGCACGTTGGGCCAGAAGTTCAAGTGTGACATCCAAGCTGAAGAAAGATTTAAGTAATTTATTTGAAAATAGATGGTGATTTAAATAGCAGGACAGTGAATGAATAGAGAGTTATAGAAAGAAATATAAGGAGGGGCATCTAGAAAACACTAAAATGCAAGGGCCAGGGTATGGAAAAGGATGAGTTCCATGAACCATGATTATAGAAAGGAAAGTGGGAGTGGGTACTACTAGAGCAGATGAGAGGAGATGTTTCAAAAAGAAATGGATTGTCAGTCAGGATCCTGAAGGCAGCAAGGGGCAAACACAAATTTGGTAATTTGAAAAGAATTTAATAAAGTAGTAATTTTAAAAGACATAGGCAATGTGCAGGATAACAGAAGAGGTATCCCAGGTTTACAATCAGGGTAAGTGGGGCCATTATTAACGATCATTTCCTGTTACTTAAGGGGACAAGTGGAAGGAGTGGTTCTTTTGACTGGAGAGACACCACCTGACAGTCTGTGACTGTCTTACTCTGCTCCTTCCTCCAAGTCTTGATTGGTGACATTGATGAGAGTATTTAATGAAAATCCAGTTACAGTGAATTGAAAAGTGACTATGGATAACTCTTTGTCTTAATAAGCAATTTCTTGAAAAGTCCATTCAATGAATGAAAGAAGCAATGAATAACTATAAAACTATCAAAAAAAGGTGACAGATGGAAGCAGGGGCACATTAAGGAGAACATCTTCCATTATTATTAAAATATGGTTATAACCAAATAAAATAATACTTTCAGTATAGGGTGGATAAAGGTAGAATGTTTTCTTGTTTTTATTTCCTTGAGACCATGGCATGATAACAAGAGGAATATTGAGAGATCAAAACAAAATAACCTGGACAAAACATATTCTTAGATTGCTATTCTGATTCTGAATACTGTAAACTTTCAGCAAAGTCACCTAAGTTCGCCTTGACCTGATGTCATTCTGTCCCTGTCATTTATTCACCTTCGGCTTACATTATAGGCAACAGGGATAAACTAACAGTATAGTGTATGTATAAACATATTTGGAAATAAATATCTATATCTGTGTCAATCTATCTACTTATGCATATAATCTCTCTGCATTGGAAAAGCAAACATTATGATAGAATTTACCATAACTTTGTCAAAAGTTATGGAAAGGTAACAACCTTTCAACAATTTGGATTAAAATGACTTCCCAATTCAGTTGAATAACCAGTCAATTTAATCAAAATGCATTAAACTGTTTATAAATAGGAAAAATAACCAGTACAACTGGAGATACTCATATTTAGAAAAACATAATAGACTGTTTTTCTCACCTAGAGATCTAGGTCACACATTGTTTTCTAATAGTAAACAATTTTTATGATGACTTCTTTATTTTATTGTAATTCAATTAACTGAAAAACAGACTTATAATTTTTATCATTATCCTAATCAGAATTATTTTTCAGTTTTCCCAAAGAGGAAAAAAGTGTATGTAAAAATATAAAAGTATAAAATATAAAAATATAAAAAATATAAAAGTGTATAAAATATATAAAAAAGTTGAGAACATTTATTTTAAAACAAGATAAAAGCAGTAACGTAGCCTCGCTCAGTCCCGGTGGATGATAGCCACCTGCAGCCTCCTCCTGCCACCACGTGCTGACAGTTCCGCACACCCGCCGCCGCAGCCGGCATGTCCGAGTCTCTTCTGATTTGTTTAGTGTATATTTTCTGGGGATGTTGTTACCAGTTAGCATTTTGTTCTCTCATTCAACTATTCTGAACTGGACAAAATGATAAGACGGAAAAAATCACCTGAAAAAAAAGAACAAGAAGCAGTATTGACTGCGAGGGACCTAATCAATATGGACATTAGTAAGATGTTGGAACTAGAGTTCAGAATCATGATTTTAAAAATACTAGCTGGGCTTGAAAAAAGCATGGAAGATATTAGAAAAACCCTTTCTGGAGAAACAAAATGATGGCAAACAAAGAAGCTGAGAAAAAGAGAGATAAACAACTACTGGATCACGAGGGCAGAATTCAAGAGATAAGTGATACCATAACACAAAATAATATTAGAATAATTGGGATCCCAGAAGAAGAAGAAAGAGAGAGAGGGGCAGAAGGTATATTGGAGCAAATTATAGCAGAGAACTTACCTAGTTTGGGGAAGGAAACAGGCATCAAAATCCAGGAGGCACAGAGAACGCCCCTAAAAAATCAATAAAAATAGATCAACACACTGACATCTAATAGTAAAACTTATGAGTCTCAGAGACAAAGAGAAAATCCTGAAAGCAGCTCAGGACAAGAGATCAGTAACCTACAATGGTAGAAACATTAGATTGGCAACAGATTATCCACAGAGACCTGGCAGGCCAGAAAGGACTGGCGTGATATATTCAGAGCACTAAACGAGAAAAATATACAGTCAAGAATACTATATCCAGCTAGGCTGTCATTGAAAATAGAAGGAGAGATAAAAAGCTTCCAGGACAAACAAAAACTAAGGGAATTTGCAAACACAAAACCAGCCCTCCAAAAAATATTGAAAGGGGACCTCTAAGCAAAGAGAGAGCCTAAAAATAATATAGACCAGAAAGGAACACAGACAATATACATTAACAGTCACCTTACAGACCATACAATGGCACTAAATTCATATCTTTCAATAGTTACCCTGAATGTAAATGGGCTAAATGCCCCAATCAAAAGACACGGTCTATCAGATTGGATAAAAAAACAAGACCCATCATTATGCTGTCAGCAAGAGACTCATTTTAGACCCAAAGACACCCCCAGATTGAAAGTGAGGGGCTGGAAAACCATTGACCATGCTAATGGACACCAAAAGAAAGCTGGGGTGGCAATGCTTATATCAGACAAATTAGATTTTAAACCAAAGACTGTTGTAAGAGATGAGGAAGGACACTATATCCTACTTAAAAGGTCTATCCAACAAGAAGATCTAACAATTGTAAATATCTATGCCCCTAACATGGGAACAGCCAATTATATAAGGCAATTAGTAACAGAAGCAAAGAAACACATCAACAATACCATAGTAGTGGGGGACTTTAATAACACCCCCCTCATTGAAATGGACAGATCATCTAAGCAAAATATCAATAAGGAAATAAGGACTTTATATGACACACTGGCTCAAATGGACTTCATAGATATATCCAGAACATTCCATCCCAAAGCAACAGAAGACACATTCTTCTCTAGTGCCCATGGAACATTCTCCAGAATAGATCACATCCTAGGTCACAAATCAGGTCTCAACCGGTACCAAAAGATTGGGATTATTCCATGCATATTTTCAGACCACAATACTTTGAAACTAGAACTCAATCACAAGAGGAAAGTCGGAAAGAACTCAAATACATGGAGGCTAAAGAGCATCCTACTAAAGAATGAATGGGACAACCAGGAAATTAAAGAAGAATTAAAAAATGCATGGAAACAAATGAAAATGAAAGCACAACTGTTCAAAATCATTGGGATACAGCAAAGGCAGTCCTAAGAGGAAAGTATATAGCAATACAAGTCTTTCTCAAGAAACAAGAAAGGTCTCAAATCCACAACCTAACCCTACACCTAAAGGAGCTGGAAAAAGAACAGTAAAAAAAGCCTAAACCCAGCAGGAGAAGAGAAATAATAAAGATCAGAGCAGAAATCAATGAAATAGAAACCAAAAAGAACGGTAGAACAGATCAATGAAACTAGGAGCTGGTTCTTCGAAAGAATTAACAAGATTGACAAACCCCTGGCCAGACTTATCAAAAAGAAAAGAGAAAGGACCCAAATCCACAAAATCATGAATGAAAGAGGAGAGATCACAACCAACAGCAAAGAAATACAAACAATTATAAGAACATATTATGAGCAACTCTATGCCAGCAAATTAGATAATCTGGAAGAAATGATTGCATTCCTAGAGATGTATCAACTACCAAAATTGAACCAGGAAGAAATAGAAAACCTGAACAGACCTATAACCACTAAGGAAATTGAAGCAGTCATCAAATATCTGCCAACAAACAAAAGCCCAGGGCCAGATGGCTTCCCAGAGGAATTCTATCAGACATTTAAAGAAGAATTAATACCTAAAAACTTCCAAACTCGTTTTATGAGGCCACCATTACCTTGATCCCCAAACCAGACGAAGACCCCATCAAAAAAGAGAATTACAGACCAATATCCCTTATGAACATGGATGCAAAAATTCTCACCAAAATACTAGCCAAAAAGATCCAACAGTCCATTAAAAGGATTATTCACCACAACCAAGTGGGATTTATCCGTGGGCTGCAAGGTTGGTTCAACATCCGCATATCAATCAATGTGATACAATACATAAATCCATGAAAGAACAAGAAATATATGATTCTCTCAATAGATGCAGAAAAAGCATTTAACTAAGTGCAGCATCCTTTCTTGATCAAAACTCTTCAGAGTATAGGCATAGAGGGTACATACCTCAAGATCATAAAAGCCGTCTATGAAAAACCCATAGTGAATATAATTCTCAATGGGGAAAAACTGAGCTTTCTCCCTAAGGTCAGGAACACAGCAGGGATGTCCACTATCACCACTGCTATTCAACATAGTATTAGAAGTCCTAGCCACAGCAATCAGACAAAAAGAAATAAAAGGCATCTGAATCGGCAAAGAAAACACAAACTCTCACTCTTTAGATGATATGATACTTTATGTGAAAAATCCCTAAACTGCTAGAACTCATACAGAAATTCAGTAAAGTGGCAGGATATAAAATCAATGCACAGAAATCAGTGGCATTCCTATACACCAACAACAAGACAGAAGAGAGACAAATTAAGGAGTTGATCCCATTTACAATTGCACCCAAAACCATAAGATACCTAGGAATATATCTAACCAAAGAGGCAAAGGATCTGTACTCAGAAAACTATAAAATACTCATGAAAGAAATTGAAGAAGACACAAAGAAATGGAAAAACGTTCCATGCTCATGGATTGGAAGAACAAATATTGGAAGATGTCAGTGCTACCTAGAGCAATCTACACATTCAATGCAATCCCCATCAAAATACTATCCACTTTTTTCAAAGAAATGGAACAAATAATCCTAAAATTTGCATGGAACCAGAAAAGACCCCGAATAGCCAGAGGAATGTTGAAAAAGTAAAGCAAAGCTGGCGGCATCACAATTCCGGACTTCAAGGGCTATTACAAAGCTGTAATCATCAAGACAGTATGGTACTGGCACAAAAACAGACACATGGATTAATGGAACAGAATCGAGAGCCCAGAAATGGACCCTCAACTCTATGGTCAACTTATCTTTGACAAAGCAGGAAAGTATGTCCAATGGAAAAAAGACAGTCTCTTCAACAAATGGTGTTGGGAAAATTGGACAGCCACATGCAGAAGAATGAAACTGGACTGTTTTTTACACCACACACAAAATTAGACTCAAAATGGTTGAAAGGCCTAAATGTGAGATAGGAGTCACTCAAAATCCTAGAGGAGAACACAGGCAGCAACCTTTTCATCCTCAGCCGCAGCAACTTCTTCCTAGAAACATCTCCAAAGGCAAGGGAAGCAAGGGCAAAAATGAACTATTGGGATTTCATCAAGATAAAAAGCTTTTGCACAGCAAAAGAAACAGTCTACAAAACCAAAAGACAACTGACGGAATGGGAGAAGATATTTGCAAACGACATATCAGATAAAGGGCTAGTATCCAAAATCTATAAGGAACTTATCAAACTCAACACCCAAAGAACAAATGTTCCAATCAAGAAATGGGCAGAAGACATGAACAGACATTTTTCCAAAGAATACTTCCAAATGACCAACAGATACATGAAAAAGTGGTCAACATCACTTGGCATTAGGGAAATCCAAATCAAAACCTCAATGAGATACCACCTCATACCAGTCAGGATGGCTAAAATTAACAAGTCAGGAAACAACAGATGTTGGTGGGAATTCAGAGAAAGGGGAACCCTCCTACACTGTTGGTGGGAGTGTAAGCTGGTGTAGCCACTCTGGAAAACAGTATGGAGGTTCCTCAAAAAGTTGAAAATAGAGCTACCATATGACCCAGCCATTGCACTACTGGGTTTTTACCCCGAAGATACAAATGTAGGGATCTGAAGGGGTACGTGCACCCTGATGTTTATGGCAGCTGTGTCCACATTAGCCAAACTATGGAAGGAGACATGATGTCCATCGACAGTGAATGGATAAAGAAGTACTTGTATGTATATACAATAAAATATTACGTAGCCATGAAAAGGAATGAAATCTTGCCATTTGCAACGACTTGGATGGACCTGGAGGGTATTTTGCTTAGCGAAATAAGTCAATAAGAGAAAGACATGTATCATATGACCTCACTGATATGAGGAATTCTTAATCTCAAGAATCAAACTGAGGGTTGCTGTTGTGGTGAGGGGTGGGAGGGATGGGGTGGCTGGGTGATAGACATTTGGGAGGGTACGTTCTATGGTGAGCGCTGTGAATTGTGTAAGACTGTTGAATCACAGACCTGTACCTCTGAAATAAATAATACATTATATGTTAAAAAATAAAAAAGAAGATAGTAGGAAGAGAAGAATGAAGGGAGGGATATCGGAGGGGCAGATGAACCATGAGAGACTAAGGACTCTGAGAAACAAACTGAGGTTTCTAGAGGGGAGGGCGGTGGGGGGATGGGTTAGCCTGGTGATGGGTATTAAAGAGGGCACATACTGCATGGAGCACTGGGTGTTATATGCAAACAATGAATATGGAATACTACATCAAAACTAATGATATAGTGTATGGTGATTAACATAACATAATAAAAAAAAATAGCAGTAACATGATGACTAGGAAAGTTGCAGTTTCTTTCTTGATGTCTTGGAACTCTCCCTTCTTCTTGGTCTTCATCAATACCATGCACATATTCACACACATGCACACACAGAATTCCTTATGTAGACTGTTATTACTAAAGAAAAGCATACCAAAATAATTTTGCTGACTGATATCACGTTAATTGTATTTCTGAATTTGTACACTCTAATTGAAAATATACTTGTTTGCGTTAGCATTTATCTCACTTTCATGTACCAATATATTTCTCTTTAAGCCTTATAAGAATTATCATAATCTCATTAGAGACCTCATTAAATTCCCTTTTCATAGAATTCTTGACTCTCCCTCTCATGAGATACATTCCTTTAGGATTGTATTCCTTCATAGATATGTTTTTTTCAGAAATTTAAAAGAACAACTTTGGACTTAGTATGATAAACTTTCAGTGCCTACAGTTAGAGATCTTTTTTTTCTTTTTTAAAGATTTTATTTGTTTATTTGATACAGAGAGACACAGCAAGAGAGAGGGAACACAAGCAGGGGGAGTGGGAGAGGGAGAAGCAGTACTCCCGCTGAGCAGGGAGCCCGATGTGGGGCTCAATCCCAGGACCCTGGGATTATGACCTGAGGCGAAGGCAGGCGCTTAACGACTGAGCCACCCAGGCACCCTAGAAATCTTTTTTTTTTTAATTTTATTTTATTATGTTATGTTAATCACCATACATTACATCATTAGTTTTTGATGTAGTGTTCCATATTGTTTGCGTATAACACCCAGTGCTCCATTCAGTGCATGCCCTCTTTAATACCCATCACTGGCTAACCCATCCCCCCACTCCCCTTCCCTCTAGAACCTTCAGTTGTTTCTCAGAATCCATAGTCTTTCAGAGTCTATAGTCTCATAGTCCAATCCTCTCCCCCTCTGCTTTCCCCCCCTTCATTTTTCCCTTCCTGCTATCTTCTTCTTCTTCTTTTTTTTTTTTTAATGAGGAATTCTTAACCTCAGGAAAGAAACTGAGTGTTACTGGAGTGGTTGGGGGTGGGAGGGATGGGGCGGCTGGGTGATAGACATTGGGGAGGGTATGTGCTACGGTGAGTGCTGTGAATTGTGCAAGACTGTTGAATCACAGATCTGTACTTCTGAAACAAATAATGCAACATATTTTAAGAAAAAAGAAAAAGAAGAAGATAACAGGAGAGGAAGAAAAGGGGAGTATATCAGAGGGGGAGACGAACCATGAGAGATGATGGACTCTGAAAAACAAACTGAGGGTTCTAGAGGGGAGGGGGTAGGGGGATGGGTTAGCCTGGTGATGGGTATTGAGGAGGGCACGTTCTGCATGGAGCACTGGGTGTTATGAACAAACAATGAATCATGGAACACTGCACCAAAAACTAATGATGTAATATATGGTGATTAACATAACAATAAAAAATAAAAAAAGTATTAAAAATATTCACATAGAATCCTTGGAATTATGTGTACATAGTTGTACAAGGGAACATATGTTTGAAGATTTATCTCTTCATTTTCTCTTATAGTTCTAGATAAATTTAATTATGTTCTCTTAAGAATGAATAAGCTAGAATGGATTTATTAGATTTGCAATGAGAATAAATATTTCTCAAAGAGAAGCTAGTGAGGGTTAATATGTATATAAAACATTTCGTATAGTTTATTTTAAATTGGGTAATTGCTATTATTCCTATTTTCATTATTTTCAATATACAAATTGACATAACTTATTTATAAACAAAAGTTAGCTGACAGAAGCTAGATGTAAAGTATTTATCATTTATTATATTTTGCTTTCTGAAATGAGTATGGTTTTGGCCCCTATTGCATAGGGAGAAGTTTGAATAAAAGCATCTAGAACCTTCACAGTCAGATTAGTTTTATGGAAGATGTTAGCATGTCCAAAGTATCCCTTTTCTAAGTATGTCTACTTATAATGGAAATAGAGGGAAGAACGTTATGTAATAGAAAGAGATAATGACCAGATGTAAATATCTAGAGAGAGCCTATTGCTTCCTAAGATACTCCTTAGAAGGTAAAAGGAGACAGAGAAGGTATACAGGCCTCAGTTCACTTGTCTGTATGAGTGTCCACCCATCCGTCCATTTATCCATGTGTTATACAATTTTTGGAGGATAAACAGGTATAGAACAGAGAAAAAAATAGTGTCTGATTTCTCTCATGTAGTTTGTCTTCAGAGTGGTCATATAGGCAAAAAAAAAAAAAAAAAGATAAATATAACATTCCATAATCTGATAAAGAAGTTTGAAATTCAAGAACATGGAATAAGGAAACAACTTAATATTGGAAATAAAGGGAAACTTTTCAGAGAAAATGGCATCTAAGGTGAGAATTAAAAGAATTACCAGAAGCAAAGTTGATTGTTCTATATGAGGGAATAAAAAGGAGCCTGGTACAATAAGAGATCATATTTTTTTCTCTAATTTTTCTCTGTTTTTAACCACTTTGTCTTTTTTCTTTTAAATGATTTTATTTATTTAAGAGCAAGGGGGAAAGCAAGCATGAGTGAAGGGGAGGGGCAGACAAAGAAGAACAAACAGGGAGCCTGATGCGGGACTTGATTCCAGGATCCTGGGATCATGACCTAAGCCGAAGGCAGTTGCTTCACTGACTGAGCCACCCAGGAGCCCCCCTTTCTTTTTTCCAAAAAAAGATTTCAAACACTTTTGTGCTTCATGTGTAGTTTTTTCCTTCTTTATACTCTGTTTCAATTTTGCTGTTGAAAATGAATTAATATACTTGATAAAGATTTGGCTCTAATCTCTTTTAGACCCAGAACATCAGTTGATGAGTATTGTAAAGCCTGGCATCATATGTTGTGCCATTGTTTGAAAGGTGGACTCATAGAAGCAGAAATGATTATTCATTAAAAATTATGAGCATATAGAATTTCATCGATTAGACAGGTCAGTAGTGATTAAAATATATAAAGTGATCAAAATATATAAAATATATACTTTAAAAAATTAAGATGACACTACCACAGAGACCATAATAATGATTCAAAAGGGACTATGTAATATGTCAAATTAGAATATAAATAACTTGGCAGAGTTGATGAAAATTTCCAAACTACAGTGAAACTGAATTGGAAGCAAAGAATATAAAAATGAATGATTATTGTCATCCCTATCACAAAATTTGGGTTTCCTGAGAAAACAGAGTATGTGAAAGCAAAGCACATCATATTTAGCATTGAAATGCTAGCCTATGTACTGATTTAAAATAGGATTGGATGGAAGAAATGTGTTAATTAGTAGAAATTTCTATTCCTTGTTGCCATTATATTCTTAAAATGTAAAAGCAGTAAGATAAAATGGAACTGTTAACTTATGAACTTCTTGGTTTAACAAAAATATTCAAGGAATTAGAGAAATATAATTAAATTCCATTGAAATGTATGAGACAATCTATTCTGAAGATGGGATAAAAGCAGGAAATGTGGGCTGTTCTCTTGGTACCATGTATGGTTGTACCTTGCTTTTAACCTTTGGAAAGATGCAGTAATGTATAAATCATAACAACATTTTAAAAGTTAAGGTAAAAATCTTCAAACCTTAAAAGGATTGGATGGTATCAAATTACTTTCCAATCCTAAAAGCTTTAGACTTAAAAGATAAAGCTTACCTAAGATTAAATCATTTAAACTAAATATAATTGAGGTATTTTATAAAAATAGATGGAATTAAAATGATGTATATTTTAATGAGAACCACTTTCATATTGATTTCAGTATTGGAAAGTATCAGAATATATGCTAATTTGTATTCATTAGCATGGTCAATATTCAGGCTGTTTTCAAACTCAGTATACTTTTTAAACCACATGCTGCCTTCTCCTTTTATCACATTGGGAAGGTATGAATAAAGATGGTCTATTTATAGTCTTATGAGATTTAGACAGACAATATTAGTAAGGCTTAACATTTGGAAGATGATTCAACTTAGGATAATTTTTATTTTTTTTAAGATTTTATTTTTAAAAGTGATTTATAGTTCAAAAGGAAAAGTTAAGAAATTAATCATAAGCAGTCAAGTAAA
The DNA here is from genome assembly GCF_009762305.2 of Zalophus californianus. Classification (NCBI taxonomy): domain Eukaryota; kingdom Metazoa; phylum Chordata; class Mammalia; order Carnivora; family Otariidae; genus Zalophus; species Zalophus californianus. Next base: position 39,912,136 of record NC_045607.1, read on the forward strand.
CATCAATACCATTGATATTTCTGAAAAACTATACATATCATATCAAAACATAAAGATGTGGAATCTAAGTGAATGTGATGCTGTTTTTGTTTTTTCATTGCAAGGAGAAGTAAATTTCCTTTAAGATCTGTATTCAGATTCCTCTTGTCTTCTTTTTTTTTCTTTCTTTTTCTTTAAATTTTATTTTATTATGTTATGTTAACCACCATATATTACATCATTAGTTTTTGATGTAGTGTTCCATGATTCATTGTTTGCGTATAACACCCAGTGCTCCATGCAGAACGTGCCCTCTTTAATACCCATCACCGGGCTAACTCATCCCCCAACCCCTCCCCTCTAGAACCCTCAGTTTGTTTCTCAGAGTCCATAGTCTCTCATGGTTTGTCTCCTCCCATTGTCTTCTATTTAGTAGGTTTTCTTATTGCTTTGATTTAAAATATATTCAAAGATGTTTTATTAATTTTTTTATCGAACTTGACTTGCAGGCTCTTATGATATGCTATTCGACTTATTATTGCCTCTTAACCAAGAGCAAAAACAAAAACAACACACCCACACACACCCACACACACACACATATGTAGATGGATAAATAACACTTAAATGTACAAAATACTATGTAAATATGCATAAATATGCATACTTATACATCTGTACAAAACAGTGAAAATATTAAGACATGGTCAGTGCAATCAGACTGCCAATATTGGAATACTGGCTCCCCTACTTATAGAGTAAGAGAAGCTAGAGCAGGTTAGTTAACCTTACTTTAATTTCCTCTCATATTAAATGGCAAAAGTATTAACACCTACTTCTCATTATTGCTGTCAGATTTAATAGTATTAATAAATATTAAATAATAAATAAGGGAGAATGCAATAAATGATAACTATTCTAATACATAGATAATGAAGTAGAGCTTTCCTTATGACTTTCAATATAATTAATCTAATGAGATAGCTATATAGAACATGTTTTTTATGCTATAGTATTTTAAAATTGGGAAAAGAAAGTGAGTAGATGTTTCAATATATTATCCTGTTGTCACTTAGACCATTGCTATATATTCTTAAATGTTAATCCTTCTTGGGAATTCATAGTAGTGATTATAAGGAATTAACTAAGCATTAGTTTTAAGACTTTATTTGTAATATAGTATCATTTCTGAAAACTAGCCTTCTGCCTATTATTATCATAAACTGCTACATTTATATCTTTTTTTTTAGATTATTTATTTATTTGACAGAGAGAGAGAGAGAGAGATAGTGAGAGCAGGAACACAAGCAGGGGGAGTGGAACAGGGAGAAGCAGGTTTCCCACGGAGCAGGGAGCCCGAAGCAGGGCTCGATCCCAGGACCCCGAGATCATGACCTGAGCTGAAGGCAGATGCTTAACGACTGAGCCACCCAGGAGCCCCAATAAACTGCTACATTTAAAGCATCCATTTCCATAGTCAATGATAATAGAATAGTATTGTATGGTGAAAGATGATAGCTACTCTTGTGGTGAGCATAGCATAATGAATAGAGAAGTTGAATCACTGTGTCGTATACCTGAAACTAGTGTAACATTGTGTGTAAGTATACAATAGATAGATAGATAGATAGATAGATAGATAGATAGATAGATAGATAGATAATAGATGATAGATAGATGATAGATAAAATAAAGTGTTCATTGCAATTAACAGCTCCAACTCTCTCAATTTCATCATTCCTGAAAGAATGAAACTGCCACTAACAGTGAGATCCTTAATGCCAAGTACTGTCTGCATAGAGACCATTTTACAGATTACCTGACACACAAAAGGTGATCAGTTAATGTTTGCTAAATGAATCAATAAATAGTTAATTAATGAAGTTACTGGATGCATATGCAAGTACTAGGATTTTTAAATATGTTGCAAATGAAAGGATTCTGGGCAGGCTTCCAAATTTTAGTTGAACTTCTGCTCTGTACCTTTATTTTAAGTTGAGTGAATTCTGCTTATTTATCTAAATGAATTGATCCAAATGTTTCTTTATGCTTCTCAAAAATTAGGTAGCATAACTGAAATAGAAATTTTACCCCCTTTGACATTGATTCTCCATAGTTAACTATTTCCAGAATCCTATGACCTTCAGTAAGGGCAGTGTCACACAGAACAGTTTCTGATTGACACTAGCTCTAGGATATCATTAGTATAATATGCAATTCCTAGTCTGTGGGGTGCTCTATGTGTGTGTGTGTGTATAATAGTATGGTACAGTGCAGAGGAGTCAAATCTGTGATTATATAAATTTGTAAAATAATGGATTAAAAGACACTGCATTGTTATCTCTAAGGGGATTTCTCTCTCTTTTTTAAAAAAAGATTTTATTTTAAATAATTTCTACACCCAACATGGGGCTCAAATTCACAACACCAAGATCAAGAGTCACTTGCTATACTGACTGAGCCAGCCAGGCATCCCTCTAAGGGGATTTCTTAAATGTAATGATTTCTAATATACAATATTAATATCCCAGATTCAGTTAAGAGTATGACATTTTACTAAATTAGTAATACCCAAGAATGCATTTATTATGAGTCTATTTATGTATTTCCCAGTTTATCCGTGTATTTCTATTGTTGACATTTGTTTGTTTCCTAGGAATCAATAAATTTGTTAAGTCTTTGAAACTTAAGCGAGGGAAATACAAGTTTCTTGTGAATATTAATTTGGGGGGCATATATTTGATTGTATTGTGCATATAATATCTGGTCTATTGAAGATGAGATACAGATTTTTTCTAAGAGCAGCTAACAATGAAAGTAGATCCAATGTATTTATTTTAGAGAGTTTGTTTTGATTTAAAAGGATCCTAATATTTCCATATAAGTGTAGACACAAATCTTTTTTTCCTGGGATATATATTTATAGGAATTTTAGCAGGCTAGAAAAAGAAAATTATATAACAGGAATCAATAATCACAGGTTCTCCTCTGTATCACATTCTTATATAGTACAGTTTCTTCTCTTTCATCAATCAAAGTTAGTCTACTCTTCTGCCCAATGTCACAAGGGCACCATCAATCAAAAAGGGATGTTTTCTTGAGCAAGAGAGTATCACAAATGACTACTCACCTGAGAAAACCTTTTATATTATTAGAGATACAAAAGATCCCATTGAATTTTTCTCTAACACAGGGGTTAAGAGACCGGACTTCTGATTTATCTAAAAGGAGTGAAAATGTTTTAGATTTAATTTTTTTATTTTTTTATTTTTTATTTTTTTTATCTTTTTTTTTTTTTGGTGTAGTGTTCCATGATTCATTGTTTGTTCATAACACCCAGTGCTCCATGCAGAATGTGCCCTCTTTAATACCCATCACCAGGCTAACCCATCCCCCTACCCTCGTCCCCTCTAGAACCCTCAGTTTGTTTTTCAGCGTCCATCGTCTCTCATGGTTCGTCTCCCCTCCGACTTACTCCCCTTCATTCTTCCTCTCCTGTTATCTTCTTCTTTTTTTTTTCTTAAAATATGTTGCGTTATTTGTTTCAGAAGTACAGATCTGTGATTCAACAGTCTTGCACAATTCACAGCGCTCACCGTAGCACATACCCTCCCCAATGTCTATCACCCAGCCACCCCATCCCTCCCACCCCCCACCACTCCAGCAACCCTCAGTTTGTTTCCTGAGATTAAGAATTCCTCATATCAGTGAGGTAATATGATACATGTCTTTCTCTGATTGACTTATTTCACTAAGCATAACACCCTCCAGTTCCATCCACGTGGTTGCAAATGGCATGATCTCATTCCTTTTGATGGCTGCATTATATTCCATTGTGTATATATATCACATCTTCTTTATCCATTCATCTGTCGATGGACATCTTGGCTCTTTCCACAGTTTGGCTATTGTGGACATTGCTGCTATAAACATTGGGATGCACGTACCCCTTCGGGTCCCTAGATTTGTATCTTTGTGATAAATACCCAGTAGTGCAATTGCTGGATCGAATGGTAGCTCTAATTTCAACTGTTTGAGGAACCTCCATACTGGTTCCTAGAGGGATTGCACCAGCTTGCATTCCCACCAACAGTGTAGGAGGGTTCCCCTTTCTCCGCATCCCCGCCAAAATCTGTCGTTCCCTGACTTGTTAATTTTAGCCATTCTGACTGGTGTGAGGTGGTATCTCATTGAGGTTTTGATTTGGATTTCCCTGATGCCGAGCGATGTTGAGCACTTTTTCATGTGCCTGTTGGCCATTTGGATGACTTCTTTGGAAAAATGTCTGTTCATGTCTTCTGCCCATTTCTTGATTGGATTATTTGTTCTTTGGGTGTTGAGTTTGATAAGTTCTTTATAGATTTTGGATACTAGCCCTTTATCTGATCTGTCATTTGCAAATATTTTCTCCCATTCTGTCGGTTGTCTTTTCGTTTTGTGGACTGTTTCTTTTGCTGTGCAAAAGCTTTTTATCTTGATGAAATCCCAATAGCTCATTTTTGCCCTGGCTTCCCCTGCCTTTAGCGATGTTTCTAGGAAGAAGTTGCTGCGGCTGAGGTCGAAGAGGTTTCTACCTGTGTTCTCTTTAGGATTTTGATGGACTCCTGTCTCACGTTTAGGTCTTTCAACCATTTGGAGTCTATTTTTGTGTGTGGTGTAAGGAAATGATCCAGTTTCATTCTTCTGCATGTGGCTGTCCAATTTTCCCAACATCATTTGTTGAAGAGACTGTCTTTTTTCCATTGGACATACTTTCCTGCTTTGTCAAAGATAAATTGACCATAGAGTTGAGGGTCCATTTCTGGGCTCTCGATTCTGTTCCATTGATCTGTGTGTCTGTTTTTGTGCCAGTACCATACTGTCTTGATGACAGCTTTGTAATAGAGCTGGAAGTCCAGAAGTGTGATGCCACCAGCTTTGCTTTTCTTTTTCAACATTCCTCTGGCTATTCGGGGTCTTTTCTGGTTCCATACAAATTTTAGGATTATTTGTTCCATTTCTTTGAAAAAAGTGGATGGTATTTTGATGGGGATTGCATTGAATGTGTAGATTGCTCTAGGTAGCATTGACATCTTCACAATGTTGGTTCTCCCAATCCATGAGCATGGAACGTTTTTCCATTTCTTTGTGTCTTCTTCAATTTGTTTCATGGGTATTTTATAGTTTTCTGAGTACAGATCCTTTGCCTCTTTGGTTAGATATATTCCTAGGTATCTTATGGTTTTGGGTGCAATTGTAAATGGGATCGACTCCTTGATTTGTCTCTCTTCTGTCTTGTTGGTGTATAGGAATGCCACTGATTTCTGTGCATTGATTTTATATCCTGCTACTTTACTGAATTCCTGTATGAGTTCTAGCAGTTTTGGGGTGGAGTCTTTTGGGTTTTCCACATACAGTATCATATCATCTGCAAAGAGTGAGAGTTTGACTTCCTCTTTGCCGATTTGGATGCCTTTGATTTCTTTTTGTTGTCTGATTGCTGTGGCTAGGACTTCTAATACTATGTTGAATAGCAGTGGTGAGAGTGGACATCCCTGTCGCGTTCCTGACCTTAGGGGAAAAGCTCTCAACGTTTCCCCATTGAGAATGATATTCGCTGTAGGTTTTTCCTAGATGGCTTTTATGATATTGAGGTATGTACCCTCTATCCCTATACTCTGAAGAGTTTTGATCAAGAAAGGATGCTGTACTTTGTCAAATGCTTTTTCTGCATCTATTGAGAGGATCATATGATTCTTGTTCTTTCTTTTGTTAATGTATTATATCATGTTGATTGATTTGCGGATGTTGAACCAGCCTTGCAGCCCAGGGATAAGTCCCACTTGGTCGTGGTGAATAATCCTTTTAATGTACTGTTGGACCCTATTGGCTAGTATTTTGGTGAGAATTTTTGCATCCATGTTCATCAAGGATATTGGTCTGTAATTCTCCTTTTTGATGGGGTCTTTGTCTGGTTTTGGGATCAAGGTAATGGTGGCCTCATAAAATGAGTTCGGAAGTTTTCCTTCCATTTCTATTTTTTGGAACAGTTTCAGGAGAATAGGTATTAATTCTTCTTTAAATGTCTGATCGAATTCCCCTGGGAAGCCATCTGGTCCTGGGCTTTTGTTTCTTGGGAGAGTTTTGATGACTGCTTCAATTTCCTTACTGGTTATAGGTCTGTTCAGGTTTTCTATTTCTTCCTGGTTCAATTTTGGTAGTTGATACATCTCTAGGAATGCACCCATTTCTTCCAGGTTATCTAATTTGCTGGCATAGAGTTGCTCATAATATGTTCTTATAATTGTTTGTATTTCTTTGGTGTTGGTTGTGATCTCTCCTTTTCATTCATGATTTTGTTGATTTGGGTCCTTTCTCTTTTCTTTTTGAGAAGTCTCGCCAGGGGTTTATCAATCTTGTTAATTCTTTCAAAGAACCAGCTCCTAGATTCGTTGATCTGTTCTACTGTTCTTTTGGTTTCTAGTTCATTGATTTCTGCTCTGATCTTTATTATTTCTCTTCTCCTATTGGGTTTAGGCTTTCTTTGCTGTTCTTTCACCAGCTCCTTTAGGTGTAGGGTTAGGTTGTGTATTTGAGACCTTTCTTGTTTCTTGAGAAAGGCTTGTATTGCAATATACTTTCCTCACAGGACTGCCTTTGCTGTATCCCAAAGATTTTGAACAGTTGTGTTTTCATTTTCATTGGTTTCCATGAATTTTTTTAATTCTTCTTTAATTTCCTGGTTGACCCATTCATTCTTTAGTAGGATGCTCTTTAGCCTCCATGTATTTGAGTTCTTTCTGACTTTCCTCTTGTGATTGAGTTCTAGTTTCAAAGCATTGTGGTCTGAAAATATGCAGGGAATGATCCCAGTCTTTTGGTACCGGTTGAGACCAGATTTGTGACCTAGGATGTGATCAATTCTGGAGAATGTTCCATGGGCACTAGAGAAGAATGTGTATTCCGTTGCTTTGGGATGGAATGTTCTGAATATGTCTGTGAAGTCCATTTGGTCCAGTGTGTCATTTAAAGTCTTTATTTCCTTGTTGATCTTTTGCTTAGATGATCTGTCCATTTTAGTCAGGGGGGTGTTAAAGTCCCCCACTATTATTGTATTGTTGTCAATGTGTTTCTTTGCTTTTGTTATTAATTGCCTTATATAATTGGCTGCTCCCATGTTCGGGGCATAGATATTTACAATTGTTAGATCTTCTTGTTGGATAGACCCTTTAAGTAGGATATAGTGTCCTTCCTCATCTCTTATTACAGTCTTTGTTTTAAAATCTAGTTTGTCTGATATAAGGATTGCCACCCCAGCTTTCTTTTGGTGTCCATTAGCATGGTCAATGGTTCCCCCCCCCTTTCAATCTGGGGGTGTCATTGGGTCTAAAATGAGTCTCTTGCAGACAGCATTTTGATGGGTCTTGTTTTTTAATCAATCTGATAGCCTGTGTCTTTTGATTGGGGCATTTAGCCCATTTACATTCAGGGTAACTATTGAAAGGTATGAATTTAGTGCCATTGTATTGCCTGTAAGGTGACTTGTAACTGTATGTTGTCTGTGTTCCTTTCTGATCTTTGCTGCTTTTAGGCTCTCTCTTTGCTTAGAGGACCGCTTTCAATATTTCTTGGAGGGCTGGTTTCGTGTTTGCAAATTCCTTTAGTTTTTGTTTGTTCTGGAAGGTTTTTATCTCTCCTTCTATTTTCAATGACAGCCTAGCTGGATATGATATTCTTGGCTGCATATTTTTCTCGTTTAGTGCTCTGAAGATATCTTGCCAGTCCTTTCTGGCCTGCCAGGTCTCTGTGGATAGGTCTGTTGCCAATCTAATGTTTCTACCATTGTAGGTTACATATCTCTTCTCCCGAGCTGCTTTCAGGATTTTCCCTTTGTCTCTGAGACTCGTAAGTTTTACTATCAGATGTCGGGGTGTTGACCTATTATTATTGATTTTGAGAGGGGTTCTCTGTGCCTCCTGGATTTTGATGCCTGTTTCCTTCCTCACATTAGGGAAGTTCTCTGCTATTATTTGCTCCAATATAACTTCTGCCCCCCCCCTTCTTATTCTGGGATCCCAATTATTCTAATGTTGTTTCGTCTTATCGTATCACTTGTCTCTTGAATTCTGCCCTCGTGATCCTGTAGTTGTTTCTCTTTTTCTCAGCCTCTTTATTTTTCATCATTTGGTCTTCTATATCACTGATTCTCTCTTCTGCCTCATTTATCCTAGCATTTAATGCCCCCATTTTTGATTTCACCTCATCAATAGCCTTTTTGATTTCAAATTGGTTAGAGTTTAGTTCTTTTATTTCTCCAGAAAGGGTTTCTCTAATAACTTGCACGCTTTTTTCAAGCCCAGCTAGTATCTTTAAAGTCATGATTCTGAACTTAAGGTCTGACATCGTACTAATGTCTGTATTGAGTAGGTCCCTGGCAGACGGTACTACCTCTTGTTCTTTTTGCTGAGGTGATTTTTTTCGTCTTGTCATTTTGTCCAGAGGAGAATAGATGAATGAGAGAACCAAATGCTAACAGGTTTTCAATGTCCCCAGCAAATATACTGTATACAAATCATAAAAGACCTGAAACCGGGGGAAAAGAAAGGGAAAGAAAGAAAAAAGAAAGAGAAAAAAAAAAAGATAAAAACATAACAATACAAAAAAAGCAGAATATGATCAAATATGATCAGGCTAGTGCATAGATCAGTGCCACACACTAGATTTTGGGTGTATTTTGGTCTGTTAGAAAAAAGTGCCTCCTAAAATTTTAAAGGAAGAAAGACATATATGTACAAAATAAGGTTTGATACAATGAAGGGATGGAAGATGACTGTAAAGATGAAAATTATAAAAGGTTTTATAAAAGGACTTGATAAGATAAGAAGTTGTTTGAAAAAAGAAAGAAGATTTAAGAAAAAAAAGGAAAAAGGGAGAGAATGTGATCAGGCAGGAGACTAGAACAAAGCCATACACTAGTGATTTAGGGTATATTTTGATCTGTTAGAAGAAACCGTATCTCAAAATTTTAAAGAGAGAACAACTTATATATATATGCCAAAAATAAGTGTAACTACTATGAAGGGATAAAATATGACTCTAAAAATGAAAAATAAAAAATGTTTTTTTTTTTTTTAAAAAGGGATTAATAATATGTTGGTTGAAAAAGGGAAAAAGAAAAATAAAAAAAAACAGTTAACAAAACTTAACTTTGATGAACTAATGAATCATGGTAAAAAAAAGCCATGAATTCTATGTGCAGTATTCCCCTAACGCTGGAGTTCTCCCGTTCTCCTTGATCGGTAAACTTGGTCTTGGCTTGCTGGCTGTTCGTGCTGATCTTCTGGGGGAGGGGCCTGTTGCTGTGGTTTCCAAATGTCTTTGCTGGAGGCTGAATTGCCCCGCCCTTGTCGGTCCGGGCTCAGGAAGCTGCTCGGGTTTGCTCTCAGGAGATTTTGTTCCCTGCAAGCTCTCGGTACAGCTTTGGAGGACCAGGGTGAAAATGGTGGCCTCCCAATCTCCGCCCGGAGGAGCCGAGAACTCGGGGCCCCGCTTCCCAGTGCACCCCCAGAGAAAAGCAGTCACTCCCGTCTCCCTGGTCTCCGGCCGCACTCCGTGCTCACCCGGCCTGCAACCGAGCGTTTCTATCTCTGGCACCTGACTCCGTGTGGAGTCTCCAAACCAAGCAGATCCCTACGGTGCGGTTCTGCGCCGCTCCTCCCAGTGGAGAAAGGGGAGTCTCCCCGGCTCTGCCGCTTGTTGGGTCCCTGCTGGTGGAGTAGTGGCCCGACTGGGCCGTGGATCACAGTTTATGGCCACCCCGTGCTGAGAGCCCGCGCCTCGGCTCCGTCTCTGCAGCCAGCTTCCCTACTCCGGTACCTGGGAGCTCTGCCACACTCAGGCACTCCGTCTTTCTGTGACCCCGAGGGTCCTGAGACCACACTGTCCCGGGAGGATTCCACCCCCTGCTTAGCCACTGCAGCGACGTCCCTCCGCGGAGCCGACTTCTAAAAGTTCCGATTTTGTGCTCCGCGGCTCTAGCACTTGCCAGAAGCGGCCGGCGGAGGCCCCTCCCCCGCCGTCTATCCTCCCGAATATCGCCTTGGATTCACTTCTCCGCATGACCTACCTTCCAGTAAGTGGTCGCTTGTCTGTTCAGAGAGTTGTTGCTACTCTCCTCTCCGATCTCCTATTGAGTTCGTAGGTGTTCTGAATGGTTTGATCCCTATTCAGTTGAATTCCTGAGACCAGATGAAATCTAGGTCTCCTACTCCTCCGCCATCTTGCTCCACCCCCCCAGCCCCAGGAGTGAAAATGTTTTATGTCACAAGATTTTGAGGCTCATTGACAGTTAGGCTTATGACTTTAGGGTCATGCTTTGAGGTCCATTGAGATCAACCAAAGATGATCAGTAGAACCAATGTTCTTGGTAATTTGGATTAATTTCTTTACATCTGTGGCGTCCCTAATTCCTGATAAATTATGCAACTTGTATTAGATATATTTTATATTTTCTTTGGAATAACTTTTGGGAATCTAACATTATTTCTGAATATACATATACCTTCTTGTGTTACACAATATAAAATTAAGGAATAACCAGGGACTTTCCTTACATTGGCTTCTTCATACAAAGGTTAAAGTTTGACCTGATATTTATTTACAATATAGTATATGAGCTTCACCTCTCTTGTTTCCACTGAGTCTTTGATATTTTAGATGTTTCCCTAAGGAAAACATCTAAATCAAACTTTATCAAAGCTGGTTTTTGTCCCATATTCCTATGTTAATGAAGTCCCAGATCATTTTTGTTTCATCCAATGAAGCTTCACATTAACGAATGATGCTTTTGTTTTATTTTTCTTTGGGTGTGAGAGTTCTACTAATTTTGTACTATTCAGTTTCTAGGGAACTTTAAATTTCTACCCCTTGCAACTTTTTTTTTTTTTTTTTTTTTACTACTGGTTCTCTAAGAGATATCTCCTTTTCCAAGATATTTCTCTCCTCATGAAACATTGCCTTCCAAGATTACCACCTCTCGTCCCATTCACTTTGAAGTCCTTTCTTTTGGGTTGTTTAGTTGGCACATGTTTGCTCAGTCATATCTCAGACTAGTTCTTGGTATTTGACATACAGGTTGAGATTCTCTTTCTGAGGGCAATTATATCTGTGTTTGCTTCTGCTAAGATTCCACTGCCCTATAGTCTTGCCTGTACAGTGTCTCAGAATAATTGTTTGTCAAGAGCTCTGAACCTAGCACTGTTGATTTTAAGTATTTCCTTTACTTATATATACATTGACATCTCCACTTAGGTATAAATTGAAGTTTAGTGTTTTCTCTCCAATTATGATATAGACATAATTATTTGTTTTCCTTGTTATATGATTTTTTGAAAATTAGGCAGTCAGTATTATCTCATGGGAAACTGGAAATTAAAAGGAACATATTAAATAATTACCTTTAAATCCAGGAACTGTAGCCCAGTTAACCAACTTTATAAATTATTTACATTTTCTTCTATAACTCTTATCTCCTTTACTGCTGAAATGTAAAAGTCTGAGGCTGAAGAATGGATATATGGATTCAGAACCCCTTGAAACTCATCTCCCACATGGAAATAAGCTTTATTATTGTGTTTGTTGTATTGATTCAGGCCCCAGATTTCTGTCAGTGGTTTTCAATTTTGGTGAGGTATTAAAATCTACTTGGAGGATATTTTATGGTACAGTTTCCAAGATCCCAGTCCTACAGATTCTAACTCCATAGGTCTAGAGGAAGAATAGAATTTATGTATTTAACAACTGCTATGAGCTCTTTTTGATGTAAATGTTTCAGAGACCAAACTTTGAGAACTGGAACAAAAGAAATCATTTTTGGATATGTTGGTATAAACCATATGGATATATGGGGGAGGGTAGTATTCTGGACACTGAGAAGAGGCTTTGAGGTTAGAATATGCTGCTACATTGGAGGTTTAGTGATAAAGCCAGTGGATGTGGAGTTGAGTGAACAAAGAAGAGGATATCAGGAGATGAGATTAGAAAAGTAGTCCAGTAGATGTATGTTATATAGAGCCTAGTAGGCTATGCAAATTACCTCTGATTTTATTCTAAATGAGATGGAAAACCATTGGAAAGTGTGGAGCATAAAGTAGACATATGACTTTAGGAATATCAGCTGGTGTATGGAGAAAAGACTAGGAAGAGAGTAGGGTAGAAAGTGGATAAACATTAAAATGTTAATATTATTAAACTCAATTAAATGTAATAGAATTGTCAAGGATGGAAGTATTGGTGGTGAGAAGTGGTTGGAGTCTGAATATATTTGAAAACATAGGAAAATTGTTTTGTTGTTGGATTAGATGTGGGTTGTAATGTTAAAAGGTAAGTTTAGAAATACCCCAAGGTATTTTGACTGAGAAATTAGAAATATGCTGTTGCCATTTACTGAAATACAGAAAATCTGAGATGAATCAGATTTGGGTATTAGTGGTTAAGAGCTTGATTTGGAATATATTGTCTTGAAGATGTTTACAAGGCATTCAAGTCTATATGTCTAGGAACAATTGGTTATAAGAATCTGGAGTTGTGGAAAGGGTCAGGATTAAAGATATACATTTGGGAATTATCAGATGATATATGTAAAGCAATAAATTTTGATAAACCTCCCTAGGGACTGGAAACTCTGAAGACTTAATTGCTGTAGGTTTACAGATCAACATATAGAAGAACTGGATGAAAGAGACTGAGAATGTATGAATAGAACCAAAAGAGAATCACACACAGGCTGAAGAAAGGATATCCTATTTATTAATTACATCAAATTCACTTAAATGTCCACTAAAATGAGAACTGAGAATTGAGCAATTGATTTGGTAGCATCGAGATTATCAGTAACATTGACAAGAGCAGGGCGCCTGGGTGGCTCAGTCGTTAAGCGTCTGCCTTTGGCTCAGGTCATGATCCCAGGGTCCTGGGATTGAGTCCCACATCAGGCTCCCTGCTCAGTGGGAAGCCTGCTTCTCCCTCTCCCACTCCCCCTGTTCGTGTTCCTGCTCTCGCTGTCTCTCTCTGTCAAATAAATAAATAAAATCTTAAAAAAAAAATTGACAAGAGCAGTAGGAAAGAAAAAAAGCCTCTAAACGTGTGGTTTCAAGAGTGAATGTAAAGAAGAAAATAAATTTAAATGGGGAATAAATTAGACAGGCTGTGGAGCAAGATGGCGCAGGAGTAGGAGACCTGGATTCCGTCTGGTCTCAGGAATTCAGCTGGATAGGGATCAAACCATTCTGAACACCTACGAAGTCAACAGGAGATCAAAGAAAAGAATAGCAACAACTCTCTGAACAGAAAATGACCACTTTCTGGAAGGTAGGACACGCGGAGAAGTGAATCTGAGGCGATATTTGGGAGGATAGATGACGGGGGAGGGGGCCTCCATCAGCCACTTCTGGCAAGTGATAGAGCAGCGGAGCACAAAATCAGAACTTTCGGAAGTTGGCTCCGCTGAGGGACGTCGCTCCAGTGGCTAAGTGGGGGGTGGAACCCTTGCGGGACAAGGTGGTCTCAGGACCCTCGGGGTCACAGAAAGACCGGGGATGCCTGAGTGTGGCAGAGCTCCCAGGTATCGGAGCGGGGGAAGCCGGCTGCAGTGACGTAGCCAAGGTGCAGACTCTCAGCTCGGGTTTGTCGTAAACTGTGATCGGTGACACAGTTGGGCCACTGCTCCTCCAGCAGGGACGCAACAAGCAGCAGATCTGGGGAGACTCCCCTTCCTCCCCTGGGAGGAGCGGCGCGGGAGCCCATCACAGGGATCTGCTGGATTTGGAGACTCCACACTGAGTCAGGTGCTAGAGATAGAAATGCTCGGTCAGAGGCCGAGTGAGCACAGAGTGTGGCTGGAGACCGGGGAGACAGGAGTGATTGACTGCTTTTCTCTGGGGGCCCACTGAGGAGCGGGGCCCCGAGTTCTCGGCTCCCCCAGGGCAGAGATTGGGAGGCCACCATTTTCACTCTTGTCCTCCACAGCTGTACCGAAAGCTTGCAGGGAACAAAAGCTCCCAAGAGCAAACCCGAGCAGATTACTTATCCAGGACCAAAAGGGCGGGGCAATTCCACCTCCAGCAAAGACATTTGGGAACCACAGCAACAGGCCCCTCCCCCAGATGATCAGCAAGAATAGCCCCCAAGACCAAGTTTCCCAATCAATGAGAATGGCAGAACTCCAGGACTAGGGGAATACTGCACATAGAATTCATGGCTTTTTTCCCATGATTCTTTAGTCTTTCAAAGTTAATTTTTTTAACTGTCTTTTTTTTTAATTATTTTTTCCCTTTTTCAACCAACATCTTATGAATCTCTTTTTTAAAAAAATATTTTTATTTTTCATTTTTAGAGTCATATTCTATCCCTTCATAGTAGTTACCCTTATTTTGGGCATGCGCATATATATATATATATGTAAGTTGTTCTCTCTTTAAAATTTTGAGATACAGTGTCTCCTAACATATCAAAATATACCCTAAATCTCTAAGGTATGGCTTTATTCTAGTCTCCTGCCTGATCACATTCTCTCCCTTTTTTTTCTTTCTTTCTTTTTTTTTAATCCTCTTCTCTCTCTTTTTTAAACAACTTCTTATCTTATCAATTCCTTTTATAAACTTTTTTATAATTTTCATCTTTACAGTCATATTCCATCCCTTCATCATATCAACCTTTATCTTGTACATATATAGTCTTTCTTTCTTTAAAATTTTGGGAGGCACTTTCTTCTAACAGACCAAAATACACCCAAAATCTAGTGTGTGGCACTGATCTATGGACCAGCCTGATCATATTTGATCATATTCTGTTTTTTTTGTTTTGTTCTGTTTTTCTTTGTTTTTATCTTTTTCTTTTTTTTCTCTTTCTTTTTTCTTTCTTTCCCTTTCTTTTCCCTTGGTTTCAGGTCTTTTCCAATTTGTTTAGAGGATATTTTCTGGGGACATTGTTACCCTGTTAGCATTTTGTTCTCTCAGTCATCTATTCTCCTCTGGACAAAATGACAAGACGGAAAAAATCACCTAAACCAAAAGAACAAGAGGTAGTACCATCTGCCAGGGACCTACTCAATACGGATATTAGTACGATGTTGGACCTAGAGTTCAGAATCATGATTTTAATGATACTAGCTGGGCTTGAAAAAAGCATGGAAGTTATTAGAGAAACCCTTTCTGGAGAAATAAAAGAACTAAAATCTAACTAAGTCAAAATCAAAAAGTCTATTAATGAGGTGCAATAAAAAATGGGGGCACTAACTGCTAGGATAAATGAGGTAGAAGGGAATCAGTGATCTAGAAGACCAAATGATGGATAATAAAGAAGCAGAGAAAAAGAGAGATAAACAACTATAGGATCATGGGGCCAGAATTTGAGAGAGAAGCGATACGATAAGATGAAACAACATTAGAATAATTGGGATCCCAGAAGAAGAAAGAGAGAGAGAGAGGCAGAAGGTATATTGGATTAAATTATAACAGAGAACTTCCCTAATGTGAGGAAGGAAACAGGCATCAAGATCCAGGAGGCACAGAGAACCCCTCTCAAAATCAGTAATAATAGGTCAACACCCCGACATCTAATAGTAAATCTTACGAGTCTCAAAGACAAAGAGAAAATCCTGAAAGTAGCTCAGGGCAAGAGATCTGTAACCTACAATGGTAGAAACATTAGATTGGCAACAGACCTATCCACAGAGCCTGGTGGGCCAGAAAGTACTGGTATGATATCTTCAGAGCACTAAATGAGAAAAATATGCAGCCAAGAATACTATATCCAGCTAGGCTGTCATTGAAAATAGAAGGAGAGATAAAAATGAACCAGAACAAACAAAAACTAAAGGAATTTGCAAACACGAAACCAGCCCTACAAGAAATAATGAAAGGGGTCCTCTAAGCAAAAAGAGAGCCTAAAAGCAGCATAGACCAGAAAGGAACACAGACAATATACATTAACAGTCACCTTACAGACCACACAATGGCAATAAATTCATATCTTTCCATTGTTACCCTGAATGTAAATGGGCTAAATGCCCCAATCAAAAGACACAGGCTATCAGATTGGATTAAAAACAAGACCCATGGATATCCTGCCTGCAAGAGACTCATTTGAGACCCAAAGACACCCCCAGATTGAAAGTGAGGGGGTGGAAAAACCATTGACTATGCTAGTGGACACCAAAAGAAAGCTGGGGTGGCAATCCTTATATCAGACAAACTAGATTTTAAAACAAAGACTGTCATAGAGATGAGGAAGGACACTATATCCTACTTAAAGGGTCTATCCAACAAGAAGATCTAACAATTTTAATATCTATGCCCCGAACATGGGAGCAGCCAATTATATAAGGCAATTAATAACAAAAGCAAAGAAACACATTGACAACAATACAATAATAGTGGGGGACTTTAACACCCCCCTGACTAAAATGGACAGATCATCTAAGCAAAAGATCAACAAGGAAATAAAGACTTTAAATGACACACTGGACCAAATGGACTTCACAGACATATTCAGAACATTCCATCCCAAAGCAACGGAATACACATTCTTCTCTAGTGCCCATGGAACATTCTCCAGAATTGATCACATCCTAGGTCACAAATCTGGTCTCAACCGGTACCAAAAGACTGGGATCATTCCCTGCATATTTTCAGACCACAATGCTTTGAAACTAGAACTCAATCACAAGAGGAAAGTCAGAAAGAACTCAAATACATGGAGGCTAAAGAGCATCCTACTAAAGAATGAATGGGTCAACCAGGAAATTAAAGAAAAATTTAAAAAATGCATGGAAACAAATGACAATGAAAACACAATTGTTCAAAATCTTGGGATGAAGCAAAGGCAGTCCTAAGAGGAAAGTATATAGCGATATTTCTCAAGATAGTATATTTCTCAAGAAACAAGAAAGGTTTCAAATAGACAACCTAACCCTACACCTAAAGGAACTAGAGAAAAACAGCAAATAAAGCGTAAACCCAGCAGGAGAAGAGAAATAATGAAGATCAGAGCAGAAATCAATGAAATAGAAACCAAAAGAATGGTAGAACTGATCAACGAAACTAGGAGCTGGTTCTTTGAAAGAATTTCCAAGATTGACAAGCGCCTGGCCAGACTTATCAAAAAGAAAAGAGAATTGACCCAAATCAACAAAATCATGAATGAGAGGAGAGATCACAACCAACACGAAAGAAATACAAACAATTATGAGAACATATTATGAGCAACTCTATGCCAGCAAATTAGATAATCTGGAAGACATGGATGCATTCCTAGAGATGTATCAACTACCAAAACTGAACCAGGAAGAAATAGAAAACCTGAACAGACCTATAACCACTAAGGAAATTGAAGCAGTCATCAAATATCTCCGAAGAAACATCATGGATCGGAAGAACAAATATTGTGAAGATGTCAATGCTACCTAGAGCAATCTAATCATTCAATGCAATCTCCATCAAAATACCATCCAGTTTTTTCAAAGAAATGGAACAAATAATCCTGAAGTTTGTATGGAACCAGAAAAGACCATGAATAGCCAGAGGAATGTTGAGAAAGTAAAGCAAAGCTGGTGGCATCACAATTCCAGACTTCCAGCTCTATTACAAAGCTGTCATCATCAAGACAATATGGTACTGGCACAAAAACAGACACATAGATCAGTGGAACAGAATCGAGAGCCCAGAAATGGACCCTCAACGCTATGGTCAACTCATCTTTGACAAAGCAGGAAAGAATGTCCAATGGAAAAAAGACAGTCTCTTCAACAAATGGTTTTGGGAAAATTGGATAGCCACATGCAGAAGAATGAAACTGGACCATTTCTTTACACCACACACAAAAATAGACTTAAAATGGTTGAAAGACCTAAACGTGAGAGAGGAGTCCATCAGTGTCCTAAAGCAGAACACAGGCAGCAACCTCTTCGACCTCAGCTGCAGGAACTTCTTCCTAGAAACATCGCCAAAGGCACAGGAATCAAGGGCAAAAATGAACTATTGGGATTTCATCAACATAAAAAGCTTTTGCACAGCAAAAGAAACAGTCCACAAAACCAAAAGACAACCGACAGAATGGGAGAAGATATTTGCAAATGACATATCAGATAAAGGGCTAGTATCGAAAATCTATAAAGAACTTCTTAAACTCAACACGCAAAGAACAAATGATCCAATCAAGAAATGGGCAGAAGACATGAACAGACATTTTTCAAAGAAGCCATCCAAATGGCCAACAGACACATGAAAAAGTGCTCAACATCGCTCAGCATCAGTGAAATCCAAATCAAAACCTCCATGAGATACCACCTCACACCAGTCAGAATGGCTAAAATTAACAAGTCAGGAAATGCCAGATGTTGGCAGGGATGAGGAGAAAGGTGAACCCTCCTACACGGTTGGTGGGAATGCAAGCTGGTGCAACCACTCTAGAAAACAGCATGGAGATTCTTCAAAAAGTTGAAAATAGAGCTACCATAAGATCCAGCCATTGTACTACTGGGTATTTACCCCAAAGATAGAAATGTAGGGATCCGAAGGGGTACGTGCACCCCGATGTTTATAGGAGCAATGTCCACAATAGCCAAACTGTGGAAAGAGTCAAGATGTCCATCGACAGATGAATGGGTAAAGAAGAAGTGGTATATATATACAATGGAATATTATGCAGCCATCAAAAGTAATGAGTTCTTGCCATTTGCAACAACGTTGATGGAACTGAAGGGTGTTATGCTGAGTGAAATAAGTCAATCAGAGAAAGACATGTGTCATATGACCTCACTGATATGAGGAATTCTTAATCTCAGGAAACAAACTGAGGGTTGCTGGAGTGGGGTTGGGGTGAGAGGCATGGGGTGGCTGGGTGATAGACATTGGGGAGGGTATGTGCTATGGTGAGCGCTGTGAATTGTGCACGACTGTTGAATCACAGATCTGTACCTCTGAAACTAATAATGCAATATATGTTAAGAAAAAGAAAAAGAAGAAGATAGCAGGAGGGGAAGATTGAAGGGGGGGGAATTGGAGGGGGAGACGAACCATGGGAGACGATGGACTCTGAGAAACATACTGAGGGTTCTAGAGGTGAGGGCAGTGGGGGGATGGTTTAGCCTGGTGATGGGTATTAAGGAGGGCATGTTCTGTGTGGAGCACTGGGTGTTATACACAAACAATCATGGAACACTACATCAAAAAGTAATGATGTAATGTATGGTGATTAACATAACAATAAAAAATTTAAAGGAGAATTAATTAGAGATACAATGTTTTAAAGAGTTAACTTTTTAAATCCTATAGAAGCACGTCAATTAGGACACAAATTTCAAAAACTACACTGAAAGGGACAGGATTTCTTTTTTCTTTTTTTTTTTCTTTGACGTTAAAAGAAAAGTTTGTCTTTGTTTAGGAGAATGTGGATAAATTTTTAAATAAGGATGAGATATAACAAAATCAAGATCCACTATCTCTGCATTTTTGACATCTTTATTAGTGAGTCAAAATGAGGCAAACAATTTGTGTTTTAAATATATATAGGTTATGCCTCTTATAAGAGTTTTTGTTTGAAGGATCAGAAATAGTCTGTGAAACATAGATTTTTACTGTTATATGTTCCCTCTTTCTTTGTGTTCTATTCTAAAGGCAGAGAAGACAAATCCTGTCATCACAACAGCATTGCTAGAGTAACAGAGATAAAATCCTCATATTATGTGACTCTTCTCAAAATGCAATTTGTAGGGGCACCTGGTGGCCCAGTCATTAAGTGTCTGCCTTCGGCTCAGGTCATGATCTCAGCAGGATCCTGGGATCGAGTCCCGCATCGGGCTCCCTGCTCTGCGGGAAGCCTGCTTCTCCCTCTCCCACTCCCCCTGCTTGTTTTCCTACTCTAGCTATCTCCCTCTCTCTCTGTCAAATAAGTAAATAAAATCTTAAAAAAAAGTAATTTGTATTTTTCATACCCTGCTAACTGGTTCTTGAAGATTTTTAAAAGATTTTATTTATTTATGTATTTACTTGAGAGAGAGAGCATAAGCAGAGGAGGAGCAGAAGGGGAGGTATACGCAGACTCCACGCTAAGTGCAGAGCCTAACCAAGGGCTCAATCCCAGGCCCCTGACATCATGACCAGAGCAGAAATCAAGTGTGAGACTCTCACCTGACTGAGCCTCCCAGGTGTCCCAGTTATTAGAGAGTTTTAAATGGCTTCTTTAAGCACAAGTTTTATTTTGTTTTGTTTTGAAGGGTAAAGATAGGAGGCTTTACTAATATAATTAATTGAATGTGAATTGTTTGGCATTTCAAAAGAAAATAATACCCGATGCCAGCTTAAACTAATTTCAAAGGTGCCAGGACAAGTTGTTTTAATAGTAGCAGGCAAGACAAACTGAGGGTTTTAGAGGGGTTGCATGGAGCACTGGGTGTTATACACAAACAATGAATTAAGAACATTATATCAAAAAATAATGATGTACTGTATGGTAAGTAACATTACATAATAAAAAATAAATAAATAATAAAAGCAAAAAAAAAAATAGTAACAGGCAAGGTTAGCTCCATTGAACATTTCTTTTCTCCCTGGTATTTTTAATCTGTGAACAGGTATAATAGAAATGAAGAAGAAAAATCGGTGTTCTAAGATGGCTGACTGAGCCAGCAAGGCAGTCCCAGTCCCTGCCCCGCTTCCCAAGCATGCCAAAAGCGCCAAGTATGCAGAAGTAGAAGTGTATAAATTACCCCTTTGTTTGTGTTCGGGGCTCAGACCTTTGGAGATCATTCTCCTCTGAGCCCGCCGACATTAAGTAAACCTCCTATCCTCCAAGATCTCGGAGTGCCGCTTGGTTCTTCTGTCGGGTGATCCAATCCAGGTTCTGTAACAGAAAGACTACTGAAGTATGTTTCTGGAACAGTGGCAATGAAATTCTGTACAGGCATGGTTTAAACTTTGAGTAATGGGAACTATTCCTTCAAAAGACTAAAGGTTTTTTAAAGACTTTTTTTTCTTCTCTCATTAAATTATCCTGGAACACTTGCAGCATATCAGTTGATCCTATGTGTAAGGATTTATATATTGATCTCAATTCTATTTTATTGATATACACAAAAGTACTGGTATTTTGATAAGAATTGTGTTGAATTTGAAGGTAAATTGGGCAATTATTGCTATTTTTAAAATGTTGTCTTCCCATTCATGAACACAGAATATCTTCCACTTACCTAGATCTTATTTAATTTCTTTCAACAATGTCTTATAGTTTTCAATGTAAAAGTCCTATAATTTTTTTTTGTTAAATTTATTCCTAGGTATATTATTCCTTTTGCTGCTATACAAATGAGATTGCTTTATTAGTTCATTTTTGAGTTGATTATTACTAGTGCATAGGAATATAATTACTTTGTGTATTTATCTCGTATCCTACCATGCTGTCCAACTCATTTCTTAATTCTAACAGTTTGTTTTATTTAGTAGATTCCTTATGATTTTGTATTTATTTGATCATGTCACCTTCAAATAGACATAGTTATAATTCTTCCTTTTCAATATTGATGCCTTGTATTTCTTTTTATTGCCTAATATTTCTTCTAGAACCGTTAATAGAATGTTAAATACGTATGGCAAGAATGGGCGTTCTTGTTTTGTTCCTCAACTTAAGGGGAAAGCATTCAGTCTTTGCCATTAAGTATAAGGTAATTATAGGTTTTTCAAAGATCCCTGCTATTCAGTTGAGAGAGTTCCCTTGTAGTCTTGGCTTGTTGAATGTTTTTTATCATAAAAGGTACTGGACTTTTTTAAATTGTTTTTTATGTGAATTCAAGTTTCTCTTCAATGGCCTAACATTTCAATCTGAAGGACTTCCTTAGTATTTCTTTTAGGGCCGTTTACTCTCAGTTTTTATCCAACAGTGTCTTAATTTCTTTTCCTGCTTTTGCATTTTTCTCTATCTTTGATTTTTGTCAATTGGACTATGATATGTCTAGATGTGGATAACTTTGAATTTCTCCCTTTTGAAGTTCGTTGAATTTCTTTAATGTATCATTTAACATTTGTCATCAAATTTGGGAAGTTTTTGGCCATTATTCCTTCAAATATTTTCTGAGGGACTCTCACTGTGCATATGTTGGTGTACTTTTCACAGGTCTATGAGGCCCTGTTTATTTTTCTTCATTAGTTTTCTCCTGCATCTTAGATTTAAAAATCACTATTGAGCTATCTTCATGCTTACTGATTTTTTTTCTGCCCACTGAAATTTTTTTCTTGCCCAAAGTACGACTCTAGTGGATATACTATTTGGTTATTGGATTTTCCACTGCAGAATTTTATATGGTTAATTTTTACAATTTCTGTCTCTCTTTTTTTTTAAAGATTTATTTATTTATTTTGGAGAGAGAGAGAGAGAGCACGAGCAGGGGGAGGGACAGAGGGAGAAGGAGAGAATCTTCAAGCTGACTCCCCGCAGAGCACAGAGCCTGACTCGGGGGTCCATCCCAGGACCCTGAGATCATGATCTGAGCTGAAAACAAGAGTTGGATGCTTAACTGACTGAGCCACCCAGGTGCGCCTCCAGTTTCTGTCTCTTTAATGTTGTGGTCTGTTTTGTGAGACATTTTTGGCATACCTTCTTTAGATGTGGTTTTCTTTAGTTCTTTGGACATGTTTATAAAAGCTTAAAGTTTTTGTCCACTAAGTTCAAAGTGTGAGCCTCCTGAGTGATATTTTATCTGTCTTCCCCCCCCCATATATATGGCATATTTTTCTGTTTCTGTTTCACATCTCATAATTTTTTGAACACAGGATATTCTAACATAACAACTCTGGTGTCAGCTTTCTCTACTCTCCCCCTAACCTCCAACGTTTTTTGTTACTATATTTTTATATATATATATTTTTTCCTCTCCATTTTTCCTGTTTATTTGTTTGTCAACTGTACTGGACTACTTCTATAGATTCTGTGTGCCCTGTAGTTTGTGGCCATTGAGTTTTTTATTAGCTAGTTGTCATTATTGTTGTTAAGTTCTTGTTTTCCCTTTTAAGCCTGGTTTCTTGTGCGGTACACCTAGGTCAGTATACTTTTGTGTTCATCCAATGATTAGTCAGAATATTTCTTTAATTACTTTGCCTATAGGTTTTCTACCCTTTGCAAAGGGATCTATGTGAGAAGAACACCTTCAAACTTGGAGCAGTTTATGACAGCCTTAACTTTCACTGCCTGCTTGTGTAGTGTCTCAAGGTCAGCCTTCTCCTTTCTCATGTTTTTTCCTGGGCAGGCACACAGCCTTGCACATATAACAAACATTTTAGATCTTCAGGTATATGTTGGACCTTTTTAAAGTTCCCTATTGTTATCTCATTCTCCAGACTTTTCTTTTAAATTTCTGGCCAAACTACTCCAACTGAAATCACAGCTGTAAGCAGCTGAGATGTTGACAGCAATTTTATTTTGTTTGAGTAATGCCTTAGAAGTTGGCTCACTGTACCTTGCTCATCTGAGGTCTGTGTCAAATGAAATAGGCACCACACCTTGAGCAGAGATTTTCCAGGAATCTGAGAGTGTGGACAAAATGTTGACTGTGCCATGGGGATGGTGTTTTTAATGGAACTCCAAAAGAGATCAGTCAGCTTCTTTGGCTAAAACCTGTTGGCTTTTCTCTGCTCTTCCCCACTCCACTGATACGGGAGAGGGGTTGGGTGGGAATAGCTCCAAGTTAAAATATCACATACCCCACTATCTTACCAAGATTAAGTATTTTCTCTGGGATAACTGATTTTTAGTTCATTATGTAGCATTGGTTGGTTTCCAGAGTTCTGAAAATGTCAGTTTTAGAAATTTTGTCTATAGTTTTGTTTGTTTTGAGGGAGAACAAATTTATAAATATACTTGTCTTGGCAATTCTGGAAGACACTTGCAGCCCTGCTCTTTTAATGACACAGACTACGTCAGCCAAGTCCTGCCTCCTTTCATTAAGTATCTCTGTATCCTAATAGGATCCAGATGACCCAAGTCATGCTTTCATTTTGGTAGCCATGAAGCTCCTCTGCCTCAGCCAAAGTCAGGGTGATCATCATGCTGTCTCTGAGTAGATCAACAAATTTTCTGAAAGTGATTTACTTAGTCACTTCAATCTCATCTCTTTTACACAGTATTGATCAAGGTGGATAAGTGTATTCTGTGGTAACATCTTAAAACTTAATGTAATAATTTATTTTTCACACTATTAGTTCATTTAGGTTGATGTGGAGGTATTCTGTTTTCTCAGACACTCAGGGGCCAAGTGTGATAGAATCTCCTCCATGATAAAGCTGTACCATCTAGAACTTGCAGGATCCTCAAGTGCTAGGAAAAGAAGCACATAAGGTACTTAACACTGCTTCTGCCTGCATCAGCCTAGAAGTGCTTCTTGCCAATTTCTCTCACAGCACATTGGTTAGAATTAGTCACATGGCTTTGCTTAGCTCCAAGGAGCTTGAGTTTTATTTGTTGTTGTTGTTTTGTGTCGTCTTTTTTTTTTTTCCTTCCTTGTGACTAAAAAAAAAAAAAATATATATGAGAACCTACAATCTACTACACTACCCTTAAACTGGCTGCTGGTTAAGTGTTACAAAATCAAGTTTAAGCTATTTTCTCTTAGAGTCCTCTGTGGATGGTCTAGCACTTTACTTCTGAATTGGGGCATACTTGTTATCTATTATTTTATTGTTAATCTACTTGTGCTTAAGGTGGAACTAAAGAAAGAAAATCTCATTTTACTTTCCTGCTACATACAGAAGAATATTTTATAGTTATATTTTCTTAGATGTGTTTAAAAAAAATGTCTCCACAGCTGCCAACAAGAATTGGCTCTCTCTCCAGTCCTAGTCCAAGAATGAGAGCAACACCCCTTCTTTTCATCTTTTTCTTCCAAATTGGCTCAGAGAATGAGAAGTTGCACTGATGCAATCTGACAGTCTGTCTGGCAGCATCACCTAAACAAGAAATTGTTTTCAAACATTATTAGTAATAACTTTTGCATTGCTTTTCTAAAATTAATGTCTAGCCTTAGATCAGCCACTCTGTCCAACATAGAGAATTTAATTCAGAAAGACTGTCCTGGCTAAACAAGTTTGCTTGCTCACACTACACATGGGGCCTATCTATCATCCGTCATTCAACGATTAAACAGAGAGGTCTTGTATATCTACTATATGCTAAGGACTGAATTACAACCTTGGAATATAGTGAAATGTACACACTTATTATTCTCATGCAATGTTTAGTATATTAAAAATAATATTAGAAAATAATTATACTATATCACCTTACTCATTCAGTAATACAATAAATATGTATTTAATATATTGGCTATTTATTAGATGCTAGCTACTGAAATTCCAAAAGCAAGTGGGGCATTATCTCTGTCCTTAAGTTTTAAAAATTATGAAAATATCATTGATTTATGCATTTCCACTTATAATAAGAAATAAACTTATATCAGGATTTCAATATGCCACCCAAAATTCCTAATATAACTCTATATAGATTCTCTTAAGGTCCAGAAATTCTACTTCAATTTCCCCTATATAGTGTAGAAGGAACAGTACTTCATAATGGAAGAATAAGGAGTTTGAATACCCTCTCCCTAAAAAAAAAAACCATTTAACTAGAGGAAATTATAAAGATACCATTTAAAGTTTCTAAAAATTTTCCTCAGTGCATATAGAAAATGGAGAAGTGTTTGAGAAAGTCTACTAAATCTTGTTAAGGACAGAGAGTCTGTGGCATTTGAGCCCTCACCCGCTCTCTTCCTCACCTTTTAGGTTGGTCTTATGGAAACTAGTTGGGAGGGGTATGGCCAAGAATATCAAGTTGGACTTAACAAATAAGATAAACACAGAGTTCCATACTCAGATACATCATAGTCAAAATGTTGGAACACAAACATGAAGATAAAATCTTGAAAGTATCAAGAGAAAACCAAATTTTCACTTACAAGGAACCCCGATAAGATCAACAGCTTATTTATCATCAGGAAAAAATGTGACCATAAGGCAATGAGATCCTGCATTTAAAGTATTGAAAGTTAAAAAAAAACTTTCAAGAATTTTATTCCCAAATTTTTAATATCAATAATAACACATTCTAAAATACTATTCTAGTGCCAAATGAAAGCTACATTTTTCCAACTAAATGCTTTCCATACTGTAGCAGATAAAAGAGGACAGTGTAGTACAGTAGAAAGAACATAGTATTTGCACTTAAGAAAACTATGTTTGAACGTAATTCCTTTCATTTCTTAGCTGTCTTGTAGTGGGGAAAAGTTATAGTCTCCATATCTCTAAAATAGGAATGAAAATACCTACGTCACAGGGTCATGATGAGAATTAACTATGGTGACACATGCATGGGTAGTGTCTAGCACAGGGTGGATGCCCAGTAAACGTTTGCTCTAGTAGAGAAAACTACCATTCTTAATATATGGGACACTGCACTAAGAACTTTATATATAAAGTTCATCTTAACTATTTTACCCAAAAGATTGGATAGATAGATTTATACTTTGAAGTGAATAAATGGTAACATAAATATGTAACAGGATTCATCCAATATCTTATATTTAGAAGATCTTTATTATAAGGCTCCATATACTTCTATGTTCTGAATTCTAAGAATTTGGTTGCTCTTTTCACTGCTGTTTTCCCGGTGCCTAAAACTGTGATTGGAAGGTGGTTGATACCCATAAGTATTTCTTGAGTGAATGAATGCAAATCTTAATCTCATTTCAGATATAATACCAGTCCTGCTGAAATAGGGGGAATTGCTAAAAAATTCAGTATTCGGTAAAACATAAGCCTTTGTATTATTTAAATTAAAAGAAAATCATTTAAGTTTTCCTGTATTCTTTTAAAATTTTGGCATAATATTCCAGTCAATATTCCAAAGAGTTAGTCTTTCTGTAGTCAAGAGGAAAACAAAATCTAGCTATTCTAGATTTTTACCAGGCTTTACATGAACAATAGTTTGAATTTTGACCATCATAAATTTAATGCATAAACTCCCCCAAAAATCTCACAAAATTCAACATGTCAGCAACATGTGATATCCATCAATTGGGAATGTGTGATGTTAGATATAGTATGTAAGCAACATATTAAATTAAAGTTGGACATTTTCCAATGAGTCACATCAGTGTCATTTATCAGTACCTGTCCTTGGTCAGGAAGCTCAAGAGATCACACATTAGTCAAAAAAAATTTTTTTCCAGAGAAACTAAATCGAATTTTGTCTGATTAACAAAGTGTCAACACTCGGGGGATTTCCACAAATGCCCTATTGCCAATGCTTGATTACAGTAGAATGATACGATGTTTTAAAGTATTCTAAATATTTCTTTATTATCTTAAGTAAGCCTTAAAATGTATAAGTAAAGCAAATTCACTTCTAAGTATTTCTTTATTATCTTAAGTAAACCTTAAAATGTGTAAATAAAGCAAATTCATTATGTAATTGACACTTAAAAATGAAGTCACTGGAATCCTACTGTATCATGATTCAGCAACAGAGTATAAATCAGTATACGCTGATAATGATTTAGACCTAAGTTTTCACAGTATCTTCAAGCTGCTCATAAAATATCCACTCCCTTTTATTACTGGGCACTAAGTTCTCTGACTCTCTTACAGTTAGATGAGACCATATGACTGTGTTCTTGCTAATGAAGTAGAATTACAATGTGACATTGCCAGACCAGGACTTTATGAAGTAAGTGTGCCCACTGCATTTTCTTCTTCCACTGGTGGCATTCAGGAAACACGAAGGCTTGGGGAATAGGAGAGTCACTAATGTCCCTTTAGCGTTTTGTAGCAGCAAGCTGACCCCCAATCAGATCTGTTATTAATGGATAAATGATTGAGCATAAAAGTTCTAGTATGTTTGGCCCATTACATATTTTGTGTCTGACTTTCAGTACAAACAAGGCATGCATTCATAAGCATGACATTAATTAATGCAAACCACTTTAACAATTGAAGTTAAAAGAATTTTATTTATCTATGGGTTCCTAGAGTTGTTCATTATGTAGTAGTCAAGGGCATACTTTGTGTTAGGCTTAGCATCAACACCAGGGATAAAATAATAAATAACGCTTGGTACTAGCTAATGAAGATTTTATTATTTCATTCCCTGAATGGACAGATTTCTTCTACTGACAACTCTACATTATGGAACAGTGAGCATGAATTTTGGTAGACTCTTTATTGTCTCTGTTACAGATATTTTTCCGGAATCTATAGTAAATCTGTGGAGTACATTGGAAAGATGTCCATTGATATTTTCAAAGTGTTTACATCTTCAGTCTAATAAAGTAACCACTCTTTCAGGAGCCTTTTTGGTTTAGCTCTTGTTTTAAAATATCCCGTGTTGATATTGTGAGAATTATGAATTATACTAACTCTAGTGGAGTCTAACAACTATATTTTGATGCTTCATTGTGATTGTGTGTGTGTATGTGTGTGTGTGTGTGTTTGAAAGTGATGTAACAAAAGAAAAATATCCATGATTGGTTTTGGAATGCTGATACATGATAAGCTTTTATGTTTTTAATTAACAACAGAATATTTATTATACTGTTTTTGTTGGCAAAGTTAAATAATACAAATTGTTTTTATTTTGGCCCTTAATTAACCAGTCTGGGAAATGGGAGGAAATATATTGAGTGGCAGGTGGAAGACAATCCAGACTTATACTTTGTGCTATATGAACAAATAACATTCTATGTAAGCATTTTATTTGAAAACAGAAGGTAATATAGTGGACTAAAAAATACCAAGTAGAATGAAATGTTTAACAACAGTCATTTCTATACATTTCTAGTTTGAGTATAAATGATGAAAAACTATTTTTCAATTTCTTATTTGTTTTAACATACACTTACTTACTCTAATCCTACATTTCTACTCCTAAGTATATATCTAAGAAGAATGCTGAAGTCTATAAAACATTTTATACAAAAATGTTTATATAACAGTTTTAGTCTTCACACCCAAACCAAGAAAATTCCAAATGCATTTCAATGGGAGAATAAACAAATAGTGATGTATTAATATAATGTAATACTACATAGCAATAACAATGAACAGACTCCTAACACAGGTAATAGAGCAGATTTGTTTCAAAAACATTTTGAGTAGAATAAGCTAAAAACGAATGCAAATTGTGTGAATTCATTAACATGTAGCTTGAGAACTGTGGAAATTAGTTTATATTAACCTAATATGACTGGAAATACCTTTAAAGAGATCATTAACTGGGAAAAGGCATAAGGAAACTGCCCATAGGTATGAAAATCCCTCTCATCTTGATTTAGTTCGTGGTCACCTAAGTGTATTGATATGAACAAAGTAAACATTTTAAAAAAATTAAATAATTAAAATACTTTTGAAAACATGGGATCACGTCTTCAGTTAAAATACCTGGGTCTCAGATTATTCATTTTCTCACCCATTTATTCTCTCAATATACATTAAAGATTTATTAAGTATTTACTTTGTAACAACTGCTTGGCTCAGTGGTGGGAATTTAAAGTGAATCAGGTATTGATTCTGTCTTCAAGAATCTCCCAGTGTATGAAGAAAATGAATACAAGAATTCATAATTAGTAATTGAATCCTTTCCATGTTAACAGTATTTGATTGCACGTGGTGTATCGCATGCAAGATGTGTGATTAAAGTAAGGAAGCATATGTAACAGATTCCATCTTCAGTGTTAGAAATAGCACCCTCCCCACAAATCACAAATATGGGAAAGTTTTGTGGCTAACCAATCTTGTCTGTATTAGCTTTTTTCCCTTCATTACTACCAGTAGTCTGAAAATTGACACCATTTCTAACACCAGCCACCTGGAAAATATGGATTTGCTATGGAATGGCAATTAATGAAATTGCTTTTGTAGACCCTCAATCTCAAATTCTTCATTGGAAATAATCAAATGACATACAGGAAAAAAAAATCCCTAACCCAAATTAGAATCTGAAAAATTAATAGAAATTTACAAAGAAAGTATCTAAAAATAAATGATGTAACTTTAATACTTTGAGATTTTCCATTCTGGCTGTGAAGGAAGAGGTTTCTTTCTTGCCATTGTATTTCTTCTTTCTAGTCTGGAACATAAGGCCCATCTTGAAATTCTCTTTTTCCCAACCCTCTGCTGAAAGCACCCAGATGGTCTCTTACACTTTTTTGGTGGACTCCTCCCATAGCTTTTGCCTTCATTGTAGTTATTTTCAGTTCTAGCACTAGCTCTCTCCTCTCTGCATTTTGAGTTGCAATGAGGGATGGCTGGATGCAAGGAGGGATGTTTCATGGGTCCTTTCCAGCCAACCCATGGTTAATGTGTGATATTTTATATTCCTTTTTCAAAGAGTAGTTATAGTGTTGTAGTGTTCTGAAATAAAATGAGAACACATCGTTTATGCAAACGGTAAGCTCTGTCTCCTTAATTGCAACGTCAATAACTTCAGTGAAAAATAAATAATTGAGCTAAGATCTCTGGCAGAATAAGAGTTAGGCTTATTTTGAAATTCTTTCTTCAAAGACCAAAGCATTAAACTGCATGGTTATAAACTCACAGTTCAAATAAAAAACCAAGTCATGCAAGGCAAATACTATTCCTGTAAAAGAAGTCACATAAGTAGAGAAAAGCTGAATCAAGTGGAAAGCTTGGCAAATATGTAAATATGTTAACAAAAGCTATTTTCTTACCAAAGCCAGATTGATGCTCCCTGTAGTTAAAAAAACAAACTATAGTACCATCTAGAAATCTCAAGCTTTATAAAAATGTATGGCTACAGAAAGAATGATCTAGGCAAATGCACATCATGTAATACATGCTGAATTTTACCGAGTAATAAAAATTTAAAAATGTAAAACCACAAAATAGTGGATTTCAAAGAGATTTTAGAAACAGCGCTGAGTAGGTTCTGTTTGTATTACCATTACAGGTGAATCACAAATACCAGATTCTGCACAAACCTCCAATCATTCACCCACTAGAAACTATTCAGAGGCATACACATCACTACTGGCCAAGAAACAATCAACTTAAAGGATCCATGAGTGACTATTGCATGAGCTAAATTGCACATAGCTCCCAAGTAAGAATTATTATTTAATCTGTCAAATTGTTCTTTCAGAAGAAGGTGTGTTTAGCACATTACCCTGGGAGTTGGGCTGGGGAACTTGTTCTCAACAGTGAGTAGCTCAGTTGTGTCTTTAGTACCTCACTGTAGGCCAAGAGTGGGAATTTTGTTTTACCTCTTTCTTTTTTTTTTTAATTTAATTTTATTATGTTATGTTAGTCACCATACATTACATCATTAGTTTTTGATGTAGTGTTCAATGATTTACTGTTTGCATATAACACCCAGTGCTCCATTCAATACGTGCCCTCCTTAATACCCATCACTGGGCTAATGCATCCCCCCACCCCTCTCCCCTCCAAAACCCCCAGTTAGTTTCTCAGAGTCCATAGTCTCCCATGGTTCGTCTCCCCCTCCGATTTCCCCCCTTCATTTTTCCCTTCCTACTATCTTCTTCTTCTTCTTCTTTTTAAACAT
This sequence comes from Zalophus californianus, assembly GCF_009762305.2. NCBI lineage: Eukaryota > Metazoa > Chordata > Mammalia > Carnivora > Otariidae > Zalophus > Zalophus californianus. The sequence goes on from NC_045607.1 coordinate 39,943,708, forward strand.
ATATTATTTGTTTCAGAGGTACAGGTCTGTGATTCATCAGTCTTACACAATTCACAGCGCTCACCATAGCACATACCCTCCCCAACACCTATCACCCAGCCACCCCCTCCCTCCCACCCCCCACCACTCCAGCAACCCTCAGTTTGTTTCCTGAGATTAAGAATTCCTCATATCAGTGAGATCATATGATACTTATCTTTCTCTGATTGACTTATTTCACTTAGCATAATACCCTCTAGTTCTATCCATGTCCTTGCAAATGGCAAGATTTCATTTTTGATGGCTGTATAATATTCCATTGTATATATACATATATATCTTCTTTATCCATTCATCTGTTGATGGACATCTTGGCTCTTTCCATAGTTTGGCTATTGTGGACATTGCTGCTATAAACATCAGGGTGCACGTACTCCTTTGGATCCCTACATTTGAATCTTTGGGGTAAATACCCGGTAGTACAATGGCTGGGTCGTATGGTAGCTCTATTTTCAACTTTTTGAGGAACCTCCATCCTGTTTTCCAGAGTGGCTGCACCAGCTTGCATTCCCACCAACAGTGTAGGAGGGTTCCCCTTTCTCCGCATCCTCGCCAACATCTGTCATTTCCTGACTTGTTAATTTTAGCCATTTTGACTGGTGTGAGGTGATATCTCATTGAGGTTTTGATTTGGATTTCCCTAATGCCAAATGATGTTGAACACTTTTTCATGTGTCTGTTGGCCATTTGGATGTCTTCTTTGGAGAAATGTCTGTTCATGTCTTCTGCCCATTTCTTGATTGGATCATTTGTTCTTTGGGTGTTGCATTTGATAAGTTCTTCATAGATTTTGGATACTAGCCCTTTATCTGATATGTCATTTGCAAATATCTTCTCCCATTCTGTTGGTTGTCTTTTGGTTTTCTTGACTGTTTCCTTTGCTGTTCAAAAGCTTTTTATCTTGATGAAGTCTCAGTAGTTCATTTTTGCCCTTGCTTCCTTTGCCTTTGGAGATGTTTCTAGAAAGAAGTTACTGTGGCCGAAGTTGAAGAGGTTGCTGCCTGTGTTCTCCTCTAGGATTTTGATGGATTCCTGTCTCACATTTAGGTCTTTTATCTCTTTCTTAATGAGAAAGCGACTCTTGGAATTTTCATCCACCATCCACATATGCAGGCTGCTCTGCATATTGACTATGGGTGGGAAGGAGGGGTCATTTTAATAGGTGTAGATGCAAGCATAGGAGGATTTGCTTGAGGTATGGGGGGGCGTTGTCCCATTGTTACCTATTTCTCTAGAAGTGAAGAAAGTAATTACAATAATATTGCAATGTATTTTGTTGTTGTGAAAGAAAAAGCAGGTAATATTTCACTGGCGTGGAATTGATTCTAGACATTTGGGTGCTTTCTTTCAAATTAAATACTTCCTTATACTGGAGAAATTTTCTGTCATTTGGCAGCATTGGATAAAATGATAAGGTGTGTGATGAAAATAAGATCTTTAGAAATCCCATAGTTTTATCCAACCTGGTCTGCTCAAAGTGCTTCCTTTTATTCTAGTGATCTCAGAGAAAGAATGGGAGTGCCTATTTGACCTTTTTCAAATAAACATACAACATATTATAACTCTTAAAAATATAAAAAGCAAAGTTTGTGTCCTTGCCAATAACCTTCTCATTCTAGTACAAATTAACATTGAAGCAAAAGCTTTCACTGAGTTATCAGAGCTATTCCATTTATTCTCTTGTCTCTGGAACTTTTCTTTTTTTCTCTTCCTCAGTTCTCTTCCAAAGGATTTTTACTTCTGAAGAAAAGACAAATTTATATTGCAGAACTGAAACACTGCTGTATTGCAGGCTGTCATTTTGTCATGGTAGACCAAGGTTCTTATAATATGTTCGTAAAACAGAACATCAAATACTTTCCTTACACGCACTTAGTAGAAATTATAAACTCTTCTATTTACTTTTACTGTAACGACTGCCTATACTTCTTCGGTATTCCTTATATGTGTGTTTATGCTTTTATTATTTTAATCCTTTTCTCTACAGTTTTAGATGTTTTCACTTTGAAAGCAGGAGTTTCCTGATAAGGTACAAATTCATCCATATTTGTTTTCTGTTGTACTTGATAAATCATAAACTATGTAAAGTTTTAAAATTAAGCATGAATAATCACTCTGAGTTATAAAGATGTATGCTGATCTTCTAAATCTATCCTTGTTTTTAAATATGCAATTATTTCGATTAGGTTATTTTCATGGAAGTTTGCCAGATGTTGCACTGGCATCCATATACTGCATTTTGATAAGTAGGACAATACATTTGGTGATAGTTCCAAATTGATGGTGCATAAACTATCATATGTTAAGTACGACAGTACCAGACTTATAGACTTGATTACTATTCTTTTTTATAAGAAATTTCCCCATTAAAAAAAAAAAAAAAAAAGAAATTTCCCCATTAGGGGAAAAGTTATTATATAACATTTAATTTCTGATGAGACACCAATGAACACTCAAATCTATACCTTAAGTCATTGATCTCATTAAAGCACCCATACCTTCTTCTATTTAAGTGTCAATTTTAGCATGAATTGATGTGTATACTTTTTTTTTCTGGGTGAGCAGAGAGTTTATTATTTCTAAATGTATAAATTCCAGCATTATATACTATAGTTCACTCTTAGCAAAAATAATTTTTTATTGACCCTATGAATCCACTTTCTATCCATAAGTAAATTTCCCCTTGCATTCCCTTAATTCTTTATCCATCATGTAGTCAGTAGTCCATCGTTATAAGCACTCTTTTCCAAAAATCTTTAGCTCCCTTCCCTCTGTTTTCCCATTTTCCTAATTTAGCAACATAGTCATCTATTTTCTCCGTGTCTTCAAACATGCAGCTGAGTATTGATGTTGAAAATTCCACAGCTCCAGAAATTGATGTTTAGGGTCGGAGCCACAAATGTTATGGAAATCAAATAGACGAGCAAAACTGCCTCAGTAATATGACTCTCATAATTTCAAAGAAGATTGTTTTACATCTTTTTTCACATCTAAATTTCATATCAGCCTTTACTTTGAGCCAATTTTAGCTTTACAGCTTTACTTACAATACAAAGTCACCAGGTTTAGATTCCCTATCTTTCAGTCAGCAGTTCCAAGCTTTGCAACTGCAATTCCCTGGTAACTTGACTAAAACACCAGTCCCTTTATTACTTGAGAACCTCCTAACTCTCACCATGTTTGCCTTTCCATCTTTTGCATTTGGAGACCACCAGTTTGAATTCAGAGACAAATCAAACACAATTATTAAACAGCTGCTAGTGTCAGAATCATACTATGAGCTCTGCAACAGAAGACACAATAGAATACTTGTATAATTAATTAATTAATTAATGAGTCCCAAGATTAATGAAGGCAGGCATAGTAAGCATTTGCAAGCCTGTTGCAGAGATGTGATTTGTTGTTTTAGCATGAATTATTAATTAGATAATCTACTTAACAGATTACTTATTAGCCTTTATTCAGTGTTAACAGAAATAAGGGAGACTTTAATCAGTGATACAGTTGATGGAAATTTTTGTCATATTTTTGGCTTGTTGGGGAGTTACATAAACAATAAAACCATCCATAAAACCAAGAACTATCTTTTTTAAAAAATCATTTAAGTATTTATTTTATGCCAGTCACTATGCTAAGTGTTTTAGAAGTATGATATCATTAAATCTCCACTTTGAGGTAGCTGCTCTTATTAACCATAATGTCACCATAACACCAACATTTTATAGATGAAAAAGTTGACGCTTAGAGGTAATATGCAACTCATCCAGGATCATTCAGCTAGTAAGAACACATCCAGGACCTTTGAATCCAGTGTGCAAATTACTAACAATCATCTCTTCCTTCCCTAATATTAGAATTTGAAAATGCTACTTCAGTCACCTGGAGAAAGAAGTTTATACTCTTATGTAACTTATAACAGACCTACATTCAGATTAGATAGTAATGACTACCATCTAATAATTTCTCTTTTTTTATGTCAGCAATTGCTATATTCTTTCTTAATATATCTGGTGAATGTTAATGTCAAAAACACTATTTTATTCTAGATAATCTACTGTCTTAAGACAGAGTCCTAAACATAAATATCCACATGTAGTGTTATCACACTGGATAGGTTTCATTTTAATCTGTTTAATTTATCTGTTAAATACCTAGGGATCTATGTCTCAGTCAATACTCTGATCTTTTCAAATTAAATTATCCTCCTTTAGGGAGATAGCCTGATAAAAATGATTTAAGTAGCTCTAACAATTTAAGTTCATTTCCCTTTTCTAGTTTGAATCCTATTAAAATAAGTGCCTTTTTTTTATTCTGAAATTGAATTACTAATATCTGCAGACATTGCTCTGAATGACTAAGGACTAAAATTAGAAACATAACCCCTAGATATTTAGGTAGTTTTTTAAACCTAGTGTTTTTTGAAAGATGCTAGTGATTCTTTATCCTTTCTTTCTTTATTATTTCTTTACATTGGCTTTACAGTTTGTAAAGCCGTTTTTCTGAAAATAATATAGAAAATATTGCAAATTAATTGTTACGTTAAGTGACTAAATTTTGTTTGATATTTGAAGTTGTCTTGAGATGAATTCTCTTCAGAAGTGGAAAATCTCTTATAATAAAAATTATCACTAAAGGTATGTGGTAAGTTAAGATATCCTGATTGATAGTTGAGACTAGTCGGCTGGATTTTGACTTTCCCTGAATAATAGATTTGTTAGCCAACAGTTCTTGTCACATGTATTTAATAAATAGAGTAGGTTCATATTTTTAAGAGCACTACTTGTTGGAGTGACCTTCAGATTCTACTATATAATTAAAAAAGACAGTTTAACTGATTAAAGTCAAATGGCAAAATGGCAACATAGATTTTTCTCTTTAACCATAATTTTTAAATATTTAATTTTTTAACATTAAAAATATTAGAGGAGTACTCTTGAAACCTTGTTTGTAATGAGATAGGATATAGTTAAAGGAAAATAACTCTTGCCCGGGTATAGCTTGCTGAAAGCTTTGCTCCCATGTGTCTTATTTCTGCTGTTTAATATTGGTAGTCAAGGACAGAATTATCTGTTAATTTGAAACAAAACCAGAAAGACATGCAGAAAGTGTATATGTGCACAAATAAAACCTAGGGAATGAATTGTATGTTAAAGACTAAAATTAAATATGTTAAAGATTTAATTGGCTTTGTTCAATTGTTCTCATATTTTTTCTTTATATAAATATAAATAAATGGATAATTTGTTTTAACTAGAACTTGTAAATCTATGTTCATTTGCTAATTCATTCCCCAAGAAAGGAATTCTCCAATGGACAATTGAACTCTGAACATATTGACTCAATTGTTCCAAATTCTTTCTTATTCCAAAAAATAACTGTAAATGAACATCAGTGCAACTATGATATTTGTTCTTACTTAAATCATGAAAGATATGTGTTAGAACAAACACAAATCCCTACCAAACTATACTGGGATAAATTAAGTTAATCATACTAACAGCTTGTTTCTTAAAATACAGCAATATTTTTGAATTTTTGAATTAAGGATATGAATGACTATAAACTCACACATCTAATATAAACACAATGTTTATAAATAATATTTGGAATTATATGCTTTCTATTGAATTGACTACAGTCTCTCACTTAAATTTTTAGTTGGTTGAGAAATTTTGTTTAAAATAAACTATTTCTGGAGTAAGAAATTTCATTTTCAAGATGACTATATTTACCTTCCTTTATATGTTCCATGAGGTCTCTAAGCAAGATGTGGGTTTTAACTTTTTTGGACCAAAACTCTATATGCTCAAATTTATACCTTTTTTTTTTCCTCTTCTGTATAATGTAGCAAATGGGCAACACAAAGAGTGGTAATTCTGTCACCATTCTAAAAGAGATATGTTGATTTATAAATTCATTTGATAGTTGATTCGGTTAATCTAAATCCTTAGTGATTCTTGAATGAGTTTGTTAACTGGCTTTTGTAAGGAATGCAAAATAAATAATCAAGGTAAACCCAACCCAATCTAGAAATCAGTGTTATAGTGTTCATCAAATATTTTACCCAAAATTTATCGTACACATCCCTCTGACCTATTCCCTATTTGTATCACGTAGTCCTGTTGACATTACTTTCTTACCATCTGTTGAATCCTTCCCTCCCCACTGTTATTGCCTTAGTTTATATTGCTGTCACAAATGTCCCTGTTTACTGTATTTTGTCCTGACTTCTTTCTCAAATTTACAATCTTCTCTCTTATGTTCCATTTTGATTCCATTTTCCATTTCATTATCAGAATAATACATTTTGGGGGCGCCTGGGTGGCTCAGTTGTTAAGTGTCTGCCTTCAGCTCAGGTCATGATCCCAGGGTCCTGGGATTGAGCCCCGCATCGGGCTCCCTGCTCCGCGGGAAGCCTGCCTCTCCCTCTCACGCTCCCTCTGCTTGTGTTCCCTCTCTCACTGTGTCTCTGTCAAATAAATAAATAAAATCTTTAAAAAAATGAATAATGCATTTTGTTTTTTAGGTTATTAAGAAATATAAAGCATTTGATAAAACTTTATTCCATCAAAATTATATGGATGTTTTTATATGTTTAGTATCTTATTTTTCATGTATTTGTGTTTCTATAAAATACGTTTTGTGTGTGTGGATTTGTGTATAGGAAAATTCAGAGATTAAACTTTTTTTTTAAAGATTTTATTTATTTATTTGACAGAGAGAGACACAGCAAGAGAGGGAACACAAGCAGGTGGAGTGGGAGAGGGAGAAGCAGGCTTCCCGCCAAGCCGGGAGCCCGATGTGGGGCTCGATCCCAGGACCCTGGGATCATCACTTAACGACTGAGCCACCCAGGCGCCCCTAGAGATTAAACTTTTTAAGATAGGTTAATTGGCCAACTTGTGAACTTTTATAGTGTATTTAGTGATTTTCCATCTTTTAACTAGAAAAACACATCAAAACATAACAATGCAATTTGTCTTCATGTTTCCAATAATTACACATGTACACTGCTTCTTATATTATATTAGGTTAAAAGAGTGTTTCTTTTTTTATTATTTTTTAAATTTATTTTTATTTATTTTTATTTTTAAATGTTTATTTGCTTGTCAGAGAGAGAGAGAGCACAAGCAGGGGGAAGCGGCAAGCAGAGGGGGGAGCGGCAGGCAGAGGGAGAAGCAGGCTCCCCGCTGAGCAAGGAACCTGATGTGGGACTCAATTCCAGGACTCTGGGATCATGACCTGAGCTGAAGGCAGATGCTTAACTGGGCCACTGAGGCGTCCCAAAAGAGTGGTTTCTTTAAAGTATGCTCTGTGAAACCCATAGGTAGGAAGATGCTGTTTCTTTGGGTTCATGCCCTTGTTATATCTATGGCAGTCTTACTCCTCTGTGATTCACCTACTACATTTCTGCAGACAGTTTAATTTGACAAAAGTTTACCTACTATTTTTCATAAATATGTAGTTATTATGTATGTCAAGTATTTTCATATATTTTTCAAAAATCTTGATTTATTTTCCTTCTTACAATAATGTTATTTTATAATTATCTTTGTTATGCCTCATAAGGTCTCTTAAGTGACCTGAACTCTGTTTTAGAATAGGAGAGTACTAAATATTTATATTATATATTAAGTAATATTACATTTTAATCAAATACATTGTAAAATAAGCAATTTAGGATATGCAACTATCTTCCATCATGAACATATCCCCTTCATGCCTTCCAAATTCCTCCTACTGTTCAGTTAGAAAAAAAGTTTTTGATATTTCCTGCCTGGAAAATTACATTTTCTGATCAGATTATTAACAGAATAACATATTTTCCATTTCTGTAAAATAGCCTTTTTCTTGTTCACTTCTTCTGTCATTGAATTAACTATCACCCCATCCCACACCAAGAGTTTCCTGGAATAGTTTGTGTGTGTGTGTTTTGTTTGTTTTTACAATGGATCTGGGTCACAAGCAACATATTGTAGTTGACAAGTCAGTATGGAATAGTGTCTAAGCCATGGATATGTTGAAGAAGTGTTTTGAAAGTCGTATTGGATTACATTTTACACATTGATTATTATTATAGTTTAGGTATTTGGCTAGAATAAAGTAAGACTAGTACAATCTCATTCAAAACAACTTCTATATCATTGCACATGACAAACTATATGGAAGCAACTTAGTACATAGTGCTGTACAATGCTTAAGTTGGTCATATGACCATTATGAGGATATATTTAGTGATTTAATGTTAATGTTTCAACTCTGGAGTATGTTAGTTTTCAACAGTAGATGCAGTGCAATATTGGTATATGTTTTGACCTACAGTTTTTGTATGTTCATTTTGGTGAAATGTTTTCAACATTCTGAGTTGGATAAATATTCATTTATCCTCTGTAATTTTAGAGCAATAAATTGCCTCAGTAAGTTTTATGAGGTAGTTTCAGTCTCTGCATTATTTGAAAGACTTAATGATTCACAGAAAATCAGAGATACGTTTTATGTCTGTGCATTTAAAATATCCACTTCATTGGAAATGAAGCCAAAGAGAAACTGGATCTTATTATATTGACAACAGTAACTATGAAAATATAATTTGGATTCATTAATGCATTCATTTATTTAAGATGTTTATTGAGAACCTACTATCTTACCAGGCACTTGGGATAGAACAATTAAGAAGTGGTTAATCACATATACCCTGCTATAATGGAGAACATATTTTAGAGAGTAAATACAAACAATATGTATGTGTGTATGTGTGTACACTGTGTACATGCATGGTGTTAGGGAATGATAAGTGCTGTAGGAGGAAAAAGGAAGCAGGAAGGTGAAGAGTGAGTATCTACAGAGGGGAGTTCATTTTTAAGTAGGTTGGTTAGGAGAAAACTCACTGAAAAATCTGTGATAGAACAAAAATAAACATGAATGAATGAATAATGAAGATATATGGTAGAAATTCCAGTCAAATTTAAGAGCCAGATCAAAGACTATGATGTTGCAATATGTATGGAGGTCAATACAGATGTAGCTGAGAAAGTGGGAGAATGAATAGTAGGTGAGTCCAAGGAGGTGATGGAGTACCAGACTGTCTTGATAATTGTGAGCAGTGATCAGGTTGTGAGCAGTGGCATAATATGACCCATGGTTTAAAAGGATAATATTGATGCTAGAGTAAAAATGGTTGGATAAAGACAAGAACAGAATTAGGGAGATGAGTTGAAAGATTGTCATAATAATCCTGATAAGAATGATAATGGTCGAACCAGTTCTGTGGTGATAGAGTCCCCTGTCAGGCTCCTTGCTCAGCAGGGAGCCAGCTTCTCCCTCTGCCTGCCACTCCCCCTGTGTGTGTGTGCTCTCTCACAAATAAATAAATCAAATCTTAAAAAAAAAAAAGCATCTATTTCTTGGTTGCCTCTCTCTCTCTCTTTCCTTTTGTTCATTTGCTTTGTTTCTTTAATTCCACATATGACTGAAATCATATGGTATTTGTCCTTCTCTGACTGGCTTATTTTGCTGAGCATTATATTCTTTACCTCCACCCATGTTCTTTAAAATGGCAAGATTTCATTCTTTTTATGGCTGAGTAATATTCCATTGTGTGTGTGTGTGTGTGTGTGTGTGTGTGTGTGTGTGTGTGTACCACCTCTTCTTTATCTGTTCATCTATCAATGGACACTTGTGCTGCTCCCATAATTTGGCTGTTTTAAATAATGCTGCCATAAACATAGAGGTGCATATATCCTTTTGAATTAGTGTTTTTGTATTTTGGGGGTAAATACCCAGCAGTGTGATTACTGGATCATAGGGTAGTTCTATTTTTTTAATTTTTTGAGGAACCTCCATACTGTTTTCCACAGTGGCTGCACCAGTTTGCATTCCCACCAACAGTATATGAAGGTTCCTTTTTCTCCACATTCTTACCAACACCTGTTGCTTTTTGTGTTTTTGATTTTAGCCACCCTGACAGATGTGAGGTGATATCTCATTGTGATTTTGATTTGCATTTCTCTGATGATGAGTGATGTTGAGCATCTTTCCATGTGTCTGTTGGCCATCTGGACATCTCTTTGGAAAAAAAGGTCTGTTCACGTTCTCTGCCAATTTTTGAATTGGATTATTTGGTTTTTGGGTGTTGAGTTTATCAGTTCTTTATATATTTTGGATGCTAACACTTTATTGGATATGTCATTCACAAATATCTTCTCCCATTCAGTAGGTTGTTTCTTAGTTTTGTTTCCTTTGCTTTGCAGAAACTGTTTATTTTGATGTAGTCCCAGTAATTTATTTTTGATTTTATTTCCCTTGCCTCAGGACACATATGTAGAAAAATGTTGCTATGGCTGATGTCTGAGAAATTACTGCTTGTGTTCTCTTCTAGGATTTTTATGGTTTCCTATCTCACATTTAGGTCCTTAATCCATTTTGAGTTTATTTTTGTCTATGGTATAATAAGGTCGTCCAGTTTCATTCTTCTGCCTGTTGCTGTCCAGTTTTCCCAACACCATTTGTTGAAGAGACTACCTTTTTTTTTCCATTGCATATTCTTGCCATTTTTGTTGAAGATCAATTGATCATATAATCATGGATTTGTTTCTGGGCATTCTGTTCTATTCCATTGATCTATGTGTCTATTTTTGTTCCAGTACCACACTGTTTTGATTATTACAGCTTTATAATATAACTTGAAATCTGGAATTGTGACACCTCCAGTTTTGTTTTTCTGATGAAAGATCATTTTCGCTATTTGGGGTCTTTTGTAGTTCCATACAAATTTTAGGACTATTTCTTTTAGTTCTGTGAAAAATGCTATTGGTACTTTTCAAAGGGGTTGCATTAAATCTATAGATTGCTTTGGGTAATATGGATATTTTAACAATATCTGTTTTCAGTGCATGAGCATGGAACATCTTTCCATTTGTTTATATAATCTTCAGTTTCTTTCATCAATATTATAGTTTTCAGAGTACTGTTCTTTCATCTCCTCAGTTAAGTTTATTCCCAAGTATTTTATTACGTTTGGTGCAATCATAAATGGGATGGCTTTCTTAATTCTCTTTTGTTTCATCATTAGTGTATAGAAATGCAATGGATTTCTGTACATTGATTTTGTATCCTCCATTCTTACTGAATTTATTTATCAGTTCTAGTAGTTTTTTGGTGGAGTGTGTAGGGTTTTCTATATGTAGTATAATGTCATCTGCAAATCATGAAAGTTCTACTTCTTTACCAATTTGGATGCCTTTTTATTTCTTTTTCTTGTCTGATTGCTGTGATAGGACATCCAGTACTGTGTTGAATCAAAGTGATGAGAGTGGGTGTCTTTGTCTTGTTCCTCATCTTAGGGGGAAAACTCTCAGTGTTTCACCATTGAGTATGTTGTTAGCTGTGGTTTTTCATATATGGCCTTTATTATGTTGAAGTATTTTTTTCCTCTAAACCTATTTTGTTGCAGGTTTTTATCATGAATGGATGTTGTACTTTGTCAAATGCTTTTTCTGCATCTATTGAAATGATCATATGGTTTTTATCCTTTCTCTTATGAATGTGATATATCACATTCATTGCTTTGCTAATATTGAACTACCTTGCATCTCAGGAATAAATTCCACTTGATCATGGTGAATAATTTTGTTAATTATTGTAGGATTTGGATTGCTAATATTTTGTTTAGGATTTTTCATTTGTTTATCAGGGATAGTGGCTGTAATTTTCTTTTTTTGTAGTGTCTTTATCTGGTTTTGGTATCAGGGTAATGCTGGGCTTGTAGAATGACTTTGGGAGCTTTCCTTCCTCTTCTTTTTTGGACTAGTATGAGTAGAGTAGGTATTAACTCTTCTTTAAATGTTTGGTAGAATGAGAGTTCTGAAATTACTGATTCAATTTCATTGCTCGTAATTGTCCTCTTCAAATTTTCTATTGCTTCCTGATTCAGTTTTGAGAGGTTATGTTTCTAGGAATTTATCCATTTTATCTAAGTTGTCCAGTTTGTTGGCATATGATTTTTCATAATATTCTCTTATATCCTTTGCATTTCTATAGTGCCAGTTGTTATTTTTCCTCTTTTATTTCTGATTCTGATTTTGTTCATCTGGGTCCTTTTTCTTCCTCTCCCCCCCCCCCTCTCTCTTTCTCTATATCTCTTTTTTTGGATGAATCTGACTAAAGGTTTACCAATTTTGTTGATCTTTTCTAAGAACCAGCTCATTTGGTCACAGCCTTTAAGTACCATTTTGTGATTAATGTAAGCCATGTTTTCTTTCCTTTTTCCATGCTAATTGGCATATCTCACATTAGGGTTGCCCTCTTTTCCTAGAAAAATGACAAATGGAACAGTGCCAAACACCACCTTGAAAAACTGCAGGGGTAACAGTTATAGTCAAACCACAAATCACCATTTAAATTGAGCAGGAAATAATCAAAATTGCAACTAGCTGAGCTTTGAAGGTCATTTATTACTAAGCATAGCTGCCCTACACATAAATCTATCTCACTTATTGAACCATTAGGTATTTTCCATTATAATCTGAGTTAGATACTCTGAGAAAGAGTTGAATATCAACAGAGAAAATTAAGCCTAAGGATTCCAGGTCCAATATAATTCAGCAAATACTCGTTGTGTTCTTATTTTTTAGGAAAATGTGCTGAGTTATACAGAGAGAACTGAGATTGATTTCTTGTCTTCAAGGAATTCATAATTTATGTGGAGAAAATTCACAAATATAATTACTTTAAGATGCGTTTCTGTAGTTACTAAGGGTGAAGCATAATTATGGTTCCAGAGAAATACTGAGAAGGAAGGAGGAGATTTTCCTCAAATTTACCATGAAGGGGTATCTCATGAAATAAAGAGGGTTCATAAGGCCAAGAAAAGTAGGGAAGGAATGCTGAAATGTTTGTACTTCCCTTTGCTGGGTGACCTAACTCCTTCCTTTGCTTTCCATCTCAGTGTGTGCATCCCTTCCCTAGTGTTTTTGCCTTAATAAGTACATGTGATCACTAAGAAAGAGAGCCTGCAACCAGGTGGGAAAAAAATGCTAAAGGTAGAGTTGAGATTTAAACCTAAGTCCTTTTTAATTGCAATTGGAAAATCATATTACACATGACAATGTCATAACAATCCAAATCTTATGAAATAAATGCTGGAGTATTCATTTTACCTAAAAACATTTTTTCCAGTTTAATATTCGGTGGGAAAAAGCAAACAAACAGTCTAAAACTGACACCCAGTTCAGGGAAAAGGTCCTTTCTTCTCATGTTACAAAAGCACATTGACTTAAAATTCCCCATTTTTTCGCCCAAGAATTAACAAAACATGTGAATAGTTACCTATTTGCATAACTTATTAGTGTATTACCAAATGTATTCAATGCTGACAAAACTGTGTCCATTTCAAGTGATTAAATGTACATCTCAACATCTCAGCTGAGTTCATGTGTCAGTGTTTTTTTTTTTTTTAAGATTTTATTTATTTATTTGACAGAGAGATAGAGCCAGAGAGCATAAGTGGAGAGAATGGCAGAGGGAGAGGGAGAAGCAGGCTCCCCACTTGAGCAGGGAGTCTGATGCGGGGCTCGATCCCAGGACCCTGGGATCATGACGTGAGCCGAAGGCAGATGCTTAACCATCTGAGCCACCCAGGCACCCCCATGTATCAGTTTTTAAAGTTACCAGATTCAAAACATGATTGCTTGTTTGAGTTAAACAAATCCCTGATATAAAATTATGTTCAGTGTAATAACATCTTTAGCATATTTGGATATGTCAGGAGCTTGACAAGCTAATTTATAGATTTGAAGTGTTGGAGAGTTTATTATAGACGATCTTTTATAACCACATCTCATTAGAGGCTAGGAAATTGAGGATAAGGGAAATTAAATTACTTTTTCAAAGATACAGAGATAATTAGTAACATAGCCAGCCTTATATATATTCCAGTATCGTCTTTTCACCATACCTCAGGTATGTGTGTGTGTGTGTGTGTGTGTGTTTATTTATATATATATATCAAATATTGTTCTTTCTGTTTCATCATAAACCTAGTTGGTTACAGGGCAATTTCAGCAGGTGGACCCTGACCAGGATGGCCTTGGGGAGGTTCTGTCTTTTTATAGTGCTCCTAAAATCTCCATGTCATGTCTGTCCTGTTCCATCTCTAGGTTGGAAGAGAGTTCTTGCAGAATACTATTTTTTTTAATCTTTCTTAAAGGAGAAAGCAGTCTCAGAGGTCACTAAACCAATTTGGATTGAAATATTTTGTGCCTCTTTATTTTAAAAAAATAATCATAGCTTATACTTTCTCAAAAATATGTGCATATTTGTATATACGACTCATTAATGTAGAAAAGCTAATGTATAATAACCTTGCTTTTCTGAAGTGAAAGAAGATTATGAACTTTCAGGGAGTAATCAAGACTTGGCATATCAAAGACATGGTTATGTGACTATAGTATTCAATCCATAGCCCTAGACTCCATCTTGATCACTGTGAGAACAGATGAAAGAATGTATATTAGTTTGGCTCTTTAGTGTTTTAGGCAACATAAACTTCTTTCCTTCAGGGGATAAAGGCTAATTGCAAGGATATAAAAGTTCTGTATCCTGGCAGAGATATAGAATGTAATTTATTTATGTTCAGGATTAAATAATAGATCTGGTAGTCTAACAATATCCTTGGTTACTCTCATCTCTTGTCATCTCCTCTGAAGTAGGTATTAATTCCTTTTTACACTCCTGATTCTTCTGATGTGTGCTTCAGCTTCTCTTGGAGTCTGAGTTTCTTTCTGCTTGTATAATTCTTTCTAACTTTGCTGCATTCCCTATGTAAATTATACACTAAAAACACTTGAGACACTGAGGCTGATTAGAATGTCCTCATATATTTGGGGAGACTTACCTTGTTCAACACCTTAGTAAAACAAAGATATTATTTCCCTAATCGATCTATGGGAGTCTTTAGATAGTATGCTGGTTTTCAGTCCCATGTGGCAAGGATAACAAGGCCATATGACTGAATCATAGCAAAATAAACATAATAATGGTGACAATAATGTAAATAGCTAAGCTTTAATAAGTGCTTAAATACATGCCAGCCATATTTCCAAGCACTTTGTGTATATTAATCCATGCAATCTTAATGACAAATCAATGAATTTAGAACCATCACTATGCCCAATTTATGAATGAGACTCTGGGTTTAAGTACTTTGTACGAGATGCCATAAATACTAAGGAATTACTTTTGATTTACTTATTTTTTTAAATTTTAAACAGGAACTTTGAACACACCATGTATTTAGTGCTCTCCTGGATTCTCCAGTATGTAGACCAATTAAATCACTGAAAATTTTTAAATTATACTTAGATGTACGCTATTAGTACTAGCGTAGTACTCTACTGCTTATTTTTATGTTCCTAAATTGTGTAATATCCATGTCCACACAAGAGCAAGTGTTCAGAACTTCTAGTAAAGAAAACAAGAACAAAATAGGAGATATAATGGCCATCTGTTGCTTCATTTTCTTGGCATCTCTTCTTTTCTCTGTATGCAAGAGCACCACTTCTTGTATGTAATAATCCATCAACCACCGAATCTGGTCTTGTTACACTGGAAGTTACAAAGCCATAGTAATACTTGTGATCCAAACCTTGACAATCATGTTGTTTCATTGTTTTTAATACTACAAGTACAAAAATGCAAATTTACAAAGAATCGTTTGTTCATTCATTTATTCTTTCATTTAGGCAATGTCTGAAGCAGCAAAATGCCTGAACAGATGAGCTTTGAAAGAAACTATTATAAAGAAGGCATAAATTATATACAACAGTCCATTAACTAATCATATATAGGAAATCAAGAAAATGCATATATTACTATTGTATGCACTTTTATTAGTTCCTCACTCAGGGATTTGTGAAGCATGAGTACAAAGTATTGCAAAGTATAATATCCCTTTCTGGTCCTCAGTGAAGCATTTCAAGTATTATATTTTTCCCCTCAAGCTATTGTTTTACCACAAGGACCAATTTTATCTAATTAGTGTTAATTTATCTAAAAGTCAATAAACTATCCGTAGAACTGGGATTAAAGGAATCCCTGGATTCATTTCCAGAGTACATGATCAATGAATACAAAGATGGGAATTTGAGAATTCCTCTTTCTGATAAATGAAACTTTATCACATGTAACTCATCCATCACAAGCTTGTATTCCTAAACCCTTGACAGATTAAACGTTCATAGTCTAAAATTTTAAAATTTAATCTAAATCATCTTCTAATTTGATTTTGGAGGTACTGGGTTTTGTTGTAGTTTTCTTAATTTCAGGCTTTGGCACATTTTGTTCCCAGAGATTTCATTTTTCAGAGATGTCAATAATTTACCATAATATAGAATGGAATATATTAGGCCTTGTTCTCCAAATTAGAATAAATGGTATCTTTTTTATTTTTATTTTATTAACCATTTTATAGTAATAAGGAAATGGGTTTTGTTGCAAAATCATACAAATTCTGTCAGAATCTGAAATCAGTAAATTCCAACTAATAATCTTAATCCCCAATTTGGGGTAGTATATGATGTTTTATTACACAAATATTCTTCCCTTTTACTTGTGAAAATGTAGAGATAAACCATTGATTACCAAGGCCACTGCCTTTATTATTCAAATGAAATGCAGCTGTCATTTACACAGAGCTTTGTGTCAAACTATTCACTAATGTGTTTGCTTTGAAATGAATTTCACATTTACTCCTATGCCCAAGGGTTTTTCATAAATCCATTCTTATTCGTGTAAATTCAGGCTACCTCTCTTTCTGCTTTCTTGGCATCAGTACCAATCAATACTGCCAACTCTTGATTGTCTATGTTAATGAAGTGTAGTATTAATGCAGATAATCCAAAACAGTGGCAAAATATCATGTGCTTTGGAAGTCTGTTCCCACAATATTTCTTGGATCCTACTTTACTCAGGTGATTGTATAAATTAAGCTACATTCCCTTGACATAGAGCAGTAGTGTGTAATGTTAAATATTCTGTATGATTAGGACATCCAGTATGAAATTAAACTGTTTGCATGTAAACTCCTTTAGAAAATAAAACATTAAAATATGCCATATGTGTATGACAAAGCTTGTCATAAAACAAACTTTTTTGAAATATGGGGCACAAAGGAAAGAGGAAGTTATTTAGAGAGCTAAACGTCTTGACCTTTCTCATAGGTATCTTTTATTCCTGGGATCTTCTAGAGCTAAAATAAAGCCATATTCTAAGCATTGACTCACTGTGAACTATCCTCCCCACCAACCCAGATTTCTTTAACACCAACATGACACACACAATTCCTGCTACAAAAGTACTATTTTAATTTTATTTTTTTATTTTTTTAAGTTTTTTTTTTTTTTTATTCATTTGAGACACAGAGATACAGAGAGAAAGAGAGAGATAGCATGAGCAGGGGGAGAGGCCAAGGGAGAGGGAGAAGCAGGCTCCCTGCTGAGCCAGGAGCCGGAAACGGGGCTCGATCCCAGGACCCTGGGATCATGACCTGAGCCGAAGGCAGACCCTTAACCATCTGAGACACCCAGGCGCCCCCTATTTTAATTTTATTAAAACTTGACATTCTCTCCAGATCTGCAATTAGAAACAGATACAGAAGTGATGTTTATGTGATTGTCCCTGATTGTTTATCTACTATGTTTATGAAAGAGAATGTTCTTTTCATCCATTAGTCACCGACACAAAAATAATTGGAATCTTCCCCTGAGATATGGATTGGCTCATGGTGTCCTGTCAAAATCAGATGTTTAAGACTACTGGGCCTGAGATGTTGGCAAAATTAATCAAGTTAATGCAACTCTGAGGGTTGTTGCTAGTGTGCTCGTTATTCTTTCCTAGCTAGCATCTCTCTAATTTATTACCATAGCTTGTTGAACTGCAGTCTCTCTAACTTTAAATAACTATGAAATATTATGTAAATTAATCATGCTATTATACATTTTATTTTATACTGAGAAGGGATATAAAATATCAAGTTATTTAAAAATTAATTTTCCTTAAAATGAAACTATATGTAATGGAATTATTGTTTTTTTGCATTTGATTAACCTTCCAGAAGTAACTCAGAGTCATGTGCTTTTGAGGATTTAAATAACTCAAAATTATGCTACGATCTATTTATTAGGATATAAATTAGTATCAACATAATGGACAGCTTAAAAATACCTATGCTTTTGACCCACTTGATCTTTAGATAGTGAACTTCAGGGGGAGAAACAAAACAAGTACACGCAAAGAGTTTACCAATAAGAATGTTCCATACAGTACTGTTTAAAATAATACAATTTTGGAGGAAGAAGTTAATGTTCAACCAAAAGAGGTGGTTTAAATAAATTATAGTCCAGAGGAATACTTTTCAACTATAAAAAAGAATGAAATTATATTTTATTATGAATTTTGATGGAAATATATTGATATTTAATATTTGGTAATGATTTTTCAAAGTTAATTTTGGAAATAGTATATATACTATGAACTGGTTTTATATAAAAATATGAATGTCCAGAAAATGATCAGGAATGGTAAATAACAATGTCATGAGTGATCTTTTCTAGATGACATGTTTCCTATTAGTTACCTAATGTTTTTATACTGTAGGTTATGACTTGTTCATAATGGAATCATACCATATATGCATTTAACTAAAACATATTTACTATATTTAGCTTATGCCCCAAAGATGGTCCACTTTCCATTTTTGGAACGTGCCTATCACAGAACAAGCATCTTACCAATGTTGACTTGCTAAATCTACTACCACTGACACCCCTTTATCATTGTATAACTAATTATAGGAAGTAACACATATTCTGAGACCTGGAGAGTGAGCTGTAATTATCTGAGGAGAAGACAATAGGGGTGATGTGAACAAGGGAATACTGTGTGTAAGACCAATCAGGTGACAGGGAGTATGGTTTTTGCAGTAGTTAGAAGAAAATTGTAGAGCTGCAGCATATAAAATCAGGCAAGTTGTGGGAGACTCTTCACAAAGTGGCAGATTATATAGGACTACAGAGATAAAGTTAAAGAATTGGGATTTTACTCCAAAAGGAACCTAAAGCCTCTAAAGGTTTGTTGTTGTTGTTGTTTTTGTTTTTTTTTAAGGGAATACAAAAGCAGGTTGTATTAATTGAATATAATTTTGTTCATTTCTCTGCAAAAAATAAATTGGGAAAGTAAGACATTTCTTGTTGTAAAGACAGGAGATGATACTAAGGCAAAGAAATTGGCAGGAGGAAAGATTTGTATGCATGATTAGATTTGGGGATATATAGAAAGAGGCATAAAAGTATGGATATTTTTATTGTAGTATTTTAATAATATCTGGAAGTCCAGTACACTAAAGTCATATAGTAAACCAAAAGCATAGTTCAAATAAATCGGGAAAAAAACTGTGTTCATGTTAGTCAGATTCACAATTCTGAATTAGGATTGAAGGTGGATTGTACTTTATAATTCATTAAAAATTCACTAATAGATAGGCATAAGGACATATATTAAGTAATCTAGTAAATTCAAAGCTTTTAAGATTTTATTATAGTAATCAGTTGAAAATTTTTATTCCTTAATTCTATCTATGGGCATGTGAGATTGCTCATTTAATCGAGATGATTTCTGCTGTATAGTGGAGGCCTTGGCAATCATTTAACTTTTCCACTTCAAAAGACGGATTGGTGATGGTATTAAAGAGGGCACGTTCTGCATGGAGCGCTGGGTGTTATACGCAAACAGTGAATCGTGGAACACTACATCAAAAACTAATGATGTAATGTATGGTGATTAACATAACATAATAAAATAAAAAATGTAAAATAAAAAAAGATAGATTGATGGGTGTTTTCAATAGAGTTGTCATTTAAAATTTGTCTTTCACCTCTGTGTGAATAAATTTGATTGAATATGTAGAATGTTGGATAGTATTATTTTCTGAGTTTTTCTTAGATTATGACATAGAGTAAATATGATATCTAAGATATACATATTATATACATTAGGTTGCAATTTGTTAGTGTATTCAAATGGTACAGCTAGGCATATATTCACTAGACTGAATATAATTGGGAGGTTGCAGAGTTGTTGTAGGGGGCTGACTGTAGAGATGCCTGCCATTATCCTAACTCCTGATGTTCATACTCTTATGTGATCTCATCTCCTTAAGGATATGGGAGGCCTGTGATTTACTTTTAGCCAGTAGAACACAGAGAGGTGACAGGACATACATGATTATGGGATTATGTTACAGAAGACCGTAGCACTCATCTTGTAGGAGTCTCTTGCTCTCTGTTGGTTGTTTTGTTGTTAGCCATTTTGGGAAATCCAATATAGAAGGGAACTGTGGGTGGTCTCTAGGAGCTAAAAGCAGCCTCCAATCAAAAGCCAGCAAAAAAAAGGGGGGGTGGTAGGATGGGAATCTTCAGTACCCACCAGGAAATGAATTTTGCCAACGACCTGAATGAAATTGGAAGCAGATCTTTCCTGAGTTGAGTTTCAGATGAGACTACATCCTGGCCAGCACCTTGATTGCAGGTGTGCACAGGACTCAGGTAGGCTGTGCTCAGGTAGGCTATAGGAAAATAAATATGTTTTTTTTTAAGATTTTATTTATTTATTTGAGTGGGAGAGAGAGAGAGCATGAGTGGGGGGAGGAGCAGAGGGAAAGGCAGAAACGACTCCCCGCTGAGCAAGAAGCCAGATGTGGGGCTCGAACCCAGGACCCTGGGATCATGACTCGAGTCAAAGGCAGACGTTTAACCAACTGAGCCACCTGGGTACCCCTAAAAATGTGTTTTTTAAGCAGTTAAGTTTGGGACAGTGTATTTGCACAGCGATAGAAACTAATAGAGATGGCTTGTGAGTAAACTCAAGGATAACTGAAAGATGGACATGTATCCTCCAGCACAATGACTCTGCCTTCCAACAAGGTTCCACTGGGCTCTGGACTGGAGATTGTCACACATGCTAACTCAGTGTCAACAGAGAAAACAAAGTGATTTCTTGCATGCTCCTCACATTTTCTTTTGCAAGGGATATTACTCCAAATAGCAGGTTTGTTTGTGATTAAGATGCTCTTGTCAGAGAAAACTTTTTTTTTTTTAGCATTATCCCAAACAAGTGGCAGCAGGAACTTCTTTATTTAAAGATAGTTAATAATCAGTTAGATGCACTTAGGACAAACATTTCCACGTAAAATGTCACTGTTTGTCTTTTATCATAATTATTTAAAGAAAAATAAACATGTCAACGGGGGCAGATAAGAATACTCTCTGTTAAAATTTCAGCCTGCACTGAGAAGAAAGTTAAATCTAGAGTATAAAAGCAGTAGGGGATTAATTACCATGTGCTATTTGAAGCTTGTTAATATGCCCGTGTGTCCATAAATATCTTGTTTTTCCTTGACTTATGTTTTTCTTCTAACAAATTTAGATGATCAGGATGCTTCCCATGCTTCTTGGGTTCAGCATCATGTTCCTATGATAATTACACAGAAAGTGGGGACCTTTATTTTATCACTGACACCTAAAAAAGGATGATGAGTACAGGACTGGTGTCATTACCTAGGCGAGGCAGGGAGCAAGTCTGTGCTAATCCCTGAGATGATGAAGACAGCATTAGGATATAGGACGTGGACAGCAGGCTAGGCCAGATGGAATTTACAAAGCACCATGAAAGAGGGCAGCTGGGTGAAAAGGGTAAGGATATGTGATACGTGATACCATATTTACCCACAACTCTGTTCGTTTATACAAGCTATTTCTGCTTTCTGGAATTCCTTTTATTCCAAATTTGTTTCAACACCAATAAAAGAAGCTTTTCCTTTAATATTCAGGCATAGTTAATATGTGTTGTCCTGTGGGTACACAGTACTTTACACCTAAATTCATTAATAATGAATTTGTAATAAATTTGTAACTTTCAGTCTCCCTTCAGTGTAAGGAATATGCAACTTCATGGTTTTAAATCTGTTTTTAGCATGGCATTAAGTAGATATTCAGTAGATATTTAGTTAGTTTTAAAGATTTTATTTATTTGAGAGACAGAGAGAGAGCGTGCACAAGCAGGGGAGCAGCAGAGAGAGAGGGAGAAACAGACTTTGTGCTGAGCAGGGAGACCAATGCAGGGCTCGAACCCAGGAATCCCCCGGATCATGAACTGAGCCCAAGGTAGACGCTTAACTGACTAAGCCACCCAGGTGCCCCCCTCGGTAGATATTTATTTAAAAAAAATGTTTTATTGCTGATTGGGAACGTGTGCAGGAGACAAGAGTTCATACTAGATCAGACTTGGCCACATCATTTTACATATTCTTGAAAACAAATTTTAATACATATACACACACACTACAGTTATACTCAAATTTGTACTTTAAAAAAATATCAGTTTTGAATATCAAATGGTCACATGAGATTTTTTTAAAAACTGGCTTTCTACCTATTTTTTAAAAATATTTATTTATTTAGAGAGCACTCGTGCAAGGGGGAGAGGGGCAGAGGAAGAGGGAAAGAGAGAATCTGCAGCAGACTCCACGCTGAGCATGGAGCTGGACTTGGGGCTTGATCCACGACCCTGAGATCATAACCTGAGCCAAAATCAAGACTCTGATGCTCCACCAATTGAGCTACCCAGGCGCCCCTGTTTTTCTACTTGTTAAGAATGTTTGCGTTCTTATGTGTTTTCTGAAAATGCAAAGGAACATTGTATTTTCCAAAATAAATTCTCTATCACTAATACTTGGTTATAGAATTAAAGACTTCCATATGGAAATCAGAATAATAAAACAATGTTTAAAAAAAGAACTTCTCAAAAATAAGAAAAATATACTGTAGTCTTGTGTGCTTCAGAGAAATAAACAAGAAAATCAGACTTATTCAGCCTTGTATCTAGTGTATAAGTGAAGATTTATTTACTACTTGTATACTAAGATTTTTGAAGTTTATTTTTTAATTAAAATAATGTTTGTGTTTTCTCATAAAGAAATGTATACTCGGTGTCAAAGGAAAATTCAGTAACCCATGAATATTAGCATCTGGAAGTAAGCATTGTTTTCATTGTCATGTATTTATTTTTATATAAATGTAAACAGGGACGCCTGGGTGGCTCAGTTGGTTAAGTGGCTGACTCTTGATTTCTACACAGGTCATGATCTCAGGGCCCTGGGATTGAGTCACATGTCAGGTTCTGCACTCAGTGGAGAGTCCCCTTGAAGTTTCTGTCTTTTCCTCTCCCTCTGCCCCCCACCCCTGTGATCTCTCTTGCTCTCTCTCTCTATATATAAAATAAATAAATAAATCTTTATATACATGTTATCGTTTATCTTTACATAGTAGAGATACTATTGGGCAAACATTGCTTTTTCTCTAACATTATAATATACCATGAATAGTCCTCTATCATTGAATTAAAATATTTATGAAATATTTTCCAGATATTGTTTTTATAAAAGGAATCTGAATGACATTATTTTATTTGTTTGGTGGACTTGTCTCTTTTAAAATCTCAATATATTTGAATAATTTTTAAGAATGAATACATGTGCAAAGACATTGAAATGATACAAAATAACTAGCTTTGTGGGAAAACTTGCTCCTATATTTTGTTAGTTATGACCATTTTGTTAAAAAGTGTCATATATGCAAAATCTTTAAGTATATTGCCAAATAGTCATAGATCTCAAGATTTTTTTCCCCAGGTGTATGCTACATTTAGGATATTGAAAAAATATAAAGGATTATTTCCCCTTGAATAACTCATTTTTAGATTACTCTGCCTATGACAAAATTGATTCAAATTCAATCATTATTTAAA
Organism: Zalophus californianus; assembly: GCF_009762305.2. Classification (NCBI taxonomy): domain Eukaryota; kingdom Metazoa; phylum Chordata; class Mammalia; order Carnivora; family Otariidae; genus Zalophus; species Zalophus californianus. The sequence goes on from NC_045607.1 coordinate 39,967,603, forward strand.
CCATTTTTCCTTAATTTTTAAAAATACATTAATTTTCTAAATTCAGTGACAAATTGTCCTGGTTCTGAGACTGAGGAGATTCCCAGGACATAGAATTTCAGTGTTAAAATCAGGATAGTCCCAGGCAAACCAGAACCGCTGATGGACTTATTCCTGTAGGAATGTTTTATGCTTCTCAGTGTTTTGTAGCAGGGTTTGTTCCCTTTTCTACAATTTCTTCTTCCCTCTTCTTCCTGAGCACAGAGCTAGACTCTATTTTCTAGCTCCTCATGCAGTTAAATGCAGCCGTGTATGTTACAGAAGAGAAAGTAATGTGTCCTACATTCAGGATGGCCCACTGAGACCTCCACACGTACTCTTTAAGGCCCCATTTCCCTTTAGCTGACTGGGATGAGGAAGGTCACAGCAACCTTGGAATTCAGATTCTGAGTAGCACCTTGGCCAGCCTGGGTTCCTGAACCACTGTTTACAGCGGGACCTCCCCTCCAACATGGACCCCTACTTTGGGCGGTTGCATTCGAGGAAATAAACTATTGGGTTTGAACCATAATCAGTTCTGGATCAGTATGTTATAGTAGCTAGAGTTAAAATACCCAATCCAATTTTTCACTTAAATAGTGAAAAAATAGTTAAAAATAGTTAAATACTATTTACTCAGTTACAAAGAATATCACTCAGCTGTTTGTGAGGTTTACATCTGGAGAAGGATGATCTGAGATTGTCATATTTTTTTTTCTTTAAGATTTTATTTATTTATTTGAGAGAGAGAGAATGGAAGAGAGAGAGCATGAGAGAGGGAAGAGTCAGAGGGTAAAGCAGACTCCCTGCTGAGCAGGGAGCCCGATGCGGGACTCCATCCCAGGACTCCAGGATCATGACCTGAGCCGAAGGCAGTTGCTTAACCAACTGAGCCACCCAGGCGCCCTGTCATATTTTTTAAAGAAATAAATTGCTGCACTTTGAGAAGGTGATAAGTAGAAGTAAAAAGAAGTAGATAAATAATTGGAATTAGGCCAGAACGCCAAGGTTAAAAGCTCTTCTCTTCTATGAGAGAGAGAAAAAAAAAATCATAGTGAGATTTTTATTAGTACTAAGAATATGAGCAATTTAATAGCCAGAAATCATTGGTATCTCAGTTTTATGAATTTGTTTTAAGATCACCCTTCACAATTCCATCTGTACATTTTACAACTTGATCATAAAATTATATTTAAAATTCAGTCATTCAGAAAAGAAATTCAACCGTTGCTAAAAGGAAAAGCTTGTTCTCAAAAAGTCTTCACTGAAGGCCACAGCTACACTAATAGCCACAGGGGGCGCCTGGGTGGCTCAGTGGTTAAAGGCTAGCTGGAGCCCCAGGATGGGTTTCCTGCTCAGCGTGGAGTCTGTTCCAGAATTCTCTCTTTCCCTCTACCTTCCCTCCCGCCCCTCCGCAGTGTGCTCTCTCTAAGACATATAAAACTTAAAAAAAAAGATTAATAGTCACCGAAATATGAGGCTTAGGGAAAAAATACTTTCAAAAGGCATAGCCAAAAGGGATGAGTTAGAAAGTTTATTTTCACATTACTTGAGAAGAATATTTTCTGAAGGTACATTAGTAGGATATAAATTAATAGAAAGATGAACAGCCCAGATGCAACATTTATTCCAAATGAAGTGAAAGGTATGTAGGGGAAGTATGGCTATTTTATATTAACCTTCAGTCTCCATTTTTTATTAAATACAAGATATGAAATTCATATTGAGAAATATAAACCTTCAAAGTTAATAAAATTGGTGTATTTACAAATAATAATTTAAAAAGTAGTTCAATCAATTAATTAACCTGGGATATTTTCATACTGTGATTCCAGTAGTGCCACATTTCTAATCATTCTTTATTTGATGACTATTTTTTATGATTGAAAAAGATATGGATTCAGCTTTTCCTTTAATATCCTTAGAAAGTGCAGGATTTCCTGTTATGAATATAAGCAGTCCAGTGGCTCCATGGTTTTAGAAAGCTTCTCTATTTTGTTTTTATTTTTTCTCTCATCCCTTGTGTATTACCCTTTTCCTGCATGGCTTATCTCCAAATCTCCATTCCAACAGCCTGTGGAAAATAAGTAAGGGAAACAAGATTGTTAGAACAAATAAATAAGCAAAAGACCACAACTTGGTATTTGGAAAATAAGCACTTGTATATTTATTTCTTCATTTAAATGTGAATAAGCAACAATAGGACAATATAAGGCAAATGAAAAATATACTGCAGCACAATTAATGGTGCAGTAAGGAGAACCACTCCTAGGAAAAATTAAAGAGAATAATACCTCTGAAAAAGAACTAAGATAGAAAATAACAACAACAAGAAGAGTTTTACAGAAGATCTGCTTTGCATTCTCAATAAGTACAGGTGATATTGCCTCTATAAAAATAAAACAGTAACATAAGAAGGGAGCAAGCAGAAGTGCAAAGACATAAATCTGAGAAGCAGGTTGCAAAGAGAAAAAGAACTTGTTTAATTAAGAACACAATGCAGGGAAATGAAAAATACAATAATGATTATAATTCTCATTGGAGGCCATAAAATCTTTAATGGAAATTGAAGAAATGGGAATAGAAATTTTAGAAGGTAAACTTTATTCATTCTCATAGAATGATTGCAGTAAAAAAAAGACAAATATGAGAAGGGAAGCTAATCAAAATCAAGGATTGGTGAGGAAAATATCCTAATTACAAATAAAATAGCCCAATAAGTACATAAAACAAACAAATAGATAAAATAAATAGAAGTGAAAATTAAACAAAAATATCTCTATTCTAAAATAACCTGAATCTGTAGGACAAAACTGCTCACCTTATTGTTGGCAAAATTAATGCAAAATTAAGGGACTATGGAAAGATGCTTAGATTTTGAAGATTAAAGAAAAATAATCTCAAATGATCAGGTAAAGAGGTTTAACAAACAAAAGAAACAGAAAAAAAAGAAATAAAGCAGAATTAATTTCCTTTTCTCTATGAAAAATCAAATGCAAGCCAGCAATATTCACAAAAGTTGCTTTTAATATTTGAGAGCAGTACATACTCTAACACAGGTATCTAGCTACTACTTCTCCCTTATCTCTGACTATTCTCCAAAAGATCCTTCAGGTGTAGCAATACCAGCTTCCTTGCAGTTTGAACATGTCACATGTCTTCCAGTCTCATTATCTTTGTATGTTTTTATTAGCTGAATTAGTCTTCCTACAAATAGACATCTGACTCCTTCAGGCCAAACCTTCAGATCTCAGCTCAAATATCACCTTTTGGAGAGGTCTTTTATGACTATCTAGGGGCATCCCCCTGCACTCATCGTTTATTAATTCTGCTTTGTTTTGATTCTTAGGACTTATCAATAACTAGTATCTCATTTAATGTCGTATTTATTTTTTGTTTTTTACAGGGACAAACTTTGTTTGTTTTTTTTTTTAAAGATTTTATTTATTTATTTGAGAGAGAGAGAGAATGAGAGTTAGAAAGCACGAGAGGGAAGAGGGTCAGAGGGAGAAGCAGACTCCCTGCTGAGCAGGAAGCCCGATGTGGGACTCGATCCCAGGACTCCAGGATCATGACCTGAGCCTAAGGCAGTTGCTTAACCAACTGAGCCACCCAGGCGCCCAACAGGGACAAACTTTGAACATTCACAGTTATATCAGAGCATGTAAAACAGTGTCTGGGAAATAGTGGGGCTCAAAAAATCTCAGCTGAATAAACGAATGAACAGAAAATCTGTAGGTGGGGGAATCACACAAATGAGCTTAAATACAGACTCAGAGGATTTGTTCATTTTCTGAGATTAAAAGAAAATAGACGATTTGAAGTTATGCCAGCTTGTAGAATAGATACTACCAAAGAATGCCTGACAAAAATAAGTAAAATTGTGAATAAAAGTAATTTACAACTTGTAAATAAGTCACTAAGCTAGCAGTGTAATGAGGAATCCAAACAAGGATTAGGCTGAAGTGAAAGTAGGAAAGTTAGAGGTTAAAAGATCATCAAGTTCTGGAGATGTCGAGGTTCTACTGCAATGACACGTTTTTAAACACCTGTATTCATGCAGACATTTTCTGAACAGAAGCAATTAGATATTAATTTTTAAAACAACTAAAAATGCATTTTTAAAACTTAAAAATGCAACTCTAACCACAAATGAAAAACCAGAATGGAAATAAATTATTAAAAATAATAACTGCAAGGGCGCCTGGGTAGCTCAGTTGGTTTGTCTGCCTTCAGCTCAGGTTATGGTCTTGGAGTCCTGGAATCAAGTCTCACATTGGGCTCCCTGCTCAGCAGGGAGTCTACTTCTCCCTCTCCCCCTCCTGCTGGTGCTCTTTCTCTCTCAAATAAATAAAATCTTTAAAATAAATAAATAAAAACAATAACTGCAGAATTATGTTTCAAAGTGTCCGAAAGGTAGATAAAGTTGTATTTAGATGGACATATATAGTTTTCCTTTGAGAAACAAGACCCACAGTAAAATATTCAGCTAAGAGTCCATAATAAGGTATTAACTAAAAGAAAGTGGAATAAAGTCAGACAATAGAAAGAAGGAAATGTCAAAGGTCGAATCTGTAATTAATGAGATCCTCTCTCTCGCTCTCTCAAATAAATAAATAAATCTTTAAAAAAAAATGGGGAGGCGCCTGGGTGGCTCAGTTGGTTAAGCATCTGACTTTTGATTTTGGCTCAGGTCATGATATCAGGGTCCTGGGATCAAGCCCGGAGTTGGGCTCCCTGCTCAGTGGAGAGTTTACTTGTCCCTCTACCCCTCCCCCGGCTTGTGCTCACTCTCTCTGTCTCTCTCTCTCAAATAAATAAATCTTTTTTTTTAAATGAGATTCAAAGCAAATTAAGTCAACAAAGCTTAAAGTTGGTTCTCTGAAACATATAGTAACATGAACTTCTTAAGATTGATCAAAATCAAAAGAGAAAGTAACAAAATATAAATGAAAAAGGAGACAACCATAGAGCTAACAAAAATATAAATTTAGGCCAATAATTTAAATTTTTCAAAAAAATCATTACTTTGAAAAATACTTTCTGAAAGTGACTCAAAAAGATGTTAAAAACACAGAATGCTTTTATAGCCATTAAAGAAAATTACAAGTAGTTAAAAGTCTTCCTGTAATGAAAATAGGTTTAGCTGCTTCACTGGCAAAGTCAATCATTTGAGGGACAGATGCCTTTTACACAAAATCTTAGTAAATAAAAGAAAAGGGAACATCTTTACACTAAAAAAGAGCATTTATACTACACCTATACATATATCCCACTTAATTTTGAAATAACAAAGCCATTTCCTTTCCTTTTAGTCAAAGCAATTTCAGAGATGTGTATGATCTTAACATATCTATGCAACATTGTCATGAGAAGAGAAATATAGTGTATAAAGTTTGAAAAGGAAAAACAAAAATCTCATAATTTTCAAATGATAGGATTATCTATGTAGAAAGTCCAAGATGGTTTAAGGTTTTTTCCTCCAATTATCATATATTTTATTGCCTTTTTAAAATCAGGACTTACAGTAAAACATTGATTAGAAATGGCAATAGTGGCTGTTGCTATCTTACTGTTGCTCTCGTAGGGAAACCTTTCAAAATTTTGTCTTTAAGTACAATGTTTGTTTTAGTTTTTATTTAAGATATCTTTTATCAGATATTATACTTTATTTTTTTAGTATGGTAGTTTTGTTTTTAGTGAATCAGCATTTCATCAAATGATTTTTCTGTATCTAATAAGATGTTTATAAGATTTTTATCTTTATCCTGTTAATATCATGCATTAAATATTTTTGTTTTCTATTTTAAAACTGCTTTTCTTGGGCACCTGGGTGGCTCAGTCAGTAAGCGTCTGCCTTCATTTCTGGTCATGATCCCAGGGTCCTGGGATCGAGCCCCGCATCGGGCTCTCAGCTCAGCGGGAAGCCTGCTTCTCCCTCTCCCGCTCCCCCTGCTTGTGTTCCCTCTCCTGCTGCCTCTCTCCCTGTCAAATAAATAAATAAAATCTTAAAAAAAAGTAAAACTGCTTTGCTTTTCATTAGATAGTAAAGTTGAACATACAATTTAATGTAAATATAAACTAGTAAATACATCCTGGGCAAAATGATTATGCCCCTGTCCCTGGAGACATGTACAGGACTGCTCATTGAAGTACTGTCCATAATTGCCAAAAAAAAAAAAGAAAAAGAAAATTGGTAAACAATTCATCATCTATCAAAAAGTACAGTGGAAAAACCCAATTTTGTTATACAATGAAGCACTAAAATGTATGGACTTCAGCTACATATGTAGAAATGGAGAAATTGCAAAAAAATTAAACAAAACAGGTAAATTGCTGAACAATACTTATACTATGATTCATTTTTATAATTTTTAATGATAGTGCTATTAACCATGTAGGTAGTAAAATTATGAAGAGATGCAATAGGATTGGCAAACTATTTGTGATAATGGTTCCTTTTGAGAGGTAGGATATGTAATGCTTTGGGGGTGAGATACAGAGGGTTATGACATGTATTGGGAATATGCTACTTCTTAAGCTGGGTATATATGAGTGTTGGTTTTATTATAAGTGTTTGAATTGTTCTACATTTATATAGTTTTTTAAATTAATATATACCACAATAAAGACTTTAAAATAATAAATGTATTACTATATAGCTGACTGTAGTAAAACTTTATTTCAATTAGAAAATAAAACGATTCTGTAGAAAACTAGTATTTTAAAAATAGACATATCTTCTCTGAAACAATCTGCTCTTATGGTTTTTTTTGACATTTTATCACAGATTTTCATTATGTATTTTTTTATTTTTAACTTGCTCTTGCTGGTCTTTTTTTTTTTAAGATTTTTATTTATTTGTCAGAGAGAGAGAGCACAAGCAGGGGGAGCAGCAGAGGGAGAGGGAGAAGCAGGCTCCTCACTGAGCAAGTAGCCCGATGTGGGACTCGATCCCAGGATCCTGGGATCATGACCTGAGGCGAAGGCAGACACTTAATGACTGAGCCACCCAGGTGTCCCGCTCTTGCTGGTCTTTTCCACCAATTTTAGGCTTCTTGATGGAGAAAGTGTAAAACACATGTAGCATATTGTCCGGCAAACAGTATTTGCTCAACATACATTTGTTAATGGGCTAATGCATTAAATAATAGTGAAATGCAAGTGGAGATATTACTAGATCTATCTGTATTTATATAAGATATATGTATCTATATAAGATATATACCTGTATATATCTATATAAGGCTCTGTTTATATTGAGCCTTACACCTAATTATTTAGGGATACTTAATTTTTCTCTAAACCAAGGACAGATATGATATAAACCAATTGTACTAAGTCCTATAGCCACAAAATGAGCAACAATAAAAAAATTCAAAAAAATTTTAAGAATAAACTAGAAAGTATAAGCTTATTTGGCTGACATTTTGCAGCTGCATTTCATAGTTCTCTTTGAATTATAGCCCAATTTAAAGGAGACATTAGCTTTCTGCAATGTCTGCAAAAATGTCTTTCTGCCATAAAACATTAAAACATCCCACATTTTCCTGGGGGAAATATTATTTCTCAATTTGTTATTGCAATAACGGAGACCATAGCTGTGAATGATAATCTCAGAATAGGGAATAAAATTACTGATACTTTTTTTCCTATAATGATAAATGCTCACCAGTAGAGTGGTTTTATTCCTTTTCAAAAGAAGAATCAACTTGTTCCACTGCTTATCTTTGTCAGAAATATTCATATGGCCTTTGAGCATATACTATAATTTCAGTTTAGATCCTCAATGAAAAACTCAGAGCTTTAGTTAGCTGCCAGTGATTAAACAATGATACATTTTCAGGAAGGTTATCTCCAAGTGCATTTAGGGGTTTTGCATTAAGGGGTTCTTCATTCTCCTTCATTAATTCTGTAAAGGACCAACCACTATCAGGTATACTTTGCAACTTCCCTCTTTGCTTTTCAGCAAATAATGAATTTAGTTACTATGGCATTGAGTTGTCAAGAATCTTTTTTTTAAGACTTTATTTTTATTTATGAGAGAGAGAATGAATGAATGAATAAGCAGGGGAGGTGGCAGAGGGAGAAAGAGAAGCAGACTCCCCACTGAGCAGGAAGCTGGATGCAGATTCAATCTCAGGACCCTGAGATCATGAGCTGAGCCTAGGGCAGACTCTTAACCAACTGAGCCACCCAGGCACCCCTAGTTGCCAAGAATCTTAAAGCTACTTGCAACTGCCACATTAACATCAATATTGGTAAGAATGAAAAGTTAAACATAAATACAACTGACCACATTAAGCTACTTATGTACAGCTGACCCTTAAATAACAGGGGGTTAGGGACACCAAGCCCCCCATGTAGTTGGATTGGATTCTTTGTGTAACTTTTGACTTCCCCAAAACTTAATAGCCTACTGTTGACTGTAAGCCTTAGATACCACACCATAAATAGTCAATTATCACAGATTTTGTATGTTCTATGTATTATATACTGTGTTCTTACAATAAAGTAAGCTAGAGAAAAAATGTTATTAAAAATCATAAGGAAGAGAAAATACATTTATGGTTTTGTACTGTATTTATTGAAAAAAAAATCCATGTATAAGTGTCCCCACATAGTTCAAGGCCCTGTTGTTGAAGAGTCAACTCTGTTTCCTGAATATACTGAAGATTTGGTGTTGTTAGTGTTTTTATATCATAAGGCACTGCCTGCAAATTGTATCCCATCCTCAACAAAGGCTCCCTGAATTATAAAATGCAAAGAGAGTTATCTCCACCGTTAATAGTATTAGACACTGAGTGGTAACCCAGTTGAGCCTACATGAGGAGGTAGAGAACGGGTATCTAATGAACTAGTAGTGCACACTCCCTCTGCCCACTACTCCTCTTGCTTGAGTTGATCCAGTATCTAAGTTTTCAAGTATTTATTAGGGGCCAACCAAGGAAGACATGGTGGTATTGGTATCTAAGCATTTCCTCCCAAGTAGATCTGATTCTTTGCATGGGAAACTTTAAATATAGGCTAAGAGAACTATAAAAGCATTTAAGGGACCTGTGTGGCTTAGCTGGTTAAACATCCAACTCTTGATTTCAGCTCGGGTCATGATCCCAGGGTTGTGAGATTGAGCCCTGTGTCAGTCTCTGCACTGGGGATGGAGCCTGTTTAAGATTCTCCCTATCCCTCCCTGTTCCCCTCCTCCACCTCTGCTTTGCACACACTCTCTCTCTGTCTAAAAAAAAAAAAAAAAAAAAAAAAGAGAGAGATCATAAAAAGCACTTAAGACTCCAGGGCACCAAGAGATCTATTTGAGAGTCCAAAAGATTAAACAGAATTCATTGACATCTCAATATCTTGCAGGATTTTTAATTCTTGGTCCACCTAAGCAAATACTTCCCCGATTGTCTTGCAGGCATCTGACAACAAAATGGTCAGAAGATAGTAAGAGGACAAAAGCAAACTTTGCCCTAAGAGCTTCTATTCATCAACCTGAGCCTCCTGAGAGGAATAGCTAACAGAGTAGAGGTTATATGTATCTGGTTAGAGCTGAGATCTTGCATAAATGCAGATGTGAGTTATTAGTTAATTTGAGCATTGATGGTTATATGAGCTCTTTGTACCTACAGATTGTCGTGGCCTAAAGAAATTTGTGTTGCACTCATTATTTATATCCATATTCATATTCAAATGTTATAAATTCAGGCTATAGTAATTTAAATTGTAGGATAATTGGTTAGAGTTAAATTTTACTACAGTTTAAATATACTGTTTCTCTGTGAATGATGAAAATTGATAATGTAGTTCAGATGTTGGTTATTGGGAGAATTTAAACAAATTTCCTTCATTACACTCAAGCATTTTATTTTATACATTTTGAAAGTTGCAGAATATTTCAAACATAAAAAAAGGACAGAAGAAATTTTAAAAACATCTCTGCACTCATGCAGTTTTGCATGTTTATGTATGTATGTATTTATTTATTTATATATTATGTATATATTTACTTGAGATCTATTTTTAAAACAATAAAAATAGAGATTCCATTAAACAAAATAGTCTGTTTTTTTCATTTTTTTCTCCCCAGAGGCAACTACCATCTTAAAGTTATTAAGCTTCTTTGTAGCCTCTTTTTATGCCATCCATATTCCTATGTGTCCACACATGATATACACTATTGCCATATATATTTAAAAAATTACATTGCATGCATAGAACTTATTTATTTTATAACTGGAAGTTTGTACTTTTGACCACCTTCCTCCAAGCCCCTCTACCCCACTTTAAGCCATTGGTAGCCACAATTTCTGATTTCTTTTTCTATGAGTTGGGTTTTTGTTTTGTTTTTAGGTTCCACATATAAGTGAGATAGATCATACTGTATTAGTCTTTCTCTGTCTGACTTCTTTCACTTAGCATAATGTCTTCAAGATTCATCCATATTGTCACAAATGGTAGAATTTCCTCTTTTTGTGGCTGAGTAATATTCTACTGTATATATATACCACTTCTTTATCCATTCATCTATTGATGGACACTTAGATTGTTTCCAAGTCTTAGCTATTGATAATAATGCTGCTATGAACATGGTGGTGCAGATAGCTTTTCAAGTTATTCTGCCTATGTTTTCATTTATTTTGGATATATTCCCAGAAGTGGAATTGCTAGATCATATGATAGTTCCATTTTTAATTTTTCGAGGATCCTCCATCCCATTTTCCACAGTGGCTGTACCAGTTTGCAATCCCACCAACAGTGCATTGGAATTCCCCTTTTTTCCATATACCTGCCAGCATTTGTTATTTCTTGTCCTTTTGAGATGGATATTCTTATAGGCAGGAAATGATATCCCATTGTGGTTTTAATTTGCATTTCCATAATGATTAGTGATGTTGAGCCTCTTTTCACATACCTGCCAGCCTTCTGTATGTCTGTTTTGGAGAAATGTCTATTCAGATCCTTGGCTCATTTAATTGTTGAGTTGTATGACTTCTTTATATGTTTTGGCTATTAACCCTTTACCAGATACATGGCTTGCCAATATCCTTCCCCATTCGCTTGACAGTTTGGCTTCTTTTGCTGTGTGGAAGCTTTTTAATTTGATGTAGTACCACTGGTTTATTTTCTATTTTGTTGCTTGTGCTTTAGGTATCCTATCCAAAAATTGGTACCAAAATCCATGTCAAGGAGCTGTTTTCTTCTCCTGCTCTTTTGTCTGAAGGCATTTTATGTCTGTGGAACAGTGTTCCATTCTTGCTTTTTTATCTGAGGACTTTTTCTGTCTTTGGAAATGCACTCAACTCATCCATAACAGGCCAGAAGTGCAGAAGAGTTAATACCCCTGGAGCAACTCTAAACAAATGAGAGATTGGTGGAAAACATGAGGTTAATACATCCAACCATGATTTCATAGTCATTATTTCCAGAAGGAGAGCACATAGTTAATGGATTTAAAGAAAAATATCAACCAAATGATATACAGGAGGATCACAGATAAAGCAAAATTCACAAAACTAGTTTGTGTGAACAATCTAAGAGCCCAAAAAGGAGTTTAAGGCATGGAGGGGAAACCTGTTCAAGGATTAAGGTTCTGAATTATGCTGAGTCCCTCTTTAATTGCTGTCTCTCATTTTCCTATTGATGTATTCATACCACAAGTATTCATTGATTCTGAGTTATATTTCACAACATCTTTGAGCATTCCTAGAAGAAATAAACAGAGTTGGCCACAACAGTGACACACTCATTTACATACTGTTACACACTGTTTTTTGTTGCTATTTTTGTTTTCTTTCCTTTAGTCCTTTCTCATTTTCCACATTTTCTTCTTCTTGTGCTTATCTTATAAATTACTTACCCCAAATCTTTGTCTGATGATATACTTTTGGGGGGTACCCCAGACCAAGACACGTGATCTAAAATGCCTTCTATGCACTTAACCTACTTTTATTTCTCACCATTTATTTTTAGTCCAGGCACATAAACAGCAACCACACTGAGGTCTCTGATATTCTGGAACAGGTGTTAGTAATTCCCATCTCTGTACTTTTGCCTGATCTCACTTATGGTCTTCATAGCCCAGTGTATGACTTACCTGTCAGGGGACGAGGCAGGCCCCCACCCACATGCCTGTGTCTGTGCTTTGGTTATTACCTCTTGCCTGAAATGCCCCTTACCATTGCCTTTGAAGTTCTGTTTCAGTATTTCACTTCACTGTATTGTCAAAGCTGTGTTATCATCTTCCCAAAACTTCCATATTACTTTGTCAAATTGAGGACTTACCACAGTGTTTTGGCTCAATATACTATCATTCCGTTACACATCTGTGCTTCTCAGTAAGTTGTGAATTCCTTGAGAGCACAAACTGTGTCTGTAAGTATTCTTTATAGTTATAAGTGTATTGATAGCTGCACAATAACCAATAATAATCTAATCAAACTAAATATCTGTTCTGAAGATATATATATTTTTAAATATTTTATTTGAGAGAGTGAGAGAGAGAGAGTGAGTGCACATGAGGGCAGGAAAGAGCAGAGGGAGAAGGAAAAGCAGACTCCCCACTGCTCACTGAGCAGGGAGCCAGACATGGGGCTTCTCAGGATCCCAAGATCATGACCTGAGCTGGAGGCAGACGCTTAACCAACTGAGCCACCCAGGCACCCCAGTTCTGAAGATATTTTTAATAGTTTTGTAAGCTAGCTTTAATTTCCTAAACAGACTTGGTAAATAAATTTAATTACAATTTTTAAATTTAATATTGTTACTTGTCTTAATTATTCTGAAAAAAGTGACATACGGTAAAAAGTAAATCATATTATTTGCATAGTAAGCAAGTGTGATAGACTGAAACATTGTCTATAATTGTTCATCTTTACCAATATCCATACCTTTGTTTTTGCTTCATCATATGGACAGCATTCTCCCTCATTTCTAGATTGTGGATTTAACTGTGTTATTTGTTTGGGACAAAGATATATGTATGAAAATGACAATGAACCATTGATGAATCAAGATCATAAGGGAACTCTTATGAGTCTATTTCTTTTTTTGTGTGTGTATGCCTCTAAGGTTACCACGGGAACAGCTTCCCTTGGGTATCCCTTCAGCTTCAGACCCAGAATGATGAAAATGGTGAAGACCAAAGCCATTTAGTAGAACTATATTCTGGAGAAGGGAACCACCAGCTGGGAGCAGAATGTCAGATTTTACCACCATTAGAAATTCTAATAGATTTTATCATGTAAGAAATATGAGTCTAAAAAATGGCATGATAAAGGAGTAAGTTCATTGTTAATGCCACATTCCCTAATTTTATTATTTTTGTCAATTTTGTTTGATTAATTAAACTGTCTATAGGTTCAGATAAGTGCTAGCCAGGTCATGTTTTCACTAAGTTTTTACAAAGAGCCTCAAAAAAGATGAATTATCAGCTTTAATGACTCCATCTTCCAGTTACAATCAACAACAACAATAATATTTAAAAAGCTCTAGATATCAAAAGGGAGAGGTTTCATTGACTCACAGTTATAGGTTTATCACATAACCAGCTGTATTCCATTCAAACAATTCAGACATGCCTCTGGCACTGGAAAACTAATTACACTCTTTTTTTTACACTTAATAAGTCCCATAAATCATAATGTTTAATTTTGTGGCATGCTATTCCATCTTATACATGATGGAAAGAAAGGTAGCTTTCCTTTGGTGGGAAAATAACATAACTATTACTAGTAAATAAGAGAGACACTGGTCTATACATGCACATTATTAGATTAGTTCATTGTTTTGGCCACTTGTGGTTAATATTAAAGCCTTGAGTCTTTGTTTTTCTGGTCCACTTCTTTATTAAAACTAGAATGTAACCATAATTCAAAGGTGGAACCATAGCAAGACTTAAGACAGTTACACCTATTTCAAACCAAACAGTTCTGTTCAAGTTGGTCTCTGTAGGCTAATTCCTGCATTTCAAAATAAGACAAGGAAGGCCTTGGAAACTTAGCTGGGAGAGAATGGCAGCTTTTAAAATCCTCTGTGAAAGAGGCTGAGAATGCAGTTTGCTGCTGTTTGAGTTTCATATAGATTTGAAAGATAGAATTGTAGACAGTTATTGAGGAATTTCAAAACTTGTTAGTGGAGATCTAGGAATATTTTTATTTTTCGCACCTTTTATTATTATCCATATTCTCTACTTTGAAAAAATATCTATAAATATACCAAAATTGTTAATTAAAACATTTTATTACCAAAAGACAAACTATTTAGGATCATGGTGTCTCAGGGTTGGAGAACATATAAAATATTATTTCTTAAGCTTTTCCTTCACTCCTGGATTTTGGGAGTCAGCAAACTACACAGCCTGAAGACCAAATCTAGACTGCCACCTTTCAGTAATGTTTTATGGGAACACAACCGCACCTGTCTGTATATTGTCTCTGGCGGCTTTTGCACCTCAGTGACAGAGGGGAGGAGTTGCACCAGACGCTGAATGTGCTACAAAGCCTAAGGTATTTACTACCTAACCCTTTACAGAATATGTTTACTGAATCCTGCTATATTCAGTAATATTCAATATGCATGCTTACTGTGGTGGAATGGTACACAGTACAATGAATAAAATGAGAAAATTGGATATTTAGAGAATTAAAATGGTTGCTTAAAATATATAGTCAACTAAGGACAATTCGAGTACTCAACTGATACTGCATTGTTCTGAATTCAGTGTTTTTCCTCTACTTCAAGAAATTGAGACATGTCTCATTAAGCTGCAGGACCTAGACATCATTTATAAATAAGGCACTTATGAAAAAAATAGTCATTAGCTCTTTTGAACTGAGATTTTCATTTGTGTATAGATTATTGTATATATTTTATATAATAAAGTATAGTTGGGGGATTGAATCATTTTGGCTGCATAATAATCTTTATCATGATAATCGTTATCATGTTCTTAGTTGAAGGTATCATCTCATCCAATACTCTGACGTCTTAGCTTCTGACTACCATCTTTTGCCCATGACCACTTATTATCAGGAGCCAAACCATCTGTCATCACTCATGGATGTTGGATGCTTATTTGCAAAAGGACAAAATTATAGATTTTTCTCTGAGCTTTTATTATGCTCCAAATCTGTTCCCTAAAAAACCAATATTTATCTATCAAAAATGCATATTCCTTTTGATTCAGAAATTTACTTCAAGGCATTTATATCAGAAGTTATTCTTACACTTGTCTACAAAAATATATTTTATTTTGTAGTAGCGAAAATAATCTGCCAATTACCTAAATGGTAATAAAAAAGGTAATTAAATTGGTATATCCAGCTATTAAAAATAATGAATTCACTTTTTATAAAGTTCTATCTTTACCTGTTACGTGTATAATGTAATCAAAAGAGCAAGATGCGCAATTATGAGTGTCTCTTCTCCCCCATCTCCTCTCTTTAGTGTGATGGTCTATTTGTCTTCCTCTGTTTAGCTTGATTATATTGCCATGAGCTAGGTAACCCAAATAGAAACCCAGTCCCCTTTGTACCTCCTTATCCCTTAGCTATTATGGGTCAGAAAGTTTTGTGAATAGTGTCTCCAAAAAGACTCTCAGGCTCAAATCTTCTACCTCATTCTAGCTGTCACAACTCTAGGTCAAGCTCTTATTTCTCTTTGCTGAACTTCTGAACTCCTGCAATAAACTCCCAACCCCTATCCTAAGAAGCAATATTTTCAAGTCTTGGAATGAATTCCCCACATTGCCTTCAAGCAATAGTTCTGAAGAATCACTTGATTATGTCAATCTCCTTGTTCAAAACTTTGAATCACCCCATTGCTCCATGACAAAGCCTAACGTCCTGTCATGGATTATCTTTTCTTTCATGACCTAGCAACTGCTGAGTTCTTTAGTGGGGGGGGGGGGGGGTCAGATATCTCATGTCTACAAGAACCAGGAAGGAGATGTAAATGAACAAGATGAACCTAGTGGGGTGCATGCCCTGGTTCATTTGGACAGCTGCTCTTCAGCTGCTCCTCAGTCTTAGTCGGTGCTGCCATCTGAGTTGTGTGTGTCCAGTCTCTGCCTTTACGCTCACCAACACCTCCTGTTGTTAAATACACAAGGCCAGCGCTAATATCACTTTCCTTTTCTAGCTATCTCTGACCAGTGCTTCCTCCATCTCCTGCCCAAGTTCAAATTAAATGTTCCCTCATCTGTGTCCAGAATACTCCATATATATTCTTATGATGTCCTTTATCACCATGTATTTTAGCTATTATTGATATGTCTTTTTTTCTTCCTAAAATGTGATCTTCATAAGGGTGGGAAGCATAACATTTCTTTTGTATAATTCTCAATGCAGAGGCCTTGAATATATGAGAAATAATTGGTGTTTGAAACATGGAAAAGTATGAATATGAACAAAATGTTTCAAGGACTGAAAAGAAAAGGGTGTGGTTAATTCAGTCTTAACATCTAGTGGGATGGTAAATGCTTCACTAGGAGATGATTTTTCAGATGAATCTTTAAGAGCAATTAGGAATTTGCAGGTACAAGATGACAGGGTGAAGGATGGAGGAAAGTGAGAGGAAAGGATTCTGTACTCAGAAAACAAGCATTTGCAGACTCATACTGAGTGTGGCGTGCACTGGCAATGACAGCTATCCACAGTGGTCCCTTGCGTGGGATTAAGAGCGTGGGGATTAGGGATGGGAGTGCAGCCTGAGTTCAAAGGGATGAGCATGCTTCAAGTGTCAACCTGAGGTTTTGGGATTTTATTTATGGGCTGTGGGAAGTCAGGGATGTTTTTTTAAGTACAATATTGGCATGATTTATCTTGAATGTGTTACTCAGGAAAAATATAGTTCTTTCATCTCTGTAGAGATTAACTTGGAAGACAGAAACACAGGTTTGGGGGGAGGACACACTGAGGAGGTTGCTGAAAACATAAAAGGTACCAAGGATGAAGCATCAAGCTTGAAGAGTGACAGATCCGAGAGCCACAGATGGTAGATATACAGAGCTTGCAGTTTGTGAATCTCCTGTCTTGCCAGTGCAGACAAGACTTTGCCAGACATTTTTTTCTGGCTAGAAGGCTGACTGCTTCACCTACGTGCTCACTTCCTACTTACTCTTCAACACACAGAGCCCTGTCACTTTGGGGAGGAAGCATTCTTTGGCAAACCACACATTCCTCAACCTTAGTCTATATGAGGGACTCCTGGTCCTCTGTGTTCGCCTGGCCCTTCTGCACACCCTAGTAATACATGGTTCTACACTATGTGTCTCTGCTAATCTTTTGTTTTATCTCAAGCTGTCAGCATCTTGAGGAAGATATCTGTGAGTTGTCTTGTGGCATCTCTTTTTAGTACCAAGCACTGTAAGCAGCAGTAGAAGTTCACTGAATTAATAAATAAAGAAGGACTGACAAAGTAATTGTGGCAAATAGGAGACAGCAGATTGTTAATATAACTGGAATTATTACTTTTAAATCTTTCTAGCTTGGACTAGTGGACTAGCTTTACTGTTTTGCCTCAATAATTGGAGATAATGCTTTCCTTAATGATTAAGTGTACAAATGGATTGTTAATTTTTACTTAATAAAACACATACTGTGTTTTAAGTGCTACATCATCAAAAACCTGATATAGATTCAGCTTTGAAAATTTAATTAAATTTTGTCTCATACAAGCTGTCTAAAAATTACTCTATATAATGTAGCTATGTTATAAGAGAGCTCACACTGAAATAGTGCTAAAGATTTTCAGTCAATTGAAGTATAAAGGAGAACAAAATGAAAATTTAAGAAGATAATTCATTCTTTTATGATCGAATTAAACTTATAGAAAAATTCACATTTTGCAATCAATTAGCATATACATCACATTCCACACATTTCAGCTTATATTCTTTAATGCTTTAATATATCAAACTATGAGAGGATATTCAATTCATTGTTTTCTCTTACCTAAATATGGTTACTCTTGTGAACTTTATCCAAAGAGGACCAGTTGTGGCCATTGTGAATAAGCCCTTGGCTTGCATTAGTTAGCATCAGTTCTCCATGGGTGTTTTTACAGTAATGGAAATGCATTGAGCACCATTATCACTGTTTCCTACATCTCTCTATACTACCCAGCTAAACACCATCAAGGTCAATTTAATAATATCTATGTTTTCCTAATAATTAAAAAAGATAGGGCAGTGGTGCTGGGAGCCTCGCAGGCGCAGCGCCGTTACTCGTGGTCGGATGGCGGCCACGGAGGCACCCTGCCGCCACGGCTCCTGCACTGGTGCAGCCACCCTTGCTCCCTCTGCTCTTCCCTTCGCTCGCACCAGGGCTGATCATCGTTCGCACCAGGGCTGATCAGCTGACCGAAGAGATTGCTGGGTTCAAAGAAGCTTTCTCCCTATTTGACAAAGATGGCGATGACAGCGTCACAACAAAGGAACTTGGAACTGTCATGAGGTCACTGGGTCAGAACCCAACAAACAGAAGCCGAATTGCAGGATTTGATCAATGATGGGGATGCTGACGGAAACGGCACCATTGACTTACCAGAATTTTTTACTATGATGGCTAGAAAAATGAAAGATACAGACAGTGAAGAAGAAATCCGTGAGGCATTCTGAGTCTTTGACAAGGATGGCAACGGTTACATCAGCGCGGCAGAGCTACGTCACGTCATGACCAACTTAGGAGAAAACCTAACAGATGAAGAAGTAGATGAAATGATCAGAGAAGCAGATATTGATAGAGATGGGCAAGTCAACTGTGAAGAATTCATACAGATGATGACTGCAAAATGAAGGCCTACTTTCAACTCCTTTCCCCCTTCTAGAAGAACCAAATTGAATCTTTCACTTACCTCTTGCAAAAACAAAACAAAACAAAACAAAACAAAAACTTCATTTACTCATTCTGTTTCTATATAGCAAAACTGAATGTCAAAAGTACCTTCTGTCCACACACACAAAATCTGCATGTATTGATTGGTGGTCCTGTCCCCTAAAGATCAAGCTACACATCAGTTTTACTATATAAATACTTGTATTACCTTAATGATAAGGAAGCACCTAGTGGACTCCTTGCAGTTCCATTTGCTCATGAATAATACACTGTTTGAGCTGGCCAGTTTTTCATGCATGCAGCTTGACAATTGAGCACAGGCATTTGTATTAAAAATGAAAAATGAAAAAACAAATTTAAAACTTCTTAAAAAATATTATAGACTATATGTAACTAAAGTGTGGACAGTGAAATATAAAGTCACCCCCGGTTTTGGAAGGAGAATAAATTGTTAGTGTTTTAGAAAATGGGGCTCTATATAACCAAATATTTACGAAGTCTTTTGGGGGGTTGTGGAGATAAATAGGCTGAGCATAGAGGATTTTTAGAGCAATGAAAATAACTCTATGATAGTGTAAGGTAGATATATGTAATTATATATTTGCTCAAACCCACACGATATATGACATCAAGAGTGAATTCTAATGTAAACTGTGGACTTTAGATGATTATGATATAACAATGTAGGTTTATCCTTGATAAAAAATTATACATTCTAGTGAGTCATGTTGATAATGGAGGAAGCTGTACACCTCTGGCAGCAGGGTGCTTACGGGAAATGTCTGTACCTCCTTTTACTTTTATTACCAACCTGAAACGGCTCTAAAAAATACACTCTTGAAAAAATTATTGCTGGAATTATTTTTCATAATGCCAGAGCTTAGAACATGTATTTGCCTTCCCATCTACCCAGAGTAACACTGAAATGACTTAGAGTGAAGTAACTTAGAGCTATGTAGTCATACTGAAAAGATGAAAAAAAGGAAACAAGAAAAAACAAAAATGTCCTCTGAGGAGGAGAGACTGAGTTATTGTAAGAGAGGGAGCACATGATATCATTTTAACATTTAAACCCAAGTAGATGAAAACCTCAAGTCCAAAATGACATTAAAGAAAGTTTCAGAGAAGATGGGGCTTTTTTTTTTTTTTTTTCAAGTGTGCATTCATTCCAAGATTAGAAAACCTTGTTGGCTTCAGTACCAAATACAGATATGTGGGATCTAGTCACTTCTTATCACCTGCACTGCAAAAGCCCTGGTCTGAATCACCACCTCTCTGGAGGACTGCAGTAAACAGGTCCCCTGCTTTGCCTGCCAAGCCCCAATAGTCGGTTCTCAAGACAGTTGTAGTGCAAGACTTAAAGCCAGATCATGTTGCTTCTCTGTCCAAAGCAGGTGCATTCCTGCTTCTCTAGAACCAGAAGTCACATTCCTTGAGTGACCTCTGAGGCCCTAAGGGATCAGCATGACCCTTCTTTCTGACCTCCTCACCTACAACTCTCCTCCTTGCTTCAGCCGCCTCTGGCCACTGGCCTTCTTCTTCTTCTTCTTCTTTTTTTAAATATTTTATTTATTTATTTGACAGAAAGAGACATAGCGAGAGAGCGAACACAAGCAGGGGGACTGGTAGAGGGAGAAGCAGGCTTCCCACTGAGCAGGGAGTCCGACGTCGGGCTCGATCCCAGGACCCTGGGATCATGACCTGAGCTGAAGGCAGACTCTTAATGACTGAGCCACCCAGGCACCCTGCAGCCAGCCTTCTATTATATTCACATAGGCTAAGGACCCTCGGACTCCTGTTGTGTGAATTGATGCTTTGGTTGGCCCATACTGCTCTTCCCATAGATGCTCATGTGTTTAACACTCTTGCTGCTTCAATGTCTGCCCAAATCTTACTGTCTCAGTGAGGTCTGCCCTAACATCGAGATTTAATAGAGAGAACTTCATCCTTTGTTAACCTCCACAAATGCCATTATGCTGCTTAACTTCTTTCTTAGTTATCTTAAACTGTTAACATACTAAATGATAAATTTATTTATTATGTTTTGTCTCTCTTTTTTTTTTTTTTTGGTCTCTCTTTTCTTAATGTACTGTAACCTCCATAATGATAAGGATATTAGTCTGCTATATTCAGTAGCGAGAATCCCAGAATCTAGAACATTCTTTAGTACATAAGGGGTGTGTTATAAATAACAGTCAAGTCAACCAGTGGTTAAAGACTAACTGAAGCCTTTAGATTAACAACAACAACAACAACAACACTCCTGTTTCTCTGCAGCTTTCCCCATCTTTGGGTGGGAGCCACTGCTGGGTTCTGGCTTCCTGTGGGCTGGAGGGTGAGGCGGCAGGGGCAGCAGCCCTGCTGCCCCAGCACCCAGCGTCTCGAAGTCCATTGCCCCCACCTGGTGTCCCTCTGCCCTCCTGCTATACCCTGAGCCTGCAGCTTCTCACCTCAGCATCCTGCCACCACTGTAGCCCAGCGATAGGCCCAATGTCAGCCATCATGTGTGTGGTGGTGGGAGACGGAGCTGTAGGTAGAACTTGCCTACTCATCAGTTACATAACCAATGCATTTCCTAGGGAATATATCCCCACTGTCTTTGACAGCTATTCTGCCAATGTTATGGTAGATGGAAAACCAGTGAATCTGGGTTTACGAGCTACAGCTGGACAAGAAGATTATGACAGATTTGTCCCTTATCCTACCTGCATATGGATGTATTCTTAATTTGCTTTTCTCTTATGTGTCCTGCATCATTTGAAAATGTTTGAGCAAAGTGGTACCCTAAAGTGTGACACCACTGTTCCAACACCCCCGTCATCCTGGTGCAGAATAAACTTGATCTCGTAGACCACAGAGACAGGATTGAGAAACTGAAGGAGAAGAGGCTGACACCACCTACCCACAGGCTTTGGCCATGGCTACGGAGATCGATGCTATAAAATACTTCCAGCACTCCCCACTCAGTGAGGCCTCGACAGTGTTTGATGTAGCTCTCCCAGTGGTTCTGTGCCCTCCTCCAGTCAAGATGAGGAAGAGAAAATGGCCTGTCCTCCTCAGAATCTTTGTAGGCTTTGCTCAAAAATGGTGAAGTCCTACACTCAGGGCCAAGTTTTTGTTACAGATTTTTTTTTTCATAAAACCATTTTGAACCAATCAGTAATATTTAAGTTTTATTTGTTTAAAGTGTAAGACTTCAAACTTTCACATTAAATTAAAATTTTGTCCCAAAATGGCAAGCTTTCTTAAAGCCTTATTTTTTCTAAAGCCCCTATTGTTACGCAGATTAAGGATTGCCAAATTACCTTAATAACCAAATTGCGTTGTTGTACTGAGAACACTAAGCACTAAATCACTAAAGACCTTTGTCTTTAAGAAGAGACTGATGCTTCCCAAGTTTGGCAATGCAGATACTTCTTAACTAGTTTCTGATACAAGAGCAGCACAGCCTCCTTTATGAAATGTTCCCATCTAACCCTGCATAATTTATCAACACTTGTCCATTCCCTAACACTTGTACTATATGTCAAAATGGAATGAGTGTAATGACTTAGCTCTTTGAATCAATCTTTTTGATTTGATTTTGTAATGAGACTTAAAAAAAAAAGCCCAGCAACAACCACCACAGCAAAAAAACAGCATATTCACTTTTGCTGAGATTTTGAATAGACCTCTTACTCCCCTGTCCTAATGAAGTATCTGCTCTAGCTGGGGGCTGACTGGGGTGGGATGTGTGCAGCACCTGTCATGATCAAAGAATGAAGACAGTATTTTGACAAAAACTGGAGGTTAATTTACACTACATTGTGCATGTCATAATTAAGCTGAGTAAAAGTGTCATGGGTAAAATTTTAAAAGGTTAATTTCTGTCAAGTGCAGTAAATGATGAAGAAAGGTTGGTATTATCACTGTCTTTAAGCTTTTCCTTTTTCTTAGACCTGACTGCCATCCCTCCTGAAACTGGGCATTTAATTCATCTTTGAGGTGGTCGTTCTGTGAGGGTTCTATAAGTCTGTGCTCTGTGCTAATGAAGTTCTGTACAGCTTACCCACTGGCAAGAATACAAGGTTGGACCTTTCAACCACTAGAACAAAATTTTTTAAATTGACAGCTGCAGAATTCTCGAGTGGTTTTACATTGACCTTTTGCTACTGCAATTAGCAGTATGTTTTGATGTATGACTTAATAAATTCCTGAATCATAAAACAATGTTAAGCAGAATGAATTAAAGAAAATGGTGAAGAGAGATCCATGGATCGTAGTGAAATTAAATAATATCTAAGGATAAGCAAAACTTTCTACAAAGCTTCCTGATAAAGTTTTTATAAAAAATAGGATCATTTTGGCTCCAGATTTGCCTTCAACAATATGAGTCTTTAGGAGGCATTCAATCTTTGCCCTCAAGGTTCTGAGTCAAAATACGTTTGAATTTAGACTTATATACTTAGCCAGACAGTATTCATATATGAATGCAGAATAAAGGTATTTTGAAGATTCACAGGCTGAGGAAAGTTTTTCTCTCACCAAACTATTCTGAAATATTAGTCAAAGGTATACATTACCAAAATGAAACTGAAATATAAGAATGATCATAATTGTGATTCAGAAAATAGCAAGTCACAACTAGAATGCAACAAAAAGCAAAGCAAAACAGAGAGGGAAGCAATGGACCGCCATAGCAATTGGCTCAATTCAGCATGCGAAAGAGGGATTGTATGATAAAGCAAATGAAAAAAACCTTAATGTTATAATTAAAAATATATGTAAATTTTGTCAATGGAAAAGCATTTAAAAATCTAAGCGATAATCAAGCCATATAGAAAATATTGAAAATATGGAGCAAAATCATGACACAATTTTGAGCTTTCACAGGTGTTTTAAAAAAGCACACCCATCTGCTCTTCATGCCTGCACTGGTGTCTTTCAGATTTCATAAATACAGTTATATGAAATTATATACTATTTTTATTGATGTAATCACATTACCCTGTTCAGTAGAAAGGTGTATTTAAATTCTCATAATATTGGGGATGCTATTTATACAGTTTTTAATTTATATAATCAGCTCTTATACAAGCACACTAAACATACTTATAGATGAGATAGTCCATTTTCTAAATTAAAGCATTATAAAATGGATATATCTGTCTTATATCTGAGTGGTAGAGGAAGGAGATATAGTCTTGTATACAGATGATGATGTTTTCATTCTTTTATAGTAGTGCAGAGTCAACATGTTTACTTAAAAATAATTATTCCGAATGGAAATATTTAAATATATACTTAAGGGGAACCATTAGAACTAAAAAATAAAATAACACAAAATGGGGAATGGAGAAGCAGTTTTTTTTTTAAGATTCATTTATTTTAGAGAGAGGGAGAGAGCACAAGTGGAGTAGGGGCAGAGGGAGAGGGAAAGAATCTCAAGCAGACTCCATGTTGAGTGTGGAACCTGATGTAGGGCTCAATCCCATGACTCTGAGATCATGACCTGAGCTGAAACCAAGAGTTGGACATCCAAGCAACTGAGCCACCCAGGTGCCCCAACATCAAACTTTTTCTAAGTAGTTTAACTGCCTTATAGAATAGAGCTCAAAAGTATTGTTAGGAATAATAAAAAAAAAAATCCAAAAATCAACAAAGTGAAATTCATAGTGTCTGAAATCCAAAAAAGCATTACCAGATTTGCAATTAAAAAGAAGAATATGGCCCATATAAAGAGAAAAACAAATTCATCAAAACCAAGTCAGAAGTATTAAAAATATCAGACTAGGTGCATGATGTCATAGGATAATTATTCCAACTGTATTCCAATTGTTCAAAAAGCTCAAGATCAAACATATTATCTGGAGAAAGGAAATGTATATTAAAAATACCCCAGTGAAGTTTCTAAGGATGAAAACTATAATGTCTGGGATGAAAAGTACAATAATGGGAAACAACTTGAGTAAATAAATAGCAAGAAAAACAATTAAAAAAAAAAAAAAAACAGAAGACCCTCTCCTAAGGGCAGTGGTTGAGAGAGGGGAAGAGAGTTTCATTTACTGTAGTGAAACTTCAAGGTGCAAATTATACATGTAGTTGGACTTTGCTAACAGAATAGAGAGAGGAGGAAGAGAAAAAACTAACCATGCATGATACTACACCAAACACATCAAAATCAAATTGCGTAAAACCAGTGATAAAGAGAGAGTCTTAAAGGTAGCCAGAGAAAAATGGCACAGTATGTACATAAGAACAAAGATAAAAATGAGGGTAAAGTTCTGGTTAGAAACAGTAGAAGTGAAAAAACAATTAAGTAACATCTTTAAAACACTTAAAGAAAAAGAATATCTGCCAATTTACTTTTCTATAAACAATAAAAAATAATTTTTAAAATGAAGGCAAATTGAAGACTACTTCACATATACAAAAACTGAAGAAATTCATCACTATAACAATAAAGAAATACTGGAGTCCTAAGGCAGAAGATAAATGATATCAAATGTATATATGTATGACCAAGTAAACAAATAGTATGAGACATAGTATACATATGGGCAAATATTATTTTTCTTATTACTTAAATATCTTTAATATATGATTGTTTCAACAAAAATAAAAATAGTGTAATACACAGTTTATAACGCATGTAGAAGTAAAGTATATGCAATAACACAATTGTTAAAAGGGGAGAAATGGAAATACATTGTTATAATGTTCTTATATGTGGAATGGTTTATTGTTACTTAAGGCTAACTATGTTAAAGTTGTACACTATAAACCCTAAAGCAACCACTAAAAGAAAAAAAATGCTATTAGCCAATAAGCCCACAAAGGTGATAAAATCTGAATCATAAAAAAGAAAAAACTCAATCAAAGAGAAATCAGACCTAAAAGGAAAGGGGAACTTATGGGAAAGGTAAGAAACAAAGAGAAAGCTGGTAGAATTAAACTTCATCATATTAGAAACTATATTAAAGGTAAATGATCTAAATCTCCCCATCAGAAGGCAGAAATTGTCAGATTGGATAAAAAGACAAGAATTGACTACATGCATCCTACAAGAAAGCAACATTGAGTAAAAAAAAAAAAAAAATAAGGGGTGCCTGGGTGGCTCAGTTGGTTAAGCCACCAGCTCTTGATTTTGGCTCGGGTCATGATCTCAACCCCTAGTTGGGCTCCACACTCAGCAGGGAGACTGCTTGAGGATTCTCTCTCTTCCTCTCCCTTTCCTCCTCCCCCTGTTCATGCTCTGTCTCTTTCCCTCTCTCTAATAAATAAATAAATCTTAAAAAAATTAGGTTGCATGTAAAAATATGAAAAACTATACTGTATTTATAGTAGTTACAAGAGAGCTGGGTAGCTATATTAATATCAAAGTAAATTTCAGATCAAAGATTATGACCAGAAGAAAAAAGTCATCTCATATTATTTAAGGGGTCAATTTAGCAAACAGACAAAGGAATCCTAAGCATTTATGCATCCAATGACAAATATTCAACATATATGTTATAAAATGAATAATAGTCTTTTCATCAAATGCCGCTGGAACAAGAGAGTATTGGAAAAAAGTGAACTTCAATCCAGTCATCACATTATATATGCGAAAGCACTCAAAGTGGAAAACACACCTAAATATAAAATCTAAAAGTATACAATTTCTATATTAAAACATAAGATACAATCCTTATAAATCTTGGGATTAAGCATAAGATTTCTTAGATTTGATATCAAAAGCCCAATCCATTAGACACAAATTGATAAAATGAAGTTCATTAAAACTAATAGCTTCTGCTTTTTGAAATATAATGTTTAGAGAATTAAAAGTCAAACCACAGACTGGAGAAACATTTGCAAATCATATATATGGTAAAATGCTTGTTTTAAGGATATATAAGGAACTCTCAAAATATAATAAGTACATAATCCAATAAAAATGGGTAAAAATATTCAGATGGCATAAATACATGTCAAGATGCTTAATATCACCCAAAGAATACAAGAACACTAATTCAAAGGGATACATGCATCCCTATGCTTATAGCAGCATTATTTGTAATAGTCAAGATATGGAGGCAGCCCAAGTGTCCATTGATTTATGAATAGATCAAGAAGATGTAGGATGTGTGTGTGTATATATATATATATATATGTATGGAATGGAATATTATTCACCCATAAAAAAGAATGAAATCTTGCCATTTGCAACAACATGGATGGAGCTAGAGTACAATGCCAATTGAAATAAATCATTCAGAGAAAGACAAATACCAGAGAATTTCACCCATATGTAGAATTTAAGAAACAAATGAGAAAAGGGGGGAAAAAGAGAGACAAAGCAAGAAACAGACTCTTAATTATAGGGAACAATCTGATGATTTTTTCTTTAAGATTTTATTTATTTATTTGTGTGAGAGAGAGCACACAAGCAGGGGGAGCTGCAGGCAGAGCAGGCAGAGGGAGAAGCAGGCTCTCCGCTGAGCAAGGAGCCCAATGCAGGCTCAATCCCAGGGCCCTGGGATCCTGACCTGAGCGGAAGGGAGACGCTTAACCAACTGAGCCACCGAGGCATCCTGGAGAATAATCGGATGATTGCCGGAAGGGAGATGGATGGGTGGATGGGTGAAATAGGTGATAGGGATTCATGGGGGGCACTTGTGGTGACGAACACCTGGTGATGGAAGTGTTGAATCACTATATCATACACCAGAAACTAACATAACACTATAGGTTAACTAACTGGAATCAAAATAAAAGCTTAAAAAAAAAGTTGCTTAATATCATTAGTCATCAGAGAAATGCAAATTAAAGCCATAATAAAACAGTATACCTATTCCAAAGGCCAATATTAAAAAGATTGGCTATATCTAATGTCAATGAGATTGATTGTTGTGTGAATGTAAAACGGACAGACAGTTTGAAAAGTGGTTTGTCATTTTATTTATTTGTTTTTTTTTTTAATTAAACACATACCTACCACATATGAAGCCATCCCACTGCTAGTGGAAATGAAGGCATGTAAGCATATGTCCTTTCACTGGCTTATACATGAATGTGCATAGCAGTTTTCTTTGTAATAGCCAAAACTGGAAACAATCCATATATCGACTGACAGATGAATATGCTGTCACAATACACAGTGGTGTACGTATATATAATGGCATAATACTCAGGATTAAAAATAGAAATATTAATACATGTAGCAACATGGCTAAATCTTAATTATGCTGAGTGATTGAAAGCAGTCAAAAAGCATACATACTGTATGATTCCATTTATATGGACATGTAAACTCATGAACAGTGACTGAAGGTGGTTTTGTGGTTGCCTAAGGATGTGGTGAGGATGAGTGGAGTAGGGAATAGAAAGGGATTAAGAGGGAATAGAAAGGGATTATTGCTATGTTAAAGATATTGATTCTGTATATTCTGCTTTCTGATTCAAATAATAAAACATTGTGCTAATGGCCATTATATAGAATACTGCCACCTTTGCATATAGCTATAATTAGCCCTCATCTTATACTAACTGGACATCTTAAGTTAATTATCATTGTGCTTTGGATATAGTCTCAGTCTTGCAGAAACCTACATAATTTTAAAATGTTCAGAAAATATCTCGTGTTTTCTTTCTTTTTCATATCTCTTTCCACTCTTGTCAGTATCTGCACTGAGCAAATTGCCTAGGAACTCCCACTATCTTTAAAATGGGAAAACAATTTGACTGAGGGAGACAAGTCAGGGCTTGATCCCAGGACCCTGAGATCATGACCTCAGCTGAAATCAAGAGTGAGATGCTCAACAGACTGAGCCACACAGGCACCCCATGGAAAAGCAGGTTTATCTGGTGATATAAACTCACTGAACAGCTCACTTTTAATACAAAGTTAATAGAATGCATCTAAGTTTTATAACTTTAGGTCAAGAGTCACAAATATAAAATGTAAAGTTTTGATGATAATTACCAAAAAAGCTAAAAAGAGAAATTCTTAACAGTTAAAATGAAATATATGTCTAGCATCTGAAAAAATATGTTAATGTTAATTGTGTTCATTTCTAGTTTGTGGCATTCAGATGATTTCATTGATTTTTTAAAAAAAACTTTGTGTATTTCTATGTTTTTGCAATTTATAGCCAGAAAAAAATGATAAAATTATTAAGCTTAAATGTGTTAAGTCATATAAAAAAACTATACTTTCAGGTCTCAAAATTATAGGATTTTCTAAGAAATTACTGCCCAAAATTTTATAATCTATTCTCATTTGTCTGGCTTGATCTGTAGTAGTATTAAAAGAATACAAAAATCATGTACTGGGGGAAATAGGTTTATCAATAATAATTATAATTCACTGTCTCAAGTGTGGAAACAATAGTGTATATGCATTTTGTAGATACCAAAGAAAGAGAAAAATCTAATGCTGAAAAACAATTATTGTGACCAGGGGTAAAGCAAGAGTAGCTTCACTAAGATTGTGAGAATATACTTGTGTTTGAAAAAAAGAAAGGAATTTCTTTATCTGAGGAAGGGAAGAAGAATATTCAGAAAGCATGCTGCATAAATAAATTTATTTTTTAATTTAATTTAATTTTATTATGTTATGTTAGTCATCATAAAATGCATCATTAGTTTTTGATGTAATGATCCATGATTCATTGTTTTCATATAACACCCAGTGCTCCATGCAAAGCGTGCCCTCTTCAATACCCATCACTGGGCTAGCCCATCCCCCACCCCCCTCCCCTCTAGAACCCTGTTTGTTTCTCAGAGTCCGTAGTCTCTCATGGTTCATCTCTCCGTCCGATTACCCTCCTCTTTCATTTTTCCCTTCCTTCTCCTAACGTCCTCCCTGCTATTCCTTATGTTCCACAAATAAGTGAAACCATATGATAATTGACTTTCTCTGCTTGGCTTATTTCACTTAGCATCATCTCCTCCAGTCCCATCCATGTTGATGTAAAAGTTGGGTATTCATCCTTTCTGATGGCTGAGTAATATTCCATTGTATATATGGACCACATCTTCTCTATCCATTCATCTGCTGAAGGGCATCTCAGCTCTTTCCACAGCATAAATAAATTTAAAACAGAATTCACAGCTTAGGGGGATAGATATCTGTTAATTACTAGGTTACTAAGGTAATTTTTCCCTTATATTGAAAATAGAGTATTATTCACTTTTTAAATTCAGATTTAATTGCCTGCTGGAAAGAAATCTAGGTCATGTGCCTTAGCCAAAAACTACAGGAGGAACACAATGAGTTACTACTGCACACCTGAGTGAGTATACTACAGGCTAAAATAGTATATATATTAGCCAAATTAAAAAAAAAATCTGTCCTTACCAACTGTTGATATAAAGGAAGTAGACTCTTAAACACTGCTGGTGGAAAGTTAAAACCATACAACCACTAATGTTGGCTAGTTGATCATAATAAAAATATATATAGGAATAAAAAAAGAAAACAGACTTTAAAAATATTAGACCACATTTTTAAATATTTGTTTCATGAAAATCTATGCAATTCTCTCTTCCCTAATAATCATGAATGGGGAATTGATGTATTTCTGTGCTGTTTATAGTGTTTTATATTTTAGTCATACACAAATCATTTATGCTTCATGTTAAAATTTATACATAAATGGTTACCCATTCCACAGCATAGTTTGTGAAAAAGGTCTCCTATGTATGGCAATATTTATTTAAAAAGCCTCAATAATCTAAAAATATTATTTGAATAATGAACTTTATCAAGAAGCAAAACAATTAAAATATTCTAGCATGTGGTCAAATGTAAATAATGAGGGACCTCAGATTTCAAAAGTAACAAATATTGAGTAATCTTAAAACCCCTAAGCCTTGAGTGAATTAATTAAAGATACCATAGCAAAGTGACTTCTTTAGTCTCAAAGGAATGGAAAGGGTTTTGCCCTCAATATACCAGAGAACCCATTCTAGAGAAACAAAAATTAGCATTCAACCCAGATGTGCCAACATTTGTTTGCCTGTTTTCTGGGGAAGAATAAGTGTTAAAGAAAAAAATGCAATTAATAGAAAATTGTGCAAGATAGGGGTGTCTGGGTGTCACAGTTGGTTGAGCATCTACCTTCAGCTCAGGTCATGATCCCAGGATCCTGGGATGGAGCCCCACATCAGGCTCTCTGCTCAGTAGGGAGCCTGCTTCTCCCTCTCCCTCTGCTGCTCCTCTGCTCTCCTCTGAGGATTGGAAAGGTTATTTGGAGACCACAAATTTTACTCAAGGCTGAAGACTCAACAATTATTCACAATCATATATTTTACTTTGTAAACTACATTTTCCAGAATCTTGGCCCTTAGAGTCAACCAATGAAGCGCATTTAATCAAATATCGGGAAGTGGAAGGGGAATAAAAGCCAGTATTTTGTTTTGGCAGTTATAGACAGACAGTTTTGAATATCAGTAGTAGCTCTCCTTGACTTTGGACTCCTACCAAGAACCACTTGTAGTCCAGCAGTTGGAATCACACTCACCAGGAGCAGACAGCTCAGAACATCATCAGGAACTTTTCTTTGATTCTGGAGGTTTTCAGGAGAATCATTCATTTAAATGCTCTAGAGAGCTGGATTCACTGGCTGCAGAGTTGAGATATTTACACTTTGATATTTCCTGAGAGCAGTTTACTGTCCTTTTCTCTTCCAGTCCTTCCATAGTTTGTGTAAACTCTATATACTAAATCATTCTGTATTTAAAATGGTTATATTTGTTTGTCATCAAACTCTGATAAAGTTATTGGTAGTCTCCTAATTGTGTGATAACATTGACTTCCCAGGCCAAATCTTTTTCTTTCCCAACCTTCCCAGAATTTAGTATAATTGGCGAGATCATCCTCTTGAAGCTGCTCCTCCACCCCTTTTATATTTTATGATCATGTACACTTTCAATCACCTACTTCTCTTTTAAGCATTCTTTCTGACACATTTGTTAACTTCTCAAGGATAGAGTCAGTAAGATATCTATATATAATTCCATTTGTGCATGATTCCTTTAAACAATACTGTGATTTGGCTCCTCTTCTTTTTATCTATCATAAAGTCAGGTTTTACTAGCAATTTATGTTAAATCCTCTTTTCACATGTCTCATTTGGATGATCCAATATATGTGTTAATAAAAAAAACATGGGCTTTAGGCAGATATGAGTAAAGAGTCTGCCTATAACTTTTATAATTATATGATCTTAACTAAATTGCACCATATTCTAAATGAAAAAAAGTGGGAATAATACTATTTACCGCATATCTTATTATATGATTAAATAATACTGTATGTTACATTGCTAATAAATTGTTTGGTGTGTAATGTTTTTAATAAAATGTGCCTCTTATATTTAACAGCATTAAAATGACCTTGTTAGTGTTTTATAGATATTTATATTTGAATTAAGGAAGAACAGAATACATTTCTGACAAATCCCATTTTATAAATATCTTTCCTTTTTTATAACTGAAATATTTTAAAAGTCTTTACACACCTATTGATTTACCATCTGTAGAAGGATGTGACACACATATGTAGTGATGACTGTAGTAGTACCCTTGAAGTTAAAGTTGAAAAGACACTTGCAATATACTTTAATTAACTTCCAAAAATATAATATCAAAAATTGAAATGTCATATTTTCCACCTAACGGTTTATAAATTTAGCCTAAAGCAGTTGCTGCTCTTTTTCTGGATCTCAAAAATCATAATACATTTTCTACTATAATCAAAGGATTTCAAAATTGGGCTTGGTGTTGGGTTAACTAGGAATACTGTTTGAAATCTGTGTTACTGATATGAAGAATAATTTTGATGGCAAAAATGATGGCATATGAATACTTACCATCCCAATTTGGATTAATATACTTTTAATTATTTATCTTCTAATTAATAATACTTCTAGTTATTTATCATAGTAATGACACAAGAAAGTTATATTTAAACATGAGAAGAAATTTTTATGATTTTATTGACATATTTACTTAATTATTTTATAGCAAGCTCATTTCAAAGATAAAAGCATTCATATAATACTATTCCTGTGGTGAACTATGTTGCAACAATAAGCCTCTATAATTAGTACCTTTCTTTCTTATGTAATGGTCTATTAAATTTGAAAGCTAATGTTATAATGAACTCAGATAATGACACAGCAGATGCATAAATGAAACCTGAGGTGAATAACTGATGAAATTATGGAAAATTGTTATTGAGTCAACATTTGTTGGATAATTTTTTTAGTATACACCTGGATTTCAAAATGAGGATTAATTAAGTCTGGTTGAGAGTCTATGCCTGTTCTTTAACCAAATATTGTCAGATAAAATGAATGTTTTACAGGAAATGGAGATCCATATGAGTCTAATCTAGCCAGTAGTAGGCTGTGGCAGATACTCGGTGCTCAACAAATATTCCATCTTCTGCCCATATGTCGCAGCCTCCCTTCCATTTAAAATGGGGCCATGTGACTAGTTTTGTCAGTGGATGGAGAGAAAAAGTAATATGCATCACTTCTGTTTTGAGGCACTTAAAAGCAATTAATGCCTTTTCCACCACTCTTTCTCGCTACAAGCATAAAACGATGAAAGGAGCCCAGGAACTAGAGTGATTGGAGAGAGGAGCTTCCCTGCTGATTCACATTAGAATCTCAGAAAATATGAAATATGAAATTAATTTATTAATTTAGGTCACTGGAGTATTGTTTTTGTGACAAAATAGTGCCTATTTTCCTGAATAACAATAATTAAAATGGAGTAAAAATATGTGGCTAAAGTCTAGGCTATACCCAGGAAATTTTTGTTACCGATTCTATGCTTTTAAGGAGCTGAAACCAGTCAGAAGCAAAAATAATCTTAATATGAACATTCAGTCTCATTGGTTAGCTAAACATAGAGTGTGCCGCTTGACTTACAGCTGACTCTGGTTTGTTTGTTAGGATATAAAGAATGGTCTTAACTCAAAGACCTCACATAAACATGGAAATACAAATTCTTAGGAAGGATTTTAGGTAGGATTTTAATGGGGAAAAAAAAACACATAATGTGGTTTGCTCTAATTAGCACATATTTTAGACATGAGTACTCAAATTTATTTTTATTTTTACTTATTTATTTTTTTAGGGAGAGAGAGAAAATCTTAAGCCCAGTGCGGAGCCCAAGGTAGGGCTCCATCTTACAACCCTGATATCATTACCTTAGCCATAATCAAGAGTCAGATGCTTAACTGACTGAGCCACACAGGCACCCAAGTACTCAAAAAAAAAAAAAAAAGTATGGCACAATGTGAATAGCTTCTTCTAAAGTTGTATAATATAATGGTCCTGACTACTGACACTATTTTTAACTCCAACAAGTTCCTATTTGGAAGTGCTAATGGAGAAAATATATACTTGGTAGAAAACTATTTAATTGGTCAGATTTTCTTTTTTTTTTTTTTTTAAAGATTTTATTTATTTATTCATGAGAGACAGAGAGAATGGCAGAGGGAGAAGCAGGCTCCCAAGGAGCAGGGAGCCCGATGCGGGACTCGATCCCAGGACCCTGGGATCATGACCTGAGCCGAAGGCAGACGCTTAACCGTCTGAGCCACCCAGGCGCCCAATTGGTCAGATTTTCTAATCAAAACAGTACTGGTGTCCTCTGAGTTCATTAATTTCTTTCTTCCTTTGTCTGATTATCTGTGTGAACATATCTCCACTGATAACTTGACTACTATATTAATGACTTTATAGCTTATACTTCAAAGTATATCTGTCAGTAGAACTCTAGATTCATTTGTCTAACTGCTTTCTGGATATTTCCATTAGATTGAACTATTGGACAAAAAACCCAAACTTAATTTTATTTATACCACCAACATAAAATTGTTGCATGTGGCCTAGATTATGAGCTTACGACGGTCTGTTGGCTATGGAATATTCCTAGTGGAACTCTCGTAGAGAGCTGTCTAGCCAAGGTCTTTTCCTTGTCATCCTCTAACAGGCCTTCTTCTGTTTGTTTCTAGGCTTCTAACAAGCTTCAGCAGAGGGCTTATGAACAAAATCTAAATTCCAAGGATAAATTCTCCAAAAAAATGTCACTGTAACAGAATTTGCATTTGACTACTGGGGAAAAAAAGTTTGTAAGACTTTTGGCTTGGAAAGAGAGACAAGATTTAAATTAATAATCAATCTAAGTAATATAATGTTTATAAGTATGACCACTGTTTCAGTAAATTTCTGTTTGTTTTTAAATTATGGAAGAATAGATTATGATATTAAAAAGAGCTTAATCATTTATTGTGTGAATAAATGGATGCACAATAAAACTAGTGGTTTTCATGAAGTGGAACTAAGAAATACAACCAAAGTATATTTTATATCTTAAAATTATTGTAAATATGTTCATTCACCAAATATCTGTTTCATCCTGTACCCAACAACCTGATTTCCATTGCTATGTTTATAATGGGAACTTTTATATTGCTGGTTCATGTTATCAAAAGCTATTGGGTCTCTTTTGCTAAAATGGAATATATAGATAGAGATATCTATATATACAGAGAGAGGGAGAGGCTACATGCTGATGATAGTGATGGGGCAGAAAGGTAGTAGTCTTATTTTTATGACTTCCTTTAAGAGCTACATTATGCTTAAGATTTGTGCCTTCAGAATTTTATTTTAACATTTATTTATTTATTAGAGAGAGAGCGGCAGGGAGGGACAGAGTGAGACTGAGAGAGTATCTCCAACAGACTCTCCGTTGAGCGTGGAGCCCGACCCCAATGCGGGGCTGATCTCATCACTCTGAGATCATGACTTGAGCTGAAACCAAGAGTCAGACATCTGACCACCTTCACCACCCAGGCGCCCTTGTGCCTTCAGAATTTTTATTTCAATGAAAAAAATAAATTCTCTATGTAATCACTTTTTGTCAAGTCTTCTGTAATTTGCACCTTAATACAAACCTAAATAATTTATTCACTTTCCTACATGAAATATATCAGTTTTTTTATTTACTTTTACCAGAACATACTTAAAATATACTCATATAACAAAATATATATCACATTGTTCATAATATCTTTGTATCAGAGCCTTATGAAATACCTGTTTACTCTCTAATTTGATAGTAAAGAGCTAACTTTATAAAATATTTGAACAAAGATGGCATTCTTAACCCACCTCTGTGATTTTTTTTTGCTCTCTCAAGTTTCTTTCTTTTTAGTCTTACTGAGGTATAATTGACAAATAAAAGTATGTTTATTCTGTACAAGAGTAATAATTTGATATACATTGTGAAAGGATTGCCAGTTGAATTAATTAATACATACATCATCTCATGTATTTACCTTTTTAAAAATTTTGGTGAGAATACTTGTTATATTCTTAGTAGATTTCAGCGGAACAGTAGACTATTGTAAACTTTAGCCACCTTGTTATAGTTTAGATCCTCAGATCTTATTCATCTTGCAGTTAGAAATTTGTACACTTTCACCAGTTTCTCCCTATTTCTGCCAACTCCCCAGACCCTGGAAGTCACCATTCAATGCTCTATTTTTGTTTTTATTTTTAAAGATTCCACATATAAGTGATACTGCACAATACTTGTCTCTCTCTGGCTTATCTCACTTAGCACAAGGCACTCCAGATTCATCCATGTTGTTTCAAATGGCAGGATTTCCTTCCCTTTTTTAAATGAGTAATGTTCTATTATGTATATATACAGCATTTTCTTTCTACATTCATCTGTAAACAAAGATTTGTGTTGTTTCCATACCTCAGATAGTGTGAATAATGCTGCGATGAATATGGCAGTACAGATACACCTTTAAAATAATGGGGCACCTGGGTGGCTCAGTTGTTAAGCGTCTGCTTTCAGCTCTGGTCATGATCCCAGGGTCCTGGGATCCAGCCCCGCATTAGACTCCCGGCTCGGTGGGGGGCCTGCTTCTCCCTCTCCCGCTGCTTGTGTTCCTGCTCTCACTCTCTCTGTCAAATAAATAAATAAAATCTTAAAAAAAATAAAATAATGATTTTGTGTTCTTTGAATATAGATCCAGAAGTGGGAATGCTGGATCATATGGTAGTTCAATTTTAATTTTTTCAGGAACCACCATATTGTTTTCCATTGTGACTGTACCATATGATATTACTACAGACAGGGTACAAGGCTTCCCTTTTCCTTTTCATCATCACCAGGTATTGTTATGTTTTGTTTTGTTTTCTTTTGTTTTAAATGTTTATTATTGAAGTATAATTAACATACAATGTTATATTAGTTTCAGATGTACAACATTGTGGTTCAACAATTCTATATATTACTCAATGCTCACCACCAGTGTAGTCAACATCTGATCTTTTGCCTTTTTGATAATAGAAATCTTAACAGGTGTGAGGTGGTATCTTAATGTTTTGAATTGCATTTTCTTGATGATAGTGATGTTGAGCACATTTGCAAATACTTGTTAATCATTTGTGTTTCTTCTTTGGAAAAATGTTTATTTAGGTCCTTTGCCCAGTTTTAAAATTTATTGTTTGTTTACAAATGAATTCCTTGCATAATTTGCATATTAACTCCATATTAGGTTTATAATTTGCAAATATTTTCTCCCGTTACCTAGGTTGTCTTCCTATTTTGTTTATGATTTCTTTTGCTGTACAGAAGCTGTAGTTACATTTGTTTATTTTGCTTTTTTGCCTTTGATTTTGGTGTCAAATCCTAAAAATCATTGTCAAGACCAATGTTAAGGAGCTTCCCCCCTCTATATTCTTCTAGGATTTTTATTGTTCCAAGTGTCACATTCAAGTCTTTAATATACTTTAGGTTGATTTTTGTGTATGGTGCATGTTGTGTTTGGTGTCCAGTTTCATGCTTTTGCATGTGGATATCCAGCGATCCTAATACCATTTATTGAAAAAACTCTTTTTTTTCTCCATTTGATAGTCTTGGCTACTTTATGGTAAATTGACTGACCATGTACACATGGATTTAGTTCTTGATTTTCCATTCTGTTCCATTGATCTGTTGGTCTGCTTTTATGCCAATACCATACTGTTTTGATTAAAACTAAGCTTTAAAATATAGTTTGAAACTAAGAAGTTTCTTGTTCTGTTTGGAAAATATTTCTCTTTTCTTTCATTTTTCTTGACTCTCTGTATTGGTTTCTGCACATTAGATAAATCAGCCCCTTCTTCCAGTCTTGGCAGATTGGTCTCCTGGAGGAGATGAACCTTGTCAATCAGATTGGCCTGACCTCCTGGTTGTCTCTCAAACCTTTGTGACTGTACAAGCTTCTGTCTTTGAAGAACAAAAGTGGCTTCCAATAGTTAAAGGTATACTGACTCATCATAGATATAGGATGATTGGAAGCTGGACCCTCAGGCAGCAGCTGGGAAGGTATGCAGTCAATTCTTTTTCAGGGAGAACAGGAGATGGGCATTTTGTTTGCTACCTGTGCACTGTGCCCAGGTGTATAGCCCTGTAGGGCACACTTGTGCCCATTAAAAAACTGCTTTTTTATTTGCTATATTCATGAAATAGGTAACATCCTATGTTGTGTACTACTACAAGAAAGGGGCCCAAACTTTGATGAGTTTAAACAGACAATAGTGCATTTATGAACTCATCGAGAAACAATAATAACACATAACTGTGTACAGTATATAAGCAGATACCTCTTAGTGAGTAATAGATGTCTTGTTTATTTTCATCTAGTTTCTGATAAATCCTGAGCTTCTGATCTATTGCCAAGGCTGACAGGAAGAGGAAACCCATTTATCCATTTGTCCTACTTAGAGCCAGCACTTGCTTTATGAATACAGAAAATCTGTAGAAGGATACATGCCAACCCATCAACATCAGTTATTTCAAGAACATAGGATTGCTTTTTGTATATTTCCAATAAATAAATAAATAAATAAATAAATAAAACTTTGATCTTAAAAAAAGTTAGTAATTTCCCTAGGTGGCCACAGTCTGCTAGGAAGAGATGAAGAAAAACTTTTTCCCTTTGTTTCAGATTATTCTTTATATTACACAGAAAAACTACAGATTCTTTAATCTGCCCCCCACAAAATATATACATCTACATCAAACATATTCCTTCTCAATTTTTCTGGATCTAAAAACTAGACAAGAATCCTGAGCCTTGGACCCAATCATTCAGCTAACAGTTACGTAGCAAGAAAATGTTCTGCATAAGAATAATCAAACTGAAAATATTTATTAGACCTAGATAGATGTCCAGCAGGCCTTAATTTTGGAAAAAAATTAATTGAAGACTAATCAAAGCTCTTCTTATCCCACTCAAGAATCCAAAAATTGTCATATCATAAGGGGATTTTTCTTGCCGCCTGCCAAATTATATATCCACTATAATTTTTTTATCCACTATAATTTTTAATAATTTGTTCAGTATTTGTATATTTATTTGTTAATTCATTCTTCATTTTTCTAAATTTTGATTGAGTGCCTGATAAAGATTAAACATGGGCCCACATGTAAAGGATACAGATATGAGTAGATCTGCCTACTCTCATGCTTCCTGAGGCATGTAACCTAGAGAAAAAATAGGAAATTTTTATCATCCTTGTGGCATTGTGTTTCAGCAAATGCCTTTCGCACTTTTCTTTCCTTGTGATGCCTTTCCCTAGGGTTGACTGAGTTGACAACCAAGTTGAGTGATGCTGTGAGGTTACCACCGTGTTAGGCTAGGCTTCCCATTCTTCAAAAGGCCTTTTAGGGCTCTGTTAGGAGTTCTTTCACCACCTTCCTTTGTGCTGCCCTTTTCTGTACCATGCCCTCACCCCATCCACTGTCTGTCCCTATACTCAAAGGTAGAATGGGTAGGGTGAATACTGTTGAAGGAGTTGTCTGTTTTGAACAAGTTTCTGGTTCAGCAAATTGATATTTGGCAAACTGACTTTCTAAACATTGGTTTTCAGGGAACTTATTTTCAGGGAATTGATTTAAAGCCCAGCCAAATTAATAATTTTCTGGTGCTGATGATAGTTGTTGAGATAGGGAGCAATATCACAGCAAAAGGTCTCTAGTTTCTCTGCCCCTGGATAAACCCTTAGTTATAAGAGCTCTGAATTCACACAAAATTGGGGAGCAGAAAAGATGACCAGGGGTCAGTGGGCCAATAAACCCTGATTGCTTTACTAGTATTCTCTACCTCGCCATGATTTGATAGACAAAAAATTCTAGACTCAGTAATGTTAAAAGACAGATCCCAGAATGGCTGGTTGAGACAGTTTCTTTCCCCATAAGCACCTTCTGCCTTGTATGTCTATGGTTTTGCAAGGTTAACCAGAAGAAGATGGATATCAGGCTGTTAGATCTCAGTAATCTAACAACAAATTACTCAAAAATTGTCAAAAGATTTTCCAGAAACGCTAAAATACACGTGACGGATTTCACCTTAAAGGACAGATAGTTGTTATGTTACTGGGTCGCTCAGTTCTTGTTGCAAATGCACCAAAGCATTGGAGACCCAAGACCAGAACGGGGAGATGGAGTTTATTGAGTAGATAAGTATAGTACATTTTCAAAGGTGAAAGTGTACTGCCGGTATAAGAGTGGCAATGGCATAGGAAGCTCTAGTTTCTTCCTTTTAAGCCTGCTTTCTGCATATGGAAATTTGCTTTGATTGACATCTTTAATTGACAGGTGGTGGTTATACAACATCTTGGCTTCTGCGCATGTGCCTACCCATGATGCATTCTGTTATAATTGTATTTATTTGTGTATTATATATTTATGAGTGTCTAATGAACTTTCGTTGTGACCTTAAAGGTACTTAAGGGCAAGTTGCATCTTTGTATGTGTGCTTGGCGCTTAGAAGTCCCCTTGTGGCTTTTGAGCCAGCTCTGTGGCTAGGCCTTTCCTTGTGTTAGCCCTTAGAGGTGGCTCTGAAGGTGTGGCTGTTAACCCTGGGGGGAGGAGGGGGGGTTCTGAGGGTGTGGCCATCATCTGCGTTATCTCTCCTCCTTCATGCCTAACTAACTGCCTAACAGTGTCATCATGTCTCCACTGTAGTTAGATCATTGTGGATGATATGATGGTGGTGGTAGTGGTGGTGGTGATGCTTGGAATGTTATATGTCAGGCCCTTAACAGACTTGTTAGATTTTGGATTTGATTCCAATTCATGCTGTTGAAAAGCTCCTGTGCTCTACCACCACAGCAGATAGTCTTTTCAGCCATAAGAATCCTTTTTTAATTCCTTTATATAATAGCCAGATAGTTGTAGATTCTGTTTCTCTACCACTATTCCTAAGTACAAATATGAAACAGAAAAAATGAAAAAATAATGACATGTGATTATAAAAGATAAGTTTCTCTACTTTTAAGCAAAATAAATAGAAGTTGACTTCTGAAACATCACATAACAATTGGCTACCAAGTAGAGGAATCTACTAACTTATACAAGGTTCAGACAAGATTCAAAGCAATGAGACAGAATCTCTCCCTTGTCTCCCTAACATGCCCTACTCCCACCTCCCATGCAGAGGTGGGGAAACTTCTTGGGAAATCAACCTGGGTTTCTGGGTGCTACATGTGTCCTGACAGAAAGTGTTTAGAAACAAGGTCCCCTACAACTTACAAAGTTTCCAAAGAAGCCTGATTCCTCCAACTTTTAAAAGCCCCTGTATGAATTTGAGTCCATATTGCCTTTGGCTTCTCAATGGCACTAACTAGTTCAGAGTGGTAGTGGGAATATATTTGTTATTATAACAATAAGAGATCTCGAAGAATAACAGACACCACGGTCCCCATGGTCTTCAGTAAGTCTATTTTCTGCCCCCAAAGGGCAGTCTTGTAGGTCTCAACTAAAGAAAGCACAAACAAGGTAATGAAACAGGACCCAGGCTCTTTAAGATCTAGCTCTGGAAGCTACTTCCTTATCAAATGACGAGGGATGAGACAAAGCAGCATTGCCTCTTCTTGTGATCCTCATTCCCCATCACATTACATTTGCAGACATTCTGAATACAAACAATACCAGGGGAACTTATTAGTAATATATATTTAGAGGGGAAAGAAGAAATCAGGCTTTCGACACTTGATAGAGACTGTGAAGAGTCAATGGTCATATAAAGCCACAAGTCAATTGGTGATAAACAAATGCACGGTAGGTGTTTACATTCTGATAACCTCCGTCCCAACTGTATCCCACTTTCTCCCTATCCAAGGGTAGAACTCTTCTTTAATTCAAATAAAGTTGTAAGTAAGAGGGAGACAAGAAACCATTTCATTGCTTCATCTTAGAACATTTGGCTGAATTTTTCTGAAAAACTATCACAGAAGGAAAACAAAAGAGAGACAGGGATCATAATAATGTGTTACAAAGTGTAGGTTTTGGTTTAGAGTACATTTCCCTCTGTCTCAGGCCTCTGAGTGCCTTTATAATTTCCCATTCTGTTTGAACTTTTTTTCTGTTTACAAGAAGGCAAACCTCAAATAGCTCCAGCCATGTTAAGGGTATTCTCTTATTGACCAGAATGTGGTTCTCTGGACTGCTGATTGTGTAGTCAGTGCCTGGAGTGAGTCCGGGTCATACATAGACCTTCCAACTTCGTCTTTTTTGTTAAAGGGACAAGTTTTATTTATGTTCTGTTTTGTTTTTGAGAGATGTGCAAAATGACATATTGAGTGGTCTCAGACTTTAGGAGTATGCAGTAGATCTTCTATTTAAAGCTGTTTAGAAAGACATAGAATAAAATTTAAGGACATAGAAGTAATTAAAAATAAAAAGTCAAACTGTTAATACTTACAATTAAAAGTTGTGTTTTTTGAAAACTAACAGTAATAGAGTAAGAATTTTTAGGTAGCCATCTAGCTTTATAATTCATAAAAACTTAGAGAATATGAGGGCAAAAACCTCATTCAATACAACACAAAATTAAAACATGTTAAAAAATGTAAATTGTTCAAGACCTATGATGATTATAATAAAACTTTAATATAGGCTCAAAAGAGATCCCAAATAAATGGAAGTGTACTATGTTCTTATATGGGTAATTATTAAATGTAAATTCAATCCAAATGCATTTATAAAATTACAAAAATCCAAACATAATTCTAAAGTTTATAAATGATTATAATCTTATCTGGAAAAATTTTAAAAAGTGAAAATAGCCAGAATCACTCCAAAAAAGAAGAGTAAAAGAAATTTTTCTCATCAAAGTGTCAAATATGTTATAATATTATTTTAACTTAATAAACATGGTTCTGGCTCAAGAATAGTTCAAGTAACCAGTCAATTACATATAAGAATTTTCTATCTGGTAAATGTTGTATTTGAAACCAAAGGAAAAATATTATATAAATATATACATAATTTGTAATGCATGATGTTAATGATAAAGTGAATTAAAAAAAGCCCTCTGTATGTGAGGTACCTAAATGTGCTTTATAAATGATTACATTATCCAGTGAGGAAAATAAAAATAAAAGCAAACCAAACAAAAATCCAAGTGGACATTTATATCACCTATCAAATACTTTCTATCTCTTAGTTTCTATTATATACTTTAGGACTCTGTTAATAACTTAGATGTGATACTTTCTTCATGAAGCTTAGGATCTCTCTTGGGAGTCTGGCAAATATAACTAATTAAGCTTCATGAATAAATAAGCATGGGTGACAGAGTTACAACTGATGACTTGAAACACATTATGGATGTAATTTCTGTTCTCCATTTTATTCAACAAAGAATCTGGATGTATTATGTTAATAATTCTGTGTAATGAACTTACCATAGGTGAAGTGTGTTGTAAAACTTGTTTGTCCAGTAAGGATAATTATTGGTATCTTATAGTATATTCATTCTTATTAAATGACACAGGTATAAAAAAATGCCCATTAGAATACCTTGCAAGGTAGATGTAACAATTAGGCCATTATACCCCCATATTTAAGTTTGGCCAAACAGATAATATTATTACCATTTTTGTGTTCCTGATGTTATTCTTAATTTACAAAAGAGGAAAATGAGTCCTCAAGTTTACATACCTAGTGATGCACAATGCCAGAATCGTAGCTGGTTATTGTAAATGCCAGTCTAGTCTAGTAGTCTAGTACCCTTTTTACTTCAGTAACCTAAATAATTTAAAATGATAGAAGATTTCA
Organism: Zalophus californianus; assembly: GCF_009762305.2. Taxonomy (NCBI): domain Eukaryota; kingdom Metazoa; phylum Chordata; class Mammalia; order Carnivora; family Otariidae; genus Zalophus; species Zalophus californianus. The sequence continues at coordinate 40,011,564 of NC_045607.1, forward strand.
TCATTACTACAGATTTTAGCTTTACCTTGGTAATATGACATGCTTAAACATGCTTAACATACATCAGGCTCTTAAGTTAAAGGAAAACAGTTTCTTGTTTTTTTATTCTGTTTCTTAAAAAAAAAAAACAACTTAGGACTTTCATGGCTTTTGCTTCATTATTCTTTTGTTGGCATGTAGCCTTTGTTTAATTGTAATTCTCATCTATCTATTTCTTAGTGAAGTGATATAGCTTCCAACATTGTTATGATTTTAGAGTGCTCCTCCCTCTCTGGATATTTGTACTTTCATGTAAATGGAAAACAGCTTTCAATAAAATAAATGTGAATAACACCACACACACAGAGGAATATTGATCTGTTAGTCATTCATCAAAAACCAACATGTCTGGTCGATGACATTTTTGTTATAAGGTCCTTAATAATTTCTAACAAACACACAGAAATAATGTATAATAAAGAACCATGAAGATATATGATTTAATAGGTATTCATTCATTCATTAAACGCATGTACTGAACTCTTGTCGGACATTTTGCTTGAGGATGGGGAGACACAAAAAAACATATGAGAACCCTCTATTATGAAACTCACAAAGAACTGGAGCTCTAAATCTGCCAAGCTGTATTAAAATAACAAAATAGCCATATATCTTATACACATCATAAAAGAAAATTAGAAACAGCTAAATCTTAGTGGCTCTAGTTAAATAATGAAAAACTGTTAATTAGAAAATGATTAATCTCAGTTTGGTGTACATTGACATTAGTCTAGCTTGAATTACAAAATGTTAATCAGACTTTGAGGGATAAAGTCTTGCATTTGCCAAGAGAAAATTACATAGGTATTTTTAGGAGGTACCTAATTTATGCTTAGATACTGACAAACATTTATACCTTAAAGTCAGTTTATGCCATGATCTCCTTGCAGATTGGTGGGTAGGAACCAAGTACATACAGCACCTGATTCAGAGCTAAACCTAGAAGTAAATTGGTTTTCTAAATTACAATTTGATTGGGTTCAAAGTATAAGTTGGAAATATAATAAAACAAATCTAAAACATATTAATACAAGTTTTAAGTTAGGCTTTATGCAGTCAATAGTTGTTAAATTTATCATAGCATTAAACTACTTTTTCCCTTAATTAAACTGATTATTATATAGTCTTAGAACTTACTTTGTACTTTTAATTATTTATTTACAAGTTTACAAATGAAGCAGAATAAATATATTTGGATATAGCTTTCCTTTTCAGTGTTTATGATTTGGATTCCCAAAACACAAGATAATACTACTTTTACATGAATATAGTTATATCAATAAAAAAATGAACTGCCCATGTTACTGGAACTTAAAATAATAATTATAAACTTTTATTTTTGATAGATACTAATGTAGACAAATGAAATACTTAGAATTTTTTTAAAGGGAAATTGTTGATCAAATAATTTTCTCTTAAATTACTGATATGTCCTGTTTTACTTTGTTTTAATTTTGTATGGTTGCTATGCAATGTAGATACCTTCCACTACACACCAACATTTGATTTCCTTGTGCATTATAATATTTTAAAATATTTATGACCAAGTAGATTGATAGAGTTAACATTACTGTAATGGAGGAAAAGATACTAATATCATTTCATCAGTAATTATTTATTTCATTACTCATGATTCTTTGCTTCCCTTGTTGGAAAACCAAACTGACTTAAGCAATAATGGGATATTGCAGCCTTTGAAAACTTAAAACTTTATGTTCAGTTTGACATTTTCATTTGTGTTAAAGCAGAGGTTCAAATAACACCATCAATTGAATCTCTCTATCTCCTGCTTCATAATTCCTCAGAGTGGATTCATTGTCATGTGTGCCTCTCTATCCAATAGCCCTCAGCAACTCCAAATACACAATACTTTTACAGTTAGCTTTTGTGAAGGAAATAAAGATTTTCTGTCTCAGTGATTCCAACCAAATTCTTTTATTAAGTCTCTTATCTGACTTGGGTTAAGCAATTATACCTTAACCAATGAAAGTGGCAGAGGCTTATAAATCTCTGAATGTCTGTTATTGGCCAAGAAATGTCTACTTACTTTTGTTGCTGTGGGGTGGAGTCAATCTCATTCAAAACTCTTGAGTCACAAATGATATTAGGTTATAATTTCAGCTACATTTGATAAATAGATATTCAGCATTAATATATACTGCTCCACCTGTGTTAGGGAAAATATGAAATACTTCATAAATAAGAAAGAAATGAAGGTGTGATAGTGCCGTAAAAGAAAATTTAGACTACCAGGAGAAGAATGATGTCCATTTGACAGGCACAAAACGTCCATTAAACTAACCAATTTTCAATAGACCTAACCGTCTAAATGAATTTTATGGGTAGTAGGACTTTGCAGGGATAGGATAGTGGTGCCCCAGCTTCTCTAGCTTATTTGTGCCAACTCATTTTCTGGATTCAGAGTCCTTTTTCCACCTTTATAATTTTTAACTCAAATTTCTGTGATCATCATGTTTTGTGTCTTTCCCTCCAACTTCCTAATCCTAAATGTGAAAATTGCTGAAATTAGAAATGGAATCAATTATATATAAATGGATGTTAGAAGCACAGAAACAGGGGCAAAGACTGAGATTTTAATACTGTAGAGAGATAAAACAAGGAACTTGGGAGCAGGTCATTGCAAGAAGTACCAGCTGAGATATTGGGTGGTTGTGGGATAGAATAAAAAAACTGCTACCATTTCACAAATTTTCTCATAGTATTTTATGCTCTTTTCTTTATCACTTTTATAGTATTCATTATTAATCTGTCATATCAATATACAACCTTAAAGACATTTTGAAAAGCTCCTTCTTCCCCAACACCACCTTGAAGAAATAAGTTTTAGCATAGCAGAGAGACTAATTCTCTCCCTACTCTCAAGTGTTCTCCATAATAAACTGTCTGGAACTAAATTGTTCCTGTCCTTAAAGACCTAAAAAATGAAAAAAGAACACAATTTTTCTAGATCCCAGGTTATTTTTAGATTTGGTGCATATAAACTCTACCACAAAATAAAGTGAGTTAAATTCTCAAGCTCAACAAAACACCAGGATTATGTCCCATTGCTAGAATTAATAGCAAATGGTATGGACAGGTGATAATTATTCTGATAAATTTCTTGAGCGTTTGTATGCTCCTATTTGTAAAGGGCTATAGATACTTTGCCTTACTGATAATTTTCATGTTTAGCTATATCACAGCAATAGTCTTCATTAGAAGTACACAGATACAACTTCTCTTCCCAGTGAAGAAAGTATGTGTATATATTGGGAAGGGATTAAATGGAATTTTTATTTTTGTCATTTGAATAATCCCTCTATTTTCTTTCTTTTTTTTTTTCCCTGACAGCTAATGCACATACCAGGCAAAAGGTCTGTGTCTCTTAATATATTTAATTAATTCCATAGGATTAAATTGTCCAAATTATTTTCTCCAGAAATCAAGCCCTTAAAACAATAATCAAAAGTAAACGGGGCTTCTGTGTCAGTTAAACTTCAAGAGCTGATATTAAGTGTTTTCCATTTTTACTTGTTTCCATCACTCGCTCTGGACTGACCTACTAAATAAAGGGTAAAGGAAATTATCTAAGTAGCAGCTTAATTTAATGCCTCTTCTCCAAAGCCTCTTTACACTGATAATGGGGTTCTTCTGATCAAATAAAAGTCTCCGTTCAGTTCATGATGTCAACAAGACGAGGCAACATAGATGTTAACTACTCATACTTTAGACAAAATAAGTTAGGGAAATAAGAAGTACATATCCCTATGTGTTAGGCTGGGTTTGTCAGTTGCATACGTAATTCAGTTTTTGAGACAATGAAATAATTCAGACACTACCAAGTTGCTCCTGGAACATTTTCACAAAGAGTTTTTGAATTTGTGCAGTCAGTCCGTCTCTAAAGTCTCAGTTCACTTCACATCCATAACTCCCAAGAATGAAAAATATTCCATAAGCCTATTGGGTTCTTTCTCTGTTCCCTTTCTTTCAAATTTATCTTTTAACAAATTTCTAAATTTTTGCTAGTTTTGTGCATTGTATAGTAATTGATTTCCCTTTTGAATCTCTGCCCACCTCTTTTGTACCACAGAAGTAGGGCATTATTTCTAACCTGTATTTTTAACTGCGATATTTTATGTAGATACAGATATAGACGGAGTTCAGATACAGACCCATGCTGAACAATTTAACAGCTGTTTTAAATCAGCGGTGACAATACTAAATAAACTGAGGACTTCACACATTTTAAGCAATGCTATTAATACAATAGTATTTACATTAAATATGATTATATTATTTTTGGTAATTAGTTTCATAATAAATTCTACTTGAATGTAGAATTTAAGCACCTTTCTCTTAAGATTCAGTCACTGAATTGATTAATTTACAAACCTCTTAGGATAATTTTCATATTTCACTTACATAGTTTTCACCACACAATGTATTTGATGGCAATAAAGATGTTTCCTGTCACTGCCACCTTAAAATAATACATATAATACAGATAATAAAAATAAAAAATAAAAATAAGAATAACTTAGATTCTTCCAGTTTTTATTGTGAACACCTTGTGGAGGAGTTACAATGGTATGACTGTTAAAATTCACTTGGAGATGGCTTTTGTCATAAAATTTCCTAAGTGTCTGCCTTGTTTATTGTGACCATATTTAATTTATCAAAAGTGATGCTGTCAGAATTCAAGGGAGAATGAATCTCCTCAGGCTTAAACATATATATACATATGTATGACTACGATTGAGTGACCTGCAAATTTTATTACGTTTGCCTCCCTTTAAAGATAATATGAAATGTCTTAACTCCTTCTGTTCATTATAACATTGATGAAAGTAAGAGTGAACCTATTCATCACCATGGATTACACAGAATTTATTCTTGGCAGCCTTTCTCCACTGTGAGTTTCAGCTTGGGGTCATCACTTCTCCTACTGTCTTTCAAATAAGTAGTATGGCTCCCAACACTGTGTCTCCTCCAAAAATTAAATAACAACTTATGTTCACTCTTTGAGTTATTTATTTCTCCCATATCAAGGCATAGCAGGAAAAGAAAAATGAACTGGTCTTTGCAAAGGGTATCCATGGTCCAAATACTCTGCTGGTTCTTCCTAAACTTTTCATCATCTAATTGTTATCAGAAAATTTCCGTATAATTTCACCCATTTTCCTTAAGAGAGAAGATCATGGAGAATATCTGACTTCTTTTTTTTTTTTCTTTTCAGTTTAGTACTGTTTCCCTTTAACATTAAAAAGTAAGATTAATTTGGCAGCAAAAAAATCCCCCAAAAAACAAAACCAAAACCACTAGAAAAATATGCACTGTAAAGAAAAAAAAAAAAAAAAAACTGCTCTAGAAAGGTGATAACTCAGACACAGAGAGGAGCATACCCACACACACTGTGAGAGAAGTCTCCAAATGGCTGTGAACAGACAGCATGCTCCAGATGTTTTCTACATCTAAAACACCAGTAAATTAGTAATAATAATAGAATGATCTTTTGTAAAATGGTATATGGATCTATTGTACTAGTAGTAATAATTAAATTCTAGAACAAAGTCTAATAAGAGCTGAAGAGTATTAATTGCAGAACGTAAATCTGATTTCAAAGGCTCAAATACTTATCTTCAGTAACTCTAGAAAAGTATACCTTGTTCCTTCTTTTGTTAAACACTGTTTCAGGCATAGGGGAGAACATATTGATCCAGTTTCCAGAGTAACAGAGAAACTCAGCTGAGCTTGATAGACTTCTAAGATCATGTAGGGTGTTAAGTTAAGCTATGTAACTTATAGAACTTTTGTCTAAAATTTAGTCTATAAAATAATATTCTATTTCCACTTTAATCTTCTTTCAACTTTTAATGAAAAGGAACTTAACCAAGCCTAGATTCAAGATTATCTGAATTTCAATGTGTATTTTTACCACTTAATTTTAATTCTCTCCATATGAAAATGTATTTTACCAAAAGCACAATCATTATCTTCAGAGTGAATATTAATTGTGAATATATTTAGAATTATATCCAATATTAATTTTTGTTCTAATTTAAAAATCATCAATAATATATAATAGTATTCATAAAAACAATCTTGACAGTTACCATTTCTCCCAATCAGATAACATTTCATTTTAAATTCCTTTGACTGTTAGAGGGAACATTATTCCTGTGTAGCAGTCAGCTACAGAATCTGCTCTTGCTCTCTGTTTCCTGCTCCTGTCCTGACAAATTATTGATTTTCTCAGGGCTCAGTTTGGAAATCTGTTACTGATTGTTTCGGGAGCTCATTCCATAATCCTGTGTTGTTTGAGGATTTCTCATTCTGGCTTGTCTATAAATTCAAACTCATTAACTTTACGTCTTCCAAAATGTTTCAAAACTTTTAGACAGCTATTGACATCAGTATTAGGGCTCTCCAGAGAAAACAACAAATTGGTCCCTGATCATCATGGGAAGAAGGGCTTTTGCTACATAATGAGGACGGGAAAAAAAAATATGTTTAGCCCTCACTTAATCGAATGGGACATCTTATTGTTCTCCCATTTCCAGTTTTAACTGTAAATTGGCAAGTGGAGCAACTGTGACCTAATAAGGTCATGGTAATAATGGGCTTAGACCACTCAGCAATGATTTTTGCTTACCCCACTAAGAATAAAAACTAGGCCGTAGAAGTAATAGCTGAGTATGAGGGAAACCTAGACAAAGGAGAAAGATGCTATCAGGATCAACTGGAGCATCAGGGTATATAATTTATTACACTAACTCTTCTCATAATTTTCCCCACAATTATAACCAACCAGAACCTGTAGCTGCTGAGGCCAGATGGGTGAAATTAATATGGCAATAGGGAACTACATTCAAGTAATAATGTACAAATTTTACAACTAGTATAGATTTTGGTTTGGGGATTAGGGAGATTGAAACTGGAAAAACTACCTTATTTTATAAATATGGATGGCTTGAGGAGGGAGAATCTTGATCTTTCTTTCTAAGCTCTCAAATACGTTTAAAAATAAGTATAGATTATAGGGGACCCTGGGTGGCTCAGTCAGTAAAGCCTTTGACCCTTGGTTTTGGCTCAGGTCATGATCTCAGGGTCTTGAGATCAAACCCCACGTTGGGCTCCATGCTCAGTTCACAGTCTACTTGAGATTCTTTCCCCCTCCTTTCCCCTCCCCCTCTGCTCCTCCCCCCACTTGCACACGCTCTCTCTCTTTAAAATAAATAAATTAATAAAATCTTTTAAAAAATAAGTACAGATTTCAGAAAACGTGGATTTATCAATGAAATAGTTCTACAAAAATCAGGAAAAAAGTGTTAATTTAATCTATTTAATAACATTCAATCACATGTTTCAAAGGGCATTTATTTCCATATTATTGAATAGTCAAAAATAACTTTAATAAAGGGGATTAAGACAATATGGCATGAGAAATTATTTTTAGAATATGCCTGGTGAATTTCAAAGAAGAATACAACTGGTAAGATTAAACTTAAAAATTAATGCATTTAAGGACATGAATAAAATACATGGCTATTTCTTTAAGTGGAATAATCCAAATCTCTGGTTATCTAAATTATTAAGGTTATGTAGTACCTGAGACAACTGAAGAGAAGTTAAAAGCATTCCTTTTAGCCCAGTTAGAAATAGAGTGGGCTAAGAGGAATATTTTCCCTGTTATCATAAACCTATATTCTTTGCAAGTTTATAAGAGCTATAGTCAGGCAAAGAGAAACAGTCATTTAGAAGCAGTGGTAGTCATAAGTTACACATTTTTCTCACATTTTTTCAACAACATAATCTGATTTGAGGGCCTGTAAAGGGAAGGCTTGAGAGCATACTGACAGAGAGATTCTATCTTAATACTTTAAATTTAGCCTTTTCAGTCTCCCCAGATTTGGTCTTTTGACAGTCCAGATTTCAGTGTTCAAGAAGGTTTTTCATTTGGTTGGTTAATTGGTTTTTGTTTTGTTTTGTTTATATCAGTGAGCAGGAGGAGGTATAGCTACAAACGTGTTTTAGAAAATCTCTGGGAGTCAAGATAAGTGATTTTGTACTTCTTGGCACAGGAATGGGACTCAAACTTAGGAAGATACAGGAGGCTGCTGTTGTTATATGATTGCTATTTTGTACAATGTCCATCTTTGTTGCTCAAATGGAATTCTTTACTGACGCTATGAATAATGATTTTATTGGAAAAGAATATATCTCCTAGTGGCTATATATAATGGAACAATGGATAAACCACAATTCTACATTTCATTATCTTTCCTATAAGAACTCCAGGATGAGTTATTGAAATGAGAAGATAGAAGGTACGGGAATGCTTTGTTCTAGAAGGATATGATAAATGATTGATTGAATTAAGTGATAAGTAAATGATGTACCAAAGTATCATTAAAATATCGAGGGGCACTTGATGTGATGAGCACTGGGTGTTATATATAAGTGATAAATCACTAAATTCTACTCCTGAAACTAATATTACACTATATGTTAACTAACTAGAATTTAAATAAAAACTTGAAACATAAAGAAAAATGAAGTAAAAAAGATTAAGTTCTGGAATCTAATTTACTTTGGTCTGTCCCTCTGGAATAACCTAAGGCATTTTTTAAAAAATATCTGTGGGGTTGCACTAGTTTATTGAAACAGGTGTTTTAAGAGCAGCTTCTTAGAGGGAGACTCATCATTGCATAGAATTTCATCAAAAATGTTAGAAATAAAAGCATTTTATTAGAGTTAGTCAAAGTTCTTTATGGGTATGACATATTTTTTTTGCTTCAAATAAAGAAATTCTATCTTGATTTCTTCCCAAGTAGCAGAGAGTCACCATATCCCTCCTTACCCTGAAGAAGCTTTGAACAATTTGTTTCTAAAAATTTTCTTTATAAGAAAATGTCAGGAGCTCTTTCTGTTGAGGTGAAAAATAAATATATCCTGTGTAAGTAATTCAGTGATGGAAGCACCTGTAACAATGGAAACTTTTGAATTTTTCTCTTCAGTTATTAATAGCATATACAAACACTGAAATGCATCAACTATAAGAAAGATAATAATATCAGGTTTCTCTTCTTGTTAAGATTTGGAAATTCACCCTAGTCTTATATTTCCTACAGAAAGGCCCCATGCTTCCTCATGATGTACAACCTTCCTTGCTGCACTAAAGATTGACTAGAAGTGTGTTCTTGGCGATATTAGACTCATGGTTAAAAGGAAGAAAAAGTAGAATTCTATGTCCAAATAAGATGCCATTCAAATATAAAAACAAAGTAAAAGCATATGTACTCAAAAAGAAATAATTTTTTTCTCCAAATTGCCTTCCGTGTAAGAAGTGCAAAAATCATTTTATATGAAAATGTGAAGGATTGAACAGGAAAAGTATTATTGAAGGAAAAAATAGAACAAAATCAGAGTATATGATTTTTTTAAGAGACTAAAAGTGTCTTTGTCCTAATCTCTAAATTCATTCACTGATTTATTCATTTAACTAATTTATGTATTTTTTAAGTTTTTATTTAAATTCCCATTAGTTAACATACAGTGTAATATTAGTTTCAGATGTATAATATAGTGATTCAGCACTTCCATATAGCACCCAGTGCTCTTCACATCAAGTTCACTCCTTAATCCCCATCACCTATTTCCCCCATCCTGCACCCACCTCCCCCTGGTAACCATCAGTTTGTTCTCTATAGTTAAGAGTCTGTTCCTTGGTTTGCCATCCTCTCTTTTTTTACCCCTTTGTTCATTTTTTTTGGTTTTTGGTTTCTTAAATTCCACAGGTGAATGAAATCATACAGTATTTATGTTTCTCTCACTGACTTATTTCACTTAGCATAATACTCCCTAGCTCTGTCCTCATCATTGTAAATGGCAAGATTTCATTCTTTTTTATGGCTGAGTAATATTCCACTGTGGGGTGTGTGTGTGTGTGTGTGTGTGTGTGTGTGTGTGTGTGTGTGTGTGTGTACACACTTACTTCTTCCATAATTTGGCTATTGGAGATAATTTGTTATAAACATCTGGTTACCTATAACCCTTTGAATTAGTATTTTTGTATTCTTTGAGTAAATAGCTAGTAGTATAAGTGCTGAATCATAGGGTAGTTCTATTTTTAACTTTTTGAGGAAACTCCATACTGTTTACCACAGTGACTCTACTAGTTGGCATTCCCACCAACAGTGTAAGAGGGTTCCCCTTTCTCCACATCCTCACCAGCACCTGTTGCTTTTCATATTGTTAATTTTTGCCATTCTGACAGGTGTGAGGTGATACCTCATTGTCGTATTGATTTGTATTTCCCTATTGATTGGTGTTGTTGAGCATCTTTTTATGTGTCTGTTGGCCATCTGTATGTCTTTTTTGAAAAATGTCTCTTCACATCTTCTGCCCATTTTTGATTGGATTATTCATTTTTGGATATTTAGTTTTCTATGTTATTTATAGATTTTGGATACTAACCCTTTATCGGATGTCATTTGCAAATATCTTCTCCCATTCCATAGGCTGCCTTTCAGTTTTGTTCATGGTTTCCTTCACTGTGCAGAAACTTTTTATCTTGATGAAGTCCTAATAATTTATTTTTGCTTTTGTTTCCTTGCCTCGGGAAACATATCTAGTAAGAAATTGTTATGGTTGGTGTCAGAGAGGTCACACTGCCTGTGGTTCTCCTCTAGGATTTTTATGGTTTCCTGTCTCTCACATTTGGGTCTTTAATTCATTTTGAATTTATTTTTGTGTATGGTGTAAGAAAGTGGTCCAGTTTCTTCTTTTGCATGTTGCCAACCAGTTTTCCTAATACCATTTGTTGAAGAGACTGTCTTTTTCCCACTGGATATTCTTCCTGTTTTGTTGCAGATTAATTGACCATATAGCTGTGGGTTCATTTCTGGGTTTTCTATGCGGTTCCATTGATCTATGAGTCTATTTTTGTGCCAGTACCATACTGTCTTGATTACTACAGCTTTGTAATATAACTTGAAGTCTGGAATTGTGATGCCTCCAGCTTTGCTTTGCTTTTCTTCTTCAAGGTTGCTTTGGCTCTTTGGGGTATTTTGTGGCTCCATGCAAATTTTAGGATTGTTTGTTCTAGCTCTGTGAAAAATGTGGGTGGTATTTTCATAGGATTGCATTAAATGTGTAAATTACTTTAGATAGTGTGGACATTTTAACAATATTTGTTCTTCCAATCCATGAGCATGGAATATTTTTCCACTTCTATATGATTTAAAGGTTTATTAAAAGCTATAATCATTAAGAGAGTATAATAAGGTTTAAGCATTAAAAACTAGGTCAGTGGACCAGAAACAGATTGTTCACAGATGGACTGAAGTATGTAGCTATTTATTTGAACAAAGTACAAGTCAATTCAGTAAAGGAATAAAAGGGAAAATGACTAGAATGCAGGTTTAAAATGTGTGTATAGTCAATAAGCACATGAAAAAGTTGATAAAATGTATCATCAGGTAAATGCAATAAAAACAAAATAATAATTGGGGTGCCTTGGTGGCTCAGTGGGTTGCGTATGACTCTTGGTTTTGGCTCAGGTCATGATCTCAGAGTCTTGAGATCAGGCCTCAAGTTGGGCTCCCCACTCAGCATGGGGTCTGCTTGTCCCTCTCCCTCAGCTTCTTCCCCCACATTCACATCCCATCTCTCATAAATAAATAAAAAAATCTTTAAAACAAACAAACAACCAAAGGAAAAAAAAACCAAAATAACAATTGCTGGGTGGTAAGGTAGTTGTATTTTTAACTTTCTGAGGAACCTCTATCCTGTTTTCCAGAGTGGCGGGACCAGTTTGCATTCCCACCAGCAACTGCACTAATAGATATTTACCCAAAGGATACAAAAATACTGATTTGAAGAGGCACATTTACCCTGATGTTTATAGCAGCATTATCAATAATAGCCAAATTCTTAAAAGAGCCCAAAAGTCCATTGACCAATGAATGGATAAAGAAGATTAGTGTATATATATGTATATATATACACACACACAATGATATATGCCATCAGAAAAGAATGAAATCTTGCCAATTGCAATGATGTGGATGGACCTAGAGTGTATTATGCTAAATGAAATTTGTCAGAGAAAGACATATACCATATGATTTCACTCATATGTGGAATTTAAGAAACAAAACAGATGAATGTAAGGGAAAAGAAAGAAAAAAAAAGAGGGAGGCAAACCATAAGAGACTCTTAACAATACAGAACAAACTGAGGGTTGATGGAAGGAGGTGGATGGGGGATGGGCTAAATGGGTGATCAGGAGGGCACTTGTGATGAGCACTGGGTGTTATATGTAAGTGATGAATCACTAAATTCTATTCCTGAAACCCATATAACATTCATATGTTAACTAACTAGAATTTAAATAAAAACTTTAAAAAGTAATAAAAATACCAATCTTTTTAAAATAATTTTTTATTGTTATGTTAATCACCATACATTACATCATTAGTTTTTGATGTAGTGTTCCATGATTATTATTTGTGCACAACACCCAGTGCTCCACGCAGAATGTGCCCTCTTTAATGCCCGTCACCAGGCAAACCCATACCCCCACCCCCTCCCCTCTAGAAACCTCAGTTTGTTTTAAAGAGTCCATCGTCTCTAATGGTTCGTCTCCCCCTCTGACTTACTCCCCTTCATTCTTCCCCTCCTTCTATCTTCTTTTTTTCTTAACATATATTGCATTATTTGTTTCAGAAGTACAGATCTGTGATTCATCAGTCTTGTACAATTCACAGCGCTCACCATAGCACACCCTCCTCAACGCCTATCACCCAGCCACCCCATCCCTCCCACCCCCCACCACTCCAGCAATCCTCAGGTTGTTTCCTGAGATTAAGAATTCCTCATATCAGTGAGGTCATATGATACACGTCTTTCTCTGATTGACTTATTTCACTCAGAATAACACCCTCCACTTCCATCCACGTTGTTGCAAATGGCAAGATCTCATTCCTTTTGATGGGTGCATAATATTCCGTTGTGTATCTATACCACCTCTTCTTTATCCATTCATCTGTCGATGGATATCTTGGCCCTTTCCACAGTTTGGCTATTGTGGACATTGCTGCTATAAACATTGGGGTGCACGTACCCCTTCGGATACCTACATTTGTATCTTTGTGGTAAATACCCAGTAGTGCAATTGCTGGATCGTATGGTAGCTCTATTTTCAACTTTTTGAGGAACCTCCATGCTGTTTTCCAGAGCGGCTGCACCAGCTTGCATTCCCACCAACGGTGTAGGAGGGTTCCCCTTTCTCCTCATCCCCGCCAACATCTGTCAATTCCTGACTTGTCAATTTTAGCCATTCTGACTGGTATGAGGTGGTATCTCATTGAGGTTTTGATTTGGATTTCCTTGATGCCAAGCGATGTTGAGCACTTTTTCATGTGTCTGTTGGCCATTTGGATGTCTTCTTCGGAAAAATGTCTGTTCATGTCTTCTGCCCATTTCTTGATTGGATTATTTGTTCTTTGGGTGTTGAGTTTGTTAAGTTCTTCATAGATTTTGGATGCTAGCCCTTTATCTGATATGTCATTTGCAAATATTTTCTCCCATTCTGTCGGTTGTCTTTTGGTTTTGTGGACTGTTTCTTTTGCTGTGCAAAAGCTTTTTATCTTGATGAGGTCTGAATAGTTCATTTTGGCCCTTGCTTCCCTTTCCTTTGGCGATGTTCTAGGAAGAAGTTGCTGCGGCTGAGGTCGAAGAGGTTGCTGCCTGTGTTCTCCTTTAGGATGTTGATGGACTCCTGTCTCACGTTTAGGTCTTTCAACCATTTGGAGTCTATTTTTGTGTGTGGTGTAAGGAAATGGTCCAGTTTCATTCTTCTGCATGTGGCTGTCCAATTTTCCCAACACCGTTTGTTGAAGAGACTGTCTTTTTTCCATTGGACATTCTTTCCTGCTTTGTCAAAGATGAGTTGACCATAGAGTTGAGGGTCCATTTCTGGGCTCTCGATTCTGTTCCATTGATCTATGTGTCTGTTTTTGTGCCAGTACCATACTGTCTTGATGATGACAGCTTTGTAATAGAGCTGGAAGTCCGGAATTGTGACGCCCCCACCTTTGCTTTTCTTTTTCAACATTCCTCTGGCTATTCGGGGTCTCTTTTGGTTCCATACAAATTTGAGGATTATTTGTTCCATTTCTTTGAAAAAAGTGGATGGTATTTTGATGGGGATTGCATTGAATGTGTAGATTGCTCTAGGTAGCATTGACATCTTCACAATGTTGGTTCTTCCAATCCATGAGCATGGAACGTTTTTCCATTTCTTTGTGTCTTCTTCAATTTCTTTCATGAGTATTTTATAGTTTTCTGAGTACAGACCCTTTGCCTATTTGGTTAAATTTATTCCTAGGTATCTTATGGTTTTGGGTGCAATTGTAAATGGGATCGACTCCTTGATTTGTTTCTCTTCTGTCTTGTTGTTGGTATATAGGAATGCCACTGATTTCTGTGCATTGATTTTATATCCTGCTACTTTACTGAATTCCTGTATGAGTTCTAGCAGTTTTGGGGTGGAGTCTTTTGTGTTTTCCACATACAGTATCATGTCATCTGCGAAGAGTGAGAGTTTGACTTCCTCTTTGCTGATTTGGATGCATTTGATTTCTTTTTGTTGTCTAATTGCCGTGGCTAGGACTTCTAATACTATGTTGAATAGCAGTGGTGAGAGTGGACATCCCTGCTGCATTCCTGACCTTAGGGGAAAAGCTCTCAGCCTTTCCCCATTGAGAATGATATTCGCTGTAGGTTTCTCATAGATGGCTTTTATGATATTGAGGTAGGTACCCTCTATCCCTATACTCTGAAGAGTTTTGAACAAGAAAGGATGCTGTACTTTGTCAAATGCTTTTTCTGCATCTATTGAGAGGATCATAGGACTTTTGTTCTTTCTTTTGTTAATGTATTGTATCCCGTTGATTGATATGTGGATGTTGAACCAGCCTTGCAGCCCAGGGATAAATCCCACTTGGTCATGGTGAATAATCCTTTTAATGTACTGTTGGATCCTATTGGCTAGTATTTCGGTGAGAATTTTTGCATCCATGTTCATCAAGGATATTGGTCTGTAATTCTCCTTTTTGATGGGCGCTTTGTCTGGTTTTGGGATCAAGGTAATGGTGGCCTCATAAAATGAGTTCGGAAGTTTTCCTTCCATTTCTATTTTTTGGAACCGTTTCTGGAGAATAGGTATTAATTCTTCTTTAAATGTCTGATAGAATTCTCCTGGGAAGCCATCTGGCCCTGGGCTTTTGTTTGTTGGGAGATTTTTGATGACTGCTTCAATTTCCTTAGTGGTTATAGGTCTGTTCAGGTTTTCTATTTCTTCCTGGTTCAATTTTGGTAGTTGATACATCTCTAGGAATGCACCCATTTCTTCCAGGTTATCTAATTTGCTGGCATAGAGTTGCTCATAATATGTTCTTATAACTGTTTGTATTTCTTTGGTGTTGGTTGTGATCTCTCCTCTTTCATTCATGATTTTGTTGATTTGGGTCCTTTCTCTTTTCTTTTTGATAAGTCTGGCTAGGGGTTTATCAATCTTGTTAATTCTTTCAAAGAACCAGCTCCTAGTTTCGTTGATCTGTTCTACTGTTCTTTTGGTTTCTATTTCATTGATTTCTGCTCTGATCTTTATTATTTCTCTTCTTCTGCTGGGTTTAGGCTTTATTTGCTGTTTTTTCTCTAGCTCCTTTAGGTGTAGAGTTAGGTTGTGTATTTGAGACCTTCCTTGTTTCTTGAGAAAGGCTTGTATTGCCATATACTTTCCTCTCAGGACTGCCTTTGCTGTATCCCAAAGTTTTTGAACAGTTGTGTTTTCATTTTCATTGGTTCCCATGAATTTTTTTAAATTCTTCTTTAACTTCCTGGTTGACCCATTCATTCTTTAGTAGGATGCTCTTTAGCCTCCATGTATTTGAGTTCTTTCCGACTTTCCTCTTGGGACTGAGTTCTAGTTTCAAAGCACTGTGGTCTGAAAATATGCAGGGAATGATCCCAGTCTTTTGGTAGTGGTTGAGACCAGATTTGTGACCTAGGATGTGATCAATTCTGGAGAATGTTCCATGGGCACTAGAGAAGAATGTGTTTTCTATTGCTTTGGGATGGAATGTCCTGAATATATCTGTGAAGTCCATTTGGTCCAGTGTTTCATTTAAAGTCTTTATTTCCTTGTTGATCTTTTGCTTAGATGATATGTCCATTTCAGTTAGGGGGGTGTTAAAGTCCCCCACTATTATTGTATTGTTGTCAATGTGTTTCTTTGCTTTTGTTATTAATTGCCTGCTATAATTGGCTGCTCCCATGTTAGGGACATAGATATTTATAATTGTTAGATCTTCTTGTTGGATAGACCCTTTAAGTAGGATATAGTGTCCTTTTCATCTCTTATGACGGTCTTTGGTTTAAAATCTAATTTGTCTCATATAAGGATTGCCACCCCAGCTTTCTTTTGGTGTCCATTAGCATGGTAAATGGTTTTCCACCCCTTCACTTTCAATCTGGGGGTGTCTTTGGGTCTAAAATGAGTCTCTTGCAGACAGCATATTGATGGGTCTTGTTTTTTAATCCAATCTGATAGCCTGTGTCTTTTGATTGGGGCATTTAGCCCATTTACATTCAGGGTAACTATTGAAAGATATGAATCCTGCACGGTGACTGTTACTGTATATTGTCTGTGTTCCTTTCTGATCTATGTTACTTTTAGGCTCTCTCCTTGCTTAGAGGACCCCTTTCAATATTTCTTGTTGGGCTGGTTTCGTGTTTGCAAATTCCTTTTGTTTTTGTTTGTCCTGGAAGCTTTTTATCTCTCCTTCTATTTTCAATGACAGCCTAGCTGGATATAGTATCCTTGGCTGCATATTTTTCTCGTTTAGTGCTCTGAAGTTATCATGCCAGTCCTTCTGGTGTGCCAGGTCTCTGTGGATAGGTCTGTTGCCAATCTAATGTTTCTACCATTGTAGGTTACATATCTCTTCTCCCAATCTGTTTTCAGGATTTTCTCTTTGTCTCTGAGACTTATAAGTTTTGCTATTAGATGTCGGGGTGTTGACCTATTTTTATTGATTTTGAGAGGGGTTCTCTGTGCCTCCTGGATTTTGATGCTTGTTTCCTTCCCCACCTCAGGGAACTTCTCTGCTATTATTTGCTCCAATATACCTTCTGCCCCCCTCTCTCTTTCTTCCTTTTCTGGGATCCTAATTATTCTAATGTTGTTTCATCTTATCGTATCGCTTATCTCTCGAATTCTGCCCTCGTGATACTGTAGCTGTTTATCTCTCTTTTTCTCAGCCTCTTTATTTTCCATCATTTGGTCTTCTATATCGCTGATTCTCTCTTCTGTCTCTGTCTTATTTATCCTAGCAGTTAGTGCCCCCATTTTTGATTGCACCTCATTTATAGCCTTTTTGATTTCGACTTGGTTAGATTTTAGTTCTTTTATTTCTCCAGAAAGGGTTTCTCTAATAACTTCCACACTTTTTTCAAGACCAGCTAGTATCTTTAAAGTCATGGTTCTGAACTCTAGGTCCAATATCGTACTAATGTCCGTATTGAGTAGGTCCCTGGCAGACGGTACTACCTCTTGTTCTTTTTGTTGAGGTGATTTTTTTTTTGTCTTGTCATTTTGTCCAGAGGAGAAGAGATGAATGAGAGAACAGAATGCTAACAGGTTAACAAAGCAATTTGCAGGTCTCCAGCAAATATACTGTGTACAAATCAGAAAAGACCTGAAACCAGGGGACAAGAAAGGGAAAGAAAGAAGAAAGAGAAAAAAAAAAGGAAAAAGAAAAAGATAAAAACAAACAAAAACAGAATAAAACAAGAAAAAAACAGAATATGATCAAATATGATAAGGTAGTGCATAGATCAGTGCCACACACTAGATATTGGGAGTATTTTGGTCTGTTAGAAGAAAGTGCCTGCTAAAATTTTAAAGGAAGAAAGACTTATATATGTACAAAATAAGGGTTGATACAATGAAGGGATGGAAGATGATTGTAAAGATGAAAATTATAAAAGATTTTATAAAAGGAATTGATAGATAAGAAGTTGTTTTTAAAAAGAAAGAAGATTGAAAAAAAGAAAAAAAAAGGGAGAGAATGTGATCAGGCAGGAGACTAGAACAAAGCCATACACTATGATTTAGGGTATATTTTGATCTGTTAGAAGAAACTGTATCTCACTATTTTAAAGAGAGAAGAACTTATATATATATGCCAAAAATAAGGGTAACTACTATGAAGGGATAAAAATATGACTCTAAAAATGAAAAATAAAAAATGTTTTTTTTTTTTTAAAAAGGGATTGATAAGATGTTGGTTGAAAAAGGGAAAAAGAAAAATTAAAAAAAGACAGTTAAAAAAATTAACTTTAAAAAACTAATGAATTATGGTTAAAAAGCCATGAATTCTATGCACAGTATTCTCCTAGCGCTGGAGTTCTCCCGTTCTCCTTGATCGGTAAACTTGGTCTTGGCTTGCTGGCTGTTCGTGCTGATCTTCTGGGGGAGGGCCCTGTTCCCATGGTTCCCAAATGTCTTTGCTGGAGGCGGAATTGCCCTGCCCTTGTGAGTTCGGGCTAAGCAAGCTGCTTGGGTTTGCTCTCAGGAGCTTTTGTTCCCTGCAAGCTCTCGGTACAGCTTTGGAGGACCAGGGTGAAAATGTGGCCTCCCAATCTCTGCCCAGAGGAGCTGAGAATTCGGGGCCCCGCTCCTCAGTGTGCCCCCAGGGAAAAGCAGTCACTCCTATCTCCCCAGTCTCCGGCCGCATTCCGTGCTCACCCGGCCTGTGACCGAGTGTTTCTATCTCTCGCACCCGACCCCGTGTAGAGTCTCCAAACCCAGCAGATCCCTGCGGTGCACTCCCGCGCCGTTCCTCCTGGGGGAGGAAGGGGAGTCTCCCCGGATCTGCCGCTTGTTGGGTCCCTGCTGGAGGAGCAGTGGCCTGACTGGGCCGCGGATCACAGTTTATGGCAACCCTGAGCTGAGAGCCCGCGCCTCGGCTCCATCTCTGCAGCCGGCTTTCCCGCTCCGATACCTGGGAGCTCCGCCGCACTCAGGCACCCCCGGTCTTTCTGTGACCCCGAGGGTCCTGAGACCAGACTGTCCCATGAGGGTTTTACCCCCTGCTTAGCCACTGCAGCGACGTCCCTCCGCGGAGCCGACTTCTGAAAGGTCCGATTTTGTGCTCCGCGGCTCTATCACTTGCCAGAAGCGGCCGACGGAGTCCCCCTCCCCCGCCGTCTATCCTCCCGAATATTGCCTCGGATTCACCTCTCCGCACGTCCTACCTTCCAGTAAGTGGTCGCTTCTCTGTTCCAAGAGTTGTTGCTACTGTCTTCTTCGATCTCCTGTTGAGTTCGTAGGTGTTCAGAATGGTTTGATCCCTATTCAGCTGAATTCCTGAGACCAGACGAAATCCAGGACTCCTACTCCTCCGCCATCTTGCTCTGCCCCCCAAATAACAATCTTTTAATATACAGATTGGAAGGGCTTAAATAGAAAAAGATTAATAATGTCAAATGTTTTTGTGTGTGGGAAACAGGATACGTTCATTCATTGATGGTGGGTAGTAAAAATGTTACAATCACCTTGGAGAATTAAACAGTTTCCTAGAAAGTTAAATATACACCTGTTTTATGGTTCAGTAATTCAATATCCTGCCACTTATTCAAGATAAATGAAAATATATGTACACATACACATGAGTGTGTATACCCATGTGCGCACACACACACACAGAAACTCATTCAAGAATGTTCTTAAATTTAGATGAGCAAGTATATATAAATTTCTACATTTAAATACAATGAAGAAATAAAAAACACTGAATCAAAGACAAATTAATTTAAAAATCAATATGCAGATCAAAGGAACTCGAACACAAAAATAGTGGATACTGTATGATTCCGCTGGTTATTTATAATAACCAGCCTATGATGAGGTGGTGGTCTCTGGGTAGGTGAATAGAATTGATTGGAAACTGTCAAAAATAGACTCTCTGTGGTGATTATGTTTCTCAATAACTTGTTTTGAGTTGGTTACAACAGTGTATAAAATTTTCAAATTATATTGAACTGAACATTTAAAATATTTGCATTTCACTATATATAAGACATACTTAAACAATAAATTGAGATCTGTACTTCTGAAACAAATAACGCAACATATTTTAAGAAAAAAGAAAAAGAAGAAGATAACAGGAGAGGAAGAAAAGGGGAGTATGTCAGAGGGGGAGAGGAACCATGAGAGATGATGGACTCTGAAAAACAAACTGAGGGTTCTAGAGGGGAGGGGGTAGGGGGATGGGTTAGCCTGGTGATGGGTATTGAGGAGGGCACGTTCTGCATGGAGCACTGGGTGTTATGAACAAACAATGAATCATGGAACACTGCACCAAAAACTAATGATGTAATATATGGTGATTAACATAACAATAAAAAAATTAATAAAAAAAAAGTAAATGGTAAGTCTTGTTAAGGATGAGTAAAACATATACCTTTTTAAATACTGGGAAGGCAAACCATAAGAGATTCTTAACCATAGGGAACAAACTGAGGGTTGCTGGAGGGGACATGTGTGGGGGGATGGGGTAATTGGGTGAAAGGCATTAAGGAGGGCACTTGATGTAATTAGCACTGGGTGTGATATGCAACTGATAAATCACTAAACTCTACCCTGAAACTAATAATATACTGTATATTAACTAACTTGAATTTAAATAAATAAAAAATACCAGTTCATATTATGAAGATGATTATCATCAATGTTATTAAAACAAATCTTTCCAAATTTGATAATATGTTCTTCTTACATAGTTCATCTGAGCTGTTGAAGCAAAGCTCTATCAGTTATTGTAGTTTTGTATTATATGATACTGTATATCATGTGAAACCTCAAACCTAGTATTTTCCCATATGCATCTTATTTATGTCTGTTCTGATATTTATATTTTTATAAAAATAAATTCTGCCCCAGGAAGAATTTATATTAGTTAGCTGGGCTTGAATTTTCAACAGGATATAATGAGAAAAATCAAACAAACACAAAATCAGTAGAAAATTACACTCCCTCACACTCAGCTATGAATTAAGCATCAAATTTTAGTCTACCAGGTATCTGAGCATTGTTCTGTTAGTTAGTATTGTTACCACAGGTCTTTTCTTTTTAGAAATAATTGGGATCATTAAACAGGTGAGTCATGTCTTACAGCCTAGCACTTTAATTAGCTGAGGATCATTAAATTTCCCTTTTCACCCTTCACCATTTTCAGGATACTTTCTCTGACTCTTATCTCTAGATAGAAACTGTTGCTTACCTGCCCTCTCAAAGCACCCCTGTGTGACAATTGAATAAATGAAAATCTTTTGACTAAGTTCTACTTGATGGGTGCTTTATGCTATCAGTTTTGTCTGTTTCAGCTTCTCACTCCTGTCTCTATTCTTGAAATTCTTACCAACATATTGTCTCTTGGAATTTAAGTGTGGAAAATAATTGTGCATTTCTGCTTTCTTGACCTTTAAAGGTAGATCTTTTCATTTCCACGTTTGGCCAGCTTTCTGACTACCTTCAGTAACCAGCTAGATCTTTTTTATTTCTATTTATTTATGGGTTTTATAAAAATACATGCTTAAAATAGATAATCTGATAGCTGTCTTTATATAAAATATGTTTTTAATTCCATATAAAATAATGTTTCATCAAATATTATTTTATCTATTACAAAGAACACCAAATTCCTAATTAGGATTGACTTTTTGGGGGATTTTACTTATGGAATTATATGAAAAGCCTGTTCCATTATTTTCCCTATTTTAGAGACAATACTGAGTTATCAAGTTACTTGTTTATGTAATTTAATATTGTTAAGTCAGTAATATTTGTAAATATTCTGCATGAGGTCCCCAACTATTAGAATACTTTGATTTAGAATGTAGCTATGCATATGTTTAATTTTAATAAAAATAGAATAAATACATTTAAATGGTATAGGTTGTAATTTAGTACAGGGAAATGGTAGGGAATTTTGATGGTTCTTCCATCAGCCTCTTAAGATTAAATTAAATAATGACTTTAGTGTGATATCTACTTTTCAGTAACTTCTACATTCCTGCACTCTTGCATAAATAAAAGGAATGGCTCTATCACTGTAACCAAAAATTCATATGGTCTCCAGCGCTAAAATAGCACAGACACTATTAGAATTGGGTCAGTGAAAAGTTTACTTTGGGGGTGCCTCCGTGGCTCAGTCGCTAAGCGTCTGCCTTCAGCTCAGGTCATGATCCCAGGGTCCTGGGATTGAGCCCCACATCAGGCTCCCTGCTCCGTGGGAAGCCTCCTTCTCCCTCTCCCACTCCCTCTGCTTGTGTTCCCTCTCTCTCTGTGTCTCTCTGTCAAAGAAATAAATATTTTTTTTTTTAAAGAAAAGTTTACTTTGGGGAAAATAAAACAGAAGAATATCACTTTTTTGACTGAAAGTGAAGATGCTGTGCATGTTAGTTTTCTTTGCTTCAAAACGAATTACAACAAATTCAGTGGCTTAAGACAATATACATGTATTTCCTCTCAGTCAGGATGGGTCAGGGATCTGGGCATGACTTGGCTGGATCCTTTGCCTAGATTCTCATAAAGCTATAAGCAATGTCATCCAGGGCTGGATTCTCATCAAGGGCCTGACTGGGGAAGGATCTGCTTCTAAACTTTCTTAGGTTGTTGTCAGAAAATTAATTTCTTTACAGTTGTAGGACTCATGAAAGCTTGCTTCTTCAAAGCTAAGAATGGAGAGAGGGAGACAGAGAGACAGAGAGATTGATTGATTCAGGCAAGATGGTGCTACACTGTTGTGTAATCACATACATATGATTAAGTATATCTCATCACCTTTGCTGTATTCCATTGGTTGGAAACAAATCACAACTCTCATCTACGTTGAAGAGAATTGGATTGCACAAACATGTGAACACCTGGAGATGGATGCATAGGGGCCACTCTAAGATCTATCTGCATCACTGTGATTACTGTATTTGTGTTTAAACAAGCAGGAGAAAGTAATGTCATCAGTGAGGTCCCCAGTTAGCAGGGAATATTGTGAGAGTCTTGACCATCATTTAAAACTTAATGATTTTTGAACCTTGAAAAAGCCTCGTTCAGTGCTAATGAGATTTCTCCATTAATTTGTTTAATATACTTGAGGAACTTTGAGTAGGTCCTCTCCTAAATGAGAAAGCAAACCTGAAACAATGGCCAAAAGATCCATTCTTAAGTGAACCTTCTGGAAATTACTAGGGCTAATAAGTCAAAAACAACAAAAATACCTGCAAGGAGAGTTAAGGGAGAGAGAATCTGTTGAGATGAAAGACGGCCACTGTTGAGCATCTCTATGGCAGGAAGTGAAGCAGTTTTGTTTCAGTTTTTCCAAAAAAGGAAGTAGGCACTGGAGGGGATGTTGCAGTTATATACCTGCTGGAAATCTACAAATATTGAAGTGGTTTCAAAGCTGATGACTTCTCATTTGTTTACCTTGAGAATATCTCTTCTAAAGAATTGGTCCTTGTGCCAAATATAATATGTAGCCAGAATCCAAAAACACTTGAAATAGGAAGAGAGCCATGGTTTTATTAAAGATATTTTCTCTTCCCTAATTTCCTACATTTTTAAAAATTTCAGTTCACTGCCTATGGGAACCAAGTGGATGAAGGATAGAATCAAATATCTTCTTTTTTTGATTTGCTTATTTTACGAGGGCCCTGGGGTCCAGAATGTGAAGCCTCATGTAGGGAACTGTAAAAGAAAAACCATGGAAGCAATTAATCTTTCCCTGGGCTGGTAGGCAGGCTTGTCTAAGGCAAATCAAGCTGTGGCTCATGGCCGAGCCACATTTTAACATTGAAGTAGCTAGGATCAGCAATATCTCATAGCTCTAAAACTGTAATCTTAGCAATATGACATGAGAAGGAGGAAGATATTAAATATACACCATAAATGGATGTAACCAGATTGGGAGAAAAATGGAGATCATGAGTTCTCTCAAGATGAGGCTTTGATAAACTAAAAATTGATTCATTTGGGGCACCTGGGTGGCTCAGTCGTTAAGCATCTGCCTTCGGCTCAGATCATGATCCCGGGGTCGTGGGATCGAGTCCCACATTGGGCTCCCTGCTCAGCGGGGAGCCTGCTTCTCCCTCTCCTGCTCCCCCTGCTTGTGTTCCCTCTCTCACTGTCTCTCTCTGTCAAGTAAATAAATAAAATCTTTAACAAAAAAGAAATTGATTCATTCTTGTTGCTATTTAGTATGTTCATATATTATGCTTCTGTAATATTGTGTTTTAAAAATTTCTCAGCTTTAATTCTGAATACTGAAGATATTGAAAGTTAATACCTATATGTACAAAAGCTCTTAGTTTTTTCAATAATGTCTAAGATTGTAAAGGAGCTCTGAGAACAAAAAAACTGCTGCTTTAAAGAACGAGTTTAGATGACTTATAGAAATTTATTATTGTTCAGTTCTAAGTATTTTATAATTTTATGGTATTTTTGATCCATGGTTTATTTAGTTTTTTTTCCCAAATATATTTAAGTACATATTTTATTATTCATTTACAACTATGGTTATATATAATTCATCATCCATACAGAAACACTCCTGAGTGTATCCTATTATATGTCTCCCCATGGATATGGGATATTGGAAATAAAAAATAGACTGTCTCAGTTTACACCAGTGTCTAAGCTTACCAACGTTTAACAAAGATGCATTATCTTTAGAGATCTGATGAGTATGAGCCTTTCATATTTTTGATATTTGCTTTATGGCTTATGTATTCCATTGGAAAAAATGTTTCAAACATGCTTGAAAAGAACATATATAGTCTGTGTTATAGTTAGTATTCTATACAGTCAGACCAAATGTGTTATTTGTGCTTTTCAAGTATAGTACATCCGAACTATTATTTGTTTGGCTTTTTGTCTGCTTAATTGCTATTTTCTGAGAGAGGTATGCAAATAATTCTGTGAATTTTAACTTTATATTTTATAATTATGTATTTTCCCTCTCTATTTGTAAAAATTCTCTTAACAATGGAGAGGGTAGCTGGGTGGCTCAGTTGTTTAAGCATCTGGCTCGGTTTCGGCTCAGGTCATGATCTCAGGGTTTTGAGATTGAGCCCTGGATTGACCCCTGCTTAAGATTCTCTCTCTCTCCATCTCCTTCTTTATCTTCCCCACCTCTCTCTCTCTCTTAAAACACACACACAAAACAATGGAGAGTAGTTACATAATACTACTATGGATAGGCCAAATTTCTTTTGGTTTCATATTTGCTATGTATATCCTTTTTGATCATTTTTTTCTTTCATTTTGCTGTATATTTATTTTTTTCCAAAATTTGCCTTCTGAACTGTGGCTGGGTCTATAAAAGTTTCCAAGTTGATCTATAGTGATTATTAAAAGCAACTGTAATTTAGCATGTTACAAACCAAGTATATGATCTTCTAAAACTCTGCTTCTTCTTTTGAATGACACGTTTAACTTTCTTCTCAGAAGACAACTGTAATTTATCTCATAGTACACATTCAATTTTCACAATATAGTATTGCCTCTACCTTCAAAATAGATTCAACTACTTCTTATATTACTGCCCTGCTTCAAACTACCATTCTCCTCTGAATTATATCTTTACTTATTTATTAAGCACATCTTTCATTGAAATCTATGCCTATAAAAAACCTACATAAACTTGAATCCATACAGTTTTACCAAAAACAACCGGATCACAAATATTTCACTACCAGCATCCAGAGGGTGTTCTTTTACCCCCCACCCAGTCACTAACCACCCAGAATTAACAGTCTGCACAATAGATTAATTTCATCTGTTTACAAAATTTATAAAATTGGAATATAAATTACATATTCATTTAAGTCTCACTTCTGTTCTTCAACATAACATTTGTGAGATTCATATGTTGTTGTGGTGGGCCATAGTCTCTTTCTCTTTATTGCTCTAGAGTAATCAAATGTATAGATTATACCACAATTAACTGATTTTACTATTCATGGACAAGTGGATTGTTCTAGTTTTAATCAAATTAAGCTGCTACGAACATTTTAACCATGAAGTTTCGTACACCTATGAATGCATTTCTATTGAATATATACCTAGGAGTGGAACTGCTCCATAATAAAGTTAATTTGTGTGTTGGGACCCACAAATGGAGGCCACCCTAGTGGCCCAGCCCACATCACAAATCTAAACCTAAGTCAGCCTACACTTACAGGAAACACCTGGCTCACAGGGAAACCTAACATCCACCAATCACAATCCTCCCACTCAGCTCTAGCTGGTTTGCCTTACTCTAGAAAATAGGACCTGCTCCCCTTAAAAGGAGACCTCCAGCCTCCTAGCCAATCATTCCATTTCTGTGTTGCCCCTGCTAATGCTCTTTAAAACTTGCTTTTGCCCCAGGTCCCCCAGGAAGAGTGCTCCGCAACTTGTGAGGTACTGTATCCCCCTAATCCTTGGATTATTTTTCCTTGAAATTGTTTTAGTTTTGTCATTTGGCAGTTTTGGTGATGAGTTGGGAAGACAGCTGCTGAAGATTCTGGGGATGGCTCCCAGACGCAGGTGAAAATACCCACTGAGGCCTTTGGTTCTCTGCCTCTCGGGCTGCTCTCCAGGATCTCTGCTAAGCTTCCTTCAGATTGAGTTCTGCTTATTTTGCCTTCTGAGCTCTTTGAGTTTGTTTGTCCCAATCTTTCAGGATGGAAAATTGGGGTGTGAGAGACTCCAGATTTCTCACAGTGGGACTTAGAGGCCAAAATATTTGGGTTTGTGGCTGACTCATCTATGAGGTAAGCACCTTTGGGAAGTTCTGACAGGTCTCAGAAACTGCACAGGTGGCCAGAAACAGTAAGTCTGGTTGAATGAAGAAGGATTATTTTAACAAGGGGGGGGGAAGGTACCTCTCAATCTAAAGAAAGCAACATGATAGTCATTATGGGATTCACAAAGCCTCCAAGTAAGTCCACAGCATAAACCACTGGGGTACTTGGGGAAATCAATTAAGATAAGAAATTCCGACTTTTTTGACGAATGACATATCAAAAATCTAACTAGGCACAAGTCAGACTATTAAAAGCCATTAGGGCATCTGCCAGTATAAATAAACTTCATGAAAGGAATAATAGATCTTTTGCTAGTGGGAATCTTAAAAGCCAAAGCCACGAAATTGGTGGGCATGTGTCTAGCACTTAAAAGCTCTTAGAGTACTTGCCATCTACCTTAAAATTCCTGTGCTAGGATAAGTTGGTCAAGGAATGGGTTAGATTGATACTAGGTCACCAGTCAACCTCAAGAAAATGTCTATGCAATGAGGTACATTGTCAAATCCCCAATCCAGCAGCACATACTTCCTGGGTATTAATCTGTCTCTGAGATACCCGAGGCTTAGCCGAAGATAGGAGATACTCAAGTTTCAAAGAGTTAAGTATGCCACCTTTCAGCACACTTACTTATTTTACGTTAAGAACTGAGGTCCTGGAAGCTGTCCATATGTACAAAAATGGCAAAATCTTACAAAGACATTAAGGCATGTTTTTAGAGTTACCAATGTTAAATGTAATGCAGATACAACTAGTACTCTACCTAGATTTACTGAAAGTCAAATAAAAACAGGTTATGGAATTTGTCAGCAAGGGAGATAACTTTTGATGATTAAGCTATTTAATGTCTCATGCAATTTTCATGAGTAACTTAAACATAATTGTTAAGAACAAGTAAACAGATTTAAGTTTATATATGAACTTTTTCAACAATAATTGTATTTTATGATATGTCTACTTAAAAAGAGTTTCCAAAATCTTTTTGGTAACTTGAAACCTAAAGCTATAATGAGATAGTTGAATGATGGGTATCTATTGACTATGTAGATCATTTCTAACTAAGATAAAATACTGAAACATCAATTACTGAACATGGGTTTATCTGCTTTTGGCTTACTTTTACAGGAGAACTAAAGCTAATTGGGCCTATTAGTAAACATACTTTGTGCCACACTGAAAAATTTACTATGAGGAACAAAATACTTCTGGGAATTAGGAAAACATTTATAAAAATTTGCCAATTCACAGAATGCTGGTATAAAATTCTCAATTTATTTTGTAGTTTTTACTAGGAATTAAGGATTCTAAGGGTTAAGAATTTTAATAAATAAGTAATTAAAACTATTTAGAAATAATAGGACTGTAAAGAAACAATTGGGTAAAGAAGAGTAGTTAAGGGAAGCCGAATCACCATTTGTTCCAGAATGAGAAAGAGAAAAACATAAAAATCTGAATGAATACAAAAAACTGTGGAAGGATTGTGGAAAAAGAATCTTGAGAAAGTAATTTAATGTGTAGTTAAACTGGCTAAGATTTGAATGGATTTATTTGATTTTTTAATGAGTTTTAATATCAAAGGTAGAGTGGTACACAGGTTTTTTTCTCTGTTAAAAGGATAGTCTTCTTGAATTACTACTTTGCTTTTAATGAGAGATTATGAAAGTTTTTTTTTTTTTAACTTTTTGGGCAATCTACCTGGAAAACAAAAATTCGGGGACTTAACGATTTACTGTTCTTCATGTTGTTTTTGTCAGGTTTTTGATTGCTTAAGAAAACCCAGTCTTCTCAATATTAAAAGAGCTATGTCCACAACTATGTAATCTTCTGTATTTGCCTTTAAAATCTTCTATTGTAACTTTAGTTAAATAGGGGGGGAGAAAAGGATGTCTTAAAACAGTTTGAATTTTTTTGGAACATGTTTACCACTGGTGATCCGTGAAATGGTGTTTTGAATAGAACAGCTATTAATAAGTATTTGTTGCATAAAAACAGTGACCAATTATAGAATGCAATGGGACACTACTAAGGGTATATATGCTATAAAAATTTAGAGATAAAATCCACATAGATTTCTATCCAAAACTCATTTGTCAACTTCCAATAACTTAACTACATACCTCACTTAATCTGCCATACCAGGGGAAATAAAAATATATTTCATCTATATATCCTGCCTATGGTAGAAACAATTTAAAATGGACTATACGGAGAGAATAATTCCTGATTTGACTGATGTTAAAAGACCTAAAACGTATTTCACTCTCAAGATGCATTGACCATCCTCTCAGATTCCTCTTTAGTGGAAAATAAAAACTTCTAGAGAGGATAAAAACCTCACATTCCTTGATGAGACATGCATATATACCTACATATGAAATGTGAGACATATGAAAAAATGAGTTGTGAGAAAAATGAAAACTATATATGTAGTATATATTTATATATATTATGTATATGCCCACATGTGTGTGCGTGTGTGCATGCGCACACACACACACAAACACAACTTTGGACTCCAAAAGTGTAATGGCAGAAATGAATGAAATTAGGGTGCCTGCGTGGCTCAGTTGGTTAAGGGACTGCCTCCGGCTCAGGTCATGATCCGGGAGTCCCGGGATCCAGTCCCGCATTCGGGCTCCCTGCTCAGCAGGGAGTCCGCTTCTCCCTCTGACCCTCCCCCCTCTCATGTGCTCTCTTTCATTCTCTCTCTTTCAAATAAATAAATAAAATCTTTAAAAAAAGGAAATGAATGAAATTAGGTAATGAAATCGGCATCTTTCTGGATTAGACCAATTCTGAATTGGCGACCCTTCTGAGGTACAAGAACCATTTCTTGAATACTGCCTTATCCTCAATAAATTGTCTTGTTCGCAAAAATTAACTGATCATGTATATGCAGGTCTAATTCTAGAATTCATAATGTCCTATTGCTATGTTTCCCTACCCTAACATGAATATCACACTTTATTGACCTCTGTACCTCTTTTGTAAGGCTTAAATCAGACAATGGGCATCTTCCATCCTTTTTCTGTTCTCTTTTTTTATGTATCTCTTCGTTCTTGCTGGGGATTAATTTTATGAATCTTTAACAATTAACTTTGAATTTGTTAATTTTCATTATTTGCCTTCTTTGTCATTGATTTCTCTTCAATTTAATATGTCACTTCTCCTACTTATTTTGGGTTTAATTTCCTGTTCCTTTTTTAGCATCTTACTGTCAAAGGTTGAAAGGTTAGAATTACATTACATTTAGTTTGGAAGAGCTTTATTCTACTTCTAACCATACCTGGATATCTGGCTTTGATATGGTCAGGATAAGGATCAACTAACCATCTAACAAATAAGCTTAAATATTCTGGTAAAGTCTAAAGCTTTCCTGTTGCAAGTCTAAAACTTTCCGGGTCAGTTTTTTGATGATGACTTTCACCTGGTCTGTTTTGTCAGTTTGGCTTGACTGTATAACCAGAGAGGCAGAGAAAGACCCTGCTGGAAAAGTGTGTGCTAAGCTCTTCCAAAACGGGTATTTATCCACAAATTAAGACAGTTTAAACATAAGATGAAATGCCTCATATATGAATAATAATTTGAGTGCCTGTTTTTCTGAATATTGCTCTGACATGATCACTAGAAATATAGATGTTCTCTCTTGTAATTTCCACTTTCTTCATTGTGATTCTTTTCATTTAAATGAAAAATGATTTTTATAATATCTTGCATACATTTTATTTTTTGGAAAAAAAATCTGGGTTTGACCATCCTAGCAATATCTGGAAATGCATATTTTCCTGTAGGTTTCTTATCTTAAAAATTTTGCAGGATTTAAATATGCTCACATTTGATCCTAAACATTTTTCAAGAGTAAAAATTTCTATAAATGAATTTAATAATTATTTTTAAATTTATTATAAACCAATCTCCTGTTTGTAAAATATGCCAATTCCAAATCTGGATTATTTTGTTTTGTTTTTACCCCAGAAAACTATTGTGTTAATAGTAAAATCAGTATGACTTAATTAGGATGCTGAAGAATTGTACAAGTTGAAAATATTTTACGTATTCTTAACACAGGATAAGGATACTCCAAGCTTTCATTAAAGTATATTTTTGTTCTGTTCCTTTGGTAGGTCTGTGGGCTTAAGGAAGTTAATGAAGACAGGCTACCACTGTATTTCATCTTCAAAACTTTTAGATTTGCTCTTCTCTCTGAGTCTCATGAACAGGTAAGACAATGAGCAACCTTTCATTCTAATCTCAGAGAAGAAATAGATGCTGTTTCCAAAGTCTACTTCACATACAGTCCTTTGAAGTCTTTGCAAGCACCCTTAAAAGTACCTGACCTTCAGATCAAAAGATTAAAGGAAAAAAAAAAATAAAAGCAAAGAAGCTCCCTTTTTTTCCCTCTTCATATTCTGTGGAAATGATATTGCTTGTTTGAGGCCAAAATGTGTCTTCTTTTTTCCTCCTGTCTTTCTTTTCTTTGATTTTTTTTTTTTTTTTATTTTGTACAGATCGATTGAGGAACTATTTATATACGTGACCGCCTCTTTGCCATGGCCATGCTTTATGCTAGGGATACAAAAGTGCATAAAGCATGATTATTAATTTAACTTTTCAAGGGTATGGTGATTACTGTTTGAGAGATTATATGTAGTCGTGGTTAAATACATAGTCACGTTATAAGACAGGACCAAGAATCTAAGTTTGATCTCAAATTTATTAACTTATTACCTGTGGTACTTTAAGCATTTATATTTTAAAGCATCAGTTTTCTCTATTTTAAAAGAAGATAATACTTTCGCTGAAAGATTATGCTAACAGTTGGATCATGTAATGAAGAAGAATTAGAGGAAGTGTTTGGAGAATGCTTGGCACATAGTAAGTGGTTGGTAAGAGGAAGAGATTTAAATATCCTGTACTTCATCATTGTTATCATCAGCACCATCATTAATTTCTCAATATTCTAGTACACAGCAGTCTGTCTGTAATAATTATTTTGGAATTGGGCTCCGTATTGGATGTGAGATATATTTGTCACTAATAGTAAACAGTTTGATTACCTTAGCTGAAAATGTTATGGGTAGATACACATCTGGTTAGATCAATTTAATATTTTCAAAAGCAATAAAGATAATATTCACATAGTAGAAAGTGACTATCATTTTTGGCTTCTCTTTTTACATTTGGTCTGTGATAACTTTCAAGACTTCTGTTTCCCTTTTTGCCTTTCTATTTCTCAGATTCGGGTATTTTCCTACTTGTTAAGAAGTTAAAGCTGAGGGATACTAGGAGAATATTTTAAATGAATATCAAAAATCTCTGACCTGAAAAGCCCTAAGTCAGAAGGTCCCATCTACTGTATTAGTATATGTTCTGTCTTCACCCTTAAAATAAATAGCACTATCCTCAGGTCAATTAGAGTCTATTTATGAAGAAACACAGAGGCAGTGAATACATACATGGAATGGTACCAACTCTGTTTGCTATTGAAGGAACTGACGGTCTTTCTTAATCTTTTTTCTTTTTTCTTTTTTTTCAAATTTAAGGTTGGGTCATATTGTTGCTATTTGGAGCTTTTATGTAAAATAAGGCTTCCAACATTCCTGCCAGCTTTCCTTAAGGCATTTTAATTAATATTTTTATTTATTTTTTTATTATTAAGTGATGCTAATCACCATACATTACATCATTAGTTTTTTTAATAATTTTTATTGTTATGTTAATCACCATACATTACATCATTAGTTTTTGATGTAGTGTTCCATGATTCATCATTTGTGCATAACACCCAGTGCCCCACGCAGAACGTGCCCTCTTTAATACCCATCACCGGGCTAACCCATCTCCCCAACCCCCTCCCCTCTAGAACCCTCAGTTTGTTTTTCAGAGTCTATCGTCTCTCATGGTTCTTCTCCCCTCTGATTTCCCCTCCTTCATTCTTCCCTTTCTGCTGCTGCTGCTGCTGCTTTTTTTTTTTTTTAACATAAAATATACTATTTGTTTCACAGGTACAGGTCTGTGATTCAATACTCTTGCACTTTCACAGCGCTCACCATAGCACATACCTTCCCCAATGTCTGTCAGCCAGCCACCCCATCCCTCCCACCCCCCACCACTCCAGCAACCCTCAGTTTTGTTTCCTGAGATTAAGAATTCCTCATATCAGTGAGGTGACATGATACTTGTCTTTCTCTGCTTGACTTATTTCGCCGAGCATAACAATCTACAGTCCCATCCACGTCGTTGCAAATGGCAAGATTTCATTCCTTTGATGGCTGCATAATATTCCATTGTGTATATATACCACTTCTTCTTAATCCATTCATCTGTCGATGGACATCTTGGCTCTTTCCACAGTTTGGCTATTGTGCACATTGCTGCTATAAACATTGGGGTGCATGTACCCCTTCGGATCCCTATTTGTATCTTTGCAGTAAATACCCAGTAGTGCAATTGCTGGATCGTATGGTTAGCTCTATTTTCAGCTTTTTGAGGAACCTCCATCCTGTTTTCCAGAGGGGTTGCACCAGCTTGCATTCCCACCAACAGTGTAGGAGGGTTCCCCTTTCTCCACATCCTCGCCAACATCTGTCATTTCCTGACTTGTCAATTTTAGCCATTCTGACTGGTGTGAGGTGATATCTCATTGGGATTTTGATTTGGATTTCCCTGATGCCGAGCGATGTTGAGCACTTTTTCATGTGTCTTTTGGCCATTTGGATGTCTTCTTTGGAAAAAAGTCTGTTCATGTCTTCTGCCCAGTTCTTGATTGGATCATTTGTTCTTTGGGTGTTGAGTTTAAGAAGTTCTTTATAGATTTTGGATACTAGCCCTTTCTCTGATATGTCATTTGCAAATATCTTCTCCCATTCTGTCGGTTGTCTTTTGGTTTTGTGGACTGTTTCTTTTGCTGTGCAAAAGCTTTTTATCTTGATGAGGTCCGAATAGTTCACTTTTGCCCTTGCTTCCCTTGCCTTTGGTGATGTTTCTAGGAAGAAGTTGATGTAGCTGAGGTCGAAGAGGTTGCTGCCTGTGTTCTCCTTTAGGATTTTGATGGACTCCTGTCTCACGTTTAGGTCTTTCAACCATTCGGAGTCTATTTTTGTGTGTGGTGTAAGGAAATGGTCCAGTTCCATTTATCTTCATGTGGCTGTCCAATTTTCCCAACACCATTTGTTGAAGAGACTTTTTGCCATTGGACACTCTTCCCTGCTTTGTTGAAGAGTAGTTGAGCATAGAGTTGAGGGTCCATTTCTGGGCTCCCTATTCTGTTCCATTGATCTATGTGTCTGTTTTTGTGCCAGTACCACACTGTCTTGATGATGACAGCTTTGTAATAGACCTTGAAGTCCGGAATTGTGATGCCGCCAGCTTTGCTTTTCTTTTTCAACATTCCTCTGGCTATTTGGGGTCTTTTCTGGTTCCATACAAATTTTAGGATTATTTGTTCCATTTCTTTGAAAAAAGTGGGTGGTATTTTGATGGGGATTGCATTGAATGTGTAGACTGCTCTAGGTAGCATTGACATCTTCACGATATTTGTCCTTCCAATCCATGAGCATGGAATGTTTTTCCATTTCTTTGTGTCTTCCTCAATTTCTTCATGAGTGTTTTATAGTTTTCTGAGTACAGATCCTTTGCCTCTTTGGTTAAATTTATTCCTAGGTATCTTATGGTTTGGGGTGCAATTGTAAATGGAATCGACTCCTTAATTTCTTTTTCTTCTGTCTTGTTGTTGGTGTATAGGAATGCCACTGACTTCTGTGCATTGATTTTATATCCTGCTACTTTACTGAATTCCTGTATGAGTTCTAGCAGTTTTGAGGTGGAGTCTCTTGGTTTTCCACATAAAGTATCATATCATTTGCAAACAGTGAGAGATTGACTACTTCTTTGCCGATTCGGATGCCTTTGATTTCTTTTTGTTGTCTGATTGCTGTGGCTTGGACTTCTAATACTATGTTGAATAGCAGTGGTGAGAGTGGACATCCCTGCCGTGTTCCTGACCTTAGGGGGGAAGCTCTCAGTTTTTCCCCATTGAGAATGATATTCGCTGTGGGTTTTTCATAGATGGCTTTTATGATATTGAGGTATGTACCCTCTATCCCTATACTCTGAAGAGTTTTGATCAAGAAAGGATGTTGTACTTTGTCAAATGCTTTTTCTGCATCTATTGACAGGATCATATGGTTCTTGTTCTTGCTTTTATTAATGTATTGTATCACGTTGATTGATTTGTGGATGTTGAACCAACCTTGCAGCCCAGGGATAAATCCCACTTGGTCGTGGTGAATAATCCTTTTAATGGACTGTTGGATGCTATTGGCTAGTATTTTGGTGAGAATTTTTGCATCCATGTCCATCGAGGCTATTGGTCTGTAATTCTCCTTTTTGATGGGGTCTTTGTCTGGTTTGGGGGTCAAGGTAATGGTGGCCTCATAAAACGAGTTTGGAAGTTTTCCTTCCATTTCTATTTCTCTGGAACCATTTCAGGAGAATAGGTATTAATTCTTCTTTAAATGTTTGGTAGAATTCCCCTGGGAAGCCATCTGGCCCTGGGCTTTGTTGGGAGATTTTTGATGACTACTTCCAATTCCTTAGTGGTTATAGGTCTGTTCAGGTTTTCTATTTCTTCCTGGTTCAGTTTTGGTAGTTGATACATCTTTAGGAATGCACCCATTTCTTCCAGGTTATCTAATTTGCTGGCATATTGTTGCTCATAATATGTTCTTATAATTGTTTGTATTTCTTTGGTGTTGGTTGTGATCTCTCTTCTTTAATTCATGATTTTGTTGATTTGGGTCATTTCTCTTTTCTTTTTGATCAGTCTGGCCAGGGGTTTATCCATCTTGTTAATTCTTTCAAAGAACCAGTTCCTAGTTTCGTAAATCTGTTCCACTGTTCTTTTGTTTTCTATTTCATTGATTTCTGCTCTGATCTTTATTTCTCTTCTCCTATTGGGTTTAGGCTTTATTTGCTGTTCTTTCTCCAGCTCCTGTATGTATAGGGTTAGGTTGTGTATTTGAGATCTTTCTTGCTTCTTGAGAAAGGGTTGTGTAGCTATATACTTTCTTCTTAGGACTGCCTTTGCTGTATCCCAAAGATTTTGAACAGTCGTGTTTTCATTTTCATTTATTTCCATAAATTTTTTAAATTCTTTAATTTCCTGGTTGGGCCATTCATTCTTTAGTAGGATGCTCTTTAGCTCCATGTATTTGAGCTCTTTCCGACTTTCCTCTTGTGATTGAGTTCTAGTTTCAAAGCACTGTGGTCTGAAAATATGCATTGAATGATCCCACACTTTTGGTACCAGTTGAGACCTGATTTGTGACTTAGGATGTGATCTCTTCTGGAGAATGTTCCATGGGTACTAGAGAAGAATGTGTATTCTGTTGCTTTGGAATGAAATGTTCTGAATATATCTGTGAAGTCCATTTGGTCCAGTGTGTCATTTAAAGTCTTATTTCCTTGTTGACCTTTTGCTTAGATGATCTGTCCATTTCAGTCAGGGGGGTGTTAAAGGCCCCCTCTATTTTATTGTTGTCGATGTGTTTCTTTGCTTTTGTTATTGCCTTATATAATTGGCTGCTCCCATGTTAGGGGCATTGATATTTACAATTGTTAGATCTTCTTGTTGGATAGACCCTTTAAGTAGGATATAGTGTCCTTCTTCATCTCTTATTACAGTCTTTGTTTTAAAATCTAATTTGTCTGATATAAGGATTGTCACCCCAGCTTTCTTTTGGTGTCCATTAGCATGGTAAATGGTTTTCCACCCCCTCACTTTCAATCTGGGGGTGTCTTTGGGTCTAAAATGAGTCTCTTGCAGACAGCATATGGATGGGTCTTGTTTTTTAATCCAATCTGATAGCCTGTGTCTTTTGATTGGGGCATTGAGCCCATTTACATTCAGGGTAACTATTGAAAGGTACGAATTTAGTGCCATTGTATTGCCTGTAAGGTGACTGTTACTGTACATTGTCTGTTCCTTTCTCTTCTCCCGAGCTGCTTTAGGATTTTCTCTTTGTCTCTGAGACTCGTACATTTTACTATTAGATGTCTGGGTGTTGACCTATTTTTATTGATTTTGAGAGGGGTTCTCTGTGCCTCCTGGATTTTGATGCCTGTTTCCTTCCCCAAATTAGGGAAGTTCTCTGCATAATTTGCTCCAGTATACCTTCTGCCTCTCCCTCTTTCTCTCTCTCTCTCTCTCTCTCTGTCTCTCTCTGTCTCTCGCTGTCCCTCCCCCTCTCTCCCTCTCTCCCTCTCTCCCTCTCTCCCTCTCTCCCTCTCTCCCTCTCTCCCTCTCTCCCTCTCTCCCTCTCTCCCTCCCTCCCTCCCTCCCTCCCTCCCTCCCTCCCTCCTTCCCTTCCTCCCTCCCTCTCTCCCCCTCTTTCTTTTTCCCCTGGGATCCCAATTATTCTAATGTTGTTTTGTCTTATGGTATTGCTTATCTCTCGACTTCTGCCCTCGTGATCCTGTTTCCTTCCCCAAATTAGGGAAGTTCTCTGCATAATTTGCTCCAGTATACCTTCTGCCTCTCTCTCTCTCTCTCTCTCTCTCTCTCTCTCTCTCTCTCTCTCCCCCTCTCCCCCTCTCTCCCTCTCTCCCTCTCTCCCTCCCTCCCTCCTTCCCTTCCTCCCTCCCTCTCTCCCCCTCTTCCTTTTTCCCCTGGGATCCCAATTATTCTAATGTTGTTTTGTCTTATGGTATTGCTTATCTCTCGACTTCTGCCCTTGTGATCCAGTAGTTGTTTATCTCTCTTTTTCTCAGCTTCTTTATTGGCCATCATTTGGTCTTCTATATCACTAATTCTCTCTTCTGCTTCATTTATCCTAGCAGTTAGAGCCTCCATTTTTTATTTCACCCTATTAATAGCCTTTTTGATTTTGACTTGGTTAGATTTTAGTTCTTTTATTTCTCTTGAAAGGGTTTCTCTAATAACTTCCATGCTTTTTTTAAGTATCTTTAAAATCATCATTCTGAACTCTAGGTCTGACCTCGAACTAATGTCCGTATTAATCAGGTCCCTGGCAGTCGGTACTGCCTCTTGTTCTTTTTGCTGAGGTGTTTTTTTTTCCATCTTGTCGTTTTGTCCAGAGGAGAATAGATGAATGAGAGAACAAAATGCTAACAGAGTAACAATGTCCCCAGAAAATATACACTAAACAAATCAGAAAAGACCTGAAACCGGGGGAAAAGAAAGTGAAGGAAAAAAGAAAGGAGGAAAAAAAAAAAAAGAAAAAGCTAAAAACAAAGAAACAAACAAACAAAAAACAGAATATGATCAAATATGATCAGGCTGGTGCATAGTTCAGTGCCACACACTAGATTTTGGGTGTATTTTGGTCTGTCAGAAGAAAGTGCCTCCCAAAATTTTAAAGAAAGAAAACTTATATATGTATAAAAAAAGGGTTAATACGTTGAAGGGATGGAATATGAATATAAAGATGAAAATTATAAAAGATATTATAAAAGGAATTGATAAGTTGGTTGAAAAAATAAAGAAGAGGATTTAAAAAAAATGGGAGAGAATGTGATCAGGCGGGGGACTAGAACAAAGCCATACACTAGAGATTTAGGGTATATTTTGATCTCTTAGATGAAACTGTTAATCAAATTTTTAAAAAGAACAATTTATATATATATATACCAAAAATAAGGGTAACTACTATGAAGGGATAGAATATGGCTCTAAAAATGAAAAATAAAAAAATAGTTTTTAAAAAAGGGATTGATAAGATATTGGTTGAAAAGGGAAAAAGGAAAAAAAAAAGTTAAAAAAAATTAACTCTGAAAGACTAAAGAATCATGGTGAAAAAGCCATGGATTCTATGTGTAGTATTCCCCTAGCGCTGGAGTTCTGCTGTTCTCATTGATCGGTAAACTTGGTCTTGGCTTGCTGGCTGTTCTTGCTGATCTTCTCAGGGAGGGGCCTGTTGCCGTGGTTCCCAAATATCTTTGCCGGAGGCAGAATTGCCCCGCCCTTGTGGGTTCTGGGCTAAGTAATCTCCTAGGATTTGCTCTCAGGAGCTTTTGTTCCCTGCAAGCTTACCATACAGCTTTGGAGGACAAGAGTGAAAATGGAGGCCTCCCACTCTCCACCCCAGAGGAGCTGAGAACTTGGGGCCCCACTCCTCATCGTGCCCCCAGAGAAAAGCAATCAATCACTCCCGTCTCCCGGTCTCTGGCCGCACTCCATGCTCACCCGGCTTGTTACCGAGCATTTCTATCTACACTGTGTGGAGTCTCCAAACCCAGAAGATCCCTGTGGTGTGCTCCTGCGCTGCTCCTCCTGGGGGAGGAAGGGGAGTCCTCCTGGATCTGCCGCTTGTTGGGTCCCTGCTGGAGGAGCAGTGGCCCGTCTGTGCCACAGATCACAGTTTATGGCAACCCCGAGCTGTGAGCCTGCTCCTCAGCTCCACCTCTGCAGCCAGTTTCCCTGCTCCAATACCTGGGAGCTCTGCTGCACTCAGGCACCCCTGGTCTTTCTGTGACCCCGAGGGTCCTGAGACCACACTGTCCCAGAGAGGGTTCCATCCCCCACTTAGCCACTGGAGCAATGTCCCTCAGCTGAGCCGACTTCTAAAAGTTCTGATTTTGTGCTCAGCTGTTCTATCACTTGCCAGAAGTGGCCGACGGAGGCCCCCTCCCCCACCATCTATCCTCCTTAATATCGCCTGGATTCACTTCCCCACACGTCCTGCTTTCCAGAAAGTGGTCGGTTTTCTGTTCAGAGAGTTGTTGCTATTCTTCTCTTCGATCTCCTGTTGAGTTCATAGGTGTTCAGAATGGTTTGATCCCTATTCAGCTGAATTCCTGGGACCAGACGAAATCCAGGTCTCCTACTTTTCTGCCATCTTGCTCCTCCCCCTTAATTAATATTTTTAAAAAGTGATAAATTTTACACAAATTTCAGAAATTTTCTGTGATGTAGTTTACATATTATAAAATGCTCAAATCCCATCTGTATCATTTAATCAAATTTGATGACTAAATATTAAGACACAGAATATGTCTATTACCCTATGAAGTTTCCATGTATGCCTTTCTGGTCAAGCCAGACAAGACGCCTACCAATGAGATACCCTTTATGTAGGGGCACCTGGGTGGCTCAGTCACTAGGCGTCTGCCTTTGCCTAGGTCATGATCCCAGGGATCCTGGGATTGACCCCACATCCAGCTCCCTGCTCCACTGGAAGCCTGCTTCTCCCTCTCCTACTCCCCCTGCTTGTGTTCCCTCTCTTGCTGTGTCTCGCTCTGTCAAATAAATAAATAAAATCTTTAAAAAAAAAGAATCCCTTGATCTAATTTCTAATACCATTGTTTAGTTTTGCCTTTTCTATAATTTCATATAAGTGGAATTATGTAGTATATACCCTTACTCCTAGCTTCATTCATTCTTTATAATATTTGTGAGATTATTGATATGGTTAGATCTATCAGTAACCCATTCTTTCAAGTTCTGAGTAGTATTCTCCTGTATTAATGTATTATAATTTGCTTATACATTTACTTTATGGTAGAAGTCTGAATTATTTCCAGTCTTTGGCTTTTATGAATAAACCTATAATGAACATTCCTTAAAAGGATTCTTGTAGACCTAGTTTTTCATTCTTTTGGATAAATGTCTAGGAGTGGAATTATGTAGCCTCTTAAAATGGAAATTACATACAATATATATGACATATTTTGTGCTCCCATCAGCCTTGTATGAAAATCCTGGTTGCACCACATCTTCTACAGTGTTATTAATGTTTCCATTTCTCCATTTTAGTGTGTATCTCCTGTGCCTCACTGTGGTTAACTTTGGGTTTCTATGATGACTAATGAGGTTGAGTTTCAACTACTAAGGTAGGTAGAGCTCTAATCTTCCACATCCTTATAGATTTTTTTCTGCTTTTTCTTTTTATTAAGAGGTATGATAATGTGTTCAATAATTGAGAGATTTGTGCCTACTTCCCTTTAGCTTTGTTAATTTTTTTCTCCTATACTCAGAAAATTTATTTTTAGGGTAAATAAACATTTAGTATGATGTTTTCTTATCTAACTGTCTACTCCTTTACTGGAAAATAACTCTTAAATTCCCCATATGAGTGAAATGATACAGTATTTGTCTTTCTCTGACTTATTTTGCTTAGCATAATACATTCTAGCTCCATTTACATTGTTTGGGAAAGGAAAAAAAAGAGAGGGAGGCAAATCGAAGAGACTATTAAGGATGAGAACAAACTGAGGGTTCATGGAGAGAGGTGGGTGGGGATGGGCTAAATGGATGATGGGTGTTAAGGAGGGCACTTGTGATGAGCGCAGGGTGTTACATTTAAGTGATGAATCATTAAATTCTACTCCTGAAACTAATATTACACTGTGTATTAACTAAAATGTAAATAAAAACTTGATATATTAAAAAAAAGGACTCTTTTATCTATGGTAATACTCTATCTTGATTTTTATTTTGTCTGATATTAGTAAGTCACATTGGCTTTCTCCTGCTTAGTTTGTGTGGTAAATTTTTCCCAGCCTTTTACTTTCAAATTACTGTGTCTTAATGTTTAAATTTATGTCTTGTAAACACATAGTTCTTCGTGCTTTTTATGTATTATGATGCTTTACCTGTTAATTGGGATCTTTGATTAATTTAATTTAGTTATTGATATATTTGGATTTTAAATTTTGATATTTGATTTCCATATTTTCCATATTCTCTTGTTTCCTCTGTTTTTAATTTTCTATGTTATTTTTTGCTAAATCACTTATAGCATTTCCTTTCATCTTCTCTAATGAATTTTTATCTGTTCTTCTTTGTCTTATTTTTTATTGGTTTCTTCAGGCATTACAAAATTAATTTTAAAGTTATCCCAGTCTGCATCCAAAGCTACTGTACTAACAAATCTAAGGACTTCATAATAATGGATTTCCAATTTATGGACTTCATGACAATCTATTTAGTGTACTGTACTTTACGTTCTTATTTTCATATATATTTGTTGTAGAAAAGCTATAAAATTGGGGCACCTGGGTGGCTCATTCAGTTAAGCATCTGCCTTCGATTCAGGTAATGATCCCGGGGTCCTGGGATCGAGCGCCAAGTCAGGTTCCCTGCTCAGCAGGGAGTCTGCTTCTCCCTCTCTCTCTGCAGCTCCCCCTGCTTGTGCGCGCTCTCTCTCTCTCTCTCTCTCTCTCTGTGTCAAATAAGTAAATAAAATCTTTTAAAAAAAGCTATAAAATTTATTTTATTCTTCATACTTAAACAGATTTATTTATTTGAGGGGGGACGGATGGAGGGAGGAGGAGAGAGAATCTCAAGCGGACTCCCCGTTGAGTGGAATCTCTCATGACACAGGGCTCAATCTCATGATGCTGAGATCATGACTTGAGCCAAAATCAAGAATTGGACACTTAACTGACTGAGCCACCCAGGTGACCCTTATTCTTCATACTTTAATTTTTTCTTTTTTTTTTTTTTTTGAGCGAGAGAGATTGAGAGAGAGAGCATACAAGAGCACACGAGTTGGGGGGAGGGGGAGAGGGAGAAATAGAGAATCTCAAGCATGCTCCACATTCAGCACAGAGACAGACTTAGGGCTTGATCTCAGGACCTTGAGATCATGACCTTAGCCAAGATCATGACCTGAGCAGAAATCAAGAGCCAGTTACTTAACCGACTGAGGCACCCAGATGCCCTTCTTTAAACAGCTTATAGTGTCAAAAGAAACTAATGTTATCCTTTGAATTTTAGTTCACTGGGTTGCTTTGTGACTGTAAGTGT
The DNA here is from genome assembly GCF_009762305.2 of Zalophus californianus. Lineage (NCBI taxonomy): Eukaryota > Metazoa > Chordata > Mammalia > Carnivora > Otariidae > Zalophus > Zalophus californianus. Next base: position 40,054,285 of record NC_045607.1, read on the forward strand.
ATGATGGGCTCAAAAACAAAATTTTGTAGATTATCTACTTTGATCTTACTGTTAGGTTGGAAGCAACATTTTCTTACAAGCCAAATTTATCAAAGATGTATTTAATGGCTGGACTTTTTTTTAAGGATATATGTGTTTTTCATCCTGTGTGCTGAGGATAAATATATAAGAGTCAGACAGAATCCTATCCTTAAAAAATATATGTGTATATTTTCTCATGTTAGAGGTAGAAGTAATAAATAATAAATAATAAAATAAAGAAATAAATGAGGAATTGGAATAATAATGACTTTTCAAGGCCTTGGGAATGGGCATAGTGCTTTTAAAAACAATACAGCAGTTAGATTTTTTTTTTTACCTATTGAACATTATTAGATTTATGATAGTACATGTTGCTTAACAAAACATTTCCGTATACATACGTTATCTTACTTTACTTTTTTTTACTTCACTCTTCTCCAGAAATAGCATTTTTAACTTTGTTAGTGCTTCAGTGTTTTCATGATGGGTTCCTATACATTAGCTCAGTTGATTCTCCAAAAGTTTTGAGGAGCCAGACTGAAAGTTACTTGGTAGAATAAATAAAAGATTTTTAAGTAAAAGAGGATTGGATCAGATTTGATAATTTTTTTAGATGGCAAAAGGACCACAAGGGTTACATAAGTAAGAGAACAATATCTAATCTGCAAAGTATATCATACTCTTGAAAAGATACCGACCTTTTATGGAAGAAAAGAACTTCAGTCAGTGAGTAGAAATCCTTCCTAAATATTAAACCTCAGTCTTTTTCTGCAAAGTATTCATTGTTCTGAATAGTGGCTTGAATTTCTTCTTTAGTTCTTCACTCTAATAAGTGAAAAAAAAAAAACCTATTAAATATCTACGTGAAATAAAATTGTTGGAAATATGGTTGAAACTGGCATTACAATACTTTATGGACAAATTAAAAGTAGAGTTAAAACATGAGTATAGAATAATCATGGTAAAACTCTTTTGCCACTGATTATGCTCAAACAAAATACAAAATTGTTTATAAGAAAATGTCCTAATATGTGATACCATATTATTAAATGTCATTAACTACCTCAGAGATTTCTGTGGGGATTGTATGCTGCTGAGATTGATATTACTAAAATCTCCGAAGTGTTTAGTTTAAGAAGCCTGGGCTTTTGGTGTTAAGATGTTTAGATGGGAGAGGGGCTGAAATTACTTGAAAACCTTAACAAAGAAAGATACTTTGTATCTTTGGCCATGTTCCTATAATGAATGTAAAAGTGGACTTTTCCACCCCAGCATGGCAATTTGGGGCTTTGAATCCTGTTTTGTTAGCTATCAAGATTATTATTTTATTCATCTTTCTGGTAGGTTATTGGATATTCTTGGCCTCCATTTACTTATTGGGCCATACATCTGTCTACAGACGCTATTATAACTTTGATTAAAACAACAACAACAAAACAATAACATAATCACACACAAAAACCATTCAGTTCAATACTTTAGTAAATTGTCTTATAGCTGTCTTCCTGTAATAGTATTAATATGATATTAGCGTCTCAATTGAATTCATGTTAGAGTCATTTCTTAGATGTCTAGATGTAAGATAACAAGGAAGAGAAAAACTGGGAAAGAGGCAAGAACATGGTGGAAATGGTTTCCTAGCTATTAAAGAACATATTTGTTAACATTAATAAAACTTATACTTTCATCTACTTTATAGCAGATAGAAGTCAACTGTCTTCTGTTCTTCATATCTAATAATATGTATTTTATATCTAATAATGTGTTGTTTGGGTGATGGGAAATATCCACGTCTTACCCAACTGATAAAGGTGTAGATCTTCTATGTGTTGAGAGCTCTTAAGAGACTGTTACCCTGCTTACACTGTACAGTATTTACCTGAATTTGACAATGGCCAATTAACAGAGGAGTTAAGTAACTTTCAGAGGTCCTACGACAAGGCAGTAAGCATGACAAATTCCACTATTCACCATCACATTCAACTATACCCCGTTGCTAAGTAACTGACCTTCCTGCATTCCAAGTGGCAAATTGAATTTATCTCATAAATTTAACTGCCTAGTCAGTCTCTCCCTCTGCCCTTACTCTCCAATTGGGAAAAAAGGATCAGGTCAGATCAGAGAATGTCTTGGGATGGCAAAAGATCGTGAGAGTCATGTAGGTGAGAGGCAGACAAGATCTGCTCTATGATCAAAGAATAATATATACATCCCATCCTTGGGGAAGAAGCCAACCTCTTCAGGGAAGGAAGAAAATTAAGGAAACAGAGACTAACCTATTGCTGAGAACTGATGCTTGAATAATTGAAAGATGGAAATTGTGTCATTAGTCTGCATAATTAAAGCCTCTTATCGGAAATCCATGATCTCAAAGTCCTCAGAATAGTTTCTTTATAGGTTTAGTACCTATGGCTGATTTGGTGGCAAAATCTGAATGGACCTTATTCTATTTAGACATGTATTTAATCCATTTAATGTTCATATTTTGCTACAGAAATATTTAAGTGATTGATTTTGTGTTGCTGCTAATCCCACTCTGTGGTGTTACATAATATATGGCATATATTCTTTTTTAAAATATAAAACAGTCCAAATTCTAAAAAAGACTATATGTCCCTAGATTTTGGTGTTTGATTTTTGTTTGTACATTGTTGTATTTTCTAATGATTGTGTGTCCCTGTAACACACACAAAAAATCAGAAGTACTTATGATTCTGGAGTTGGGAGATTTATCAAATAAAAATACAAGACTTACAATTAAATTTGAATTTCAGATAATGTACTTTTTTCTCTTTTTAGGATAAGCCTATCCTGTGCAATACTTGATGCATACTTGTAGTGAAAAAATGTTTGTTGTTTATCTGAAATTCAAATTTAATTGTTGCCTTATATGGGAAACCTCAACTTAGAGTATAAAGATAGAATTATCCTTAATATATAATATTTCTTTTCTTACTAATGTTTACTCATTAGTACATCCCTCAAAAATATTTTAATTTCTCCATATTTCATAATTTGTACTTCTAAAACAATTGCTGACTGTGTTTTGTCAAAGGATTCATTTACTTCAGATCTATCTATCCCTACCAAAGATTCAAAAATTCTAATTTATTTCTTGACCCTACCTGGGAAGGGTCACTGGTACAGTGTCAAGAATTTTATCATGTCTTATAAGAAATGGTTGTGAGGTTGGTACAAAATTTATTTTTAATTAAAATTATAGACTTATTAAAGGGATAATATTTGGATTTTGACATGGACTTTTAAAATTATATTTTACTGACAACGAACTAACACAAAAACATTAAGTTATTTAAGAATTAATAAGACTAGTAAAATAGATCAATTAGATCAATGCAAATCTTGATAAAATTCTATTGCTTCAACCACACACTTGGCATTTTTATCACATGGCCTTTATTCTTTTTAACTAGCTTGTCAACTCTTTAAAGGCATGGATGTTTTACATTATCTTTTTTTCATTAACCAGGTACTTATATTTTTAATCATTTTCAAGTTAATGACTTGTTACACATATAAACAGCAATTTGTGACAGACTAAAATGTCACCACTCATTGGACTGATTTATCCAACTTTACAAGGAAGAGATTGGTATTGAAAGCTATGTGTGACTGATGTAAGAAACTTACTCCACACATAAAACAGAAACATTAGACTTTGTTCTCTTCTTTCCTATCTGGCACTTTATACAGTCAGGCCGGAACTCTGGATTTATATTTTATTCCTATTTAGGGAGATGCATTTTGCCATAATTCTCAGAAGCATTGCTTCAAGGTTATCACTGATAAAATTTCAGAGATATAATTTCATTTACTTATGTAAGAGAACATCATTCTTGTTTTAAATTAATCTACATTTTAAGAACAAAGATCATTGAAGGCCAAATTTCCTATTTTTCAGGCAAAGATACCCATTTCAAAAATTTGTCCACAGTTCACAACTCATAAAGAAATTTGAAGTGTTTTATAGGTGACTATATTTTGAAAGAAATAATATAAGACCTAGTGTTTTCAAGATCAAAATGGTTTTATTATTCTGTAATTCACACATATGATGTTTTTGATAGGAATTTAAACTGGGTTTTCATTTTAAAAATATACAGGAATGCAATTAAAAATAATGACAATGATATAAGAACTTTTAAAACTTAAATGAGTGTTTGGCATGCTTAAGTTAACCAGCAGTTATTCCAAGCTCTCATCCTAGAACTAGAAAATTAATCAAGCACAATTGCATTAACTACCACTATCTTTGAATTAAAAAAAAAAATGAATTGTCTAAATTCAACTTGGCGGGCGCCTGGGTGGCTCAGTTGGTTAAGCGACTGCCTTTGGCTCAGGTCATGATCCTGGAGCCCCGGGATCGAGTCCCACATCGGGCTCCCTGCTTGGGAGTCTGCCTCTCCCTCTGACCCTCCCTCCTCTTATGTGCTCTCTCTCTCTCTCTCTCTCATTCTTTCTCTCAAATAAATAAATAAAATCTTTAAAAAAATAAAAATAAATAAATTCAACTTGGCATACTCAATACCAAGCCACAAATCTTAGGAGTAATACCAGCTAAATACTTAAAATGTGCTGAAAGAATTCTAGGTTTTGTTATTTGTTTTGTAAAAGTCTCCATGTTTTGCTGAAAGCAGTAGTTGCTATTCTTCCAAAGGATTGGAATTTTGTATCTCAAACTTTTAAAAATATTATTTACTGATGTTTCAGTATTTTATCACCCTACTTCCTATCTCTTTCCCTTGAACACTAAATCATCATATATTCATACCCACTGTGATTGCCCTTCGTGTTTTATCAGAACTGGGAAAAACCCAATTATTCTGTATTTTTAGGGAAGTGTCTCTAGGAATAGACTACACCTTCCAAAATGGTATTTGTATATCTAGAGGGACAACACTTGAATTCTGTTCACGGTTCACTTAGATTAAACTGTGGACTTGACACTGCCTACCTCACCTACATTTTACAGGGATTAGGTGAGTTACAATTAAAACATAAAAAAAAAAGTACTTTAACATAAAGTGAAGTTAAAATATGAGACAATCACAATTATTTAGATCCGTAACTGTAAGGATCCTTTGTTTTGTATGCTTATTATAGAATTTAACTCAGAATCTGCAGGAGGTACTGTTAGCTGTCAACAAAACCCATTCTCCCGTTTTTGTGCGGCATGCAGCTAGACAACATTTTCCAGCCTCTTTTGCTCTTGGGTATGGCTATCTGCCTGAATGTTAAGTAATGAAATGACAGTGGAAAGAATGTGTGCCCCGAGGCTTGTCACATTGAAGCTTCTCATGTTTGGGCTTTCATACTTTTTCTTTTTTGAATGACTTCATATAGAAAATGACGAGGCTTTTGAGGATGATGTAGCCACAAGGTGAATGAACTCTTGGTGCCCAAATGGGGAAAGTTTGTCAGTGACAAACTGATTCTCTGCTCAAGTCCTGGGAAAATGAAAGTTTCAGTCTATTTATATCCAAAGCATAGTTGCCTATAACTGATCAGGCCTTATTTTTTTAAATGGTTTCCCATGTCTGTAACCAGGGCTAAAAGGAGGGGGGTATTACTTTTGTACCATTATAGATATCAGAGAAATTATGATAAAATTTTTACCTGAAATGTCACTAAAGTTTGGCGGGGTTTCAAAGTTGTACCATCTATGGTTAACTATTGATCAAACTCTGCATAGATAGGGAAACTTTGCAAATGTCTATAAGGACAAGAAACAATAAGGTCTGTGTATAGTTGATATATTATAGTTTTTTGCTAGGAATATTAACACTCTCACTAAATTACATCTGTCCTGCCAATTGAGCTTGATTATGTCGCAACTGATGAGGTTAATCATTAATATGAACGGTTAGCAGAGTAAAGGATACCTTGACTAGATGACATACTTAAACTGCTTTTCATTTTTAATTTTTAAAGCAGTCCTTGTTTTTCCAGTTTTAAGTAGTTAAAAATGGCATTACAGAACACTTTGCCAAAATATAAGAAAAGACAGTTTAAGCAAATACAATACTATGTGTTAGATGTAGTTGCAGAAACTCCTTGACAATACCCAAACAACATTAACAATGTCTTGAACTTTATAAATCCTGTATATGTTACTATAAACCTGTGAATATCTGGCAGATTTTTGGTGCTGCACTGTGTGTCCTTGTGCATCCTCCTGTGTGTCTCTGGTCTCCCTCCTGCGTGTAATACACACATGCACCCACTCATATCAGAAGAGTACTTTCTGCCCAATTTCTCCTCATCATTTTTTACATGAATGGGAATTTCCCTGACTGTATATAGCTGAACATCTTTGTGGAAAATATGATTACTTGCATTGAGTTATTTTCAAAAAAAAAATTCCTTTAGGCCTTTGTAAGTTCTTTCTTGTTCCACATGTTGGCTTTCAATGCTTTAAACTGAAAAAAAAAAAAAGCTCAGTATGATTGTTGTCAGATATAGTCCACAAAATATAGGAAAAAGAATTATCCTATCTATACCATACATTATTTATTAGTAACTCCAAAGTATACCATTCCCAGTCTACTGGACTATTCTCTACTGCTTCCCCCCAGTCATAGCGAAACCCACCAGGTTTCTCTTTTAGAGGCAGCAGCTCTGAGATTTCTTATCCAAATGCTCTCTAAGATAAAATTTTGCCTAAATAATTTGGAATAATTTATAGTTGAAAATGACACAGTTTTTCTGATGAACAGCAGGAAGACCTACACCTTTAATAATATCTTCAATACTACTTTTCACAGGAAAGTGAACTGTTCTTCTGATAGAAAACTGTTTTCTGATAGAAAAGTTCTATCATGAGATAGAACTAAAGCTTTTGTTCATTTACTGTCATTTAGAATATCTAAATTATATTTTCATAAGTCATGTACCTTAGCATTCAAATGATGTCTTTAAAAATGTAAATGATAGTATATTTATTAAACAATGTGGGGATGAAATTTGGCTAACAAACCTTTCATTATACCCATTATGGTGCTGGCCTGTTCAAAATTACTTAGAGATGCACTTTGGTTCTTTGTGCTATAGAGTAAGGATTATAAACTCTACACCTTGAAACCAGATTTTCAGTAAGATTCCTGGGAGTATTTGACATCTGTGTCCGCAGATAGGCTGAATTCCATAAATAGCTACATTTTACCTTAAAATTGTCTCATCTGAAGTATCCAAAATAGTCTGCTTATCTGAAATAACAATGAAATTTAGAACCAACATTCCACACATAAAAGAGAACATTAATCTTTATTCAAGTGTTAAGGTAAAACACCAAAAATTAAAATCCAGATCATATTTCCTGTCCTCCCCTAACATGTATGGAGAGAATTATGAGTGAGCTCTGTCCCTTCAGCTGTGACCAGGTGCAAATATAATAAGAAACAACTCTCTAAGTAGCCTAAGAGTTGTAAAAGAGTTCTTTAGGATAGCTTCCATTATTTTGCTCAGTGATTTTTATATAGAGAATAGAGAGACTGGAGATACATTTTCCTGAGAGATAAGTACCAGGAAAAAAAAAAAAAGTTAATACCTTCTGGTGAACAAGGTTCTTTTTCTTTTTCACTGAAAATTGAGAGCTGTATAATTGATTAAGTTTCCCTTTCAGTGTATGATGCTGGAAAATTGTAGCTTGTGCTGGAAGCTAGAGTTTTTTCCTCCTTCTTTACTACATTAAGTGGTATTTTGTTCCTCCTCCTTTACTACATTACTTCTTTACTATTTTTTAATTGAAATATAATTAGTGTACAACATTATATTTCAGGTATACAATATAGGGAATCGACAATGGTGTACCTTATACAGTGCTCACTGTGCTTAAGTATGGTTCCCATCTGTAACCACACAGTGTTATCACAGTACTATCAGTATATTCCCAGTGCTGTATTTTTCATCCCTGTGACCTATTTAAGTGGAGGTATTATTTTGATCTGGGTAAATTAATTCTTGGTCTTCTCTCATCGTGGTTTTATTATAATCTCCCTGAAATTAATATTAAGATAGAAGCACAAAATAAATATAAATAAAAACGTGCATTTGTAGATGTGAATGTATGTGTGTGTATTATTGTATATATTTCATTTAAAAATATTTGAACTATTTTTTACTTTTACAAAGCAATTTACATATTTTCTTTATTTATACATTTTTAATTAAACCTATTTCTTTGGTTCAAAGTAAGTTAATGGCAGGTACTAAAAATCTGGATGAAGAAGAGTGCGACCAGAGTTTGTAGAAAAAAAAGAATGATAAAGAGATTTTAACAATTTGATTCATCACTAGCTTTGCTGAATCCCCAGAGGAAAGGAAACCCATCGGAGTAGGTATTTGATAATAGCACTGCTCTCTCTCAGTTCTATGACATTAGAAACTTTGGAGCTACATTGTAACAAGATGAAAACTGCTCAGATTTTTGCCATCTTCCATAAAAGGTTAACTCTATCATTTTGAGAAATGTTAACAAAATAACATCCATTTTGCTTACTCCCAGCTTTTGGGAAAAGGTCAGCTTTCCTAGAAATATTATTTCTTATTTAGCACCCAGTTTTCCTTTTTAATGATCCTATTATAAACATTTCCATTTAATTAGAAGAAGAGGATGATTAAACTTATAATAGAGACCTAAAATGAAGCAAACACACACTATCCCCAACACACATGCACATGTGTGTACACACACACACATTTTGGGCATGATACTTTCATTTTAAATATGGGTATATTACAATAATTTGCATTAATATGGGAGTTGGGAAGTAAAAAATGTTATATTGCCAATGCACAATTACAAGGTAGTAAAAAAGTCTTCATGGTCCTTTTACAAACAGATGAGCAGCAAAGAGTAATAAAAGGAAAATTTAGAATATTTGGAATAGTATTGGTAATTCAGATTCTGATTTTCAATTTCACTATACCACATTATATTTAAATGTACTGAAGAAACATTTCCAAAGATGAGAGAATGAACAGTAAAATAACATAATCTACACTTATTTATATAATTTATTATATATGGGTAAAGGGTGGCTTATAGGATTATTTGTGTTGAACAGTTAGGTGGATCCTGGAATTCTCTAAGGTTTGTGCTTTTAAAGCCTTAGGAAGGGATTTTATCCACTTCAGAGGCAAATTTTGAGTTTTCAGACAGTGTTTTTGCAACAAATTTTTGGTAAGGGGACTTTTGTTGATAAATATTTAAAGGTAAAGCTAATATGTTTTGAAGTTGTTGTTTCTTTTGTTTGTTTGTTTGTTTTTTGCTTTGTTCTCTTCTATGCTGAATGCTTTGCTGTAGTTACTAGAGAGCTTTATGTGTTTTCCTTTATTTTTCAGTTACAGACTAGACATAGCTGAACCCCTAAGGGACAGATGAGTATGTCCAAGTAGCCTCATTCTAGCGAAATTACACTGCTCCTTTTATATTTTACGTGGTATGTTAATGCATATCCTCTGAGCATTGCACGTTCAGTTCAGAGATCCTCAGTTGGAAGCATGGAATGGTGGGGTTGGGAAGGGGCACAGAAAAAAGAAATCTCAGAATCAGTTTGGTACTTATGCTTTAAAATCCATTGGCGAGGGCTTGAGACATGCTAAATCTGAATCTCCAGGTTTGTGGATAAATAATGAGACTGGATTAAGATGTAGGAGGTTATTGTTGTGGTCTACAATAGAGCTTGGCGAATTTTTCTCTCAAGGGCCACATAGCAAATATTCTAGTCTGTGAGGGATACATGGTTTCTGTTGCAGCTCCTTAACTCTGCTATCATAGCACAAAAACATCCATAGCGCATAAATGAATGAGTAGTGTGGCCATGTTTCTTGAAATCCTCTCTTACGCTTCCTGTCTCCAGCTGACAGTGTCTCATAATGTGGTAGGGGTTTCATCAAAATGGTGTGGATTGAAAAGAAAATGGTAGAGATTGAATTGGGGACAATGGAATTGCAATGAATCAGAATACAAAATACAGAAATAAGCTACTTGAATCAATTTGCTTTTCAAATACAGAAATGGAAGCCCAAAAAGTGAGTTGTTTGTGTTCAAATGCTGTGTGTAAAAACCTATTTACGACAAAGGATGTTTCATTTCTGCCCTGTAAGTTTTATTCTTCATGGAACTATTTCAAGATTTCACTGGATGAGATGCTTGATTTCTTGAAAGGATTTGACCCATTTGTTAAAATGATGCTTCCATTTTTTTTTTACATATCTACATATTCTAAATGTGTCTGAGAACACCAGATATTGAGAGAAATGAATTTGAAATTAAATGTAAAGAGCTATGCCTAATTGAAAAAGACATGGTAAAGGAAATGCTAAATTTTACTATTTCAATAAACTCTTTAGTAATTACACTAAAAAAGCAAATGTTGAAAAACTACGTGTGTGTGTGTGTGTGTGTGTGTTTCAACTACTGTTGGTGCTCATCTAACAAACATATTGCATGTATTATATTATAGGTCTTACGTCGAGTACCAGGGTTATAATACTAAGCAAAAGGGGTACAGGTCTTTGTTCTCATAGAGTTAATAGTCTATTGGTAGAGAAAAATAATAGAAATTACTTTTTATTTAGTGCTTATGATATGCAAGGCACTTTGATAAGTACTTACGTGCATTTTTATCTGGTATTGATAACAACATGAGTTTTTAATTTATAATAACGAGCATCAACTAATTTAAAGCACACAATAAGGAGTGTGTGCATCCACACATATGAATATAGGCTTTATAAGGTGATATATGAATATATATAGGGTTTATGCATAATATTTTGAAGTTTGTAATATGCATACTATTTTATGTGCTTTTTAAAAAATTTTTTATTGTTACGTTAATCGCCATACATTACGTCATTAGTTTTTGATGTAGTGTTCCATGATTAATTGTTCCTGTATAACACCCAGTGCTCCATTCAATACGTGCCCTCTTTAATACCCATCACCAGGCTAAACCATCCTCCCACCCCCCTCCCCTCTAGAACCCTCAGTTTGTTTTTCAGAGTCCATCGTCTCTCATGGTTTGTCTCCCCCTCCGATTTCCCCCTCTTCATTCTTCCCCTCCTGCTGTCTTCTTTTTTTTCTCAACATATGTTGCATTATTTGTTTCAGAGATACAGATCTGTGATTCAACAGTCTTGCACAATTCACAGCGCTCACCATAGCACATACCCTCCCCAATGTCTTTTTAATTTATAAAATAAAGCATTTGAATCATGAAAAACAAAATAGAAAAAGTTTCTTTCTATTTATATATTTATCAGATCGTATTTCTTTCTGCCTGGCTAAGGAACATCTTGTTGTCTTATGGCTTTAGAAGTGCAGAGACATGTTTGACTTTAATTTAGATATTCGTGTGTCTCCAGGGCAAGAAAATGCTAGAGTCCTTTACCCCAAAGGAACAAATTGGATGAAGAATTATTGCCATTGGTTGGACCAGGCAGCAGACCATTGGCAGTGGTCCAAGAATCTGTAAAAATGTTCAGATGGAACCCATTGTTAGGGAATCTTCTAGGTGTAAGATGACTGCTGGAAATCCAGCCATTTTTTCTAATTTTTGGGTACTGTGTTTGATCAGGGACATCCTGGTAAGGAGATGGGTGGCAGCAGCTCTGCTGAGAGGTTTCATCATGTGTGGTGGTGCCATTACCACTCACAAAGTAAACAGGTTCCTTTTTCTGTACACGTAATCTTAAGGTGTTCCCTACATGGGTGATGAGTGTGGGAGAGGAGTGAACTTCAACAGTTTCATTATAACTGGCAAGAAACTGAGGACGAGGGAAATCATTTTCCACTGTAGGTGAGATAGTTATACCAGAAGTCCCAAATTCTAGTCTATCCTATAGGTAACACTATCTTTTTAATAAGGAGGGCTTGATGGCTTTGCCTAAAGTGCAGGTGATGCCTCCATGACCCCAGGCATAACGGACAGCAAGATATGGAATGTCATAGGCTTAGGGTATGTAATAGCCTCTGTCTCCACGAGAACCCACTGTGCAGCTAGTAATTGGTGTTCTAATGGTGTGTAGTGCAGAGCCAAGAAGGACACCTTTTGTACTAGAAATTCTTAGTTGGTCCAGAGACCCCAGCACACATAAAAGGAGACTGCTATAGCTTCTGCAAGGAAGGAGTTCTTGGGGTCATGAACATACATACAGTCTGTTGCATTGCAGTTTGGGCAGATTTTAGAGTCTTTTGTTATAGTGGTGGCATTCTAACTGGGCCGATTTAGGAATATCCACATAAGTGGGTTTAAGTATAATGTATAAATGAGCAGTGCATTGCCTCCAGAACACAAAATGGCCTGCATTAAGTTGGGCTTATATTAGTATTGTGGGTACTGAGGGGGTCAAGAATTGTTTCTTGATAGTGTCATGATGTAACAGACCTTGACTGACCAAATAACACACACATATTTATTAAGTTGGTGGGGCCTTTTATTTTGTGTGGCGCCATAGCTTATGGTCTTTTTTTTTTTTTTCCTGTGTGAGTAACTGCCTTTTTATGTACTAAGTATGTAAAATGCATCTTATGAGATTATGCCTTCAGAGACTTCCAAATCGGTATCATCATATTTAGGGGCCTTCCCCACAGACATTTTTAGTTTACTGAGTTTATAGATTGGGTTTGAATTAACCCCTTGTCATTTGTAGAGCCCTGCTATTCAATGAAACCCAGACCCTTTGTCAGTATGTTTCCCAGTTATTTGCTAGAATGATAGCGTTCTCTGTCCCTTTCAGAGTGGTGGACGTGGAACTTCTGTGGCCCACTGTTTGGAATCTATGCCTTGGGAGGACCATGGTGGTTTTGCTCAATAACTCTGAGGATCAGGTTCTATTTTGGGGAAGGAGGCATAGGCAGCAACAAAGGCTTTTTGTAGGCTCCTAGTGAACTATTTGATTTTAGGAGTACGGACATCAGCAAGCCACATTAACTGTTTTTTCACACTTGAGCAACAACCCAATAGGTTCACATATTGCACGGTTATCCTTTTTTTTTTTTCTTGAGCACTCTGTAGAATAGGGTCTTATGCCTGCCTGAGATACACAACAATTTCTTGGGCTAAGAGTCGTTCCCATGCCTTATGCTAAAATTGTCACCTATGGCTTATGCTAAAATTGAGACATAAAATTCAATCCAATATGCTTAGTAGACCTATGCCAGTACATATGCCCAGAGCCCCTTCAAGGAGACCCCTAATACCATATTCCTTTCCTTAAATACCAATTACTGAAACTTCCAACTTAAGTTGGTTAAATCTATAAAAGAAAGTTTGTGGGCTTTGCAAATGCAGCACAAAGTGGACCAAGACTAGCTTGTAGGAGCTGAATGAAACCTCCAGATGACATCCAGCAAGGAAATTGGGCTAGGGGGTGTCTGTCTTATAGCTATACAGAACTCAAATCTATCAACAAACAACCTGAATGAAATCGGAAGTATACTCTTCCCCAGATACCTTGTAAAGTAACCTAGCCAAGATCTTGATTTCCACCTTGTGAAATACTAAGGAGAGAAGTCAGTCATGCCTACTTGTACTTCTGACCTATAGAACTGTAATAATTGGAAGGTGTTCTAAGTTGATCGGGTTTTGGTAATTTGTTCCAGTGATAGAAAATGAATACAAGCTGCATATACGTTTTGGGTGTGGCTTTTTAACATAAACATGTGCGTTTTTTTGTAAATACTTAGCAGTAGTATTGCTAGATTATTATGTTTACTATGTTTAACTTCATTAGATAATGCCAGTGAAAATGTTTCCCAAAACGATTGTATCGTTTTATGTTTCCATTGAAATGTGAAAATAAGATCTTCAGTTGTTCCACATCCTTGATAAAACTTTCTTTTTTATCTTTATAGTTTTAGTTATTCTGGGTATTAGGCAAAATTATCTTATTCTGACTTTAATTTGAATTTCCCCAATGACTAATAAAGTTGAACATCTTTTCATGTGATTACTGTCAGTATATTCTTTTGTAAATATATATTGAAAATATTTTGTCAATTTTAGTTGTATGTCTTTCTTCAATTGAGTTATTTGAGTTATTTATATTTTTATATATTCTAGAAAATAGTTTGTGGTCAGACATATGACCAGCATCCAGCTTACATTTTCATTTGCTTAATGATGCCTTTGAAGAACAAAAGTTTTAATTTTTAACTTATTTCTATTTTTTTGTGTGTGCCCTCTCTCTAAAATTGTGTCCCCATCTATTTCTTGAAGATATTATTTGATAAGAATTTCTAATATTCATTTTGTAGACATATTGTCATACCCCTTTTATTTCAAATGGTTCCATATTCCACAAGGTCACATTTTTAAATAAAATCATGCTTAGTGTATAAGGTGTTGTCATTTAACATCTTTAAGTGATCAGTATATTATTTCAATTAGTTATTTTCATATTTCTAATTCAATGTGACCTTTTAAAAATAGAAAATTACTACTGAGGTAATATTCTTCGAATCTCATTAAAGTAAACTCAGATTGGCTTGCACAAAAAACAAAACAAACAAAAAAAACCCCACAATTTTCAAGAAGTCTGTAACATATCCCGTAAAGGAATACAAGATAATCTCAGTTTTCCTTGTGATCAGCAACCCTATTTCCATACAATGTTGAATAATGAAAGTTAAGAAATTCTTAGCTTCACTTTTATCCTTCCCATTCACCTCTAACCACGGTTGTTACTGATTTTATGGCCTCAACCTCCCCCCAAAAAAGTTGTAACTGCCACCATGAAAGGGAATAAAGACGATCAT